>NC_142283.1:20618264-21818264 GCF_052056855.1 Sturnus vulgaris
ATGACATCTTCCTCATCTTAAACAGCAGTGTGGGGAGGGGGGGAAAAAATCAGTATATATTGTAAACTTGTTTAAAGGATTTTATCCACCTTGTTGAGGACAGGAAAAAATCTTATGACTCAGGTGGCCATTTATTTATGTACGGATAGCAAAAATCTCAAACGAGAAAGAGTTCACACTCCACCCATTCACTAAAACATATTTGAACAAGCTGTTCAAAGAAGTACAAGTCAAAATGCATCCTTTCAAAACACCCAGGAAAAATTACAAAAATGAAGAGGAAGAAGTTACATTCATCAGATAAAAACCTGACAGATAAAACTCTACTAATTACTGTCATTGCCTGCATCTCTCATGCTTCATAGCTACTTCTTGGTAGTGGAATATATAAGACGGCAGCATCTAATGGACACTGGTACATCTTGCGGTTTGTTAGTAATTTTCTATTAGCTCTTGGAAAGCGCATTTTGGAACTAATCTGGTTGCTGTGGTTTGAACAATAATGTGTTCTTTGGGATCATGAAATGCTCAGACTCTCTGTCATGACAAATATTCATAAATTAAACAAATTAACCCGTGTACTTCCAGAGTTTGCTTTAGAAGCTTCTTATGTTTGTGAGATCAGTTAATATATTTTTTTTTCTCTTCTAAATTTTTCACTCCCTTTCTCTTCTTAAATATATATTTCAACTGTTGGCCTAAAAGTATTTATTTTGATTTCAACTGAGAAGTTTGAAACTGTCACTTAGAAGCCTGAACATTTTGGAGTCACCTCATGCACAAGGTAGAAAGAAAGAAGGGACACATATCATGAACATGGCTTTCAGACATTGTTTTTCATCTTTTTGGATGCTGTCTCGCAAGTTTGACAGATACTTGGTTGTATAGTGGGACTTTACTGCTGCAGTTTTATACACTAATAACAGTTCTGGAACCCTGGCAGTACCTATATCATGTGTTCTGATTCAGAACACAAAATTAGTAAGTGGATATTAAAATAAATATTTCATTTAAAATGTATTTGAATTTGTCTTTCTTCTTCTTTCATAACTTATGCCGTCAAGCTAGAGAAAATTTTATTTTAATGTTGTTTCTTCACTTCGGGTCTGTGAGAATTTTTCATGTGTCTCTGAATGCCCCCATTCACTTTCTTCTCATATTCACTATCAAGTTAAAAGACCTATTCTTGCTATTGAAAGTACCACTCACTATCTTTTCTTCTTGAAATAGTTTCTGCCTATTATTCCTCCAAGTTATCTTTAAGTACTGTTGCTGCATTCACCCATTCTAATAATTTTCATAGTGTGTGTGTGTGCCAAATGTTCTATATCTGGGTTTATCTTTTTATCAGCATAATCAGACGTTCTCTGTGCAGTACATGTAATATATTGCTTTTGATACCATAAGGAAGATGTATTGTAAAATACACAAATACTAAACTAGAATGGTAATATTGGAAACTGAGTTAATAATTATATATCTGTATCTTTTTTGCATGGGACTCAATATCCTCTTTCTTTAGAAACATAAGTTTTCAGTAATTTTATGAAAGACCAACTCTGTTTGATGCTTCATAACTATCTGCCATGTATGCAGACTCTTAAAATTTACTCTAAAAAACAGTCTGTCATTTCCAAGATAATGAAAAATATAGGATGCATGTTGTGAGCAAAATTACTTCGTTCACATATGAAGATGCCCTGAGCATAAAATTTCTTCTTGGTTTTTTAAGCTTTATATCTTCTATAATAAATGTGGTTTTCTCTCTGTGTTACTCTGGGCCCTAAGCTCACACACACTAGCATATTTTATTTTGGTCAGTCACAAACATATACATCAAATATCAAGGGATTTTGAGTGATGCTGTTTGTACGTTTTAAACAATGTCTTCCAAGCAATTTAGTGAAGATTTTAGCAAGTTTCAATCTAACTAGTATGATTGCACATATTTTTTAAAAGAAATTATCACACAGTGTCACACTGTGAATTATAGTGTACTTAACCTTTGTCAGATGTTTGTCCTGTTCCTGTACTCCCCACTACTTATGTTATCCTTGCTTTCTGGAAAAAAATCCTTTATTTTATTGCCATTTTAGAATTTCTAGGCATTTTTATCTGATAGAAACCAATACAACCTATACCATAGCTCACCAGGCTGGTTGATGAAATTTAAGCTAAGGAACTCTGGTTCAGAGCAAGTTTGTAGTTCTTTTACTGACTTATTGCAAAAGTCATTGGACCACTGTTTCACCACTTAAAATATAAAATCCTTCACACTCAACTTTAATGACTAGTTGAAATACCTCATCCTAAAACATGAATGTTGCAAAGGTTAATTTCTGTATATGGTCCTGAACATGAGGACCATTATATGTCCTATGATAAGATTATGAACATCCTTACTATGATAATGTGATGCCTTGAGGAGCTGGAACAGAGGCTACACGCAGAGTTAAGGGGAATAAAATGGGTATTTATTGAGTGGCCTATGAAAGGCCTACAAAGGCCACACCCCAGCAGTATGAGTGCTACAGCTGTGACCCCTGCCTGGATGGCTCCAGGATGGAAGCAAAGGAGGGGTTGGTCACAAAATCTCACACTTTTGTAGGTTTTGGTTCATTTGCACCCTCCACGTTTCCAGTTGTTTGTGCTTAGGGCCTGAAGTTTGGAGAAACTGTCCTTGAGTTCTTAACTAGAATAGGACTGTTTTGTCTTCATCACCCTAGCACATCAGAAAAGCACATCCAAGGAGAATAGGAAAACTTAAAACTTAAGGCATCAATGTAGCTCTTAAATTGTAATGAGCATAAGAAATGCAAATCCCATTTTTACATATCTTTTACTTTGACAATGTTTTTGTGTATAAGTCTCCACTGCCTTGTGTTGTGATAACTTTATTTTTTCTGCCTTATTAATTTATGTTTCAACTAAAGTAATTCTCACAGAAAAGGATTATCAGTGTATGTTGCAGTTAAGTTGTTGCATTCAATTAGTCACTTGTGTTGTCTCAGTCAGGGTAAAACATATTTAGTAGTGAGCAAAAACTAGAGAACTGACAGCTCTTTTGCTTTTAAGAAGTTTTATAGTAAAGTGAAAGATCATACAATAAAATAAACTATTTTCATGAAAGGTTAACAAAGGTTTTTTGCCAGCTTCACCCCCGGTACTAACAAACCAACCATGACAGCATAATTGGCATTGTGAACTGATGAAGATCAATGATTCTCTTCTATTATGACAGGTAAACAGCCAGACTCTTGCCTTGAGAGATTCTACCCCAGAAAAATTCTTATGGTCAAATAATTTTCACAAAAACTATCACTGAAGACTTGTAGTCATCAAAATAATTTTATTTTGGGAAAAAATAACATGTAAATGTACATAAAGAAAGTACATTTCCTTGGTTTATTCTCAGTCTGGCAGTCAGAGGCTTAACTTGAGCCTTAATCCCTTTTAGCTGAAAGCTCCTTTAGCTGGAAGTTCGTCTGCCAGCACTCTGGCAGTCCAGCTGTTTCTCATGTCAGCTGGTGATGAGCAATTACTGACACATTAATCCTGTATCACTTCCTCACAGACTGGGCTTTGTCTGAGTTTGAACAGAATGAGATGAGATATAGCAACTATTTTAGACTACCTAGGGGTAGTGGGGAAGAAAGGAAATAAAGTTTAAGGAACGTAAATAATTGAAAGGACTCTGACCTGTTTGAGCATGAATAATTAAGATCATAAGAAACAATAATCTAAACATTTTCAAGTTTATAGTGAAAGTATGGGAATCAGTTCTGAAAAACTAAAAAGCTCTAATTTTTAAATAGGTTGCTGCTACTAAGTAGGAAGAGTCATTCACAGAGGCAATTTCAGAATTTCTCTCTATAATGTTACTGTCATTCACTTCCCACTTTGCCATAGTATTTTGTTTGTTCTTAACTATATGAATATATTGCAAATTAAGAAGCATTTATGAAACTCACATAAAAAGCACAGCTCTACACATGGCAAACTAGATCTTCCACTGAATTTTCCCCCACTCCAAATCTTCATTTTTCAGAAGGGATTAATTTAAGGTGTAGATAATAAAGCTATCATTTAAAACTATTACAAGTGCATCAATTTTATTTTTATTTTGATTTAAGTGATTAGCTAATTAGAATAATGTTTTGTTGGTGATTAAAGTAAAATTTCAAAAATTATAGTGCACATGTGTTTTATAAAATAAAAATGCAGTGTACTGCTCTGACCTTTCCAATATTCTGAATTATAATTGCTGTTCTATCTCTCTTCTTCTATTTATGAGCTCTAAACATACAAAACTGAGTATAAGAGCAGTCAACATAATTAATAGCTCTACCAAACCAATCCTAAGCTTCTAGTCTGACATAAAGATAAACATAAAGGTGAGGGGCAAAAAAAAGTAAACCTATCTTTTCCAGAGGAAAATGCTTATAACTATGTGTTTCAGGGCATTTTGACATATGTGTTAAAGTGAGGTATTTACAATCTTTCTTTCACACTCTATTGTTATCCCTCATTTCCAGCCACGTTTTGTGATGATTTATAGCTGTCTTGAATTTTCAGCATTGCATGATCTTCAGAACTGATTGTTTACTCTGAAGAGCCAAGTTATAAACTTAAAAGTTTAAGATTTGGGTTTCAGTAGCTGTAAACCCAAAGGTAGCAAAACAGACACTTATTCTGTCACATCTGACCCAGTCAATGTTTCGGCTACAAATGCCCACGGAGAGGTCTGTCATTTTATAGATTTTGCTGCCCTATCACTGTTTATTATGTTTACAGATAGTTTCTTTTCTGCTGAGTATTTTGTTGTACCCTTAATAACTTTTTGATACCTGAGGGAAATACCATACAAAAATTATTTCATTAAGTATTACAAACACATTATTTGTAAATGCACTGTCATAGGATCTTTTTTTGAGAAGCAGAAAAAATCACCTTTGGCTTTAAAAAAAAAAATTCTCTTTTTCTTGGAAAAACATGCCTGCATCTGATTTATAATACAGAATAAGTTATAATATTATAAGAATCTTACAGTGTTATAATAATGTTATAGAGTTACAATATTCTAAAGAGTTGATTTAAAATAATTGCCAACAAGCTGGAAGAGTTTTCAAGACTTTGACTTTGTTTTCAAACACAAACTGTTTTCCATTATTTTGCGATACTTTCAATCACATCTTGTTTAAATGGATAAGAGTGGGTGGCTGGTTTCTTGACCATTCCTCTTTCTCCCACTCCACTACAACCTGTAGAAAACTCTTAGTCAAGCAAGGAGAGAACTGACTGGTGAGTCTCAAAAAAGCTATGAAAGATTAAACTTAGAACCTAGTAAACTAAACAGTCAATGACACACATAAATATAAGAGTCAAAAATTTTTGTAGCGTCATAAAAATCTTCATGACAGCTAAGTATGAGAATTTTAGGAATGTGTTGGGCATTAGTTCAGTATCAGGTACAAAGATGGATTGTGGGATCAGAGAAAATAGTTTGTGATCTACATCTCAAAGAGGATGATTTATTCCTCTTGGAATAAATTTTTCTTAATACAATCTCCACAAGGAGGGTGCAACTATATATAGCCTGTAACTTTTTACTTTTCTGGGAAAGTTTCATTATTTTTAATTTAAATAAATTATTAATTTCTGCAAAATGAGGAAAATTATAAGCATCAGTTGCTTCTCTGTTCTATTTCAAAGTTGCCTCTTTTTAATATAAAAGAGCATGCAGGTTGAACATTCTAGCATACATCTTTTAAAACATATTATGGAGCAGTTTATCATACAGACTACGGTAATAGTTTAATGATGAAAAAGCTGCAAGCTGTGAAATTGTAAAATAATCACTATAACTGAATATATGTAACTGGAAAATGTTGGTTTTTCTCTCACATATGATTAAGCACAACTATCTAACCAGGCTGTATTTTCAATTTCATGTCATTTATTAGGTCAGGAATTTACCAATCATAAGCTTCTCAAAAGCATTCAGATCCCTATATATGAACCAGTCTGTTTCTTTACATGAAAATGACATGACACAGTACCATACGAGCCCATGACCAGAATCTGAACCCATCCTATGCATACCCAAGTATGCATAAGATATTCACCCTAATAATGACTCACCCTATTAGTGACTTTGCCTTCAAGAGGATCTACCTAGTAAGTAGCTGACAAAGGTCATTAATATCATCTTTAATCAAATTTATTTTTCCATTTCAGTGGATAATTCAGTGGAGAATAATACAGGTTTTTTGGGGGGAAAAAGAAAAAGATAAAAAAGAAAAAAGGAAAAAAAATAACAATTTATGATACAAATAAGGTACTCAGAGAACTTCTACCCACAGCAGAAATTCCATCATTTTTTGGCATTCATCAGGCTTACACATAACGTGGTGGCTTTGAGAAGAATTATACTGGCTGGAATATTTCTGTGACAGTCATGCTATCATAGGCGCAAAATGAAATATGCAGTTTGAAGACTTAATTTTGCATAATACATTTCCCTGTAAGTAGAGCCCTCAGTTCTTAACCTGGATGTATGCCTTTCTGTAGGACTCGCTGAACACAATGACATTTTATCTCAGACTGTAATAACCAGTATCCCATAGTTTGATGACAAACTTTTGATTTGTTGTGTAATTTCACTTCAATGAAACACCAGAAAATTTTCTCCTATCTGTAAGTAGAATTCTCAGGAAATGGAAGCCTTATGAAAAGACATTGCTGTATCTTGAGAGTCAGCATAGACAGTGAAAAGTCAACCAAGTTTATTAAATATGTCTTTGACATGTATAACAATCTCTTATAGATGGACAGGTTCTTTTGGAAGTTCACAAGATACTCTGAATAGAGATCATGAACTGCACGTCTCCTAGCTCTGCTCAGACCTTGATGCTGTGCAACCACTGCTCAGCAACATTGAAAAGTGATAGTGACATTATTAGGACTGTTTTGGTCATAAATCTGAAGCACAGTACCATAGAGGATGCTATGAAGAAAGCTATCCCATTCAGACTCAGAACTGCTGGAAGTGTTATTCATACTAAAGCCAGAGACATGGTTTTGGCAGGTGTAGCCCTCAGTGGAAAAGGAATTGGAGAGATCATTGCACTCAAAAAGCTGCAGTCAAGGTCTCAAAGTCCCAGTGAGGTTATTGATGAGTGACATTCCTCAGGTGCTGGTGTTGGAATCAACAGTGCTTAACATTTTTGTCAGCCTCAGGATCAGAGCATCCTCAACAACTTCACCAACAGCACCAAGCTGAGGGGTGCAGCCAACATGCTGGAGGGAAGGAATGCCATCCAGAGGAACCTTGATGAGCTTGAGGAGTGGGTTCATGGGAATCTCGTGAATTTCAGAAGACCAGCTGTAAGATCCTGCAGCTGTGTTGGAGCCATCCCAAGCACAAGTACAGTCTGAATGTTAGAATGGTTAGAGAGCAGCTCGAGGGAGAAGGACTCGTGGGTGTTGGTGGATGAAAAGTTTGGCATGACCTGGCAGCCCATAAAGCCAGCCACATCCTGGGCTGCATCCAAAGCAGCCTGTCCAGCTGGGCGAGGGAGGGGATCCTGCCCCTCTGCTCTGCTCTGGTCAGACCCCACCACCCAGCTCTCAGGCCCCCAAAGCAGTAGGGACATGGATCTGCTATAGCAAGTCCAGAGGGGGAGCAGGAAGGTGACCTGAGGGCTAGAGTACTTCTGTGGAGACAGACAGGGAGAGTTCAGCCTGGAGAAGGCTCTAGAGAGGTCTTTGTAGCACCTCCCAGTAACTGAAATGGACAGCTGCAGAGTGACTTTTACAAGGGCATGCAATAATAGGACAACGGGGAATGGGATTAAATGGAAAAAGTCTAGGTTTTGATTAGTTTTTTCAAATAAATTCTTTACTGTGAGGGTGGTGAGGCACTAGGACAAGTTGCCCAAGGAAGTTGCAGATCCCTGGAGGTGTTCAAGACCAGGCAGAATAGGGCTTTGAGCAACCTGTCTAATGGGAGCAGTCCCTACCTATGAAGCTGAGGAGTTGAAACTAGATGATTGTTAGGGCCCCTTCCAACCTAAATTATTCTGTGATTCTATGATAAAAATTAGCAAAACAAGAATTGCTAGCTTTTCAGCAGCTCATTTATCAACTGTATTCAAGGTGCATAGTTAAGTTTGACTGCATATAGTGTCCTACTTTTCACGCTGAGTTTGTCTCAGAAAATAGTTTCTGGGTGTGATCAAACCACTGGAGAAAAACAAAAGATTGGAAATCTGGGAGGCAGCAAGTAAAAAAAAAAAGAAAACAACCTTTTGAACTGCTAGAAGGTGAGTGTTTTCAGTTTTCCAGACTACGTTGAGAACAATGGCTGCAGACACAACATGTGGGATCAATCTGGAACGTGCAAAGGCAAGTTTTAGCAATGAGTGTACAGATGACAACAGAAGTAAATGGGTTAAGACCTGCCAGCGTTTTTTTCTCTCTTAATTTTTTTTCTTTACAGCTAGCTCTCTATATGAACTGTGAATAATGCTGCACTACAGGGATGTCCTGTTACTTCTGACCCCATTTCAAGGACTATAATTATTTAATAACATCACAGATAACATAATTAGCTCCTCAAATCTGGGTTAGTTGCATGACATATTTAACAGACAGACCCTGAATAACTCTCCCCTGTGAGACTCTGTGCCTTAGCAAAAGAAGAAAATAATATCAGAATAAGTGCATGAATAACATGCTGCAATATTAACATGTCTGTTTCACTGCAAGCAAGTAACATGTTCTGGAATTTTGAAGTGTTTATGTATTGGGTTTTTTGTTGAATGAAGATCATTCATTAGACCAGAAATATATATCCAGATAATTATCAAGATACTTAATTAATGGCATAATTAATGCCCCTTTTTATATTCGTTATGCATTAATTTCCCTCTGCCTTTTTTTTTTCACTATTTATTAATATTGGGTTTATTCATGTTTACCAAGTCCTTTACATTACAGACTATTTCTCCCCTCATTAACAAAGGTGTAGGGCAAAACTTGGCTGACTGAAATCTATCATTGGTGCAGCAGTGCTATGGAGGCCTTACTACAGGCAGATCTGTCACTGCTGGGGTCCTGCAAGGGCTGAGGATGCTCCCCAACATCTCAGGAAGGAGCAGGAGAGGCAGCACAGTAGTCAGGAGATACAAGGCTTCATGTCTGTACACCTGCTGTTGGAAAGTTAGGAAACATGCCATGAAGAGATAGAGGGTCATGTTTGTGTGTACTGTAATTGAAGGGCAATGCACTTTTTACAGAGGAAGTAAATGCCTCAGCATGGTTCTTTGCAGCACCCGATTCATAAGGTGGAAGACAATTATAAAGGGATATCATCACCGTAAATGCTACACAGAAGATGAATAAAACTGCAACATGTCCATTTTGATATCTAAGCAAAAATTGCTTCACACAATTTTAATAGGCCACAGTGAGCCCATGCAGCAAATAAAAGCAGACACAATTCCCATAAATCACCTTTGACAAAGTTATACTTCCTCAGGAGAATACATAAATGAATTTAAAAAAGCTTTTGCTTAAATGTGTTATACAAAGAAATAAACCTAAATGTACCAAAAATGCAAAATCTGTGTGAGCTCCATTATCTTTTTGAAAACACAAAGTGCCCTCTGGCAAAGAAAATAAAAAACAATCCAAAAAAGGAAAGAAGTGGTGAGAGCAATTTGGAAATTACCCCATTATTGGGATTTACTATTTAGATCTAAATAAATCATGGTATCATATAGACACTCATCATATTGATCTCTACTACTCAGGTGACTATTCTGAACATGGAGAGAAAATAAGGGAAGTTGTCGAAATGTGTAGCAGAAATACGTGATAAGATAAAAATCATAACTGTTCAGGTCAATTTTTTATTTTAAGAAAAATGTATAAAATCCCAAAAATCTCTTTAGAGACTAGCTATTAGTATCGATTTTCCACAGAAAAAATTCAGATATTGTAGCAACAACTCAAATTTTAAAAGGTCCTTAGAGATAAAATTTATTTGTGGCTAATCAGTCAAATATTTAACCACATAGAGAGCATGAAACCTTAAACACAAGTGAGGGTGTGGTTCTTGTGTTGTTAAGATTGCCTGAGTGATGAAGTACTTGTGTGTCCAGAGGCATCTGGTTAATGTGACAATTTTACTCCTGAAAGAGTAATATCACCTACTTAAATTTGGAAAAGTTCCATTTCTTTAGAAAACAAATCAGATTTACAGGATTTAGACAGTGTAAGTCTCTCTGTTCTACTTGTGTACACAAAAGCCAGGCAAAGGACAATTGCAAAACATCATTTCAACAGTTTCATTATGTATGTAAACATATAACATCTGATTTGTGCTTATCTATAATATCCATATTGCTCAGTTTTGGGTAAAGACAAAATAACAAACAACAATGACATTTTCTTCACAAAAATTGTAATGGAGGTGTTATGCGGCACAGATTTTGAAGGAAGTGACAGCTGGTTTCCAAGAGAAAAGAATTTATTCTTGGATGCCTTTTCTCCCAGAGAAGCTGATAGGTAAAAAGATAATTCAGTAATTTTTCTAACATATTGCACTCCTCCTAAACTAACATGATTTAAAATTACAATCAGTCTGAGAAACTGGTAGCAAACTAGACAGTATGTGAGACATTTTAGAAAATTAGACTTTTTTTAGTGTTCCACTCATTTTAGAGAATTGCCCTCCAGACACAGTGCTACAACTATAACTAGCTCAGCATATTTATTTTGAATCTCATATCTTGTTTTTCAAATCATATCTGAAACTAAGAATAGAACAGAACCTGCGTCTGTAGATGGGTAGAAAATGTCACAATTTGTTATGCTCCCTGACAAAACCAAAAATAAATAAAAAAATAACATGTACTGTAAATTATTATAAATTCAGTCTGAGGTGGCATCCATTAGCAAAGTTATGAATCCTGAAGAAAAGACGATCTGAGGACTTCAGAAAACAAAATCCAGGTTCACTCCTGAAGGAGCAGATTACGAGCAGACAGGTGCTTCAGAACTAGAACTAGAACTGGAACTTTTTCCCCTAAGCGTTTTTAGAATATTTAAGTACAAATAATTCAGTAAATTTTTAACTTCCCACTGCACCCAACCTAAAGAAACCCTTATTAGTTCAGAACAATTGTCCATTTAATGCATTTACCATAATTTTGTCTTTAATAATGGCTTTAGGTGCCAAAAGGTGTAGACAAGCATAAGTGAGAAAAAGGACTGGATGCAGAAGTTCATATTTTGGAAAATATAAAAATGAGTGAAGCAGGGTTTAACTATACTCATTCCTTTTGGTCTTTGTGCCAATGATTGATGAAGTCATTCTTAATGCTGTACATTTTCATTTAACTGTTGATGCCAAGCAGATGCTACAAGAAGCAAAACCCTCAGGGACATTTCCATTCATGTCACCCTATATTGTTGTGCGATTTTCCTTTTTTTTTTCAGGTCCATGACCTAATTTAGGTTATCCCATGCACAGTCACTGCCAGTTGAAAACTTACCCTCAAATGCATTTACAGGAAGGCATGAAGTGGCTGCCTTCCTTAACATGAGATCTATGAACTACTGAGGCCTGGGATACCACAGCTTTTTCTCATGGTTAAACACTCAGATGACTAAGATCTTTCAATTACTGCTTTCTATCTGAAAGGTAATTGGCCAGTCTCTAATATTTTGGGGTTACTTTATATTAAAGAATTAAATATAAATAATTAAATATCATTACATTTGTTGTATAATTATATATGTTAATTATTTATGTTAAATAATCTGGACTTCTGGTTAAGATCTGTTATTTGAAAGCTTAATTGGATAACCAAAATGTGCATTTTCCTTCACTGTAAGGCTTCACTACAGTTTGTATATTATTCTTTAAATTCTCTCAACATCATCATAAGAAAATACCACACTGTGAAAAGTCTGTGGAAACTAAAAAAATATTTGGATATTATATGTCTATTTGTGTAGCAGCCTCCCATGCCTCATTTTATGCTATGGCACCACTGAGCCAACTGTATATACTTACTAAAAAATGCATGCTATTAGATATTGCACACATCCAGAAAGATAATTTCTTTGTGAAAGAAGATATTTCAAGTGAAATATAAAACTCTATTCTTCCAGTTCTTAGATCGTAGGTTTCTTGTATATTTCTTGTATACTGTATCATCTGTTACACACCGTGTTTTATTATTGTTCACTCTTCTTGGAACACTGCGTTTCCTCCCGTTGTTTCTAGCAGAGATTGCTGCACAAGAGAAATCTCCAGAAATTATTTAGAACACTCAAATAGTCAAATCAGCTTTAGAAAAATCAAAACAACTTCTTCGAAAAATTAATTTGATGAATCTTTACAAGAGACTTTCAAAATTCCATCTTAGAAATTATTACAAGAAACAGAATAATTATAGTTTGCCTTCAGCAACAATAATTATATGCACTAAATAGCAGAATATTATTATAATCAGATATTATAAACCACACTCACTCTATTTAAATCTAGTTATATAATAATTATAGGGCAATGCAATACATGAAAATTACATCATATAATGCCCCAAGCATTTAAATATTTATCTGTCTTTCAAATAAGCAGAAGGAGATGTGTACTGATATTGACTTCCAGTAACTTCTGGTGTGCATGTCTTTGAAGATTCAAAAAGTTTTCAGGATTGGCTAAGGGAAGACATTGATTTGGGGCATCTTGGCATGCTCCACAGGCTGCCATACATGAAGCTAAATTTCTAACAATACCTACTTTACATTTATGTTACCCAGTAGAATATCAACCACATCAAAAAGGCTGGGGTGGTATTTTATATTATTTGCTTATTTAGAAATTACTGTATATTTGAACACTGTTATTGGAGTTTTCTCTGGATACAGAACTTCTAGTTGTAGAATTGGCTGTGCTGCAACCTGTCTACCAATCTTGTAGCTGGTTTTGTCTTCCCTTCACAGAAGGGTGAGCACATGGTGCAACAATCTTGGATCAGTCAGACGAACTGACCATTGCAGAGAAGCATTAACACTTGCAGTGTTACTTGTAGCCTACAGAGATTTATAACCTTTGTGGAACACAGAGCAAGCCATTGCTTTTTCCAGATAACAGCTAAAATAATTAATAAATTATTTGTAAAGGTCTTAATCTCTCAGTTAATGTCGATCTTATGAGCAACATTGTCTCAAAAATTACAAAAAATTTACATATATGACATTATCTATTTAGCAGTCTTGGCCTCAACAGACGCAGTCAAGACACAATTGCAGTTCCTGGACTATCTTTCTGGTTTCAAAAAGCAAGCATGGTTTGCTTTTTAATCTTTCAAGGGGTAGTGTCCTAAAAGACATTTAAGCATGGACTTGTCTCACAAATATAAAAACCTTAAAAATTCATAAACCAGAGAGAATAAAAAAAATGGGTCAGTGTCAGTAATGGATTAAATTTTCAACACAGGAACTCAATTCTCCGGCACACTCTTTTGAGGACCCTTTGAAGTAAACAGCAGTAAAATTGGAACGTGTTCGAGTTCAGAATTTGCGTTTTACATTTTTTAATGGAGCTGCTTTTGAGTACAAAGAAAATTAATAAGTCCTTTAAAACTACATCATTTTATGTTTTGCTTTGAACATACAGTTACACTGAATGGCAAGGTTTAAAAAAACTGGAATAAACAAGAAAGAGTAAGAGTCTATGTCTCAGCAGTTCAAAGGAATACCATGGGGAGCCTGCATCAAACCACGAAGTCCCTATCCTTCATTACCATCATCTTCAAGCAGATATTTGGGGTGGGTAATTGCAAAGGGAGGTGGAGGGATTAGCTTTTAATTTTTTTTAATTATTTTGCTCTTTTTGAAACCCTAACTGCATGAAGATTATGTAAATGTATAAAACCATATTTAACATTAACCATGAATCAATTATAGGAAGTCTGTCCTTCAAAAAGTCATACAAACTTCAACAACCCAAACTATATGGAGATTCGTGGACTAAAGACCACTACATTTAGCACTGTCATTCTTCTAAATCAATTTTAGAAGAAGGTTACTTGTACCAAGTTCCTTTTAACTGTACAAATCACAGTCCTGTTTTCAAAAACAATTTAAATAATATTGTAGTAATTGTGCACTCAAGTTGCTTCTACAGTGCACGCTACAAAATATCCAATTGACCCCATGTGGAGTTGGATAAGCCAATTTACTTATAATTTGTTGTACTGTTTTTCTGACTTGTTCTCAGAATATTTGTTAAAAAATTATCTCAATATCCCTAATTTGGAATTTAACCAATTAAAAAGCAAAGCAGAAATAAGTGCTGAAACGAGATGTTTCAGGAAAGCCTGTTATACCTGTTCATCAAGCACAAAACAATTAGTGATAGTAGCACATTTCAAACAAAATAAAAATATCTTACCTCAAGCTTCATAACTCTAATCAAAAAGTGTTTGATAAAATATCCTAAAATTAAGGTCATAGCCATGAGTAGATCAACATCTAGACCTGTACTTATAATTATTTATTGGCAATATTTATGTACATTTAATAGTAATTTTATGGTGAAGTAAATTTATTTTACATATAAATTTGTTTGCTAACAAATAAAAAAAACATAGCTTCATTATATTCTGTATTTCTGTTTTCTCATTGATGCTTGATTTATATTTTATGTGAGTACTTTTTCAGAAATTACTCTAAAATCCATGTTGGTGTACTCAAAACTGGTATGAGATCAAAAACAGGATTAATAGGTTTTCCTCTCTCTTTTTTAAATTCAATTTGAATATGCACACAGAGTAGACAAAGGTTTGGAACGAGCACATGGCAAGGATCTTCTTTTTCATTGTCACAGTGGGTAAAAGGATTATGGGTAGATTTTACATCTCTGCCAGAACACTGTCAAGACAATTTTCCATACATACATGCAAACATACAAAGTAGAAATATGCCTACACTTCACTATAGAGTATGGTAAAAGCAGTTAATCTCTCCTACACACTTGGTTTGAATAGCTTAAAGATTACTTATTAGTAGTATTTTTTCACCTTCCAACACTTCCCGCTAAAAAATGAAGAAATTATTTCATCATATTTTTGTATGTAAAAGCTTTGAGTATCCTGAAAAATCAATTTGCATGGTTTTTTTCCTACTTGATGCTGGTCCGGGGGTAATTTAGCTCTAGGTTTTGTTCTGGCCATAATTTTGATGAAAAGATTGCCAAATTGTAACTAAAGAATGGCCTAAGAGGTTTCATATCCATCAGCCATCACTTCTATTGATTTGAGTTCACTGTGAACATAAATCTGACTCAAAAGTTCATCTGTGGCCGATGAACACCATATATCAGTGCCAATCTCCTAACTTTCTTCTTTTTTTCACTGAAGTAATTTCTCAGGGCATGTCTCTTTAGACCAAAACTTGGAAGGAGCAGGTATTATTTGCAACTGCACTTCTTCATGGCCTAGTAATAGTTACATCATTTAGTTGTACTTATCAGCAAACTCATTACATAATACTGAAATATTTTTGCATTGTATGCAAATCTTCCTATAGAAGAAATCTTGAATCACATTTTTTGTTTAATTGCATTGTTAATAACGTCACTGGAATCAATGAAATATCTTATTTTTAATAATGCTGTAAATGTTTTTTTTCATACTAAGAATGGAATACATCTAAATATATAAGTAATATATTACTCATAAATAATACATCTAGCACACAAAGATAGTGTATAAATAAAAATATATAAAATTGCAGTGAATCCGGCAGAAGAAAACGAAACAATATCAATTTTTGTTTTCTTTTTTTTTCTTCCCTGCTTACAAAGAAAAACTTCTTGCCCTTAGTTTTAAATACCTTTGAAGCTTGTTTATCCATTGTGATGTCCTGTGGGCTCTACACATCCTGTTCTATAAAATAATTAAATATATATTGATCTATATGATGTTAATGAAACTGGAAGTAAGTGGCTTTGTGCAGAGAAAGGAAGCATAATTCATTCATAAAGCACACCTACTTTCAGCAGGGGCCCAGTAGCTCCCAGCCTCCTGAATGGAAATGTACAGAGTGCTCAGAGCTGAAGTGTGGCTCTGCATCACCAGGCAGGAAAAGTGTGGCAGTTCGTGGAGTCTCTTTCCCTGTACAACTTAATGTTGAGCCTCACAAACCTTGCTCGAGCTGGAGGATGAGCTCCCCATGATGTTGCTGGCCTTTGGATGAAGCCTTGTCAAACTAATACTCTAATCAGTATAAAAAGAAGCAAAATTCTTACGAGCTGATTACATTTCACAGGCACGTTAGACAAAAACATATAAATCGGTATCCAACCCAGCCTGGTTGTTATTTACACTTATTTCACCCTTACCATGCTTCTATTACTCTTTTCCTTCTGGATGAGTCATCTTTTCTTTATCTCTGTTCCAAATCCTTCATGCCCAAAGTGGTTCAATGTCACAAATATATCACATTATATATAAATATATATATACAGGATATAAAATACTGTACTGTTTGTCAGATTTATCCTCTCTTACATAGACAATATCTGTCAGAAGAGCTAAGGATCTGGAAGATACTTAGAGTTGCCTTAAGTTTGGCTTCTTCTTTCACCAAGACGAAAATATTACAGTTACCCACAGCTCCACAGTTTCAGCAATCATGAGCAGCAACTCAGGGAGACAGCTTCAGATTTTGTAGTGTTTTACAGCATAGAAACTTCTTCTTAATATAAAATGAGATACCTTATTTGAAATCCCTCTTATTCCCTAAATATTTAGAATCCATTAATTCGATTAAATCAATTAACACAAGAAAGATGTGGACCTGTTACAGATGGGCCCTGGCTTGGCCATGAAGGTGACCAGAGGCACAGAGCATCTCTTCTGTCAAAATAGGCTGAGAGAACTGCAGCTATTGAGCCTGGAGAGAAGAAGGCTCCAGGGGGACTTCACTGCATCTTTCCAGTGCCTGAAGGGGCTTGTAAAAGGGAAGGCAGATAGGACAGGACAGGAGGCAAAGACGACAGGTTTAGATCAGATGTTAGTGGGAAATTCCTTACTCAGAGTGGGGAGGCACTGGCACAGAGCACTGGCACAGATTGTCCAGAGAAGCTGTGAATTCCCCAGCCCTGGAAGGGTTCAGTGCCAGACTGGATGGGGCCATGAGCAACCTGATCTAGTGAACAGCAGGGTGGATGGAACCAGACGATCTTTAAGGTCACTTCCAAACTAAACCATTCTATGCTTCAGTGATTCTTTGATTCTATATATTTTCGAGGCTGTTTGATTTGACCAACAAACTTACTTTCACAGATCTATAACTTAGCATAAAATCTCAGTTCTTACCTATATGCAAAAATTTGCTTAAAATAGACATGGGTCAAAGAACAAGAACATGAAAAGAGACATGTTTCTGTCAGGATTTTGCATATCTTTTTCCTCAGATTCAAAAAAGAAGGTTTTCAGGTTGTGTGCTTGTTATTAATTCAGTTGAAATTCATCCCACAGAAAAGATATCATTAATTTTCAAGTAATTTTCTTTCTTTTTATGTACGACAAAGGACTGGGTTCTATGCTGGGCAGATAAAAGGACTGAATTTTAATTTATGTAATGAGTGAAAAGTACATTTTGTGATCTTCTCTGCAGAACAGGAAAATTCTTGAATCATGATTTTTTTATATCAAACCTGCCAAATATTGTTTTATTATCTCAAAAAGTAATTTATAATATATAATTTTTATACACCTTAAAACTAATTAATAAAAAATATTACCATTTAATGATAAACAATTCAAGGTCTTTTTCTGTACCTTGTAATACACTAAATAGTCCTTCTGGGTTCTCTTGGGGTGGTTTTGCAACCAAACTTTTCTTACACGTCATGGAGAATAAAAGAAATCATGTTATAGAATATAAGAAAATAAGAGAGACTGGAGAAAGTCCAATGGAGGATTAATGAGGTCTGTTGCAACTCTGGCTAAGCAGGTTCCAAAATGTTTGGTGAACCATATGCAAATACTTTCTCTAACCAAGTATTTTAGTGTTAAATCCTTTAGAACATGAGTGGTGGCTACCCCATAGAAATCTTTCTTTTTTAATTATACTCTGTTTTTTCCTGTCCTAACCTCAGTGGTCATGAAGCACATTATCTGACACTTCTTTGGAGACAACTCAGACTTCAACTCTTCTTCAGCTATTCTGTTATTCCATAGCTGTTTTCTGGAGCCAGTTGGCTAACATCTTCCTTGAACTGCAGTTTTCAGGAAAAAGCAGCAATACCAAAAATCTTTAGCTCTTACAGTTTTTTAAACATGACAGGTCTGAGTCATGTTGTGCTTGTTATTCATGATAAACTGCAGGTTTCCTGCACTGCATTCCTATTTGTGTTGCAGATTATCTGAGCTTACTTTAGAAATTCACTCCAGTTCTTATAATCTTCTGCATAAATTAGATTGATTTCTCAACTTATTTTGAATTCTAAACCCTTTCTACTAGTTCTGGTATTGAACCTTAATGGTTTGATAGAATCAAACCATTGCAAACCCAGTAAATGGACTATATATTCTGCAGACTATGGCCAAGGAGAGTAAGATATGCTATATTTGCATTGAGAGATGTACTTTATTGGAGCATATATTTATGTCTGTCTGCAGTTCATGGCAGACTCCCGTGGAACCCTATTTACTACATCTCCCTTTTGACAATGAATCAAAATCAACCCTAGTTACTATCACTTTGAACAAGTTTCATCTAAACAGTCGTTTCCTTCAAACTTCCAGGTGGGAAGATAATTTCTCTCCTGGAATAGAGCGGAAGTGTAATTTTCCTCAAACAAGCACAGGGCTGTTGAATGTGAATCAACTAAGTTGATTCTGTGAATACATTCCCTGACCAGATTAAATCTTCCCTAATGTAAACAGCTGCCAAAAGGGATGGAGGAGAAAAATAGCTAGTGAGGGAAGAGGAAATAGCTCAAGCTCTCTTACCATTAAATTTATACTTTCATTTTTTATATTATATGTATTCACCTGACAGATTCATCAAATATGTATTTTGTAAGAAAATCTTTATACACTTTATAGTCCTTAAAAATAATATTTGGGCATTGGATATATGCATGTGGAGAGCTCATACAGAGATCTACCGGAGTCCAAAGAGTCTCCTT
Organism: Sturnus vulgaris; assembly: GCF_052056855.1. Taxonomy (NCBI): domain Eukaryota; kingdom Metazoa; phylum Chordata; class Aves; order Passeriformes; family Sturnidae; genus Sturnus; species Sturnus vulgaris. The sequence continues at coordinate 20,637,487 of NC_142283.1, forward strand.
TTTTATATATCTTTTGTTTATAGCCTCTTTCAAAGTTTCTGGGTGTGATATCCATTCAACAGGGATATTTGAATTGCCTGTATAAACATCCATATGCAACACTCATGAAATAGTATCTCAGATTTATTTACCTTTTCTTGCTAATGACATCCAGTCGTTAGAAAAGGACACAAAAATGGTTGATGTCCTGAAACCTGCCTGACAATCAAGGAAAGCATAACATATTAGTGCACAGAACAGCAGAGAGCAGGAAAGAGGTCACAGTTTTCTATCAGAGTTCAAATACCTTCTGAATTGCTGAAGAGCAATAACATCAAGGGACACAAATGAGCATCAGGTGCATGGTGTTTACAATAGGACTAGGTTTGTATTTCATTAGACACATTTTCATTGCATTCTCAAAAAGATGGAGTCTCTTCTTTGAGAAAAAACCCCACCCCCAAAAAAACCCAACCAATCAAACCAAAAAACAGACAACAAAAACAACAAAGAACTTTAAAAATACCCGTTTTCAATTATAGACATAAAGAGGAGGGATATTTAGGACAGAAATATTCCCTTTTTCACCAGCAAGGTCAAATGTGTTTAGACTTCAATAAAATGACATTTTCATCTGAGCTACAGTGGCCATTAGCTCAAGCACACTCAACTGAGAGTATGTTCAAAAAGGCAAAGACATTATGTGGGATATGAAAACACCTGAATCTAGTGGTTAGGGAATATCACGGCATATGTCCAAAAGCACAAGCTGCTGCTGTGTTCTAAATATGTTGATTTTCTGATTTTGCTACCACAGTGTCACTTTGCATTTCAGAAAGGTAAATTTTCACACAGCCTTCTTCTTAAGATCAGAGAGAAGCAGCACTGCTGCTTTGAGAGATTGGTTGTTGAAGCTGGCATTTAACTGACTCTCAATTCAAGAGTTTTAGTTTAGTAACCTTTCGTTTCTTGAGCTCTTCCTTACCATTTTGAGAGACAACTTAGTGCAAGAAATGAGTGGAGCTATACCATCTATACCCCCTGAATATCTGACTGTACATTTCTAATACATTTAATTCTGTTCTTTTAGGGTCCTTTCCTGTGATAGAACTGAATTAAATGTTTCATGCAGAAATATACTGCAGCATATATAAAAATAGTAGGGATTCTACCCAGAGGAATTAAAGCAGTTTCCAAAATTTTATCTGTCAAATATATACTGTTTGATTTTTTTTTTCCTCCAATTGTTTTTTGTTTCTGCGTTTTCAGTGATGGTTGGTTGGTATTCTAGAGCATAAGAATAATCAGAACATTTCCTCAGTGTCATAGCTGACATGCTACCTAGTGGACCAGTAGGAGAGAATACCAGCTGAATGCAAATGGAGATGAAGTTCAGGAAATAATTAGATTTTTAATTGCAAAGGTTTCTGTAGCTCTAACACAACTGATTTCTCCTTAACAAGAGAGCAACAAGGCAAAAAAAAAAAGCCATGGTATTCATGGTGGGAGGAGAAAAAACTGGGAAAAAAATCCTTGTGGATACTTAAAGAAACGAGAGCTAGTGAATTCCGAAGATACATGTCATCACCCAGATCTGCTTAATCATGGCAGTGGAAAATACTTTTTCCATTAATATCCTCATCATGGACCTGGGAATATTTATCTAGCTGAGAAAGAATTTCGCAGCTACAAAGGACTGACGTATTGACTGGAGTACTGAAAAGAAGCTTGTATATCTTTATTTTTTTAAAAAAGTGACAACTTTAAGATCATGAAAACATCCTGTCTTCTTTATTAAGGCTAAATCTATTCACTTTATAAAATGAATCTTTTGCTTACATGAAAGGTGCAAACATGCCTTTTTGGTATGTGAAAACATGGTGTGTGCTGAAGCACAAGTTTCTGATAATACACGTGGTTCAAAACAGCATAAATCATCTGGTTTAACACAACAAGGACAGATTATCCATAACTGACCTAGTATTATTCATACTGCACTAATTCTAATTTACTTAAACTAGCCTCAGCCTTTTTTTATACTGTAAACATGTTTCGTTCAGGACTTTTTTGTCTTGATTACTTAATTGTATGTGTCAAACCACACTTTATTAAAAAACCTATTCTTCACTATATTCATACTGATATTTCCATTCTGCTTGTATTGATTATATAACATACTGTTTCTATTTGAGACAGGACACATACTGTTCTTAAAGCGTGGACTGGTCATGATTTCTTTGATTATCCTTGAAATTTTCACAGAATTAAAAGAATCTGTATCTATTAAGGGTTTTTTTCAACAAGGAATTTGGCTTTTATACAAATAAAACAGAAAATGGACTCACTTTCTCACATTAAAAGTTGATGAAATTGATATTTCAAAATGGTAATTTTGTTACAAGGCATATGCCTTTTCCTATGACTTGGTGTCTCATGGTTCTTTGGAACAGACAAGAGTGTGGTTTTGAATGAGGAATCCACTTCAAATGATGAGTTAATAAACAAAGCCTGCACCAATAGGTAGAAGACTAACAATTAGGAGAGGGGAAGGTAGAGGGAAGTGTTCTATCTGTGAAGTCATAATTTTAAATTTTTAATATAAGTTCTTACCAGACTTTGATCAGAATTGGACAGAATTCTCTGATGCATAATGGCTTGCACCCATGTAGAGCACACTGAAAACTTAATTTGTCTCATCAAACAAAGAGGGACACAAAACCATCAACCTACTAGCATTATTTTTAATCTCTATTTACTACCTCTAATTGAGGTCTAAGACGTTACTGGGAAGAAATAATTCATAAATGCTATATTAAGCAATAACTATATACATATATAAGCACAGATTTACTAACTTTTGCATTCATGTTACTTGAAAGTACAGTATTAAGAGTGCTGTGTTGTTGTTTCATACTCTTGATATTTTGAAGTGGGATGATTTCTGGTTATAGCTTGTGTTAATTTTGAAGCTAATAAGCTTACCAATTTACCATCAAATCAAAACACCTGCTCTTCATCCATTTAAAATCCCTTAGGAGTGATATTTGTGTTGCATAAAAAAGAAAAACCAGCCCAACACTATCTTACAGTAGGTTTTTCTGTTTAATTCCCTGAAAGCTCAGTCCAGATATATAGTTACTAGAGAACTCAGGTTTAAGCCATTAAAGTTTCCACAAATTATTTTAGCATTCCCTAAAGTAATTTATATTCAGAAGAGAGGTCAGTCTTTACTTTGAAATGGATGTATCTTATTTTCAAAAGAAATACCATGTAATATTTGGGAGTGAGTAAAATAATGTTTTCAGAGCAGAAACGCAGTTATTTGTTATTTATCTTTTCTATTCTGCAGCTTACACATATAAATGCCCACATACTCACATACGTCTCTCTTCCCTAGACACCACTGGAGAATTTTAATACTGGAATGAAAATTCAGTTCTGATTGTACCTTTTTTTTTCCTTTTTGCATTGCAGGGAACAGAGAAATTAAAAGGCTTCTGCACAATATCATGGAATCTGACAGAGATTGATAGTTTCTGCAGACAGATATGAGATAAGGAAAGCAGACTTAGAAAAACAACACACAAGGAGAGCTGCCTAGCAGCTATAGAATAGAAACTCTTCCAACAAGCTAACACTGGGACAAGGAGATGAATGCTAATAAAACAGTGGAACAGTAGCAATGTTTTTTGGCTATAATGAGATAACACAATTAGGGCTTTTTACACTTAGCCAGATGTAAAATCCCCATATTTCTTTCCCAGTTGTCACTCATGAGACACCTTGTCCAAAATTACTAGACCTCTATAATATTTCCTCTGATTTCAAAAGCTGCTACATCAAGACCCACATCACCTATCTAAATCCTCTTTTTGGAGTTGATGTAAGCCTTGGAAACAAATAGTCACAAATATTGCCAAGGCCTATTCTGTGTGTTCATCTTTGCAAAGACATTGAATCTTTAATTAAATCAAAAAACCTTTGCTCCTTCTTATTAGAAAGAGGGGGGAATGAGAGAACTGGTAGGAAAATCCATCATGCTTTTACTAAACATGTGGCTGAGAAATGTTTTAATACAATAGTTGGATTTTAAACTTGCGGGAAATTTTCTTTTATTTAGAAATGCATTATTGTTTAATTGCACTCTGTTAAAACTCTTTAGTGTTTATCTCATTTTCAGATCATTAAAATTAGGCTACAAGCTATTCTATTTTTTTTTCATTTCATTTTGAGAAGGAAGCCATTACAAATGGTAAGCTGTGAAAGTACAGGGTGAGAAGTGAAAATCTAACCTGACTGGGCATCCCATTTATATTTATGGTATTAAGACAGATATGCTTTTTGACAAAATCAGTTCAATTGCTAAAGTGTGAAAAGTTTCAAAAGAGCAACTGGAGGGATTTTTGGGATTTAGCAGCAGGAAAACATATGGAAAATCTACCACTTTATAATATATAAAAATGTAAAAAAAAATGTTAAAAATAAAATTGCAGTTTCAATGTTCTTGTTCCTTTTACTCAGAGGTCCCTGTCTCATACTATCTACCTGATCTTTCCTTGTGATGAGCTGACACTCCCTTGTCTTCCTTTGAAATTCCTCTTTCCAATATCTTTGGCCTCCATCTGCTCTCATTTGCTTTTGACTTGACATCTGAAGGGCTTTGCACTCTCAGAAGGCCAATGCTATTGATGCCTGAGCCTCTGTATCTTCATGGATCTTCTTTCACCAGTATCAGAATGTAATTTTCAGTCTCCCAGCAAGTGACCTTTATTTATTCTCACATATCAGCTTTGATAATATTTAAGTTTTTAATGAAAATAAATTTGCAGTTTAACCTCTCTCAAAATGCTTTCTATAAATTATTGATTATTTTTACATAGAAATTAATCAACTCTGCATATTTTTCCTTCTAAATTGTCATGATATATAAGAGTCAGGCTTAATACATTTGTTATGAAGTGGGCAGTTAAATTATGTATAAAACACACATCCCTAAAAGGGATCAATAATCTCTTTATGGTTAATGTTTGCCTATGGATTAAGTAGGTTTTGGAATATAAAATAAGTCTTTGGAAGGTGATGAGCCTTTTAGATGGGGACTCTTTAGCCGGGTTCTATGTCTGAGTTTCATTTTCAGAAAACTACCTTCACACAGCTTGAATCCCATTCCTTTGAAATGAGTCAACATATTTCCTAAGAGGGGAAAAAATTCCAAAATGAAGATGGAAATACAGATGCCTCACAGGCAGACTGCGCAAATCATGTATTTAATTTTAGGTTTACATCATGGAAGAAAACTATGGGCTTCAAGATCTCCTGTAAACCAGAGTTTCTGTGACTTTTGGAGCTGGAAAAGGAACTACTTCAGGTGGGTGAACAGCATTTCAGGTCCCTGCCATAGAGTTGCATTCAGCTGTGGTGGAGCAGAGTATGGCCAAGGGTGCCAGCACCATGTGGTGCACAAATAACAGATTGAGCAGTGATGCTGCATGAAGTCCACTCACATCAGCGTATTGCCACATACTCAGGCTTTTCCAGACTGATTTACCCCTCTTTCTGCAAACTCAGAGGAAGTCTACTCTGAAACTTGGTCTGGTTTCTGGGCTACATGAGTAAATAATAAGCTGTGGCAGACTTGCTCTTTACATTGATGAGAGGGCTGCAACTGACAGAATTTGAAGCTTTCTGGAAGGCACTCCCTAGTTCAAAACCTACCAAGAAATGCACTGCAGTGAAAAGCCTGATTTTTGAAAAAAAGGCTTTTTTCAAGTTTGTCACTGGTGTTTCCTTCATAATACAAATTTTCTTGATGCCCCAGAAAGTCATCAGAATGCTTTTAGAAAGCTCAAGGAAAATAGTGATGACAGGTACAAGGTGGTGCTGAGTAGGGGTTGGAATTAACACTGGGAAAAATAGATATTTGGCAGATCTAGCATAAATTGTCACATGAACCAAATATCAAATTAATTTCCTAAGGTGTACATAGTTCTCAGTAACCTCTAAAATCAGGTAGAGCAGGAGAATTATGAAAGGGGAAAGAATCTGAGCAGAAAAAGCAGAAATAAGGGCCATTAGGAAAGCTATGCTTGTTAGCATATATATGAGGGAAATATGATATCAGTAAAAGATCCAGTGGGCAGTCTGAGGAAATGGAAAGAAATGGGAAACCGTACTTCTAATGTCTTTGAGAATATCTGATCAGCTTAGATATGGATGCTGATGTATTTGATATTTTGTAAAAAATCTTTTCTGGATCTCATTGCAGGGATTGCACAGTAGACAGCAGATACAGCATGCCAATAGAGTTAGAGACTGAGCATCAGTGAAACCAAATCTTCATTTTTCAACAACATCCAACTATCTCTGTGTGGAAAATGCTGGTAGCTTGCTATAATACCCCAGGGAGCTAGATCCAAGAACTTTTGATGATCATTCTGCTACAAACCTTTTATTTTTCACCAAGAGCTGTCAAGGCTGCAAATTGAATTCTCAGCTGAAGTCCACAAATATTGACTGTAGACTTGGTTTGCCAACATAAACCAAACCAGATTGTTACAGCAGATTTAAGATGTTCTCTTTCATAGCACTCATTGCAAGTATCTGACTTAAAATATCTAACCACTTAACAGTTTGGAGATATGCATGTACAGAAATAGTGTGATATGTGTACTTTTTACAGTTGCTTAATAAATCCTTATAATATTACATTTGCATAATACTCTTCTGTATTTTAATTTATGATTTGTGAATTTTCTTTACAAGATACTTTTTTTTGCTATAGTAAAAAACACAGGCAAGATTTCAGATTTAAAACTGAATTTAGAAAAGTCTATTTTATTACTCCTATCATAACACAGTTGCAGCTAACCTTAGGTCAGAATTTCTCTTGGAGAGCAGTCGGAAAATAGGTATAAACTTTTCACAGTTCACTTAAAACTTTATAAAGTATTCTACGCAACACAGCATGGTATATTAGGCCTTTTAAATTAGTTTTCTGTTCTGTTTTATTATTTGGCCATATGTTTTGGGTCAACACTACAGCATCATGCAGTTGATTTTACTTTTTAATAAAGTTGAGAATGTAGATTTTTATTGTTCACTTGTAAAATGTGTTGTATAAACAACATGCTATAAGCTCAACTGACCAACAATTATTCTTTTGGAGCTCAGTGTGGAATACAGTAACTGCACCATCATTATTATGCACTTTGTGTTGGTCCAAAGCCATTCAGAAGGTCATTTCAAATATTGTCTCCCACTGTGCCTTACATACCTTACTGAAAAATAATCTTTGGTTCCCACCACTGCTATGAAGTTGTCTGCTTTAGACTTCACTAAGTTACCATATCACATAAATGTAAAAGTGTGACCTAGGGAATGACTATTTCTCTGCCTAGGGTATTTTGATACTTTACCTTCTCTGTAATAGGAGTTTGGAACCCAGTGCAATACTAAAGGAAAGTTTAAACTTCCTGAACATAAACCAAGCCAACAAAATTCTACCTCTCAGCCTCACTTTAGCTTCATTCAAAAGTTGTTGTCCTAGAAGCAGATCTCAGCCACAGGGTCCAATCCAATCCATTGACCACTATGTCAATGGTAAGACTCTCGTTAATACCCTGGATTCTGTACCAGATAATAAAGCTCCAAGTGAAAGTAAATTGGTGAAATCTGCATTGTGTCATGAGTGAGGTCTCAGCTAAATTAATTTCAGTTTGGATGAGATCAAGGACTCTGATAACATTCCAGATATAATTAATTGTGCTCTCTTGACTCAGATCTCAGTGCTCTGCAAACCTGTCTACTTCATTCTCTATCTGTTCTCACAAGCTCCACAGATTTCTGGTTCCTCTTGCAAAGAGGAATTTGTATCAACTCCCCACAAAATGATCCAAGATAATTTCTGCTTTTCAGAATTTATGGATGATTAAGGGCTAAAGATATAATGTTTCAAAAATACAAGAGAAGTAGGAAAAATATTACATGATGATGCAAGAGTGATAGAGCAGCTTTGATGGAAACCCTGTGCCAGGGTCAACACATCAGAGTACTTTTCAAGACTGTGCAATAAACATGGCTTTAATGGTAAAATTTAAAGGTGCCATTCAAAGAGGCTAGACATGAAATATACTGAGGTTGCATGGTAAGGTTTTGGTGGCAGAAGGGCTGCAGGGGTGGCTTATATGAGGAGCTGCAAGAAGCTTCCCTTGTGTCCCATAAAACCAGTAACATAGTTAATATGTAGGGATGGATATAGGCCACTATAGTGCAAGAGAACTGCCACAGCACTCAGAAAAAGTGTACCAAAAAGGTTTATTCTGAAAGAATTTGAAGCTTGGAAGTTGTTTCATGTTTACTTCTTTGTTGTTTTATCTCACAATAAATATCAAAACTAGATTACTCTGATTTGGTCCAGTACAACAGTCCATTAATTCTCATGTTCTGTGCCTTCTTTGTGGACAAAACTTCCAAGGAACAAGATACTAAGGAAATGCCATCCATGAAAAAAACAATGGATCTGATTTTTTATTTTAATCAAACTATAATAGAAGAGCTAAAGGTCATCTAGTCCAAACCACTTGCAATAAGCAAGGACATCTTCAACTAGTCCAGGTTTTTCAAAGTCCCATTTGACCTCACATTGTAAAGACAGGGCATCATCTCTCTGGAAAACCTGTTACAATGTTTCACCACTCTCATTGTAAAAGAAAGCTTTTCTTCCTATTTAATCCTAATCTACTATCTTTTAACTTAAAAACATTGTCCCTTGTCCTTCTGTTTCAGGCCCTGTTAAAATGTCTGTTCCCATCTTTCTTTCTAGGCCCCTTCAGGTCTTGAGAGCCCACAAAAGTGTGTGTCTGGAGCCTTCTGCAGCCTGAACAACCACAGCTCTCAGTCTTTTCCTCATAGGAGAGGCGTTTCTGACCATTTTCGTTGCCCTCCTCTGGACTCGATCCCATAGGTGAGGGTTTTGTGAGGAGGACCCCAGAGGACACAGTGCTCCAGAGGACATCAAAGTGCAGCAGAGGGGGAATATCACATCCCTTCAGTATGGAGGCAGTAATTTCATCTCAGTATTTTACATGCCAAAAGTTAATCCTGTGACAAACCTGGAAAAAGATCAGGAGAACAAGGACATTCCACTTCACATCTCATATTTGACATATTGTTTTCAGTCTGATGCAATAAGTACTTGAATAAAGAGCAGGGTTGTCATTCAGCTGGGGCTTTAAAACGGATTTTTTACTTTTGTAAATATATCTCAAAACATAACACTGAATTTCATTTCTGTCTGGCAGACGAAAGAATATTAATAGACAACTGTGAGATTGAATCTATTTGCACTGACCCTAGAGGTTTTTCTAGTGTTGTAAACCATTTAAACTGCAGGTTTGTACCTTAAAGCAGAGGTTTTTAAGAAACGCAGACTTTTGTGTTCAATCCAAATTTGTAATGCATATTGTCTCATAATCAAATTTTGGAGAACCATACAGAAGAATGCTTAACTGTGGGTTGGATGTTTGGAAGTGGTGGGGGGAGGGGGTTATACGTTTTCAGCACTTCTCTTTGCACTGTTTCCCCATTTTCATGATCACAGATTGGGAGTTCTTTGCAAGCTATTTCAAAATTACTCACACTCTTCATGCAGTTCATTGAAAGGTGTTGACACCATTGCATAAGGAAATTGAACTCATATGTTTAAGTAGGAAAGTTTATAATGGCCTAAATCTTCCTGGGATAAAGAAAAAAACAATTTATAGTGGCCAATACCTACTGGCTGGTACCAAGGGTCATTGACCCCCGTTTTCTTCAGAAACCTTAAGACAACCAGTAGTATTAAACATGCAGCAGCAAAGTGCTATTCTCATGTGGTTTTCTCCTAAGCAAGGCTGAGACATGTAAGATCATAAGACTCTTTAAGTTACACAAGTATTCATAATCCCTCATATCTCATTCAAATAAAGTCTTTAGAACCACCTGACGCTTCCTGGTCATCTGTCACTACAAATAAATTGACTGTAACCATAAAAAACTAAAACTGAACAGAACTAAATTTTTATTATGAGAAGACTGGATAATTCTACAGTGTAGCAAATAAATGCTTATACCTTCTCTCTCCTGAAAGGCAGCAGAGACTAAATGAAACACTGGACAAAATATTTCAGTTGTGGATAAAATAACAACAAACCTAATGCTGTAAGCACTGCACTTCTCAAGTTACTCTGTAAAATTCAGAACATGATGAATATTATTTGTACACAGTACAATGAAAACAATACTTATTAAATTAAAGCAAACAAATTTGGATTCTAATGTAAAAGTGTACATTCAGAGAAAGTTCACTTGCTCAGCTGTTTTCTAAATAATTAAATTAGCAAAACAAAGTTGTGATGGAAGGAAAAATCTTTACACAAAGAAAATCCAACGCATAAGAGAAAACATTTCTTTAAAGAAAGTAAAAATTAAATTATATTTATTTACTGATTCCAGTGTTTTAGAGCACATATTATAAGAACTTAATTTTAGTTTACTAAGTTTGAAGGAATTACCTTACTGCTTCAATCATAGTTCAATAAATGTGGATTTAAATCCAGTCTAAATGTGAACTGCAGACACCATGAAACTGAATGATTCCTAAGGTTTAGAGTTAATTTCTATTTCCAACTGTTTCTATCTAATTAAGGTGAAATTTCAATCCTGAGAAATCACTAGGATCAGAAACAATTGTCAAGAACACCCATAAACTCAAGGAATTAGACAGGCTGTCCACAATTTTGCAGTGCCCTGCAAAAAAATCAAATGCCTATATTTATACTTGTAAGAAAAGCCAAATAGTATAAGATCAAAGGTCTGTCTAAATGAGTAACCTCTTTCTAAGAGTGTCCCAAGTCAGAAGTGTAGGTGATGGAAGAGCACTAGAACAGGGCAAACAGGATGTGATACTTCACAAAAAACCCCACCCTTTTCAGTTAAGGAACTTGCTGGGATAGAGTTAATTTTTCTATTTTGTAATTATTTTCCATAAATTAAATTTCTCTTCTCTCGAGTCCATATAGAAGCCTAGAGTTTATAACAGACTCTATGGCAGTAAGAAGAGTCCTTTTGTCTTGTCAGTTTTGAACTACTCCCCTGCTATGTTTATCAAGTACATTAAAGGGGTTTTTTTCAGCAGATGTAGACAATAAATTACTTTTTTCATTGCCTATGCCATCCAAGAGTTTAATCGTCTTTCAGGTTCCCTTCTGGACACACAGCTGCTTCTTTATCTTCATAGTAACCCCTGAGAAAGCTACCCTTGACCTACCCTTGATCACCTTCCACTGCATCTACAGCATTTTGATTCCAACAGTAAAGGCAGATTTGAAGTCCCCTGCTTGTACCACTCACTCCACACTGAACAATTTTGACGCATAAGAACTAGATTTTTTCCAGACGAAAACAATCAACCTGAACAGGTTTGCAACTAGCAGAAAGCTTTGAATTGTTTACACAGTAGACATATTTGGCTATAAGAAAAATTCCTGAGCTATCTACAGTGTAGGTGCAGAGTCCTTAGCAATAGCTGCTCTTCTCAGTTAGTGCAGCTGTGTGCCTTATCTCCTCCCTCTGAAACTTTTTTAATTCTTATACAGTGTCTTCGAGATGCAGGAAGCTAAGTTATAGTCAGTATCAAAGAAATTGGTGTGCATTTTACCAGCTTAATAACTTCCACTGTCCATTTCTTAATAATTTGTAGCATGCTGACTTTTTGACTGCTACTAAGCTTTAGGTTGACCTTTCCATGTAGCTATCTCCTAACAGCCTGTACTCTGGCTGAAATCTACTACTTCTTACAGTAATTCTGATTTCCTCTGAAAATTTTACTCAAGGGAAGAGCATCAATATGTGCTATAACAGACCCAAATGCACTAAGTTAATAATGACTCTAATCTCCAGGAAAAAATGCCAGATGACTGTGAATAGATGGAATATACTTTTTTCAGTCACACCTTAACTTCCTCCTTCTGCTTTACAACAAAGATCTAACATCCCACAGAAAAGCCTATCCTTGCTCCCTGCCCTAGTCCACAGGTTCTCCTTGCTAAGTAATTTTTTAATTACAATTCTGTATTAGATTTATAGGCCATTTTGCATCAAAGAAATAAAACAAGGAGCCAGAACACCATACCATCAGATATCCAATATAAGGATGTTACAGATCACCATCCTTGGAAGGGTCGAGGAAGGAACAGCATATATAAAAATATAGCTATATAATATGCTTCTAGTTGTATTTTCTTTTTACAAATTAATAATAAATCTAATCAATACACTTAGGCAGGATTGAGGGGAAGAAAAATTAGTTTTTGAATCTCCTCTTATTTTTCCTTGCAGCAAGTACTATTTGAACAATGATAATGAAATTTCCAGGATAAATCAGCAGTGGCAGCTGCCTGGTGGCTGTGCAGGCTACAACTCCTATCAGGTGTCCTCAGATCCCAAAAGCACAAAGCCCTGAGCAAGCTGGCATGACCTCGTACTTGGCTCTGTTGCCTGCAGCTCCCTTGCACCCTAAAAGGCTTCATTTTTCCAAGGCTTCATTTTTTTCAAATCTTATGCATATTAAAATCGAGTTGAGGTGAGATTGTGACACCATGCTTCTCCATGTCCAGAGAAATGAGGTAAAGAGTGGAACTCCGTTTTGCAAAGTGGGTAAGATTTCAGCAACTCTTTTAGAAATCATTGAATCATAGAATAGCTTTTGCTGGAAGGAACCCCTTTGATCATGTTCCTATCCCTCCTCTGGACCTGATTCAGCAAGTCTGTGTCCTTCCCATCTCTAGAGCCTGAGAGCTGGGTGGTGGGGTCTGACCAGAGCAGAGCAGAGGGGCAGGATCCCCTCCCTTGCCCAGCTGGACAGGCTGCTTTGGATGCAGCCCAGGATGTGGCTGGCTTTATAGGCTGCCAGGTCATGTCAAACTTTTCATCCACCAACACCCACGAGTCCTTCTCCCTAGATCTGCTCCCAGTCACATTCTCTATCTATCTGTATTTGCACTTGGGGGTGCCCCAAACCGTGTACAGAGCCTTACACTTGGCCTTGTTGAATTTCATTAAGTTTGCAAAGTGCCATCTCTCAAGACTGTCAAGCTCCCTGTGGACAGAAATTCTTCCTGCAGCACCCAGCTCTGTGTTGTTGGCAAACTTGCTGAGGGTGTTCTCAATCTCGCTCTCCCTGTCTGTGACAAAGATGTTAAGCAGTGCTGGTCCAATTCTGACCCCTGAGAAATGCCACTCTTTATTGCTCTACTCTTGGTCACCGAGGTGCTGACCACACCTCTTTGAGTGCAACCCTCCAGCCAAGCCTTTATCCATAAAATTTGTGTTTCTCCAGTCTGGAGAGAAGGTTGATGTGTGGGATAATGTCAGACTCTCTGCACAAGTCCCGGTAGCTGATGTCAGTCTCTCTGGCCTCATTCAACACCTCTGTAACCCCATCACAGAAGGCCACTAAATTTGTCAGGCACAATTTGCCCTTTAGGAAAGAGTGTTGATTGTCACGAGTCGCATGTTGTAAATCAGTATTTTGACATATGCCCTGCAAATATGTCACAAAAGAAAAATCAGCTTTCTTAGGCTTATCTTTTTATCCTTTGATCATCTTAGAGTTCACCATATCCCAGCTCTTCTGTTCTGTCTTCTTTCTCAGTAATTGTTTCTCACAATCATTCAGTAGAGGATGAACTTTAAAAAAATTATTCAGCATGGGCTAACAATGCCATGAAACAACAAAACAATGAGTGAATTTAATATCAAAAGAATATAAATAATTTTCTTTGCATTGGTTATGTTCCTTTCTAGCTTAATTCTGCCCTAACAATATGGAATTGATAGTATTGCCACGGGCACTTCTATTACCAAGTTAAATTTTCCTCTTTCATTAACAATCATACCTTCATCTTACTTCAAAAAAAGATCAATTCTCTTTTATGCCTTACTGTTATCCTTTCATTTCCAAATTCATAAATGTGTTGAGCTGTAAGTTTTCCTAGCTGATTTCTAACTTTCCTCCAAACTTAGGCTTTTAAAATTATTTTTTAAATAAACTGTTTGCTATTTCTCTTTTTCAGTACACAGTTTGGAGGGAAGAAGAGTGACTGAGAAGGCAGAGGTGCATTGAAGATTGAACTCTTTTCTTACTGGTTGTGTTTCTTTTCTGACCATGATCAAAATCACACTACAAAATCAAGACTAAGTTGAAGTGACAGATGTAAGGGAGTTTGTTTTTAGCTTTTACTGCACTTCTATAGGGCAGAAAATGAAGATAATGGGCACCTAAATAAGCCACAAAGGAGCAGAATTAAATTCTCTGTAATGTAGTTCTAACATTACTATGTCACTATAATAAGATTAGCCTTGACTGTGTAGCTTATCTAACATGGTTTAAAAGCCTTTGGTGTACAATTAATTTGTGCTAGATAATGTTTTAAAAATCATGTCCCAAATTCCTCCCTGACATTACTTCATACTTCATTACTGGTTTCAGCAGAGGGACACAAGGGATTAATTTGGGACTAGCAATTTACTTTATAAAGTTCTTATTACCTTTGATATTTTCAGGTGTTATGGCATTTTGAATGCTTCTGATAATCAGAAGACAAAAGTATTATAAGTATAGTTCTGCACATATTTTTGCTGTTACATTCAGAACAAGGTCAACGTCTAAATGACAGACAGGCAGCTAGAGTTTACTTAGGTTCATGGTCACTTGCTATGAGAGTGAGGAAATTTACTTCATCTATTGCCTCAGTGCAGGACTACTTTACACAACACTGAAATAAATCGAGGTAGTCACTAAACAGAGACCAAAAGCATACTATATCTTCAAAAAGCCATAAGCCAAATTCATTAAGGACAAATCCATCTGCAATTTTTCAACAACAATGACCTGAATGTACTATCCAGCTTACAAAATCCTGAATTTGATGCCTGACACAAAATATAACAGGGACTTAGTTTTTCCATGTGTGCTGCTCCTTATATTCCTTCTTTCACTGTTAGAGATACTATAGCAAGATAGACAAAATATCTCTTTCACCCCTCAGATACAATCGGTGTCTATGCATTACATATGTAAACAATACATTATATGCTTGCACGTGAATTCAAAAGCAATAAATATGCCATTTTAAGAGAGTCATTAAAGCACTTACTCCTATACCTGGCCGTATCTAACCAGTCTGTGGGCTGAGGTGAATGATGACAATTGTTCAGTTCTTATTCTTCAGCTAGCTTCCAGATATGGAAGGAGAGCACAGTATTTTTTACTCAGCCCAGTTATATGTTGTCAACTAATCAAAATGCAAAGACATGTGAAACCTCAACATTGCTTACTTGCTCTTGCAGCAGGGAACATCTTGTCAATCCCACCCGCACTGCTTTTTAAATAGTTCACTGACAGTGAATTTCATCGTACAGAGCAGTGTTGGTTCCATGTGATTAAGGCACTCAGATCCAAAAGGATCTATTTCACCATTCCACCAGTGTCAAAGCTGGTGGAATTATTTTCTTTTGTGCTGCTTTTATTAGGGAGCTGCAGCTGGTTGAGATTGAATGAGAAGAAAATAAATTTGTGACCTAATAATAGTACATGGACACTTGCAAATAGACAAGGGAAGAATAAAAAAAAATTAAAACCAGTTAATTTATTCTTAGCATAACTTGCAAGAAAAGTTTCAAGAGAACCCAGCAAGGTGTTATTAGTGCAGCAGTTTCAGAGGAATGTGATCTACAGTAAGGAGTTGCATGCAGTTGCCCATGGCTGGCAGAACAGTGAAAATAGCATGGGAGGAGGAAAAAAAAAGGACTAATCAGGATTCCTACTTGCAAAATTAAAGCACTAATATATTTATAGACTCTTTGGCCTCTTGGAATAAATGTGTCATCTTCCCCACAACAGCTCAAACACAGCACAAGTAGAAGCTGTGCTTGGGCGTTAGACAAGAACCTCACTTGGATCCTGTACTACACGCATTTTTTAATTATTTCCATAAGATGGTTGCATTTGCCCACCAAATCCAACAAAGGTTTTTATTTCAATTGTCATGGTATGCCATTGTCATTGCCTCCAAATCGTGAGACTCAGAGGTTCTGCAAGTATTCAATTATTTTTTTGGAACCAAAGTATTTTTGCTTCTATTGCCTATACTATGTATGGCTGGGCATCTGAACAGTAATGATCATCATATAACATGTTAAATTTTACCCATAATAAGATTTACAATGCACAAAAATACAACCAAGGCCAAATAATTTTTAATTTTTCCTCACAAAGAGGACCCATTTATATTGTGATTACTAGTGCTAGGCCAGTAATATATACCTTTATAACTGTATGCCTTTAATCAGAAAAATCTTACAGTTAATATCCAGGACTCCAACTGAAAAGTGTGCTGTATTTTTTTGTTGCTCAAAATGAAATATTTTACACAACATGATATACAGAAATGCTCATGTTGTTGCAGTCTTTAGCAGAAATGGAAAGTGAGCTGCTTGAGCATGTTCCTGCTGCTTGAGATTGGAAGCACGGGTCATTAATGTTTTATTGGTGCCTTTCATACAGTACCCTTTATACAAAAGGTTTTCAAAGAAGCTGGATACAAAGCTGGCTTGCCTCCTGATTTAGCAGTACTAAGCGGGTGTTTGCAGCCTAAGAATGTATTAGTGCTGCACAGGTGACAGGATCTAAAATTCCAGACAGTGCGAGACAGTTGAAGAAACAAAGTCCCAGGGCTATTATAGATGAAAACGACATAATAAAAAAGGGTATGCTCACGGCAGGAATTTGTCCTGTTGCATATAATCAGTGTTTCACAGTTTAAAAGAATAATTTCAGATTTCTCTGAGCCCAAATCTATAAATTTTTGCAATAATGAGTGGCAGATATTTTTCTTGACTTCCTTGTTTAGCCTTATCGGAAGACATTTGGCCACTGAGGTAACATTAAAAAGGCCGTATAAAGACCTGTACTCAAGTAAGCATCTACTGAGATGATTTCAGAGCATTTGGTTGGCATTAGGGTTTTAAACTATGCTCTTTTGTCTCAAGCAGGAGCAGTAGGAGTACTCAGCTCCATCTGAAGAGATGTAGTGGTTACTGACTCCCCTTGGCATCCTCTGCTGGCAAGCAGGTCTGTGGAGGAGTAGGATTTTGCCTAATTTTTCATTATTTCGAGGCTTGTACCAAGATGTTAAAGTTGTCATAGGTCCCTTGTATTCCACAAATTGTCTTGTTCCTTCATCTTATGCACAATTCCCTCCTGTTCTCCAATTATAAAATCATTAGTATCAATATAAGCAAGATGCACTGCATTACATAAAATTACAATAGGAGGGTCCTGTATGACATTAAATAAAAGGGATTTGGAATGTGAGATTAATTATCTTAGAAATTAGATTTTTTTTTTAAATAATATTTTAGGTCTGTAACAACTAAAGTCTACAATAATTTTTTTAATTATTGTTCATTTTATGTATATGAAGAAGAGACAATGTTAGTTTTTTGATGTATGAAAAATTTTGTGCAATGAGAAAGCAAACCTAGTCCATAAGTTCATAGTCTAACATCATAGTCCATAAGTTGCATATTTATTTATTACATATTTATTATGTATTTTTTATTGAGCAACTTTGAATCTTTCTGGTGCTTCAGAGAAGCAAAATTTCTGATGAATAAAGCCGCAAAATAGCAGAGGAAAAGCTTTACTCCACCTTTCTAGTTCCATTATGCAGTAGAAATACATGTTTCTCCTCAGCAGTATTTCCTTAGGCCCTTCTAAAACTAGAAGGACTAGAAACAAGTCTAAATAACAGAAGCTATTCATTAGCTGACTATTAAATTTCTCCGTTTTTCGGACAACCAAGCAATGTCCAAAACCATTTACTTTCATTTGAAACAGATTTTTAATATATTCATTTGAAAACCTGGCACTCACCTACATATGGGCTTATGTTGACTGCTAGAGCACAGTCCATGACCTCATGTTAGATGCTGCTTGCCATACACTGCACCCAAAGGGAAATGACTGCAGCCAGGTGGTAGATGCAAAAATACAGTTCATGCACAGTCTAGTTTAAATGTGCCTGCCTAAACTCAGAACTTCCTATGTTAGACCATAACAAATATGTAAGACACCTATGCAAATCAAAATTCATTCTTTTCTGTGACTCAGATACTTCATTCACTGTAACTAGAAAGTAAAGCTTACACGGAGGATTCACAGCTCTGTTTTCTGTCCAAAAAAAAGCAGTAACAACTTTTTTAGAAAAACTCAGTCGTGGTTCCTCCAACACTTATCCCGCATCTCAGTACTGCAGCACTTGGCTACAGTCAATCTTGAGTAATGTCGGCATTAAATGAAAATATTGGTTTTTTACATGCCAATCCTTTCTACCTTTCTCAAAATATAAACAATAATATGAAGTCTAACTTATGTGAAAGGGTTTTCCACCCATTTTCTTCTTCCATTTAGCAGAGAGATTTGAAGCATTTGCTAACTGAAAGTAGAGTAGAAGTACAAGTACAAATACTCATACGAGTAAGAGATGTCTGGTTCTGTTGATATTTGACTGGTAGTAGGCTGACATATCTTCCAAAACCTTCTCTGAGGACTTTTCAAGGATCCTAGGTTAATTTCATGTAATATAGTCTGAGCGTCACCATTTGGTGAGTGATAAGTTGCTGAGATACTATAAAAGAGGAGCTCCATTTTCTCCTCTGGCTGTGTTTTGTTGGTTTTATTTTTTAAAGTAGGGGGTCACTGCATTCACATTCTGGTTACTAGTTTTGATGTTTCCATAACTAATCTTAGAGAACATTTTCCTGAAAAGTGTGATCTATATTTAATTCTGTTAGCTGGAATAAGACTCATGGACACTTAGTAGGAAGAGAGAATTGTTGGTATAGACTTTGCTAGGTCAGGATGATATGTTGTGATAAACAGACAAGGACATTATGCATACTTTACTTGAATAATCATTAACCAGAATCTTTGGTTGTTTCCTAAATAACAACAACAATAACAACAACAACAAAACAAGAACAAAAAAAACCCCAAACAATTAGTTCTTTATCCCTTTCATATTGAAAAATTAGGCAATTCCATCATTCTATCTAAGGGATTCTTGAGGAGAGACCTTATAAAGTGAATCTGGCTTTCTGGGGCTTTTTTACTTTGCTTTTTATGCTTTTCTCATTTGGCTCATAGAATATTACCATTTCTGGCATGCACACCAGATGGGCAGTAGGAAATAAATGGATAAATAAAATCTTAAATGTCTGGAGCCTTTAAATTGATTACTATGTTAGTTAAATACCAAATGACTAATTTGCATGTGCACATTTCAACTGAGCAGAATTTATTTTATTTAAAGGTCTGACATATAATCGAGTTTTGTTTGTCATACCCTTTGACGCCCAGCTCTTTACATAAACCCAGCTTTAAATAGCGCATGCAGCTGGTGCAGGCAAGTCTGTGGTAATAACATAGTTACCTTGTATTCCTTCCCAATTCAGAAATAGCTCATGCTGCCTGCATGATTAACAGATATGCTGGGATATTAGATGTCACAAGGAAAAATATCTGCTCTGTCAACATTCATTGTAGAATTAGTTATAGATAATTTCCTACTGTGCAGTACAGCGCAAGTGAGGCAGATCTGCCTTGTGAATACTTGTGTGTGGGAGGATGTGCTAAAGCCCTGTCACCCTAAAAATCAGGTCCTTTTCCTGTCAATCTCTTTTTATTTCTGAAAAACTTCAGTGTTGAGAACTATCTTCTTCATCACGGGTATATAAACTTCCACTCAGGGGGCAATGTAGGGCTTTTCTGATCCACCAGCACGCATGACTAGCTGCAATGGTGCAGCAAGCACCTTGCTTTACAGCTGGCTTCCTGCTGGAAGCAGGATACAGTGACTCTGTTTAGAGGTGCAGTGTTGTACCAGCACGTTATGATGCATTATTCCTCCATTTAACTCAGCTTATTCCTTAACCAGATTAAACACTCACTAACAGCAGCACAGGAAAAATCACTACTGATGTGTTTTCAGTATTCTGGTGCTACAATGCTGAGTTCTGGGTTTCTGTAGCACCCATGTTGGCAGCAGTCAAAGATTTGCCAGAAAAACCTGTGTGCCTATTTCTGCATCCCCAGACCCTGTGCCATGCTTTCCACAACTGCTGAGGTTGCAGTGGGCTTTAATTTCATTAGCCCTCAGGCAGTTGGACTAAATGATCATTATAAGTTCCTCCATACTGAAATAGTCTTTCCTTTCCCCATCCTCTTTCCTCCTTCATTTCCTCCTTCCTTTCCACTTTCCTCTTTCCTCTTATCTTTCCTTTCCCCTTTCCTTTTTCCTATTTCCCCTTTCCTTTTTCCTCTTTCCTTTCCCCTTTCCCCTTTCCCTTTTGCCCTCCTCTCTCCTTCCCTCCCTTTCTTTTTCTCCTACTTCTTTTGCTTTTGCTTTTGCTTTTTTTTTCTTTTGCTTTTTCTTTTCCTTTTTCTATTCCATCCCATTCCATTCCATTCCATTCCATTCCATTCCATTCCATTCCATTCCATTCCATTCCATTCCATTCCATTCCATTCTCATGTTTTGCAGGGCTGGCAGTCCATCAATACCATTATTTAACTTTTTCAGAAGTAAGCTGGTGAGCTGTAGTGATAGCCTACAAGCAATTAGAAATTAAACTCTGATGAGAGGAGCAGAGGCCCTAGGTCTCACAAGATTTCTAGTTAGTCCTGGTTTCATGTAGGCTCCTGCAGCTACATGAGCACTGAAACAGCATTCTTAAAGACACTATTGTTACACTTGATTTATTGACATTTTTTCATACAGAAACTGTGTAGATGATAGTTAAGCAAAATATATTCTCTGATGTGGTCTTCCATTGTTTATCTCATTTTCCCTTTTTCCATCAAACTAAGAAAATATATGGTTTATTGTATTTCCAGTTTGTAGATTCCTGCTTTTTTTCCCTTTCCTTTCCTTCACAAATTCATTGTTTACATTTATTCAGGGACTAACAATAGCCACTTTTCACCTCCTATTATCTTGTGTTTGCATTTTAGAAAAAAATCACACTTCAACACTGTAAGTTCCATACAACTGCTACTGGCAGCTATATACTATTCATTTAAAACAAAGAGCAGAGCCAAAACCATTATCCTGAAAGCTTACAAAGATACATTTACCTTTCCAACTTTTTCAAAATAACAAATATTCAGCTATGAATTCTTGAGTTTGATTGCAAATTAATCTTAGTATGTGGCAATCTTCCCATTTGAAAGTCCAGAAGGAAAAATATTCTAAAGAACTGAAGTTCTAAAGTTCAAAGCTTATTTTAGCTGGAGTAAGTGTACCAAGATTGATCAGTCTTGACATAGCACTGGGAGAGAGGAAGAAGCAACTCACAGAAGGAAGGTTTAAAAGTTTTATAGCAGGATAACATCATTCTAATTTTGAAGCTTTTCTGTCTGAGATAAATATATACTACAGATTATCTTGCCTCTTTTCCATAAGACCACTCCTACTTCTTCCTATCTCATTTCTCATCCAGAAAATTGTTAAGTACCCCTGCTTATATTTAATGAAAATTCTTGGCTTCTCTATTCTTTTCACTAACTGCTTTCTCATCACCATTACTTATGACATACTTTCCTTTTAGTCCATGCACAGATACATGCTTTTAGTTGGGACTCTGTCTTGTCTAGTCTTTGGTCAATCTCCATAAAATCATCAAAGGTCAGAAAGCTCTGCAGATGCCAAAAGCAGTTCTATGAGCTTCAGTTCATTGTGGGGTTCTGACCTTTAATAATGGGCAGGGAAAGGTGCCGGAATCAATTTTCATTGCCAGCTCCTGACACATTTAAACAGAATCACAGGAAGGATACGAAGACCATTTCTGAGCTATGGTTATGCTTTAGTGCCTGTAGCTCTGGAAAATGCTGTGTTTAATTTTAGTTAATGCAATACTTAAACCTCAGACAAGCACATTGGAAAACTCAAAGGTGGAAGTGGGAGGAGAGGGGAGGGAATGCCTCAAACACAAAGTATACCCAAAAAATAAAAAAAAAGCTAAAAAAGCTATGGTTTTGCATCCAAATTACTCCTAATCAGTCGGGTGTTTTGTGATAAATGAGGACAAGGTGAGAGACAGGAAATTAAAAAAAAAATACAAGTCACCAAATAAGATCAGGAAACTGCACAAAGAACATTTGGGATTTAACTACCATGTACAAGTTCAGTAATTGAATTTAACAGGAAAAATTCAGGGTTTAGACTATTATCATTAATCAAACAGCCATTGCAAAGTACTGTTTGTGGGACTCTAAAATAGTAGAATATTTGACTTGGTTTTTTTTAAATATTTAATTTTTAAAAGTACCCAGATTGTGTTAATAAACTGCTCTCACAAAGAAAAATATAAAACAACACAAAAATCAAACAAACAAACAAACAAACAAAAAATCAAAACAAAAGGAAAAAGAAAAATTAAGAACTTTAGAAATAAAGAGAAACAAATCCATCAGTAAGCTATGAAATGCAGCATTCAATCTGACAATATTAAAAGAGGAAGCAAAATCAGTAGCCATCACACTATAGGACAAAATTAATTAGTAGATGTCTAGATAAATAAATTTTACTTCAGGATAAGCAAGAATACTTTTCTAAGCAAAGATTCAGCCTTAGAAATGGTTTGGGGTTTTTTGAAAGGTCAACATATTCATAAAGTGTTTCATTTGTTACAGTCTGAATTTTCTAAAGACAAAATCAGTTCCAAAACCTTTTGACAAAGGATTCTGTAAACAAAAGAAGTTCAAATGGGTTGAAGAGAGAATTTGCTAAGCACTTGGAAAACAGATCCACTGAGGTTTATGAAGTAGACAAATCATAGCAAGTCCAGGAAATGCTCTGCACTGTAGAGAGTTGGAGGCTACACATTCATCAGGATGAAGTACCAGACATAATTGCCCTGTTTTTATGCTTCCTTTTACAAAAAAAGGTCAGAGAAAGAGCCTGTCCCTTTACATGCCTGTAGCCTAAAGAAATATGGCTATTTCCATATTTTTGTATTAATAGGAATTTCATGTACGTGTCCTGTACCTCTGTGTGGCACTGTAGTGCCCTCAACAAGAAGTGACAGTACTTTGATGTTAACACACCTTTCTCTTTAAAACAGACTGGCTGTTTAATACAGATGCAAACAGTGTTTATAAGAGGGAAAAATAAGCAGGTATTTTGGGTTGCATCTAAGTTCAATACATAGTCAGGTCTGTGATTCAAGGGCTTAAAGATAATTTCAAAATTATTTTTTTTAAAAACAACATAGGATTGCTTTTTCTGAAGAGCTATGACAATAAAAAGACAAAGAAATCCCAAATAGTCTTCCAATAGCTAAGTGGCTGTTTTCCCTCCTCATGCAAAAATCAAGACATAAAAGGGTTGTCAAGCAAGGATTGCAAATCTCACACAAATTTGGGAGAATTTACATTTTTCTTGGAGAAACTACATTATTTTTTAACACATTAGGTTTGGCTTTCTGTGGTTTCATTTGCTTTATGTACCCATGTCTTTATGCATTCGTGCAACCAAAAGTCTGAGGTTAATTAAAAGAGACTTCAGAGACTTGCAAAGAATGGCAAAAAATATGGGAGCACAGAAAGTATTTTCCTCAATCCTTGTAGTAATTAAGGGAGATGTCAGAAGATACTATTGTCAGAAGATATTATTGAGGCCAGGATATCAATACCTGTCTACAAGACTTATGTGTGTCACAAAGCTAGTTTTTTTAAACCATGGAAGAGCCTTCAAGAGACAAGGTATGTTGGATCCTATCAAGATTTGCCTGTCCTGATGGGGAAAATGTGCCTTTGGGCATAAGTGAGCAGAGCTGATCAAGAGGTCTTTAAACTAGAATTGATGGTGGAAAGGAATACCAATAGCATTGCAGTAGGTAAGCCAAGGGCTGCCATGGGGTGTTCACGAAGGAAAATCCTGTTTAACAATTCTGATCTCCTTCAGGGTAAGGTCACCCAGCCAAGATGAAGGGAATGTGGTGGATGGGTTGCTTTTTGGCATTTAGTGATGGTGTGGTTACTGTCCCACAGAGCACCCTTCTGTACTGAGCAGCCACCCGTGGTGCTCCTCAGGGCTCAGTCCTCACTTCTGGGCTGGTCAATATTTTGATCCATTATCTGGATGTGGGAGTGGAATGCCCCATTAGCAAGCTTGTTGATGATATCACATTAGGAGGTGTGTTGGGGTTGTTGACCCACTTGAGAGACAAGAGGCCTTGCAGGGGTGTCTAGATAGATTAGAGCATTGAGCAATCATCAGTGGCATGAAATTTAACCAGTCCAAGTGCTGGGAGGCAGTAACACCTGGCACAGGTCTCATCTGGGAGAGGAGTGTCTGGAGAGCAGCCCTGCAGGAATGGACCTGGGGATGCTGGCTGGCAGCAGGCTGAAGTGGAGCCAGCTGTGTTCCCAGGCAGCCAAGAGGGTAATCCTGGAGCACATCAAAGCATGACCAGCCAGTCAAGAGAGGAGATTGTCCTGCTGTGTTCATCACTGGTGTGGCCTCAGCTGGGCACAGTGCTGGGCCCCAGCACTGCAGGAGGATGCCAAGGTCCTCAAATGTTTCCATAAGAAGAAAACCAAGGTGGGGAAAGGGCTGGAAGGTATATCCTCTGAGGAGAGGCTGAGGCCTTAGGGCTTGTCTAATGTGGAGAAAATAAGACTGGGGATGACCTCATGACTCTGCAGCTTCCTGAGGAGAAGGATGGAGAGAGGGAAGTGCTGAGCTCTTCTCCATGAGGTTCAGTGGGAATGGCTCAAAGTTGCAACACATGAATGGGACATCAGGAGACATTTATTTGCCAAGAGAGTGGCCAAACACTGGCACAGACTTACTTGAGAGATTGTTGACACCCCAAGATTCCCCACATTGAACATACTTTAACATTTGGTCAACCCTGAAGTAGTCAGGCAGTTGGACTAGGTGATCAATGTAGGTCCCTTCCAGCTGGAACTATTCTATTCTATTCTATTCTATTCTATTCTATTCTATTCTATTCTATTCTATTCTATTCTATTCTATTCTATTCTATTCTATTCTGTTCTGTTCTGTTCTGTTCTGTTCCATGCAAAGGTCAAATTATTCAACAGACAAGTATTTTACGTTTTTGTTACTTTCTGTGTTGTATGCTTTTCCTCTATGTACTATATGCTGTGGCTGAAGCTTGTCATTGCCTGTAAGACTGATGGTATATTGCCCTACCTTGCTAAATGTAAAATTGGCTTTTGAAATGAAACAATAAAGTTAAACCATAGTTATTAAGGAAGATAACTGTAGCCCTTTTTCTTCAGTCTATGAGAAAAGCACACCCTTCATGATGCTCTCTTTCATTACAATGGTTGCCTGGTGGCTGCTTTAGTAATAAAAATATCCAGAGATTTTTTCAGCTACAAACACAAAATAGGGGGGGGGAATTATCTGAATTGAAACTTTCAGTATCTCTGGTTGATTTAAAAATGAGGATACCAATGACAGATTTTCATCAGGTAAAGATCAGGCCACACACGTGTTATACATTGATGTTATTTCTACCTTCATCTTCCACTTTGTCAGGCTGAGGCCAAACACTAAGAGTGAAGAATTATTTATCCTACTAACAAGCTACTTCAGCAAAATAAGAGAAAGACTTTACCAACAAGCATCTGAGAACAGAAATAACTGCTGAAAAAATACCACTTAAATTTAAGGAATACCTCCTACTTTTTTCTTACACCACTATTATTGATGCTACTCTTCTGCCTTCCTATGAAGAAAAGTAATTTTCTATATACTTCTGGAAATAAAAGATTTTCTGCCTAAACATGCAACTAAGGACAGATAAGGGCTGCAGAATTTGCTGCAGCATTTAGGCTCTAAAATCCTTTCGTTTTGATGCCTCAAAGCTAAAGAAAATCCCACCAGATGTCTGCCTGTAACATTAGGTATGTAAACAATATTGAAAGGCAGACACCCAGAGACCAGCTAGGGATTCTTTCAGAGGGTTTGACACGCAGAAAGGTCATGAGATTAGTCTGTAAGATTAAATTGGTGGGCAGCTTAAATGAGCCCATTTTGCCATGTGATGAGTTGCTTCATTTCACCAGACAGACAACAATGTCACGCGAAGTCATATTCCAATTCCACCTTGCAATCCTGTCCACAAATCCAGAAAAGATAGATAAATGAGCAGGAGTAAGAAAGCAGTTGAAACTGTATGATAGTGTTGCTCACCCTGCAATTCAGCAGTTTATCAAATAAGTAGTACCTGTATTTAAACAGATTCATACATACATGCCTCTCTTCCGTACCTATCTGTATTGACTTTATGCCAAGCAATGTTTGTCAGCACAGGTTTCAGCTAAGTCAGGAAGCAGGTGTTAATCACAATTGTTTGCTTATATAATTTTAAGTGTTTTCTTCCCTGCCAATTTCTTTTTCTTCTGTGTTTTAACTGACCATCTGTTTTTCATAGAAGGATTGATCAAGCAATTCAGAAACTTATGTCTCACTTTTGAACAGCATAATCTTACCTGTGAAAGCAAAATTATTTAGTAGAACTCCATTGAACTAGATAAATTCAATTCTGGAGAAAAAAACCTCCACTATTCCAGTATATCTGAAGGGTGTCTCAAAAAAAAAAAAAACTTCCTGACTATGTCCTGAAGCCTAATTTTAATTTTAATTTGTATCAGATGAGAAGAAAAGAATTTTCTTAGAAACTAGCTGCAGGATGATACATATTCTTCAGTTATTTTAGGCATTCTCACCTTAAACCAAGAAATTTTGAGGGAAGGGGTTGTGAAAAATAACTGGAAAATACTCTCTATTTGACCAGATATGACAACACAACTGAAATTTTCACTTAATTCAACTTACTGTACTCAGAGTCATACATTAAATGTTCAGATGATTCCTTCTAATATATTCATTGCAAGAGAGACAGACCAGAGAAATATCTGAGGACAGCATATGCCTCATCTGACTGGGAAGTTTTCTATGATGCTAAAACACATCCAACTCTTCCTACACAGTATAATGTTGCAGCTTGATGCTTAGAAGAAATTTTGGATCAAAATGACTAACAGTAAATTTTCATTCATTTATTTGCCATTTAAAATCATCTGATAGATATTTTCCTTCAAGTAGATCATTATTCTTTGCACTCTTGGAATCTAACTGAAAAACGACTGGTGGAATGCTTAGCAGAATGAGAAATTATTTTTAATACTTCAATAAAGGTGTTCAGCCAAAAGGTTTCTACATACCCTGTGATCCATATCAGTCATAACTGAAGTTAAAATCAAAGCAGCTCTTTGTTGTGCTTCCAACTCTTCCAACTAACAGGTTTTTTATGAATGAACGAGAAGAGAAAAAAACTATAGAAATATACTTAATTAATTTTATTGTCATCCCTTGGATGGTTTATTTAATGTTAATGGTAAGATGTGATGCACAATGTGTATCTAGGAAGAATGAAGCATAGCCTGAGGCATCCTCTAGTCTCTGAAGCATTGCTGATCCACTGAATTTTCTTCTTTTTTGTTAAGTGTCAAAAATCACTTCATACAGCAAGCCAGATAGCATTTCAGGGTTCATTACAGCCTCAAATTGCTTCCACTTCTGGTGATCTACAGAGATTTCATTAGTCTCCCTTCATTCTATATTATCACAGAGTTATGGGTTTGGTCTTCATACCAAAGGGATACTTTTCATTTCAGAATAAAGCTCCTATTGACAATGTTTTTCTTAATGAGCCACTGCACATCAGCCTCTTTTCCAGCAATAGAATCAGAAATTCCTTTCTGACCATCTGCCATGTAAATGGACCAAACCCTTGAGATAATAAAAAATAAAGCAATGGAAAATTTGATGCATAAATCACGGAGGTACTTTTCTTTTCTTTTCTTTTCCCTTCCCTTCCCTTCCCTTCCCTTCCCTTCCCTTCCCTTCCCTTCCCTTCCCTTCCCTTCCCTTCCCTTCCCTTCCCTTCCCTTCCCTCCCCTCCCCTCCCCTCCCCTCCCCTCCCCTCCCCTCCCCTCCCCTCCCCTCCCCTCCCCTCCCCTCCCCTTTTTCCTTACCCATTCTTTTCCTTTTTCTGCCATGCATATTTTTTTCTCACTTTGCCTTGCCTTTCCCATGCCTTGTTTTGCTTCTCTGATGAGCAGGTTGAGGACTGTCTGCTTCCAGGATTACCTCAGCTATGGATCCCACATGGAAAATGCACAACCAAAAATTCTCCAGCCTACACAATCCATTAAGCCTGGCTTTTAGAGTGGGTCAGCCTAATAATGTCTCCTCTTGGATAGCCTTATGCCTGTTTCTTCAGTGCATAATTTTGAATGCCAATGGTTTATTATTATGTTTCTCTGTTGCCAGATGAAAAATGGGAACAGTATGGTAAGGGAATGCAGAACACAGAAAAAGCTCAGAAAAATATAAAGGATATCAGTGTGAGTATCCATACAAAAGGATATCAAAACAATTCTTTGATTTTGATGGACAAGATGAATGCAGACAGATCTGAACTCTTTCATACCATCTAAAAAGACACCTCTTTTTAAGCTCCAGTTATTTTTAAAATATGTCTTCAGAATGAACCTCTTGAAACAATCCTTTAAAAATCTTAACAATATTTGCCTTTAAAGGACATACAGTACAACTACATGAAAGGCTGGTAGTGAAATATGCTACTATACAAATTCATTGCAAGGATACACAAGATATGTAAAGATTACAAAAAATCAAATACAAATGAAAGCCGAAACATATCTGTATAAAATTTTGAGGGAGATTTAATTACATAATTTTGGCCAGAACTGATTTAGAATGTAAAGAATCAGAAGTATACATCAAAAGATGGATCATGATCTGGCACATCTCAAGTAGTCAAGGTTTTCTACTACAAAGTTTTGATTTTAATTCCAAATGAAATTGTCCTGCATGTCTGCACATTGTTTTCCATTAAATAAAAGGAATATTCGATTCTTTTTTTCCAGAATGAGAAAATTGTGTATTACATCTAGCAAATTTTTAACTATGGTATATGAGTACACATGCTCCTATAGGCCAACTGTTCAACATATGGGCCAAACACCCACACTCACAAATTTTCAGACAGTCCTTCAACCACAGTGAGCTCCACATCTTTCTTACAAAATTCTTTTAAATTCTCCTCATCAAGGAGACAACATCATTTGTGTTTGGCTACTACTCACATAGCAATCTAACTTTGCTTTGTGTAGCTTGACCAGTATAAATGGAGTAATACACCTTAGAACAAATAATCAACCTTTCTGAGAAGAAAAATTTATGAAGATAATCCACAATGCAGAACCATAAATTAACCCTGTGAATCAATTCACTGTGTCAGGAATGACCAGTTTCTCAATTATGTCATCCCTTAAACATATATGAATTATTAATTTTATTAGAACCAGATGAAGAAGTAGTTCTTATGTAAGGTGAAATTATTATTTTTTGGCTCATAAAAATTCCTAAATATGTGAAAATTCATCAACACAGACTTGTACACTTCTCCTCAGTTGTCTCAGACAATTAATGGAAAGATCTTTTTTATGTAAGATTTTTAAACTGCAACATTATTTTAAGATAGGAAATGAAATAAACATTGAATTACAGTGGGTGGTCTGTCATATGGAATTTCAAGCTGAAATAAACTCAGAGAAGATTTAAAAGCTCTTTTCTTTGAAGCAATGGATGAATAATTCCATCCAGCAGTCAGATCTTCCTAATACTTGAAGGAAATCAAATGGAATCACAGAATTCTTATTTCACGTCATTCCTGAATGCACGCACACACACACACACATTCACAGAAAGATTCAATTTGCACTGCAGGAAGTCCATTATAATATCTGATCCCCTTTGGGTTTGCTTTCCAGTACGACCTGTTTAATAAAAAGGGATGTTATAGTAAACCTTTGGATAAAGATAGTTTTTAAATTGCATTCTTATCACAAGTCGTTTTTCCATTCCTTTAAAGAATAATGTAGCATTTTAAGTTTCATTTCAGTATAGAGTGGCTAGGATTTTAGTCCAGAGTTTATGTTCTTTCCACACAAATGTAATGTGAAGTCCTTGGGCAACTGTGGACGAACTCTTTCAACAAAATAGTTTAACACAAAATTGGTATTAGCAACAATTCATGACTCTATAAATATTTATATCTTAGCAATTATCAGCATCTAAGATATGTTCTCTAAACTGAAAAAAAAATTGCTATTAACAAACTATAGTGTTTCAAATTAAGCAAAAATACTATATGTAATCTGGAAAACACATCCACAGGGTCACAATGCTGTGAGGGGATCCATAATATAAACACAAGCGTTGGGGAAACTTGTCTCCCACTGCACTCTGGTTGTTTCCCAATTTTATTTGCCTCCTCTGCATAAGTAAAAGTAACTTGAGAATACTAGTTGGTCTTCAACGCAGTGCTCTCTGAGAAAAATCATTAGCAATATCTGCAAGAAATTTCCATTCATGAAGAAACCAAAGAATTTTTATAAAATTTTTTATTGTGAAATCTAGATTGCAGATTTTTCAGGGGTATTGCAGAAAGTAAATTGTGGTACTAAGGCAATTAAAATGATAGCTAAATTTTGAGTCTTTCAAAACCAAAAGCTATAGTGAATTTAGAAAGTGCAGCTGCCCTTGATAAAGAAATTCATAAGGACCAGCAGAGGATTCCATTCCAAGCAGATATCACAGGAATTGAACTGAATTTTAGATGCGTTATTGAAACAGTAAGTTTAACGTAGTTATCTATATTTTATATTACCTTATCTTAATCTTATCTTATCTTGTCTCATCTCCCTTGCATTTCTATTTTGTTGTTTGGG
The DNA here is from genome assembly GCF_052056855.1 of Sturnus vulgaris. Classification (NCBI taxonomy): domain Eukaryota; kingdom Metazoa; phylum Chordata; class Aves; order Passeriformes; family Sturnidae; genus Sturnus; species Sturnus vulgaris. The sequence continues at coordinate 20,668,427 of NC_142283.1, forward strand.
GTTTTTTAACAAGAACTAAGGCTTAACTATGGGTCACCTTGGATGACTACCAAAGAGAAATATCACATCTCTAAAATCCACATAATTCTCTAATCAGACAGTGCCAAGGTGATTGACAGCACTGTTCCATCTGTTAGAGAAACAAAAAATAATAATAAAACAACAAATCAGCATTTGATCCCCGAAATACTAAGAAAATCTAAAGGAGCTACAGATATAAAAAGTTCTATCTCTTTCTTCAACAACTGCAATATAATTTCCATTATTTCTCCAGGCTCTCATTCTGAATTCAAAGCAATTTATCTGAAGTTCAGACACTGTCAGTGTGATTTAGTTTCACTTTTATGGCAACTGCAGGTCTCTAATAAGTATGCTCCTTTCATTGATTTTGTTCCCCTTCAGCTGCTGCTGTAAATGTAATTGAAATTTTTGGGTTTTTTACCCTGACCTACCTTTCTTTTCCACTGATGGTAGAGCAATCAAAGCAGATGCCTATACCGTATTAATAAGAAATACAGCTTCTCCTGGAAGTGGACTTCCATAATAACCATTATGACACTGATATTAAAATATCACTACTTTTTATACACAATTTTACAGATTTTCAGGTTTTCATGAATAAGTAGCCTAATGAGCAAACAGAGTCTGAACATCACTTTTGATTTATGCACACATAATGGGATGCGATCCTCTACTTATCTAATGTGCCAAATTTACTTAATAATTTTGCAGGTATCTAATCTCATTTTAGCAGTAAAACACTGCTATCTGCCACCTTGGAGCACAGGCTGATCAATGCTCTGTGCACCAGGGTTCATGACAGTATGTGGTGGTAGACACCTATCTGCTTTCCCACATATGGACAGCAAGGGAATGAAAACTCTTGCTGAAGGAGAGCTTAAATGAAAGTAATTAATTATGGGTTTAGTTCTGAAAATGGTCAGGTTACTCTTCTTTCCAGACAAGATATTCCACAGGCCAGCTCCTGAGAAAGGTTTTGTCCTCCCCCACTGTCAAGTCTCCCAAGGTGCTCAGTGAGAGGTGATTTGATGAGACTTCCCTGTCCACACATGTTTTCTACAATCATTGTGGGTTTTGATTTATCAAACACTTTAATTATCTTCCAGAAGAAACCACACTGTTCACAGCACCTAAGACACTGAACATGGAAAAAAGTTTTACATGGGTCTAGGTGCCAAGGGTAAGGAGAAGGAATAGGTGCTCCTTCTCAGCCACAAATCTAGGTTTCAGAGAATGATCCAGAACTCAAGCAGCTTTGCTGTTTGTGAGGGGATTTTTTGTTGCTCATCTTTGTATTAGAACAGATATTCAAACCCTTTAATCTAAAGATCCAGATTGTAGACAATTCTTGGCAAATCTTTTGCATTTTGTCCACCTGTCCTGATGGCAGACGAGAGTTTGTGACAAAGCAGCTGAGGAGCCTGCCGGGCTCCTTGGTGGTGTGAGAATGCTGGTGAGGTGACCAAAAGAAGCAGCTCTGGTCTGTGGCAGGGTGGCGGGGGGAGCAATGCCTTTTAGCACAGAGGAGCATTGGGACCTGGTGTAAGACTTTGGACAGCCCAGTCAACCTGCTCAGAAACTAAAGCCCCATACTGCACTGAGACTTTCTCTGCACTGCTATCAGTTATGCACATTGGGTACTGCTATTGCACAGAACATTTAATTAAGCAAGTAATTCAGTTTAATAGGGCGTTAAATGGAGTGGTGTGATAGTACAATCCTGTGACAACAAAAACAAAAATTACAAAACCAAAAATTACTCTTATCAAAATCTTAGAAAAGCATTGAACAGCCTACTAAAAAAGAGAGAAATTCTAGTATTCTCATACACATGCATTGCTCCTGTTTCTAAATTACTAGTGGATTTGAGGATTTTTTTACCACCAGTGGGGCTTAATATATTGATTTCAGTCTGGCCCACTCTGGGTGTTGCAGTTAATTAGCGACCTCACAGTGTGAGGACGTAAGTCTGGCGCTTCAGTCTCTGCTTCCCAGAGAGAGATGGTTATCCTTGACACAGGGCAGCTGACAATTCTGTCTGTTATTAGCCAAGCCCCAGACATCTGTGGTTCCACAATCACAATCCTTGGATGCATATATATAATGTAATCAAAGTGATAGCACATGAAGTTGCAGTGCCAGATACATTTCATTTCCACAATAGCTGTCAACCCCCTTGAAAAATGAAAGTATTGAGAATAGTAAATTATCACCCCAAAATGTGTTTGGGAAATAAAATTTATCCAGCAAATATTTTAACACAGATAAGCTAACGGTCCCTTTGGTCTGGATCTTTGCTATAATGGATATTAATGCTTTTTGACGTCTCATTTCCAATCCTGATGAAAAAAGCCAATGAATCAGCGGATTAGACTCTGAGAGAACTAGTGACTGGAGATAATCACTTTCAGAGCACACACAATAGGGGCTGTGGTTTCCTCCAGCAGTGGAAAAAGAGTGTGATTCTCTTCCTGTTCAGTCTGCCTTTGTTCATATGCTTTTACTCATTTTCCTTCCTTAATTTCAGAATAATATCCCCTCTTGTCTGCTGCCCTAAAGGTTTGCTTAATATAGCCATAAAAAGCTGCCAGTGTATTTTAAAAGAGTCAGAATAATAAATGTTTAAAGCCATGGTGGGGAGAAAGTTATAAACAATCAGCACTGATATTTATTTAAACCTTTGTATTTAGTTTAAAGATGAAATGAAATAAAAACGCTCTAACCAAGAACATATATTTAGATCCTGATCCTGCATGGCTACCAGTGTTGCCTGATAGCCGTCCCATTTCCTAGATATTGAAACAGAGCTTATTTAACATTTTGTAAGACTGGGCCCTTTGATACCAACTCAGCAAGGGGTAAATCTGTCTAAGGAGCAAATCTGGTCCAGGACAGCTCACTGCAGAAACACGTACCAGGAATTCAGCTTCCCAGACAGCAGGGAGGACACAGCATCATCCACGGTGCTCACATCTCAAGTGCAGAGGACAAAAGAATGCAGCTAAATCTAGATGAGCCTTAAGCTAAAGAAAGAATCTTCCTTCTGTTAGAATGGAACATCTGCAGAGAAAAAGAACTCTATCATTTATTAGCAAATGTCTACCCCATGAGAAGTCCCTTCCCTAACATTTTTCTTTTTTCAAAGTAGCTGACGCTGCAAGCCTCCAAACATCTGGCTTACGTGCATCACTGGCACTTTTCCAGCCTTCAGGAGAGAAAGCAAGGCAAGAACAAACTCAGACTGCTGTGAAAACAGAAATGTAGGCAAAATGAGAGGTACATTTCTTGTGCCTTTGGGTTTTTCCCCTTTTATCCCTTTCACTACATGTTCAGCTCATTCTAAAAAAAGAACATGTAACATACAAAAAATTAAGGAGTACCTCCCACCTTGGGTGATTTTAAAACTACCTGACCCTTAAGCAGAGAAGAGAACTTTAGAAACCTGCCAATACCTGCCAATTGCCAGCAGAACTCAGATTATTACATTCTCAATCAGCAATATTGCCTGGCAGATCCTTCTGCAATGCTCTATGCAATGAAATGACATCTTTCAGTATTTTTAGAAATTTAGAGGGCACTAGAAGCAAAAGTTTATTTAAAAAAAAAAGGTTGTGAAACACATTTTGCCTCATAATTTGCCTCTCAATTCAATAAGGAACCAGCAAAAAAATTGCACAGTCTTAATTTTAGGATTCATTCTATCAATATGTTTTTTAATCTTCTTAATGCTCTGATTTCTGTAATACAAATTAGATGCCACAGGCTGCCCTGCATTCAGTATATCACAAAAAACTTCATATCAAATTAGTACCATAATAACTGATTCCCACTGTAGTTAGTACATATGCTTAACAATCCCTTGCTGGAAACAAATAATCAATCAATTATCATCGTTAATTCAGTGTACAGATTAAGCAGAAATCTCATCTGAGGTATATTTAGATAAAGGTAAATACAGTAAAGATGTTGTAAAGCAGCTTTTTAAATACTATTAGAAAAACAAAAAGACACCTTCTCTTTCTGGAAATACATCTAATATATGCTCTAATTATACGCAGATGTAACTAACTGGAAGTTTAGAGAAATTAATAGAAACACACCACAAGAGAAAAAATTGTCAAAATCACAGCTCTGATGTTAATTATCCAAGCTAGATATGAGACATTTGTTGCATGGCTAAAAAGCCATGATTCATCTGAACACATGCTCTCCTGGTTACCTATCTTATCTTTCTCCATCTCAAGTTTCTTGAATGTCCCTCATTTATACAGTACATTATTATAAATATATGTTGTTTGGTGGAACCAAACAGAATGTCAAAGGTATAAATTGTTTGAAACAAACTATACGTGTTAAATATACCAAAATGAGGAGAGATCAGGTTGCAGAGAGAAGGAGAGAAGGGATGGATAAAGAAAGTAAGAGCCTACAAATCTGCCCAAACTGAGATAGACCATGGATTCACGTAGACCCACACACCACCTGTGAGTGACCATTGCCTTCCTTTCTGTATGATAACTGAGACCGTTTTTCCTGACATCTTAAACCTACTCAGAAAGACAAGTCAGATGCAGAGCCATTCAACCCTGAAGGCTTAACAAGTGGTAGTCATAAACATCTGCTCTGCTATTGTGCTTTTTCAGAGCAGCCCCTGTTTGGGTAACTCCTTGTTTGGGTTGGGATAACAGTCTAGACAGGTGGAATTCTAAGGGAGGCCAGGCACAATAGGTTTCTCCTCTTTCTCAAAGGACAGCAGAGCCAAAAAGAGATATTTGCAGAACCCCTGGAAAAGATATTAGTCATCTATAGAGCATGTTAATTGATTTTATTTCTTACTGCGAGCCACAGTTTTGCCCTATAGAAATGCGATCAAATTTTTCAATTTTCACTTCGTGTGGACATATAACACCAAAATTTACTTTGAAGTCAAGGTAAGGCTGTATTTGCATCATTACAGAGAAGTGAAATTATAACTACTGGGGTTTGTGTCACACCTACGCTATTCTATGAATTGACCTTTTTTCCCATACTTGTATATATAATAGTGCATGTTCACTTATGGAACTAAATTGTGCAAAAAAAAAAGGATGAATTTCCAAGCATCCTAATCCGTGTTTTGAATTCGTGTAAGAATGGGATAGTTATGCATTAATCCAGATCTCATGAGAAATATTTTTCCATCCCTGTATGGTATTTCCTATGCTTTCATGGTATAAGAATCACTAGAGGCACGTTTTTAAATATCCTAACAGAAAACACTATGCAGCCAAAGCTCAGTAAAAAATAAGCTGATGTCATTTTCCAACAGCAACCCAATTTATTGCACTAAGTTCAAGGGATGGGCATTACCTAGCCAGTTACCCCTTAATCAAAATATGAACAAAGCACACATGGTGCAATTATCTAAATGGTATAATAGGTTATAGTACAAATACTTAAAACCCATAATAATTAAAAATTAGTGTGAATAATTATAATTTCTTTGTGGTTTTCAGAAGGTAGTAACAGATAAATTATTAACTTGTTTTAAAAAATATACTGTAGCAGAAACTGCCCCAAATGGGTAATGTTTTGACAGCTTTAGTTAAGTACTGATCTAAGTCAGCATATAACTGGCATGACCTCCCCTTTCATGGACAGGTGTCTAGGATGCAGAGAAGAAAAAGTGAAAAACTTATTTAAAATAATTTTTAAAATTTCTTTTTGTGTTTTTGAAAGAAAGCACCAGATGTGAAACTCCAATGCAAAACAATTGTCATAAAAATACAGAACAGACATTTTCTTTCAAACACCTGAATCAAGATAGGAAACACAAGAAATACAGCCATGGGGTTGAGACAGCTACCAGATCCTATTCACTGCTTATTTACCTAGCAGCTAATAGAGGCTGCAGTCCAGCTCAGGACCCATGCAAATGACCAACAGTATTCTCACTGTCCTGATGACTCTTCTGGGGATATACAGAGGTGTGAGCATCCACCTAGGGAGGCATAACTACAGGATCAGAGGCTCTCCTGTCAGAGAACAGTATGTGACACATTTACAGTGTCAAGGGAGGAGGACAAAGCAAGTCTGCATAACCAAATGAGTCTTAGTTTGTTCCATGAAGTCTCATGGTACTAAGAGTCCATTCAAATCACAGATTTCTACTTTATTTACTTACTTGCTTTGGAAGCCCTTCTCCATACAAACATCATCTGTCTTAAGAGTCACTAGATGCTAAGTCTTTGGCTTAGAAAAGCAAAAAGGCAGTATTGTACAGACGAAAACACTTCCTAACACAGTTCAGAGATCCTTTGTTGTTTCTAATTGAAAAAAAAGATAATGACCATTTTTCTTCAAATCACATTCGTTAAACATAATTACCCAGAAAGTAAAATACAAAATAAATCTCGTCCTTACAGTCTACAGCCAAGTACAATAGTATATACCATTTTTTTTCCTTTCCGTTGTACAGAATTTTCAGAATAATAAGTTATTGCTAGAGACGTTGCAAGTCAAAATTGATGTCATCAGTCTTGGTAGTGAAAAACCTTCACTTTTTTTTTACAAGAGATTCTTCAGTAAAAAGTTACAGTGTGCATTTGATTCTATAATTATATTAATTTGTATAATATACATAATCAGCTAATGCACAATTGATGATTGCCTCAACCTAAAATTGTGCTGGCCAAAAGCTTGTAGGCTATGAAATTGTGTCCACTGTAGATTATGGGGTCATTTACTTAACAGTTCTTCTCAAGAGCAACTCTGTTATTTATAAAATATTTTTTAGGTAGAAAACACTGGGGTCTAGAAGCTGTGTATATCATGTTTTGAGATCTCTAACACTCTTTCATATATCTACTTGGAGGAGGAATTCAGTGTGCTTCTTCCACATTTCATAATTGTGCTAATAGATTAATCTCACTGAAAACCCTGAGTTTCTTCTTCTTTAAATATAAAAAAGTTTCTTTGGAAAGAAACTTTGGAAAGAGATACACTCCTCCTAGATTTATGAATTTTTGCCCCCAGCTGATCAGCATGAAAAGATTTCCTGCGTTTTCCTATTTGAGTTTTAAGTTGGTGTCCTCCAACCAAACAAATTTAAAAAAAATTTGCTAGAACTGAACAACTACAATCCTTTTTTCCCTAGAATTGCATAATCTGGATAAGTTTCAGTCTTATGCTGCAAATCCATATAACATGTATCATCTACTAAAATGGCATTTTAAAGATATAGAGGAAATTAGATTGATTCACAAACTTTCTGAGAGTAGTGACAAGCTTCAGGGATGTTACATATGGTTATTGCAAGGTGCATTAATGTTTATCTCAGTATGGTAATTTCTGTTAATAAAAAATGTAGACTTTATTGTATCATCAAAGATCCCATAAATTCTAATACTGAAATCACATCAGGTGGTTTTTTTTCAGGGATTACTTAAGTAATTAAGTCTGAAAACATTCAGTGTGCACTTAAGATCTCCACAGTATGAAAAATGGAATCATCTGTCCTTATTTACTTCTTTGCACTCAATATTCATCTTTTGGTTGTTTCAAGCTTCAAGGCATGAATGTGCAACTTCTTTTTTTTTTTTTATTGGCAGGCTGAATGCATCTTTCAGACACATTTGGCATGCAACACATTAGTACCTACCTCTCAATCAACCAATCGTAGTTGTAGAGGACCTTGTGGCTAAAGGCTGTGTTTGAAGTGAGGGATGTAATTCACATCCCCAGGCTGTGTATTTATCATCCCCTGTGAAAAAACTCAAAACGTTTCTGCAAAGCATTTATTTTCCAAGCTAAATAAGTTGACCAGTTATGCCAAACTTGTAAAACCAACCCAACACCCAAAACTGTTGCACACTTCAGAGCTCTTCACAGAATTTTTTTTGTTTTGTTTTGCTTTTGTTTTTGTATTAGTTTGGGGTTTAGTGAAGAAAATTCTGGGCCAGTGTGTTCATGCCTAAGCATTTGAAACTAGAGCCTGGGCAGTGATTTTGCAAGTTAATTTGCTAACCTTCCTGTTGAAGGTGCAGCCCACTCTTCCTACATTATTCAACACATGTTATATCTTTCAGTCCCACCTTCCTACTGCCCAAAACTCCATGAACAAACAGGTTTTCAGTCTTGCAAGCAGTGGAATTTATTTCTGAATTTGACTGTATATATATTTGACTGACTCCATATCTAAGCTATTATGACAGCTCTAGAAGAGTAAAAACATATAAGAACTTTTCCAAAAATAAATGTCTCTGTAATCTTTTTTATATTGATATTTGAGGCTCATCTCACTGAGTAGCTTGCCATGATTCAAGATACTATAATTTATTGCTATAACTAGATTTCCTCTGGCCCCTGGCCTATGAAATACAAGTGGAGAAGACTACATTGCAAAAGCAAAGGCAGGTGTTCCAAGCTCAGACCACAGTAAAATCCTCTCATTCTTTGGAACAGATTAAGAAGCTTACAGCTGTTAAAAAATTTTCCATCGTGGTTTCAGCTAGTTTTCCCTTTTCAAGAGTCTTATATTGCACAAGCATTTCCAAGAGACCTAAAATTAAAAAAAAAAAATAAAAGACTGAAAGTCAGGATTTCTTAACTGAGAATATTTAAACTGCTTTAAATATATTTACAGAACTATTACATCTTTTTTCAAGTCTTCTTCCGAAGTGATTTAATGTCCTGGTTTCAGCTTAGATAGAGTTAATTTCTTCTCAGTGGCAGGTACATTAATATGTTTTGGGTTCAGAAAGGGAATACTGTAGATAACACTAATATTTGATTTGTCATATTTAGCCTAAATCAACGACTTCATTTTTTTTGTGTGTCTCATGCTCTGTCAATTAGGAGGTACACAAAAGAAAAACACAAAAGCATAAGAGCAGGTGGCCCAAATGTCATGTCCAGTATATAAATTAGAGGTGCTGCCTGGAAGGGAGGCAAATCTAGGTTTGAGGGCTGGGGTCATGCATTGGTCAGCAGGTGGTGAGCAATCATATTGTGCATCATTTTGGGGGGGTTTATCATTTCCATTTTTATTATCATTTATATTTACTATTATTATTATATTCTATTTTGTTTTCAAGTATCAAAGTCTTCTTATCTCAACCCACAAGTTTTACTTTTGATTTTTTTTTCCCGTTCCTTTGGGATGGAGAGGAGAGGTGGAACTGAGCAAGCAGCTGTGTGGTGCCTATTTGCCAGCAGGGCTTAAACCACGACATCTATCTCTTGCAAGGTAATTTAATATTTACCCACCTCTCTAGTATTTTGTGAGAGTTCAATAATTAAATATCAGTAAGGTACTTTGAGATCATCAAATAAAATATGATGTTTGAGTACCAGATATTATTCCCTGTTCTGATTCATGCCATGCCTTTATTACTGCGTGTTGCAGACTCTCTAAAATTAGCATCTGACTGTTCTTCAGGAGTTGTTGAAGCTTGTAACCAGTGACTCATATTCCACCCTTGTGTCTTGCAAGTTGTCTTTGATCTCATGTCAACTGAACAGCAGACAAAAATAATTTTGTCAATGGTCCTCACTCATTTTTAATTCTCTGAAAACAAAAATTCCTTCATACACAAGCACTAAGATCTTTCCATTCCTGAATATAAACAACAGAATGCAAAAAACAGACTTACAAGAAGACAAAAATGTGGAGATTTTTAAGCCCATAAACACTACTAAGTTTGTGAAAATTTTCCAGAAAAAGTGCCCTAAGTTTGTCAAACCACAACATCACAGCTGGCTCAGATGGAAAACAGTAAACATATGGACAGCTGTGTTCATTCTATGTGTTTTCCATTTTGTCTACTTCTACAAGGATTTGTCTATTTGCTTGCTGCAATTATTTGACATGAGAGCTACCTGGAACTCTACCACCACAAAAAGCATAAGACATGCTATGAAGATTACTTAGTTCCTTTTGTAAAAATTATGCTTATGGTCATAAGTACAGCAATTTTCCCATTTTCATCCTGGAAGTCTATTAATTTTAGGTAAAGCAATTTTATTTGTGAAGCTCAGAAGATACCCTACTGTCACTTCTTATTGATTCATTTGTTGTTCGAGGGGAGAGAAAAAAAATTAAAAACCCTAAAAAATTCCCTATTACAGTAGGATGTATTCAAACCATTGCAATGCAGGAAAAAATCCAATTTTCATAAGAACCATAATAGAGGAATTTAGATGATTTTTCTTGTCTGATATCTCATCTGAATTATGTCAAGATTGGCCTTTTTTGTGACATTCGAGGGTACACTATACAGCTGTACAGATGAGAAAATTTTTTCATTAAGCAATTTCTTTGATTATATATTTCTAATGAAAAAAGTGATTTTGTGAAATAAATACATTTATGAGTTTGATAGAGAAAAAAAATAAAACCAATATGTTTTAGTTTAAATCCTCAAAGGGAAGATAGACTTCTGCTGGGAGTTGGTAAGTGGTAAAGTGCCTGTAAAAGTAACAGGAAGGAGACTTGTACCCTTATTACAGCATTTTAAAAGCCTTGAAACAGTGAAACATAAACATACCAAACTTTGACATATATTGCAATGCATTTAGAGAGTCATTTTATCCGGAAAATGTAGAGTATAAAAATAATTGAACATCTCCAAATTGACTCCTGTTGCAAAGCACTGTCCTTTAATACTGTGCATATGGAGATTTCCAGCTCCCCCAAGACACAGAAAATGAACAATTTATTAACTTTAGGTCTGTTCTTCCTTTTGATAGACCTAAAAGCAGAAAGTCTATAGTGAGCAATCTTACCAATACTCCGGACAGAGGTCGTTGACAAGAATTGCTGCAAAAAACATTTAATGTTCACAAAAGTCATAAAATTTCCATCATGCTTGAAGCTGACCGTGTTTTATTTGAATAACCCTTGATGACATACTGAATTTTATAGCCTGTAGATTTGATTGGAAATAATGAATCAAGCAGTTCCTGAATGAGAAATAAACAGGCAGTTTACTAGAAATTTGATTTTCTTAACACTGGTCACAGCAGCAATCATATGAAGAGCAAGAAATGCAGCAGAAAACTTCAGGTTTGAAAACATGTAGGAACTTATTTATAATACCACTATTCTTGAAATAATCATATGCCCAGGTTGTGTTATTTCCTGTGATCAAAGCTAGTTGGATATTTAAGCAGACATTTCTACATACAGCAATAAGATTTGCAATAGCCCAGGGAAATGCAGAGTTTGGCAACTATGGATAGACACTTATCTCTTTACTGGTGGGTATTATATCCCCTATGAGTCTCAGTTCTGTATTTTAAAGCTCCAAATCCAAAGTGTCGACTTAAAAATATGGCTGTCCCTACTTAATATTCAGAAATTGTTTTTCCTTTGTCTCATTTGAAATAAAAGTATTGTGGCTTAGATGGATCTTGGATTCTAACATTTTTAAGTCTTTTAAAGAGATTTTGTTAAAGCTGCTGCAAGTGATAAAATGTCTGGTCTACCATTTCTTATTGAAGATCTCATGAACACCCATATCTCTCAGGCAAGCTCATTTATGTTCTTGGCAGAACTAGACATGTATTTCGGAATATGTTTTTGCACATCCCACTTTAACATCCCACTTTTTGAGTTTATGAACAGATATTTACAATAAAATACTTCCTGTTCCACAAAGACAGATGATGTGTCATGGAGCATTATTCACATTGGAGGACATCACCCAAAAAATGCAAGGCACAGGTATTTCTTCCATTACTCAGAGCATACCTGCAAATAAGATAACCATAAAGGTATGTGTATACATTAGATGTCAAAAAAAAATCAGTTCTTGCTTCCATACCTAAATACATGAAACACTGCTCACCAAAACTAAGCTTTTGTGCTTTTTTTTGCATAAATCTAAGTACTAACTTTTTAGTAAACCAATATTTTTTTGAATAGTAAAGAAATACGAAGAGTAACATGTCTAATGAAAAGTTGAAAGCACATACATTAGATGTAAACAAGTAGCATCCCATAAACATTGTATGAATTTATAATAAAATCAATAACTTTGCAGTAATTCACCACAAGGCTAATAGCTTATATGACACTGTTACAAAATTAGGCCAGATCTTCATAAAATTGCCTGGTTTATCCATTATTGTGAATGGTAATCCTTCTAACACTGCCACATTAGGGATTTCAGTTTTCTAGTACTGAATTCATAGAATAAAAAGTGGTTTTCACTTAAAAAAATTTCTTTGCTGTGAGACAAGTATGGAATATTAATCTCTTTAAAGATTTAAAGTTCTTGGAAAAATAGCTAGAGCTACAGAAGTAAATAACATCAGGAAAGTTTTCCTAGTGTTCATATAATCTCAATGGATTTTAACTTGAAACTCCAGATTATTTAAAATGAAATCATGAAAAATAGATCCAAATCACAGATGTTCTTGAACCACTTTAGATTGCAAAAGAATTTGACATTTGAAAAGTTATATGCATGAATTTTTTTATGGTTAGTAGAAGCAGTATTCACATTAGAAACCTCTATTCCATTTCCCTTATGCCAAACTGTCTGAAACAGTGTTTACCAGAAATTACACTTCATGAAAGTATATTTTAGTCCAGGATTTACTGCCTAACTTTTTTAATGAAAGAACTAAAAAAGAGGATAAATTGCCTCACTGTAATAGATGTTCTGGGCTTTTTGCATCCAATTAGGACTATATTAATACAAATTTTGGGAGGAATAACTGCAGACATAGTTTGAACTTGTGCTTGCCTCTCAAGAAAGTTTTCTCCGACTCATGGTAGAGAATATTCTGGAAACATCAGCTCACTTGTCAAGAGATGGATGGAGATATTAGGAATCTTATAAAAAGAATGGAAAATTAATAATGAAAATAAATACATGCACCCATATCTTGGATTCTGTGAAGAATACCAATTGCTCCAACTTCAAAAACAGACAGTACATAGTGAAAAGCTATGTATCAGGAGACAAAGCTGATTAGCAGTATGAAACATCTTAAAGCAGTAAAGAAAGAAAAGGATTTTTCAGCCCAGAACACACAGTAATGGTACAATGGAAATATACACATTCTAACTGGTACCGAGGAATCAAATATGGAACCTCCTCAGCTGTCATAATACAACTTTTTTTATTCTAGTGTTTCTTCTTGATGACCTCGTTGGTCACCTAAACTGAGGAATGCATATCACTTATTCTTGTAGGCTTTTCCTTTTTTTTTTTCCTTGCTAAAGTTGCTGTCAGACACTGCATGTTGTGACCTTTGGTCAGAGGCAGAATAGTCATTCTTCCAGCTTTGGAGCCAGTACCATACTTGAGTCTTGCACTATGTAGGTAGCAAGGTGCCTCTTCAATACTGTGGAACTTACTGTCTCTAGTCATAAAGATGTGTATATTTGAAAATAAAGATCTTGTGCAAAACTGTTTACTCTCAAATCAAGAGTTTTAGTCTATTGCCATGGGTTTTTTTCCGAATTTCATATTAACTACATCAAAGAAATATGATTTTAACTGCTTTTGTTGGTATATTATCAGCAGATTTAATTCATTCTACTAGAGGTTTTTCCTAGAGGCTTTTCTATCATTTCACTTTAGGTAAAGTATGTTCATGTATAATCCCTTTGTGTAATTCAATATAATGCCTCTGCATAATTCAGGCTCATCACCCGTCCAAGACAAGGTCACTCAATATTTAAATTTGATATTTCTTCACTTATAGGGTCTTTTCATTCCAGAGGTCATTCTTATGCTTTTTCTGTGCCTATTTCTATGCTCAAGAGTGACAGCACAAGATCTCCTCAGCCAAAAAAACCTGTTTGGTGTTTAGAACAGTTCCATTATAGGCAGGAGATGGGAGAAAAGCTATAGAGTCCAGCTTCAACTTTCACACAGGTTGATCCAAACACTGAATTGCTGATAAACCAAGGAGCTCAAATGGTATAAGCAGAACTCTAAGACAAAAATCTGTAATAAATACTGGGAGAAATTGTGGTTAGACATTCATGCTCCCCAAAATGAAGTCTGTAAACTCTTCCATGCCTGAATCTTTGAGAGAGATGTCTTTTACACTAACACTTCTTTAGCTGTGCCTTTTTCCAGCATTTTCTTTGCCTCTTTTCACAGTTGCATTGGGCTGCAGACACAAGAGCAAGAATAACCTACTCTTGCAATGTATCCTACCAGTTTTTCAGCACTAAGATATCTCTTTCATTAAGTGTCATATGCAGATGAAAGCAAACATTAATTCTCCAAGAATATTTGGGTTCTCTAGATATATTAATTTACCTTCTCTAATGACTTTATTATTTCTAATTTTTTTATTATTTTATACTTTTATTTTTTTATATCAAAAATGTGTTTAGCTCCTCCATATGTCCTGTAATTGACATTTTATTCCAGAGCAGTGATGAGGATTTTAAAACTAGGCTTTAACTGATTCAGGTCCTATCATTCCCCATCAGACTTGCAACATTCTTCCAGTTCTCATTCATTTTTTATTTAAGTCAGACTGCAAAGCATGTTCTAATGTTTGTATTCAGGCATATCTAAAGCCATTGTCAGATTAAGATTTCATCACACTTTGCCAAGGCATTACAGAAATCCAGCCCTATTCACTGTATTGCTGTCATACCCTAACTTAATCCTTACATAGAAAGGGGAAGTAAACTTCTGAGTTCTAATTTGTATCATCAATTTCAGTGACATAAAGACTTGATACTTTTTCTTATTCTACTTGCAATAAGTCACCTTCCTCATTAAAATAAGGATTTCTAAAGATAAAATAAAGACTTCAGGAAATTTGCCAGCATCTCATGTAAATCTAAATAATGAGTTATTTCTAATATCATGATTTTTTACAAAAAAAAAATTATCAAAATACCCAACTTCCTCTAAACATGTTGCATCAGCCTATAAAATGAAAGGATAAGGTGAAGGGCTTTTAGCAAAACAAAAAAAGAACCTGCTCATAAAGTCGCTCGTTAAATGGTTGTGGAAGCTTTTCCTATAAATTCTTCTTCATTAAATATGAATTACAGCTCTTTAAATCGTGATGGTTTGAAAATCAGACAGGCTTAGCTTTACTCTACTCCTGCATATCCACAGGCAATATAAATCTACTGTAAAGTTAATTTGAAAAGTTAACTTGGCAAGGGAGATCTGTAGTGATTTGATCCTACGCTATGTAATTAAAAGCATGTTGCACTGAATCCAGGAAATGTGCTTTCCCAGAATACCTGGGAAATATATTTTTTTCCTAGTTTGAAGATTCTGGATGTAAGAGCCATTAATCACGAGCAGTTGGGCATTGGTCTGACCTGTTCTGCTTCTACTTTCAGGTAATTCCATTTGATCTGTTGACACTAGTTATAGTCCCCCAAGAGAAAAACTTTTGAAAGGGCACAGCCCAAAGAAGCAGAAGCTTACAATTTCCAGGGTAGATTATTATGTTATGGGAATATATTAGGAAAGGCAGGGTTGCTGGTAGTCTGCAATAATATCCCAATGTGATTCAAAACCTACAAGGCAGTCAGCACTATACACAGGATATTTTTTCCCTATGATCTGACACAAAACTGGGACCCTAGATATTAATATGATTTATAACTCTCAGGAAAAAAACATCATAGGCCAAACTGCTGGTAAATATTTATTTTTCAGTGGTAACTGTCACAGCAAATATGTCTGATGTATTAAAACAGGTCTTTAGATACTGGGCACCTACATTACAATCAGTTTTCATGGCAAATACATGCGCCTCATTAGTGTTACATTTCAGCATAATTCATAGTATAGTACTAGGTCATGTTTTTCCTGAGCTGCATTGCATATAAAGAGGCATCATTAAAGAACACTTTTAGATCGTTTTACACTTTCCAACAGTCAGAAGATAAATCCTTTAGACAAGTCTATAATTTCCCAATTTTTCCTGGGTCAAAGTGAAAATGATTCATATGCCAATCATTTCATCTTGGGACCTATAACAAAAACATAGTATCAAACATGACATCAGAGTTGATGGAAGAGAAAATACCATGCTATATTGACATTATTATTTTAAACACTCTTTGCTCTCAACAAAGTGGCATAAAGTGATTTATTTTCCATTTGCCTGTAAAAGGGAAATTGACTTTTGAGGCGCAGCGTACAAACAAGTAATATCTCTTTCTAGGCATATGCCAACCTAAAAGTTAAAAAATAGTATTCTTCTTTGGTTTATTTATGCAAACTGTTTCCTGAGTTTTAGCAAATAGTAGAATATTCTGCTAATTTATATACTTTAGTTTAATAACAAAACAACGTTTTTCTACACCTAAACATTTTTCATTCTATTTTGAATTGGTAGAATTTAATGCAAACTTCAGTCCACATTTTCAAGAGATTCTGTCTAGAAAATGAAAATGTATCCTACAGTGTTCAAGCAATAGCAGAAAAGCATTGGTGGGAAGTTATGCAAAAAAAGCACAGTAATAAACTCCAACACAGCTAATTTAGCAGGAGTTATTAAAACATCTTTATATACACAGTTCTGAGAAACAATAAGGAGAAGGAGGAATGAAACCTCCTAATTTTAAGAATTCTCCAGGAGAATGTATTCAAATATATATTGTGAAAGTAATAAAAGAGAAATTACAGAGTACATTACTGAGAATATTTAATCAGATAGATGTGTTCACAGAATTTCCTGTCAAAAACAGAGTCAGTATCACATGAGTGACATATTATGACCAGATATTTAGGACTGGAAAACTGGAACTTTTTGGGATCAAAATAAATATTTAAAGCCAGATTGTACACAGCAGAGGATCAAAAGTTTGTTCTGTAGTTGCTGTGTAGCTCTGAAACTCCTCTCATCTTAGCCTCCCTTTCTGATGATTTCGAGCTCATGTTGCTAAATTATTTTCTCTTCTCTTGAAAACGAGAGTTTGAAGAATGGAGCAATCATGAAAAGGAGAAAGAAATATAGGTTTCTTTCAGTTGTCAGGAATATTGAACTCACATTGGATTTTACTGTCACACTCTAGTTTGCTTTGAGGTACTTATTTCATTATATTTTTAAATTAGAAGAGGGGCACTGAGAATAAACATACTGAAGGTGAAATCATATACCATAAAATTCAGAGACTTATTGTTTAACTGCAGTAGAAACAAAATTTTTTCCTGAAACTTGTATTAATAGATTTGTGAAAATGAAAATGCAAAAGAATAACGTGCAATCCTACACTACTAGTAAAAGAAATAAAATTTCCTCAGACTAGCAATAATTTACATACAATAGCTTGACAAACAATTGATTAGAAAACCTGGGAGGTTTTTCTTCCTTTAATATTTATGTTTAACTCCCTATTATTAAGATTATATATTGTCAAAATCTCAGCTGAGATGCTTGGTTGAAATGACTCTCAGTTGAGTTATTTTATAAGCTGAGAGTCACTCTGCAGAGGGACACAGATTTATTTTATTAACAGAGTAGTATATGCAACACAATATCAAATGGCTTTCCAAGGCAAGCACAGCATCCTTGCTCCCACAGAACTCTGGAACTGCTGTTTAGGATAAAGGGAGTGGCTCATGCCAGAAAACCAAACATCCTCTTTTCTGTAGTACGAGACAAAATTTCCTAACAGTTCTTAAGAAAATTAACTAATGTTTCTAAGTCATGAGATGTGAGTATTCATATCTCAGGACCTGATCCAGAAAAGCTCTTAAGCATAAGCTTAACTTCTAGCATGGTCTTAAGTGATTTGTTGGATTTGGGCCCTGAAACACATAACTACAAATTTTAGTCATCTGATGAAAGCAGCAATTCTAATTCCTATATTAGTCAATATTCTTTATTTTTGTGAAGGGCGCAATAAGAAATTTATGTCAGTCATACAAATGTGGGACTTTTTTGTTTGTTTTGGGGAGGTTTAAGTTAATTTTTAACGTTAAAATTAACAAAAAAAGGCTTCATTTGATTGTTTCAAAGCAATCAGTTAATACTCATTAATTGTTTGAATGTCATTAATAAATTCCTGTCAGTCTAGCCTCCTATCAAGCTGCAATCTTTAATATCTGAATTATTTACTTTATCACAGTAGTGTCTTAATAGCATACCAATACAGAATAAGAGTTCTACTTAAGTGAGCAAACTCAGAAGTACATATAACCTTAGTGGGATCCTAAAATACATGGGCATAAAAATTCTCAATGCCAGAAATAAAAGCAAATAAGCAGATCTTGTACTGTGTGTATGTAAGATGAAATTAAATTTAAAGTACTTCCTCAAGAGTACAGCAATTGAAAAGAACACTTTACATACACAAATTGCTTTATATATTGTATCTATACATTGTTACATATTGTACATTTAAGTGTATCTTTTACTATAGATCTCATTTTAGTCTCTGGTTCACTATAAGCAAACCAACTGCACATCACATATTTAAAATGTATATCTGTACTTCTGCTATTTAGAACATTTTGTTTCATACTGTCAGGGACACTGCCTCCAGAGAACAATCACAATTAGGCATGTTTTCTATACCACTTTATAAAGATGAAGTTAGTCAGCAGGTACAGGAGGTTCTGTTTTAACCTATCCTATTTTAACCTAATTTTCTATTGAAAACGGTAAAAAACCACTATTTACTTTCTTAATGATCGCCTAATTCTTGGAGTGACATTTCAAAGCCAGGCACATTCTTTTCTCATTAAAACATTTTAGTACCCAATATGCCTTCCTGCCTCCTGCTGCTTCTCATTGCACTCCAGGGTCTTGCCTCATTTTACTTCTGAACTCCACTGTAGGAACAATGTGAGTAGGTACTTGGTGATTTTCAGGCTTCCTCAATCAGCTGAGCTAATTCCATAAAGCAGCAGAGACTACAGAAGATGCTGTGACTCATTCCAAAGCAGAAAAAATTCTCTGCAGCTCTATGTGCTTCTGAAGGCACTCTTCTATGTGCTGAGCAGTTGGCCTCTGCCTACAAGTTACTGTGAAATATATTGTAGCTGAGTTTTCCCTCCAGACAGCACAGTAATGTACGTGCTGGGAATTCTTGAACATTTATTTCTGTATCCTAGAATGGATTTGCTATTAAGAAATTAATTTATTTTGCTCATTTGCAATGTAACAGGAGAAATCAGCCCAGGATCTGAGAGATTAAAGATGAACATACTCCTAGAGCCTACTTTGTCATGTCTAAACTCTTAATTTTAACATGCAAGGAGCTGTTGCATTTTCTTTTGTTTAGCATTATTTATATTTCTTCTCCATCACATTACAGTACCGTATGTCCTAAGGGCAACCATTCTCTGAGATCTGAGGACTCAGTCTTCTGTGCCACGCCTTCCCTTTAACCTCCAGAGAATACCCTGTGTGATGGGAGCCTGAATAATGAGTGAGGACAGCACGTGTAGGCCACAACACTTAAATCTTTTAATTGTGTGGCTCAGAAACTAACCAGACGGTAATCTATTTGACATTGTATTAAAGTCCTGCATCATGTATATACTTTCGGCCTTGGAATAGAGTAATTCAGAAATAAAAATCACAGTTTGTCGAGGGAGCCAAAGAGGGATGTGCAGTAATGTGAAAATACTAGATCTGCATAAACAAACATACATACCACGTATATATATATATACACGCACACACACACACACATA
This sequence comes from Sturnus vulgaris, assembly GCF_052056855.1. NCBI lineage: Eukaryota > Metazoa > Chordata > Aves > Passeriformes > Sturnidae > Sturnus > Sturnus vulgaris. The sequence continues at coordinate 20,688,079 of NC_142283.1, forward strand.
TCTACCTTATATATACATACATATACACATATGTATATTTATGTATAAATGTAGGACAAGAGCAGTTGCACTGTCAAGTAAGAGAGTAAATCTTCATATTTTAGGGGGACAGTTTTAAGGAGGCTACTTTTAGGAGCCATAAGCACATATTCAGTCTGTTTCATTTTGTAGTCTACAGTCTGTATGTTCATCTTAAAGGAGCAGGGGCAAATGAGTCATAGAACAAGCTTTCCTGAGAGATGCAGTGATATTTTGGAAAAAGGGTATGCTGATGCCTCGTCTGGAAAGCAGTCTGAGGAAAAAGCTGGAAGATACTCATGGGAAGCAAAGCTATGTGAAAAGCAATAGCCCATCGGAGAATATTAGTTTCCTGTTGTCCTCTTGAAAACTACAAAGGAGGAAATAAACTGTCAAATATCCTCACAAATCTCATGAAAGACATCTCACATATTACAAAATTTTGCACAAAAGACAGAATTACCCTGTAGCTCATGCAGAGAGGTCTAAGGTAATAGTAAATTTGCCTCTGTCTGCTCATTTCCACTACAGCTAACAAGTACAGAGGGAGGTGAGTATAAAACCAAACAGGTTTCTGAGCAAAAGAGAAAGACAGAGGTGAAGTTTGTTTTTCTCAACATGATGCTCTTGGCATACCATGTGCCACACTTTAAAGAAATTGTTCCTGGTGCCAAATGTTTTCCTTCTTACAAAATAAAAATTAATCCCAGCAGACTGTTTTCTTCTCAGTTTTCTTTCTCAAATCTGTAATGTTTACAAACAAGTCAACACAATGATCACTTCCCATAAAAATGAGAGATTTGTGTGTTCCTCTTCATTATTTCAGTCACCGAGCTGGGATCTTTATATACTTTGTGGGTCCTTCTTTCTTATGCTTTAATATCCCATTTTGGAGCATACACTGAAAGACATGGCTAACTTGATCATAGCCCATAATGACACCTGAAATACATATTTTAACTATATTATTTCAAACATCACGCTATCTAGATCTCTCTATAAAAGCATTGACAATATATTAGATTGTGGGAATATTTGTATTTTTGTAAATTATGTTTTCCAGTGGGATAGCTGAGGGTTAATGTATTAAAGTCTATTTCATATAGATGTTCCTAGGACGTCATTTTCACAGATATTTTTTCCAGCAATCTCATATAAAAAATATTGCAATAGTCAGGCAAAAGGTATTAAAACAACCAAGTTTTTAAAATATGATGAAAATTCATAAGGATACTTCTTGTATTTTCCCAGAATGTATAATGTAAACACAGTTTTTTGCTTACAAAGCTCTCCGCAGGATCTGTAGTCTAGCTTGGCTTCAGTAATGGAAAATATTCTGTAGTTATAAAAAATTTCATTCATTTCAAGGTAGTCCTTTTCACCAGAAATCAACAGGGAAAATAATAATCATAATCTAAGCTTTGTAAGTGACACCTCTTCATCTCTTTAAAAATATTTGAATAAAACTTGTGGTTAAGGACACTACATAAGCGTTAAGCCATCAATTAAAAAGTTTTTAACACCTTTTAAACTGTAAAAGAAATCATACATTAGGTAAAATATGCTCATTAAAGGATAGTAGGACTACACAGCAATATTTGTTTCTATAGAAAGGAAATGACTGAACTAGTATTTTAAAAGCATGTGTAAAAAAGTAGTTTTCACCTTATTATTGGACAGAAGCACTTTCACCATTAGAATAAAATTTGTATTTCTGAATAGTCACTGTTTGTAGTACAGATGTTACCTTTGAAGCCACAGATACAGACTGCAAAAACTGCTAAACTTGGAAAGTGCCACGGGACTTTTTAGGTGGTGATGGTTTCAGTAGAGAGACCTCAGCATCTTGTTGGATTTCACAGAAAACCCAACAAAATATCAAGACAACTTTATTATCTAGCTCTTAAGCAAGGCATTTTCCTGGGATTTCCCTGTTAAATATGCTTATAATTTTGTATAAACTCTTGGTAAAGTAACCTTCTTTTGTTCACTTTCTACTAACTATAGGAAAAAGCTCCAACTCTATTTCAGTCTCCTCCCCAATCAACATCCACATTCTGATTATTAAAGAGAAGTACAATGCCCTTTATGCTTACTTTGGTTACTCTTTTTTGCTCTGCCCACTAGGTCAAGCATTAGTCACTTAGTCTAGTCCAAAACAGATAGGGAGCTGGCACACCAGGAGGCTGGAGCTGTGTATTCTCACCTTAGGCTGACTGTTAACCTAACCTGGTTATTAAAAACACTGCTCTTGTTAAGGTTATTAGCAAGGAATGTAAGGGAGCTTCAGCTAATACAAAAGGCTTTGCAGCCTGCAGATCAGCTAGAACTTTCAAACTCCTACCCTTTGGGATCACTTCAGAGCAGTGACAATTCAAAATCATATATGAAGACAAATTATTCCCTGGTAAACCTTTGTTTAAAATTCAAGCATGACCTACTCTGAATTGTTTTCAGCTCTTTTAATTTTTTGCACATTGCATAAGAAATATTTATTTATTATTGTCAATGCCACACAGCAATGGAGAGCTCTCTAAAGTATTGATGGCCTTTGAACATGGGGAAGGATGGGGAGGTGTAAGACAAACAGAAAGTTTTTTAATAGATTACCTAAAGTATTAATATTGTAAATTAGAGTTTTCTCCCTAGTAAAAGTTCGTTAAAAATTTTTTTAAAGAAAAAAGAAAAGTGAAGACTGTGACTCACTTGGAAATTGCCCAATCCAGACCAGCAGTATGACTTTCAAATATGAAAAGGATACTGTAGAGGTAAGTTAAAAATAAATCAAAGGAAAGATCACAAGACATCAAATTTGTATTCCGCCTGTGAAAAAATCCTCTCATTCTCAGTTACATTGTACACATCACAGAAAAAGCCCCTCTCGTGGCCTAGAATTTAGAAGAGTTTGGAAGAAAGGACACGCAGCTGCCAAGAAGAAGGAGTGCAGAAAGGGGTCAGGAAGGACAGTGGCGGCAGGCAGCCAGGCTGCACAGCCCGCAGGATTTCCCGGGACAGCCGCAGCTCCCGGCAGCGAGGGTCCCGGCAGAGCAAAACCCAGACCTTTACAGGGGCTGTGCGGACAGGGTCGGGTCAGAAAACCAGGCACATGCTGGGACTGGTATTTTACTGCTCATTCAGACGGCAGCACATGTGTTTGCCTTCACAGGTCGGGGAGGAATTTCTGAGATTTCAGGGTTTTTGTATGGAAGAAAGCAATACCCTTAAATCCTCACACCACAGTGAATGGCCATATTTTTCACTTGAGCGGACTCGTTTTCATTTGAGGTACAGTGAAGGGTTGGTTCTGTCAGTCTAATGCCTGCCACTCCTACATTTTTAGTACATTTATTGACAGTACACTTGTGTGAATATGGGAAAAAATGTGCACGTGTATGAATAACACTGCAAATTAATTACTGCAAATAAACAAATTAACTGTTTCTGTCAGCAGTGGAAAAAGTTCTATATCCTCCCTGTATATTCATATCATTAAGATCACATTTGCACAAGTTTATTTTTCATAAGAATAGGGAAGTGGAAAACTTTAAAGAAGTGTGACTGTAAATTTGAAATATTATATCTTGAGAAGCTTTTATTGTGTAACCACAGATTGGATGGAAAGATTTTTCCACCTAATTAAAAATTTTTGCACCTGCAATTTAGATAATTGCTATGATTTGGTTTGATTACAGCTGATACAAAGTGCATCAATCATTACCCCAGAACAGACATTGGTCTGGCTGTAGTATCTGACATTTTGGTAGGTGACTCCTTTGGTAGGAGGTTGACATAACCATAACCCATGGTCTGACACAAATTATTGTTTTGTAATATAGCAGTTTTAAGCGTGAGTCTTTCAGAATGTAATTTTTTGGTATGCTTATCCTATGTGTAAAAGTCATTGGAATAATTTTATGTTTTTATGGAAGCCATGACTTCTTCCTTCATCTGTAAAATCCCCACTGCCTATATGATGCTTATTGCACAATTGTATTTGTGCCTAATATCTCCCTCTGCTCCCCTATAAAACTACATATGTTTGAGTGAACTGCTGGTAGAAAGCAACTCTCTTTGCAAACCAGACTGTAACTCAAATGAACATTTATCCCAGAATAATTACATGAAAAAACTAATTCTGTAATAAAGAGTAAGAGTTATTTATTATTGCTTCATGATGATTGAGTTAATAAAAGTGGAAAAGGTCTTTAAGTTTAAAGAAGTGCACTATTAGAAAGTAAATTAGAAAGAAAATAATTTTTCAAGATTGCTTTCAAATATTTGTCCTTCACCTTAACAGAGTCTATTTGGCATATAGTGCTATTAACTGGTGAGCTATAAAACATATTAAAAATTAAATTAAATTAATAAAAATAAAATAAACTCTCCCTTTGCTCAAAGAAGCTATGTTTTTAATAACTAGTCTCAGGTAAAAATATTAGAATACCCTTAGGAAAACAAATAATTTAAGAAATAAAACCACTTGCTGTTTCCTGGTAGATCAAGTTAGAAAGCAATTTGAAGTAGAAAATGTATTTTTCAGATTTGATATCCTATATAAAAAAGATTGATTAGTTTTCTAAGTTGTAGTACTTTAATGATTTCTACTTAGAGGTAATTAGCAATATTTTGAGCTACAAGATGCCACAAAAACCGTAAAAACATTGGAAGAAAAAATCCTTAACAAGCTACTTTTTTCCCTCCAGGTTGATAACAAACAAAATTTCCTTCAAAAGAAAAAATACTTTTGAAGAAAAAACACAGTGGGTAATTGGGACATTGCATAAGATGTCATATAGTACATCAAGGCCAGCCTTTCTGCATGTTGTTTCATATATTTTCAGGAGAGTAAGATAAAAGAATTTTCTCATTAAGAAAAATTAAACATACAAGATTTTCTTTTTTATACTCAATAATCTTTATATTTTGTCAGATGTAAAAGTTGCAAAAAAAACCCAAATTAGTAGTGTACAAAAAATCACATGTGGGTCAAGCAAAATAGTTTAAACTATGTTTATTTATAATTGAGAAACATATTTATATAGACACTGTTACTTCTGGAATAAAGTGTGTGGGATATAAAAAGACAAGGACGTGCAATCAGAATACTTATTTTCTTTCTGTAATTTGTTGTTTAAATAAAAGTTAAGGACTCTCATGTGAATTTCCAAAATATGTTTGGAAATTTTTTTCTTCTTATTGCAGAAAAGTGTTTTTTCTTAATCAGTGGAAAAAATCATTTATTTAAGGAGAGTAGCACCCCTACCTTCATTCTCTTCCCCCTTGTCCTTATTTGCCCAATACAATCCACATCTATTAACTTCTGCTGGCCTCACTGTGGTCTCTGTAGCCAGGAGGAAACTGCAGGTGCTTTGCTTCTGGCTATGGGCTGGGGTGTCCTCTCCATTTTCTCCTTTTAAACCTTAACCAGAACCTAGACCAGTGATTTGACTTCTAAAAACTAGAAGAGGGTGCTAATATATTTCACGACCATTTTATGCAATATTTCTTAAGGTAATCTATGTTTGAGACTCCTAGGTACCTTAAGAATAAATAAAATCAATTAAAAATACACATAAGAAATTAAATGTAGATTCTCTTCCTTAAACTCACTTTGAAGTTCACCCTTACTCTTGCAGCAATACATTTTCGTCATATTTTTTCTACTTTAGCAGTTGCTTTCAAAGGACTTTGTATGAGTAAGCATTTAAGATATTATCTTGAAGAAAAGCCATGCAATATAGAAACTGTTTATGTTGCTGAAGAGTTCTTTGGGAAAAAAAAGCATGCTGTGAGGCACAGCTGTAAAGCAAATTTCAAAATATTTCCATAAAGCTATGATCAGTATTTAAAGTTACCAAAAAAAGACTCAATTTCTTTCTTTACCCTGGAAGTGGATAGTACTACATTTTTTTTTCTGTCAACTAAAGTGAACACTCAGCATGAAAAGCATAAGCAGCAATTTACTCCAAGGTAAATTTCCAAGTAACAGAAACACTATTTAAAATACATTTTCTTCATAAACTTCTGCATGTAAAGTCATAGGAAATTCTGTCTATGTTAGAGAAAATTATGCTATTTTTCTCAGAGACAGCTACAAGTGGCATAGGAAGTTTTTCTCCTTTTTTCAGGTTTTATAATACCTGCAGATTGTGCAATTTTTTTCCTACTTTATGGGCTGAGGTTCTTTAATATTGTAAAATACCTCTGATAGTCCACAGATTTGTGGCATAAAGATGCATCACAAAGCTGGACTGCAGAGGAGATCATCCTGTCATCCGAGGGGAAGAGTGAATGAAATCCCATTAAATTCAGTAGAACTTCAGGGAAAAAAAGTTCAAGTAAGATAGAATTGCTTTAGTCAACATGTTCTAGATGAGGGGATACTTGCTATGGATAATAAACTCTTCAAAACATTGTTATCACCTCCCAGCTCTTGTCAGGACCCAAGATCACCATAAGTATTCTAGCAATGCTTCTAGAGATGTCTTAATGAAATTTATTTCTTCATCAGCATGCTCGGAAAATTTCCAGTGTTCTCCCCGTTTCCTAGACAGGTTTTCATGGACATTAGTTTCCAATTAAAAGAAGAACTAAGCAAAGTTTTTTGGGAAAAAAAAGAAGTCTGTAAGAGCGAAAAAAGACCTAATTTTCTGAGCATATATATTTCATATTATAACTTATACTTAAATTCTTGCTTACTTACTGAATTGTTTTACTTGAGGAGAGTTAAAAATACATTTCTGATAATTTTTAAGTAAGATCTTTTTTTCAAGAATGATATACTTCACCACAAAGGTGGATGAGTAATAGCAGGATTTTACATTTTGTACAGTGGAATTCTGTAAAGGACCAAGCACAAGAAGGAGACAAAAATTATGTGTCAAATAGACAAACCCCAGAGCAAAAAAAGATGCTTTAGGCTGGGTGCTCTTTGAGGGAGGAGAGGGAATTTGGTTGGTTGGTTTTATTTCTTTTTAGAAAGTGACTGGGACCTAATAATTTTTTTATGGTATCCAGAACCAATACTGTCATACTACCGTGAAAGTCACATTCCACCTAATCCAGTCTCCATTTCTTCACTGCTTGCATCAATGAAAAACATCTCCTGCTTGTACAAATCGATTTCAATTGTGCCTTCACCAAAAGAGCTATTTTCTCATCAATACATTATCCAATGAATATGTGGTAAAAAGCCATCAAAGCATCTAAGAGTATTACAGCAAAATTTCCTTTGTTTTTATTCGCTTAAAAAGTTCTTTAGTCGTAAACAGGAGAGTGGTAATTTATTTTATTAACCAACAGTCCCACATCACTATGGACACACCTGGATTGAAAAAAAACACAAAAACCAAAACTGCTCTGCAGTAATGAAATTCCTAAATAGTGTGTGATGTGGAATTTGGGATTAAAAGTAGATATTACCAATAGTTAAGCCTAGAGTATTATCTTTCCTTGTTAGAGAAAGACCACAATTATAAACTGCCATATTTTTAAAGATAAATACTATAAAATCTAATTTAATAGATACAACTGTAGGTTTTGGCTGTCTGTAACAGATGGATATGGCCCAAGAAATGAAGCATTTAGAAAGGCTGAGAGAAACCTCTTGGTAACCCCATCAAAAAATTGTCAGCTAACACTATTTCTTGGCATCGTGGAAATTTCCTGGCAATATTAAGACTGTAAGAAAGATAAATGTCATATCCCCTCTGTACACAGAAATTGGGAAGGAAAATATGCAACGCTTTTCTGCATGCTTCCCTTTGGAACGTCACAGATCCAGCTTGGAGCACTACAACAAATCTGTGAAGGCCTCCCAGTGTTAGGAAAAGTAGTGCAGAGGACTGGAGGCAATGTGTGTCCCCAGGCTGCTCCCCTGCTCCAGCCTCCACTGCAGCATTCCCTGCACGCTGCAGAGGAAAACCACTGCTGGTGAGGAGAGCAAGGTGTGGGGACGATCCTCAGAAATTTTGGGGAAACCCTGAAACAAGGCACTCAAGTGGGTGGATAGGAAGGACATTGAAATGTGATGGTGATGGATTTTTTGGATGAGATGGATTGGGAACAAGGAAGGTTTTACTGATTTCTAAAGTAAGGAAAAAGGCAAAGAACTTATTTTTGATAACTGGAATTCTCCTACCTGCAGTAAAGCAAAGAACATTTTCACTTTTTTTATTATGGTTATTAAGTCTAACTTGCCATTGATTTTTAAGAAGGAAAGCCTACTTTTACTGTACTTCCAAATGTGCCTCAGTTCTCCAGGGATGTTTTCTGAGAGAATCCAACAACCATAAATATCTTTGACTTTTTAATGCATCACAATATCAATAATTTAAAAGGTTATTCTAGAAGAACTTTAAAAATGCTCTACTGGTTTTAATGTTACAACACAATACCCCTTTCTGCAATAAAATATTTGTGCATATGTTATACCAGATATCTTTATTGAGCTATTTACTTAATGTTGGAACTTTTCTCTTTGTAAACCTTTTTATCTTCATCTTTCAGTAGTCCAAACTGCTTTCATCAGCTGGGAAATACATTTTCATTCTGGGAAATTCCCCACAGTGTTTCTGAGCTCTGCACACAATTCTAGAGTTTTATATAAAATACTTTAATTTCCTCTCCATTTATTTCATGGTTTAGTTTGGTCAGCAATTGTGCTGCCTAAGGGATAGTTGCAAAATTGCCATAAAATAATGAGCAGATACAGGGTTGAAGTAAGTTACAGAACCCTGCTAAGTTTTTTGACGAGGCCTGGAACTCTACAGTTACAGAAAACTTAATGGATCTGAGTCTTTATCTATCCCTAAATGTTCAAAGAAGACAACTTCAGAATTAAACCTGATAGTTATGAACCTTTGAAGCTTAGTATAGGTATCTAAAATTGTATTTTCTTCACCTGCCATACGGGTAAGTATGTGCTCCTCTTCTAATTACTGCAATGTTTAATGGCAGAAAAATCATATCGCTACATCCAATTTTGATTTATATATATAATTATTTTTATTTATATTATTTCATTCATATATTAATATTATATATATTATATATATCTGATAATATAACTAGGAATGTTAGTACAAAAGTAAAAATTTAACTAATTAAAATAGAAAAAATATATTTTATTATATTTATATTTTACTATATTTTTTCATTCTTTGTAAAGAAAAAGTTTACTTCAAAAGCTGTAGGTTATACTGTATGTATATTATGTTTTACTTCACAAAAGAATTAGTGGTTCTAAGCCATTTAATTACTTTTCAAAATAAAAGTAAAACCCATATTTTTAAAGTTCTTTAAAAATAATAAAGAAATAGTTAAGAAATATTAAGAGCCATATATAAATTAATAGAAAAATTACAATTTAATTTTGAAAAAGGAACTAACTGGTGATTTTCTATCTAAAAATTCTCACCTTCCCACACAATAATACTGTATAAGAAAAATACTCTAACTTTTCCAAGAAAGATGTTATGGTAGTTAGTCACAGTGGTCTTTCATTCAGGAATAAAATTTGCTCTTAAGGGTTTACTTTTGCCCTTCAGCTTGCATTACCATTGCTTTGGTTTTTGTCAGTTCCCTTCTTCACAGAATATCTCCAAAGTAAACTTTTATTTCCCTGAAGAAATTCCTGGAAATGAAGTGACTTACTTCCTTGAAACAACTACTCAGAAAATTTATATAAAGCTACATATTATATTTCAACTTCTTTTCTCCATTTTGTTGTGATCAGCAGGATTTAATGTGTTGCTTTCTATGTAAAGAAAAAAAAACCACAAACCCAACAGCAGTGCAGAGCATCAAATGAAGATATTTCTTCTTATGAATCTGGCAAAAATTCTCATTTTATGTTTTCCCTGGCAAACTGCACTTAAAAGTGACTCAGGAAATCTGTGTTATTACCCTTTCATTCAGCTTTTGCCATGCACAACTCATTCTTTTTCTCATTTCTTTCCATAAGTTTACTCACTGATATATTCTCCTGAATGCTCAGTCTACACACATGGTGCCTGCGTGACAAAAGGTGGAGGGTGGAAACTCTGCAATTTTTCATCTCCAGAGAGTTGAACAAGCTCTTCCCAGAATTATGGAGGCCTATGAAAACTGAGGTTTGATTTTACTCTGCAAAAAATTATTTCCATCACCATCATTCATGCCTTAATTAGAAAAATAACTTTTGCATTACATAAAAATTGAAGAGGAAAATTTGCCTCCCACAGATGTCAGTAGCCCATTTGCCACTCAGTTCAGTAATTTCAAAATAGATTACTGCCTGATACATTTCTTTCCCCTCAGAATTTCTCATTCTCAATCTATGTTTAAATTTAATACATGAGAAATTCACAAAACAAAATATTTCTTGCTCTTAGCTACTGAGAGACTTTGCAAAACAAAGTCACATTGCTAGCCCTGGCTGGGAAAATCTCATTGTACCTCTAAGCAGTCAACACCTAATTTTTGGTATTTTTTGTAAACTTGAGTGAAATGATTAGTTTCTGCCTGATTAGTGTATACTGAGGAATCCATTCTATTGTAGTAATCCTTACCTACTTTTTTATTCTCAACACTATAATATAGAAAGAAAATATTTTTCTGTATTTTTCTTAAATGTCAAGCTTCAAGTTGAGTTGAGGGTTGACCCAGAGGTTCTTTCAAGCCAACTGTTTACTTTAAGTTGTTCATCTAATATCCCTCTCTAATCAATGTAACTCCAGAGGCAATTTCACCCATCATAAGTCAGCTGACAGAAATAAATGGACTAAACAACCCTCCACAAGTATTGGCTGAGATTCACTGAGTACAGAATGAGCCTAGCTAGCATAAACAAAAATCTAACTGTAGCTAATAAAAATTAGGTCACAAGTCTCTCATCCAAAGTTTTGGAGGGAGTTTTGGTATAAAATTACAATAATTATTATTACTCTTTCTAGGATAAAATAGTAAATACTCAAAAAAATTTAAAAGTACACTTTTAAGAGGTTATATGCCCAAAACCATGGACATCTCCAAAACTTTATCCTTTTTACTTCTATTATTTCCAATCACATTATTTTGTATCAGCTTTCCCAACATTCAGTTTTGGTTTTAATTCCATTAATGAATCCAGATAATGGAAAAATTAGTACTGCATCTTTTCTTGACTAGTTTCTCACCTTAACCTCTTCTAGACAAATGAGTGTGGCCAAACTTCACTTATTGTGCAGATTTTTTATTCTGTGCATCACCACTCTCTTGGGCTCTCGGTTCCCTCCAGGTTCACAGTGGAGCAGTCCTGGACTCCACAGTCACTCTCCTTTCTCCCTAAACAAATGTTTGTCATCATTCAAGCACAACAAGCAGCACATATTACAAGGCCCCAGTGCTCACTCACGATGGAAAAGCAGTGTTACTACACTACAGTTCCCAGTATACAGATATTTCTTAAGAAATTATTTCCTGTTAATTAATAAAGAAACTGTGAATTACCAGAAAAAATCTTAAGTCATATCAACTAGGGTACCCAATAAATATTTGTTGCATCAGAAAGTATTTACATCGAGCAAAGGTTGTTCAATGTATTTCTATACTTTCCAAGAGAGAGAAGATATTGCTTTTTATTTTTAAAAAAATGCCAGCCTAATGTAGTTCAACCTGAAAAAGGATCAATTTACTCAAAGTAATGCCTTTCTAAAACCTAAAAGACTTTTAGTTTCTTCAATACTACAAGCTCACGTTGAGAAATCTACTTCATTATATGCAGTAAAATTTTATTGCTCCTTTCATTCCTTGGATTATGGTTGCACTTATCCTACAGAGTCAGGCATGAATGGCTGCAGTATGTACACAGACAGAATATTCACATAGTGAACATTCACAGAGTGTACACCAAATTGAGACCAACAAAGCCACGCAGAGAGAGTGCCTCTGGTCCCACATCTCATACTTTTCTCATTCTTCAGGGTTTCTTTTAAGACATGAAAGCAAACCTCAAAAACTGGGAATTTTTTTAGAGATCACAAAGCACTTTTAATGAAATACAAGTATTAGAGAGCCTACATGGTTTTCCCATAGCAGAAAAGAGCTAATGGAGGAAGGGGAGGGGAAGAAAAAAATGAATTTCTGTACTGTGTATTTAACTTGTCTGGGCTATATTTACTGATGTTTGATTTAGCTAGACACACAAACTTTTACAATATTATATTATACAGCTCATCTGCAAGCAGTGCTGTTATTTGTTGTTTATTATATAAGGCCCTTCAATGAACTTCTAAGTGACAGATAATATTTAAGAAATATTTTTAAATTAATTTTGATAGTCACAGTTTCTGTCATTAGTAGGGCAGACTGACAAATTATCAATGACATGTTTATGCTACTGCTGGTATTCCTTGGCAACCAGAACATGGAAGCAAAATTTTTGGAAAACAGTATGTATACAGTACAGTGGATGTTTGCCATTTGGTTATGTGCACTGAGTTTAGCATTAATTAAAAGGGGGTGATGGTGGGGTGCTTCTAAATTGGGCTCCTAGTTTTGTTACAAGCTGGAAATGCCATACTTCCTTGGTTTTTTGTAGGCAGCTTCTCCTTATGGCAACCATTCCATTTCGTATGTCATTAGAGGCTCAAACATGGCAACTCGCCATCATTTCTGAATTGCAATTGGATTTGGATTGCATTTCACCTTTTCTGGGTAGAATTTTCACCTTTCCTAAGATTAATTGACTGAAAAGGAGAGGGCCAGGATCTCGCTGTGGGAGGCAGTGAGGGAGCAGGGCAGGCTGTGGTGGGAGCCAGAGGCAGCCCCAGTGCAGGGCACTGCACAATGCTGGGACTGCTGGAGTGTTTAAATTACTGGCAGCTCATCTGCTTCTTGCTGCTTCCCAAGGAGTCAGACATGCCTAACAGCCACGGGATTAACAAATGCACAACACATTTGTGCTGCCTGAGGAGTCACCAGAGGTGCATACATCATAGATCCTGGGTTTGACTGTGAGTTGCTTGCAACATTTCCTCTGAATCAGAACATTCACTCTGTTTGTAAAAAGTACACTGAACAAGACTCTAAGGCTGCAGTGCGTACTTTCAAGACAATGAGGTTGCATCTGAATTTTCTTCATCAGGGAAGAGTCCCCTGTGCTTCCTGCCCTGTCATGTTAAGTATTTCCCAGTCCACACAATGTGTAGTAGTCTCCTGAAAGCTGCACTTGCAAAACATACCAGCTGCCTGATCCATATCAGCCCGATAAAAATACAGAGACCCAAGTCCACAGCTGTTGCAAATGTGTAAAATTCCAGTGAAGTTAATGTGGCCATGGGGATTTCTGCTCCTAGACCCAGTGAATTGAATGCTTTCAAAACAGAGCACAAAGTCTTACAATATAGTCATAAGACCTAATAATAAGTACTGCAAAGAAGTATGAAGGATAGCCTGATAGCTGGAGGCAAAAATGTATTTAATGTTTGCAATCTAGTAAGTACTGTAATTACTGTAATTATATATACTATCCTCAATATTGCTCTGTCTGATAGCCAAGCATCATTCCATAGCATATTTATGTAGCAGCCTTCTCTATAGCTAAAATATTTTCATACTTTGCATAAACCCTGGAAGATAAAATCTTCTCACCAGGACAAGCAGACTCTAGACTTTGCTGCAGTAAAAGAATCACTGACCTTCAAACTCTACCTTGCATTGCATTATCTTACCTATGAGATTTTAGTTGTGCTGATGCTTTCAATGTGTTCAGTTAGCTCTAGTGGGTATCATATTAAACTAGTTTCTTTTAAGTTCTAAAATTTGAATTTTAACTCTTTGTTTTTGAAACAAAGTCAGTATGTACTCTTATGAAGTAGATGGGTTAAAACCATTAAAGTAAAAGGTTTACTACCTGGATCCTATCTGGATTTGAAGGAATCTACAGAAAAAAGTTAATATAATCTCATTTCCATGACTATAATTTCCCTAAAATTATTTAAATATGTCATATAAAAAGAGAAATTATTTAAATATATTTTTTTTAGAAGATTTTGTGCTTGGTGGTAAAACATGGGATTGCAGTGTTTATCTAATCTGAAATAGATTAGGTTTCTATAAGGTACTCAGCTACTTCTTCTTCTTAACACTTAAAAGATTGTTATTTAGAAGAAAAAGTCTGCATAGTTCATAGACTATAATCTCTCCCTGCACTACTCTATAACTACACTGTGATTACATACTTTATTCTCCAACTTTACCTCTAAATGATAAGAAATCAAAAGGCAATGTGCTCAATTATGAGTTAGTATAAGTATCACCCTCTAGCTTAAAAGTTCAGGCCAGACTTTTGCAAGCACAAAAGCCAAAGTTACTTCCTTAATCATGTACAGTTTTTAACATATTCATTCTCAAACATATACACAAGAAAAAACAGAGAATAAGCCTGAACTAACTCCTGTCCTGGTAACGCAAACGCCTCCTTTCATTTTGGAAAAGTCACGTTCAGTTCTAATATCAGCATCCAAAGGTGTTAAAAAGGAAAATTATTCAGAAAAGTGATTCAGCTGGAGTCAAATGAGATATAGACTTCTCAATGCAGCGTTACACCATCAAGAGTTAACTTGTTCATTTATCCAAGAGGTAATATAAAGATGAAAAGATCTGTCATATTAAGGCATAAATGCACCAAATAGACCACAATTAGACAAAGTTGAACTGCTGAATATAGGTTAGTACTGAGAACAAGTGATGGCTCTGTAATGGTATTACAATCCACCCACTGAAAGGTTACTTTAGAACTCCCGCAAATTCTGGCCCTGATGTAGAAGCACTGTTCACAGATGACTTTTTAAGAACTGTAAAAATACTCTCTATTCATCTATTAATCTCTATGAATATACTGTAGACAGTGTAAATGCTATTACCAGGGAAATGCAGTTGGGTTTTGCTGCCATTATAAAGAAAAACTTGAAGCTGGGAGCAATGTTTCTTTCAATACTTCAGTAACAAAATAACATAAAGAATATCTGAAAACAAGAAGGGATAAAATCAGCACTCAATTTTTACAAGAAAATATTATATAATTACTGAAGTTAATGTTCTTTTTTTGAAAAGCTTAAGTTGCAAAACATGTAACACATGTTTACTTGAAACCTTTTGTGAACAATGATTGGCTGCAGAATGAAATCACAATGTATGTTAAAGACTCTCTCATATGGCATAAAATGCAGGTATAGAGAGTATGATGAGCTCATCTGCTAAATGCCATTCAAATCAACATTAATTTCAGTGCAGTTTTTAATACTAACCTACTTATCCAACAAATGTAGCCCTAAGGACTTGTCTTTGGAACTGATCACAATCATGACTATGTAGCACTTTGAAATTCTTTGAGAAGGCAGATTTCTTTTTTTCCGTTTTTGTAATGGTACATCTGAATACTTAATATTTATTATTTCAATTTTCTGCTTCATTGGTCAATGAAATAATACAGTGGAATATTTCTTGCTCTTCTGTCCTTGGATTACATAATTGTGAATCACTTTGAAAGAAGGGGAAAAGAAATGGATAATTCCTCTGAGATTTTCTCTCATGGAAAAAAAATGAAGGCAACTTGCAAGACAGAGAGGCCTGAATGGGACAATAGGAGGAGAAAAACAGGTCCAGAGAAATTTATAGCGTTTAAGTCCTGTTTTGCTCTTTGGCGAAGAAGCCTGACAACTATTTAAAAATATATAAGCTCTTACTTGATAAAAATAGAAAAAGATACATGAACTGTCCTTCTGGAAAACGAGTGCTGCCTATCACATTTTTAGAGAGCAAATGCACTAATGTATTCTTGAAAGAATGTATATAAAATCACCTTTTATTCTGACTTCAACTTTTATTTATGTTTTACATTACTTACACCTAAAAAGAGGGAAAGACATAACAAGGACACAACAATATTCCTCACAGCTTCAAAAGAAACGGCTTGTAACCAATAACTCATTTTTAGTTAATTGTGAACAGTCTAAGTGACACGTCTAGCAGGCTTAGGTTAGTTATTAACATAGTTAACCTATATTCATAACCTAAGCAGGTTGGGTTAGGTATATTTTGGGAGGCTCCCACGAGAATGATGTGCTGCTCAGCCTTGTACTAACCAACAAGAAAGGTCTCAGCAATGCAAAAGTTGTGGGCAGCCTCAGCTGGGGTGGCCAGAAAGATTGTGGAGCTCAGTATTGAATGAAAAAGTGGCAGGGCAGAGAGCAAGATTATGACCATGGGCTTCTGGAGAATAACTCTGGCCTCCTCAGGGAGGAATCCTGCTTGGAGAAACCCCATGGAATAGAGCTCTAGCAAAGAACAGACTCCAAGAATGCTGGTCAATATTTAAACACCACTTCGTCCAAGCTCAGAACCAGTGCAGCCCCATGATGAAGAATCAGACAAAGGTGACAAGAGACCTGCACGGATGACCCAGAAGGTCTTATTGTCACCATAATTAGGGCAGTAGATGCATATGGAATGCTTATTTTAATGGCAAATAAAAGCTTTATAATTAATAAAATCTAACCCCTTAATACTGGTGTATTACCAAGTAATCACAAGATACTACATAAACATGCAAAGAACATTTTCAAGCGGAATAGTGACTGAAAAATATCTGTTATTGAAGATTTCAGTATGGTAGTCTCATATAGTGATATAAAATTAAATTGGTATTTATATATCTAGTATATAAATATTTAATTTTCAAAAAATTTTTTCATCCCTCAGAAGAAGAAATTCACGTTGTTTCTTCTTTTCCACTGTCCCTTCCTGCCCTGTTCAGAATATTTTCTTTCCAGCATACTACCAGATCCATGGTAATTCTCAAAACATAACATCTCCTTTGAGGCTTTGGATTCTTTACTGAGCATATTACCTTTTAAAAGTCAAATTTATCCATAATGCACATATTTTAGTACCAATTATGTTTATCTTCTTTTCTTTTAATTGAAGAAACAGAATAAACCACAGCTGTAGTCCCAGCTTTGAATCCTGTAGCATGCTATTCCAGAGTGTATATTTACCTACATGTGCTGATTTTTGGCTCGGCTAGAGCTAATTTCCTTCACAGTGTCTGGTATGGGGATGTATTTGGATTTGTACTGAACACAGTGTTGATAATACAGAGATGTTTTTGTTATTGCTGATCAGGGTTTACACAGAACCAAGGCCTTTTCTACCTTTGTATTTCCATGCTGGTGAGGAAGCTGGGGGTGCCTGGGAGGAGACAGCTGGGACAGGTGACCCCAACTGACCCAAGGGATATTCCAGACTATGTGACATCCTGGCCACAACATAAAGTGGGGCTAAAAGGAGGAATGAGGGGGACACTGGAGTGATGGCATTTGTCTTCCCAAGTCACTCATTATCATGTCTGATGGAGTCCTCCTCTCCTGGAGATAGTTGAACACCTGCCTGGCATAGGAAACACTGAATTCATTCCTTGTTTTGTTCTCCTTGTGTATATGTCTTTTGTTTTCCCTATTAAACTGTCTTTATATCAACCCACCAGTTCTCTACTTTTATCCTCCCACCTCTCTGCCCAGCGCTGCGGGTGCAGGAGGGAGCAAGCGGCTCCTGGGGCTGGCTGGGGTTAAACCACGACTCTTCACTACCCGGCTGGTCTGCCCACAGCTCTGGACAGAGCTTGAAATGCTCTCCATGGAATCATCCAGCGCTGTCTTACTTGTCATTTGTGGATGATCAGATAAAACTTGTTCAGTAATTCTCAACTAAAAGGCACTATGTAAAGGAGGAGAAACTGAAGGAAAACATTACTGACTTACAAGACTAACATGTTTTGTGCTGTGCATGCAATACATCCTCCGTTGTCCTGGGGAAAAGCAGGAAGTAAAAAAATATATCCAAGATTCTCTTCTTTCTTGTAAGATTATTCAATTTAAAATGTTTATAACTTAGCACAAAGTAATCCCTTTATGGATCAATGTATAGATTAGTAAAGCAAAATTTAATTCACTTCATAAGTTCCACAAACACAATCTTGATTAAAACTGTGCTTCTGTGCTTTTGTCTCCCAGAAAAAATTCCAATATTTTCTATTATATTATTTTCATGCAATGCTTACTTTTTATCACTATCATTATCACCACAGCTGTCAGATCAAATGGTGTAGCTCAAAAACGTGTTCTAAGACCACAATCTCTTGTACAGAAGATGTACAAAAGAGGTTTGATTTTGACACTTTCTTTGTGTTTTTTTCCTATCACAGAACCTGCTCATGATTACAATTTATTAAAATATTATCAAATATTTGCATTAAAATTGAGACATCATGATATTGCCCAATGAGTTATGTGTTTTGAGCTTCCATGACCCAACTTGAAAACATGCATATTAGCACAAAGAAAAAATATATGAGCTCCTTGAGCTGCTACATACTTTGCATGACTAGCAATCTCTGCACATAATAAGACCATATAATGTACCCACATATAACTCAATTCACACTTGCCTACCCAAAAAAACTGCTATTTAGGGTGTGCCTGTCTATTTTTATCTTTAAAGTCTTTGCCCTGAATTATGTGGGACACGGAACTCCATAGAAGGCATGATGAGACAGTTCCAAACTGACACAATTACTCTTGGATGCCTTTTTGCTCTTTTCTATATCTGATTATAGTCAATAGGGATGGATAATCAATACAAGCAGTACTGCCTAGACGAATTTCAGGTCAGGATGGAGATGCTTACTAGTATCTACAGCACCTTCTCACTTTGCTCAAATCAACATCCAAATGTAGGCCTCTGAATTTAGATGTTTAAAAATAAACACAATCCTCATAATGTGAGTTCAGCAGCATCTTAGTTTATATGTAAGATGTATATGTATGATGTAGTCAAAACTATAATTTTCTCTGTTTACTACACCTCCTCTTCCTAATGGAGACAAAACCAAGAGTGTTTCACTTCACACAGACTTCCGCTTCAACAAGTCCCATGATATACTGACTTTTTTGGCAGAACCAGCCAGGTGTGCTGTACCTCTCAGTAAAGCACTCAGAGATGACTTGTTTGTTGGAAATAAAATAGCATAGCTGCTTTCCCTTATCTTTACCAGTCTTTGTAGTGATTATCTGCATATTGCTGTCATCAGCTGTTTGGGAGATTTAACTGCAAATGACAGAAAAAGAGGTAAACGGTAATGATAAGTAGGACACAAGATCACTAATTATTTTCCTTGCTCTTACCTGAGTGCTTCATGCCTTTGTGTTTGCCTGGCTGTTACATAACTCTCAGAGTGTGATAAAGGCAAGCAAACTCCTTTTCAGCCCTCTGAGAACCCTGGAGAAGTGACCACTCACTGAAAGGGGCCTGGCACCTCACCAGAGCAGACCACATGAAACTCTTCTCTTTTGAGATCAGTTAGAATGAGAAGAAGAAGGTTTTGTCACACTATTCACCAATTATTTCATATTTCTAGGTCCAACAGTCAACAGGGGAGACATCAGACACCAAGTGCTAGGGTGCCTTCTCTGTCACCCACGAAGAATTAAAGTCTTAACTGATGACAATGATTAATTGAGCCCTGCCAGTATGACAGATAATGCAAAGGGTAGGCCTAACTAACACAGAAGTCTAAAGTGTAAACAGCTTTTTCCATTCCTAGGCAAAATGTTTCTATGGCTGCCAATACTAACACATGCACAATACTTATGCATCCCTCTGCTAACCCAAATGAGTTAATTTTTCTTTTCACGCTAGCTAATCCTATCAAGCAAATTATACCATGAGAAAAAGAGGTTCTATACTTTGCTTTTTTTATTAAAACTGCTTACTGGCTCGAATACGACTCTTAGTTCCCTCATCAAGAACGGACAGTCAGAAGTTATATATTTTTAGCAGTTAAGTGAGCATATTACCGTGGAAATTCCAGGGAACAAAGTACAGTACTTACACCACACTAATGTTGCATAGCCTCCTTTCAGAGAAGGATCCTCTTATTTTATACTGGCCCACCCAGTAACAGAAGCTGGCTGGGAATGCCTGCTGAAGATCTGGAAAGAGTTAGAAAGAGACACCAAAGATCTCATTTGCAATGAGATTTTAATTCAATCCAGGCTATACAAAGGAAGGAGAAAGGACTTTTATGAATTTTCTAAAGTTACTTGCAGATACAGGACAAAGAAATAAAAGCCCAATCCAGTGAGTCATTGAGTACATTTTATTTCCAGTGAGTCACTGAACTTCAGAGCCCAAAGAACATTCCCTTATTTTTCCTTATTTCTCTGAGAAAATTGTGATCTGCCAAATGACAACTGTTTAAAATAGTAATAAAACATCCTGAATGTCTTCATTAGTGTTTCTGCTGTATGTTACAGTTTGATTTTTCAAAAACCTCTAAATAGGAGATTTTATTATCAGCACTTAAGTCAGAATTTATCAGGGGCCTATCACCACATTTCCTTGTGAGTCATAGGTTGTGTCAATGACTTCCCTTTCTCTTCCTTTTTGAAATGTATCAGGACTAGATACAAATTTGGACTAAAATGTATTTGAGACAAAGAACAAAATAAATTGAGAAAACAACAGATCATCTGAAAAACTGTTGAAAAAGAGCTTGAAGTCAGCTCCTGAACTTTGAGGATATTTTTATACCACATGAAGTGGAAGGTATTTCTAGAAACACAATACTTAAATTGTTTTTAAGCAACATATATCTGTAGTCTGAAGCAATGAGCTTTATTTCTAGTTTCATCCTCAGCACTAGGGGCAACGCTAGAAAGGGGTCACAGTGACATCCTAAATGTTGCATAAAATGTATTAGAAGGAAGAGAAGCTAACTTTGTCACTTAAAACCATTGCCGGACCATTATCCCTACTTCCTCCTCCTGATATTACTTTTTCATTATATCATGCCCCTGTTCACTGGTTATTACCTTCACAGTATGATGTTTCTAAACCTGTCCTGGATCAAAGGGGACAAAAAGGTTCAGAACACAGAGGCAAGGTCAGGCACCAATATGAAACACTATCATATTTCATGCATTTCTTGTGAATTATTGAAGTGATTTCCGATAAAGCCACAAATGACGTTAAAAACTTGCTTTTAACCTACAGTGTCCTTCATGGATACAGCTCATCTCATTTAACTGAATCTCCATTACCCTCAAATTCCACTTCAGCTTCCGAGTCTCTGTGAAATGAGTTGTCAAAAGGCTTGTATACATATTTTGACTTTTATGACTGGGAATTCAGTGCAGACTACTAGTGGCATGTCCAAATTTGCCAGTTGCCCATTTCACTGATGCAGTAGCAGGTATGTACCTCACACAGCCTCCAAAGGCTGTCATACAAAGCCATCTAGCCACAGCCTAGATGCCACATGTCATCAAAACCTTTATTAATTATTCTCTCCAGGATCTTGAATCCACACAGTTTATAATCCCTTTGTACCTTCTCTACCTCTCTGACTTTATCAAAGCTAGAAGTAGCTCTGATAAAGTCAGAGAGGTAGAGAAGAAGGTACAAAGAAGGTTGCCCACAACCTCTTTCTGCTGTTTATCTAATCTTCCTTAATGTCTCAAAAAAAAAAAAACTTTATTTCCTGAATTGCACCTGTTTCAGGGGGATATGAACATTATTGTATTCTCAGAACCTGAGGTACGAACAGAGTTTATGATCTTAGAATACTGTTTATAAATAAAACCTTACAATAGTTAAGAATTTGGTTTAAATTAGCCCCAAAACTAAGTAGATTTCTTTGTAAAATTTCCACATTTATCATCAATGTCTTGTGCCAAGCCCAGAATTCAGTAAAAGAGAGCAGTAATGAGGTCCTTAATACTGTTTGAACAAAATACATTAGAATCAGGGAAAGAAAATATAGAAAATAGATACCTTTTTTTTTTTAATGCATTGGCTTTAAAACAGAATTATTTCATGAACAGCAGAAATCCCTTTCTTTATGAAAATGAAATATGCCAGGATTATGTTTATGCGGCACCAAAAACCTAAAACATGAAATCCATTCCTAAGGCATGTATTTCTCTTACCAGTTTCTATCTCTGCAGCTACTGCAGCCCAATTTTTTACAGAAAGTCTAAGTAGTTTCCTATGTTAATTCTGTGGTCCCTCTCCAGTCATACATTTACCACATGCAGAGCATTAGAAGTCAACTCAAGTTCTTGTTATCAATCATTGGACATATGTGTGTCTAGGGTCTCAACATTAGATTCTTAACTGGGTTTTACCCTTAGTTACAATTGAAAAAGGGCTTTTTTTTATTTCAAAGGAAGTGTTATGAAAACCGCAAAAGGAAAAACAAGAGAGTTGGCAAAAATATGGTGATATTATGAAACTAATTAACACAAATAATTTAATTAAAACAATGGAGGGCTTTTCATCACCAACAAATTAACCATTTCCATAACACATATGGATGAGAGGTTGCAACATCCCACAGATGATCTAGAGGAACATTTTTTTCCAATGTGAGGAACAAAATCATTTGGAGCATCCATCATTTTCAAAACACACTAGGAATCCAGAAAAGTGCTGTGCTGAGCCCTGGTGGACAAATGTAAATAATTAACTTCTATTCTGATCGGTTCAAACAGCCCATTTATGGAGTTTGCCTTTTTTCTTAGTGTGAATTGAATATAAAACATCAGTTTCCAGTCTTTAAAATGTATATTTAGACATTCATTCAGGGTTATGAGAGCAGTTATCATGGTCATCTGTAACTCAATGTAGCTTAACTGATTGCCATGAGGTTGAGGACAGTGTGGTTCTGCTCACTCTTTCGATCATAATCTGCTGTGTTTCACTATAAATTCAGTCTGAAATGCTTTAGTCGTAAAATACAAGTAAAGTTGGGAGAATTATGAGATCACAAATAAGTTACTGGCAGAAGGGCAGATCATGAAAAACTTATACAAGGCTTTGTTTAATCCACTGAATTTTGGCTAAGTGAAAGCTACCAACTAACATTTAAAGTCCTCTCCTATGTATAACTGAACCAGCTCCACCATCTTGAGAAATAACACAGAAGAGCCTTACAGTTTACCTATTGTTCACAGACATTTTCCCTATTCTGGGACAAGAACTTTGTGTTCTTGTTGATCATTCAGACTCTCAGAGAATGGGGGTTGCCCTTCATTTTTAAAAGAAAAGAAGTTTGGGAGGGTATAGGATACCTTTGATGAGGTCTAACACTTTGCCAACACAATCATGTAGGCTTTAGGAGCACACCTTTTACTATCACCCCTCAATGCATGCATTTAGAGCTGCGGCACCACACACAGTGGACACACAGTTCATGTCAGAGTCATGTCATCTTTTGGGAGCAACTTGTTTCCAAATCAGGACAGCACCAAACTAGCAGATCTTCTTTGAAGGATCTATAGAGCAGATGACATGTCCATTATCCTCAGAGAGATTGGCTTTGACACCTTAACACGTAGGCAATTCGACATTACTCAAGAGAAACCAGCTTACTTCTAAGTAAGGCAATCAATAAGGCAATAACACAGCCAGATCATTTACAACACCAAGAGATGTGTGCTGACTGTGATGGACAACTTGTGTCAGTGGTAGGAGCCTTCATGGCTATATCAAAACTGGAACAGATAGTGTATATTTTAGTTCCAGGATTACTGAAGCTATAGAGTTGTTATTCCAACTCAATGCCTTTCGCCTAAAAGCTGGTTAAGAAGCTTAGTGATTGAAAACACCTCCTTTTGCCTTTAGAATTATGTTTCTTTGCTTGATGCATATTGACTTATTGAGAAGTCCAGATGGTTACTATCCACTTGGATAAGTCAGCTCACACAAATTTTAAAATCCATTCTGAAATACCATATGGACTCTTTTGTTGGTGAAATACAAGCCCAATTTGAGGGTTAGAAAAAGAAACTAATCCTTTTTCTCAATGGGAAAAAATATATAAGCACGTTAATATTTTGGGAACTGAAATTAATGCATGAGAGTTCTCTTCCTTAAATCCCAGAGAGGTTGTCTTTGTTCTTTCACTTCATACTTGTAAGTGAAGGTAAAATCTGATGTAGACAGACTTGCAAATATATGTTTGTCTGATTGAAAGCTGGAATAAGTTCAGGATACAGGTGTTATTCACTCATATTGAGTAGAACTAACTGATTTACTTGTCTAGGTTTAATCCTCTGAATATCATCCTTCTTGACACTTTGCTACTTCTATTTTGTTTTGGTTTTATTTCTTAGATGAATTGCGGTGTGATACTCAATGCTTGTGAAACAGAAAGAAATTTTGCAATTTTGGGACCACTTCCAATAACTAGATTTACAGCTGGCAAAGAAAATCACTTTGTTTCATCTTAAATTGTACTTGGTATTGAAAGAAACTGCTCAGTTATTAGCAGTATAACTTTAAGACTTTGAGCCACAGACTGGCAATTTTGATAATGGAATTTAATGGGGTAGGAAGGAAAGTCTTGCAGGTTTAATGAAGTGTATCTGTATAAGACTCAGCTTGATACAAAACATTTCCAACTGTATATTTCAAAACATTTCTTTTCAACCACTAGAACAGAAACACTGTATTAAAAAACTTTTAAAATGTTGGGGTTTGCTTTCTAGGTAAATTTAGAGCTGAATCAAATGGCAAGCACCAGGCAGAGAGAAGGCCATTTTCTAGTAAACGGATATTCACATATAAAGGCCTAATGAAAGAAGAGATGGAGTCTCTTTCTGAAAGCTGAGAAACTGTTAATTGCAATAGTAAAAGAAGAAAAAAATAAATAAAAGAAAGAATTTGTTGTTCATTTCCCAGCCAGACACTGTATAATGGAAGGGGCCCACAGAGTGTATATAGGAATACCTTTTTTTCTTATTTTAATGAACAAGAAATGCCGTTGTTCATGTTTGTTGGTTTTTATAGTGAAGTTAAAGTTTCTGACGCTTCAACTTTTCCCATGCATTCCCTTTCTGTGAGAAGGGACCTGAAGCAAAGCACAGTTGATGTAACGACTTAGCAGTGCTTCAAAAGAGCACTGTATTGCTGTGAAAAATTATTATTTCTTCCTATTGTCTCTACTTATTTTTTTCCAACATTATTGTTTAGCAATGTCAGAATCTGAAACAGCATGAAGGTCCACAGCAGTAACTGATAAAATTTCTTATTTTGTTTGAGCAGGTGAAATAACGTTTAAGAGTATTGAGAAAACTTTGAGCTATAATAGGATCATTTTAATAAATAAATTAATTCAGCCAAATATTTACAAGTACTGCTCTATCACAAATGTCATTTTCAAAGACCACAACAGAATGAGGTCAGAGAGTAGGAGAATTAAGAGAACTGTCCAGAAGTACAGGAGA
Organism: Sturnus vulgaris; assembly: GCF_052056855.1. Classification (NCBI taxonomy): domain Eukaryota; kingdom Metazoa; phylum Chordata; class Aves; order Passeriformes; family Sturnidae; genus Sturnus; species Sturnus vulgaris. Next base: position 20,713,404 of record NC_142283.1, read on the forward strand.
ATAGAACTATTTGCTTTACTATTTTTAAAGAAAAGTAGAAAATAGAAAATTTGCCTGCCTTCATTTTTGGTTTTACATCTTCCAAAATGGTCTGTATGAGCCTGAGATTGCAATTCATAGTCTGCAGTCCTTCACACATGTTAGAATCACTGGTCAGGAATCATAAAATCATTTCCAGACATTAAAAAATCTTGCAAAACAGCAAGAAAACGATGGCATTTATAGTGTTTTACCTCTTTCTCGTTGTATATGGTATAAATTTGGATCCTATTTAGGTGGATCCTATTTAGGTGGCTCCTAAATTACTCCTCTATCAATTTTTTGTCTGAAAAAGAAATAGAAAGGTTATTTCCCTAGAACATATTGTAATTTTTTTTCACCCTTTTCCCCTATTTTATGGAAATGGTTTAAACAAAAGAAAGACACAAGCATAAAAATATTCTGGATTTTGTTTGCAACATACAGCATGCTAGAAACACCAGAAGTTCTGGAATTAAATACAAGGTCACTGAGATTAAATATAGTTGATTTTAAACCCTTTCCCAGCAGAGGAAGCACACATAATCAGCTGTCATTATCATTAAACTCATCCTGTTATCTCCTCAGGTCTTCAAAAGTCCCATTCAAAAATGTTTCACCTCTTGCAAAACTTTCCATCCTTAATCACTGTTGGTGTGAGCAGAAGCAACATCCTTTGCCCATCTCACCACATTGTCAATTTAGGCCTGAAACTTCAGCTCAATTACTTATGCACCAGAAAGCTACCACCAATCATGTCACTTCAAGTAGCACTGTTTATTTATTGCATTGAGAATGTTTTGCATATGTCCCACATCAACACTTGCTTCCAAATCAGCAGCTTGAACATAAAATTAATACTGAAATATTTCTGCTTATCATTATAATTCTTTCCATCTCATAGTGAGGAATATAAGGTAATGTAGGCATCATCAATATCAGGTGGATGGAGTCACTCCACAGCAAAGGAAAGAAAGAATCCTTCCTCATTGTTGGATCTGAGAACACAGAATGCTTCCTGTGTGCCCAAAGTTTTCTGCTGACCAAAGCCAATACAACAGAGTGGCTCTGCACACTCTGGGCAGACAGCACTGAGAGGGGAAAAATCATCAACAGACACAAGTGCAAATACACATCACAGAAGTTCTGTACTGATACAGAAGTCATAAATGCATCTGTGCTGCAGTCAAGACCTGTTCTGTGCTTTCCTTACCTATCTCTGGGGCACAGTTGCCAACAGTGGCAACACAGCTCTGACCCACCACTCCATCCTCCATGAATGTATTGTAATCACCCATAACAAACACTCCTTAAAGACTGTCTAGAAGCGCCTTTCACTAAGGCCTGGCCTGGAGGCAGCCCTGTGTCAGTTTTGTGATAGCTTTTATTCTGTAAGAGCACAAAAGGCTCAAATCCTTGCAGAATAAATGTGAACTTATAAATTATGTACTCCCAGTGCACCTATTCTGATGCAGAAGATACCAATCTCATCCTTTGTGCTGCCCTGGTGTTTCTCACCTTCTGATGTTGATACATTCCTTTTATATTTTCTCACACTCTTTCTGATAAGCAGTGGATTGTTTGCATTCCTCTTTGGAGGGAGAGAAAATTGACTGACATTGTGATGGCCCAGTTGGAGTCAGAGGTCCTTTCACCACTGTCCAATCCACGGTCATTGCTAGATTTCCATAAATAGTCATGTCATGTAAATAAAGCGCTCTTCCTGTTGATCCAGCTTGGAGTCAGGTGTGTGTCTGTTGTCTCTTTCTGTGTGTGTCATAACACACTTTTGCTACATGACAAAAATATTTTATTCCCAAATAAAATCTTTTGCAAATTAACCCTGTGCTTGAATCTAAGTCAATGAAAAAAGGGAACCTTCCTCTTTACATGAACAATTCAGTGAGAAACCAAATACGTGCTAAAAATGTCTTGCTGTTTGCATACCAAAGCTACATCAGCTCATCTCCAAGCCTCCCGGCACCCTTAATCTCAATTTAAAAATGCAATTGCTACTTCAGCTCCAACAGGTCCTAGAGAGTGTCTGCATACTGTAACTAATGTAAACCAATTCTCTTATTCAACACTCTCTCACTACTCAACAGTCCCATAACTCTCCTATCTCTGCAAAGTCTGAAAGGAGTTATTAGGGTTTTTCCATATGTTCCAAGGACTCTTGTAGGAAAGTGAACCTTATGTTGAAGTCTCACCTCTACTTTAGAGTCCTTTGTGGCCTTCTTCTTTGGTTTTCTAGGTTCATCAGGGACTTTTCTAAAAAGGTCATCATGCATATTTTTCTTTTCCTGTATACAGAATATTTTACACAATAAATTTCCAAATAAGTGTGATATGGTGTTATGACCAAGATCTAGAGAAACCTGTTGTGCATTTTACAATCTGAAATTATTGAGATAACATTTGCAAGACTGAATTTCCATATTGGCATGTTCTTCAGTTTTATTGAAAATATGTGGAACAGGAAATTTTAAATTAACTAAAGGGATACTGCAAACTAGGAAGTGGCCATAATATTTCTTCTTTGAAGAATACACCTGAAGATATTATTACAAACTGCTATAAGATTTTATTTTTAGATTAAACTCTCTGCTCCTCCTAGTCATGTTTGGTATTTCCTAAAACTGTATTCACAGTTTCTCTCAATTTCTGTTTCCAATCACCAGTTCTATTTTAGACATGGTAGTTGACAGATGATTAAAAAACAAGCTAGCTTTTGGTTGAAACAAATCTAAAAGTAACTTTGGACTCTACAGCAAAAACTTTAAAACTAGACGTGAGAACACTAAATCAATTATCAACAGGAAGAAAAATTAATAAACACACAGAAGTACCTAAGTAAACGTATATGGGGTGGTTGCAAAATTGTCAAAAACTCCCTTGTATTATGCTAGTTCCTGTAAATCTTCTTTTTCATTTGCTCAACTTTGTTGTAATAAAACTTTTCATATGATGGCTATGCAAAAAAAATTTTTCATGTATGCAAAAAATCCTAGCTTAGCAGAGGAGAGCATTTATGCTGCTATAGAAACATTTGTAAGTCCAGCTATCAGCAACTACAAATAAATTGTTTTGATTATGTTTATTCAGCTATATACAAGACTAAATAAAATCTTCTGACTTGCTCCTGACGAGCTGCAGTTACTCTTTACAGGTCATTTATATATTTTTCTTGCAATAAAGCAAGAAGGAAAGTTTGTCAAAAGGAAGCTGAATAATAAAGAGTTAGAAAATTTAAAAGGTGTAACAGTTGCTGTGGCAATTTCCACATGCATTTCTTTAACCTTTGTTAAAATGTTCACTAGAGGGATAAGCCATACCCTCCAGTCCCGGATGGAAAATGGATTCACCCCTCCAGCATAGCTGGGTCACTTCAGCACCTGGATCCCTTCCATGTTTTCTAGAAACTGTTGTGAAGATGGAACGAAAAGCTGGCTCAAGAGCTAAACATACTTGTCTTTTGACCTTGGCTCTGTGTGTATATGGATGTGTGTGGATGTGTAGGAACATATATATACAAAGAGCTACATAATATATTACTTTACTACATGTAGTATATAACTTTATTTATACGTACAATATATAATTTTAGATACATTATATATCATTTACTTCCTTGCCATGAGCATGAGGGTTGTCAACATGAAACCACATGGAGTTAGACTTTGATGGGGACCATGAAATGCTACATAAAAGGGAAGAGTCTTGCAAAAATCAGGTTATCTTTCTATAGCATTTTTCACTTTGGCAATGGTCTTTGATGTTTCAATCTCCACAGAGATATTATGACTTTCTCATCCTTGATATTTTGTTTAAATGTAAGAAATAAGCTGCACCGTCTCAGCAGTCAAATAAACATATTTCTTTCCCTGGTAACAGCAGTATCTAGCATCAAAATATACATTTTGCAGACAGCATTACTAGTCTGCAGTTGAACTAAGTAATTCGTTTCTTCATAGACTTTTTTTAAAGAAGTCATTTTAGATCATTTTAAGTATGTAAGGTTTTTATGGTTTCTTTAAATATATTCTAACTCCATATTAAATTTTTCAGACTAAGTTCTGACAAAAACATGTTGATGACAAAAACATGTTGGTCTGTAATTTTGATACATTAAAGCATACCTCAAACATATCAAAAGTTTCTAATAAGACAAACATTAATGAATGAGATTAAAGTGCACAGAATAAAATAGCTGCAATAATAAAAATTTTTAAGTCTTCCCTGATTAAACGATGAGGAAAAATGAAAATGTCTAACATCTCTAAATACAAAACCTACATTAAAACGGATTAAATTTTTTTAACTGTTGGAACTACATTTAAATGATATACAGGCTTAAAAAAAGCATTTTCTTCCATCCTGCTCCCTGTCATCCTACAGCTTCTTCGCCTAGTCCCTTTCATAAACACATCAAGTTGAAAATTTCAGCATCACTGCATAAACACGACAAACTACTTTATAGAATTTCTTCATCTTCTAAATTTCAGGAATAAATAATTGGACATGCCACAATTAATTACGAGTTAAAGAGCTTTCTTTACCAACAACCACCTGCTGGGAAAGTAGCACAGCAAGCTATAGGGAATCCAGGAAACTCCTGAAGTTCATCAAAGATAACATCTTTAGCCAAGTAATAGACAGGCCAAGCAGAGAGGATGTGGTACTGGATGTGATGGTGACCAGCATGAGTGAGCTGGGCAGAGATGCATGATTGGAGACAGCCTGGGCTGCATAATGCAAAATGCAGCAGCAGAATTCACAGTCCTCAAGCACAGCCACAGGCAAAGAGTAATTTCAGGACCCCAGATTTCAGGAAAGAAAACTTTCAGGTGTTTAAGGCACTGGTCAGTAGAACCCCCAGGAAACTGCCCTCAGGAATACGGGAGAGAAATGCAGCTGGCAGATCTCTGAGGACACCTCCCACAGAGATCCAAAGATCTTGGTTCACAGGTGTAAGAAATCAGGAATATGAGTCCGTCATGGCTGAGTCAAGACCTGCTGGAAAAATAAAAGGGCAAGAAGGAAATATACAGGCAGGGGAGAGATATCCCAGGAAGAGTCGAAGAATGCAGTCAGGTTACGTAAGGATGGAATGAGGATGGTCAAGGTGAAGCTGGAGCTGAAAATCACAAAGAATGCAAATATCTACAAGAACTTGAACAGGCATGTCAGCCTGAAAACAAAGATCCAAAACAAGTATGAACAAGCCTGATGAACATGACAGGCAAACTGGCAACAATGGATGAAGACACTCAAAAACTTTGAGTTTGTCTCAGTCTTCAACAGCAGCCGTTCCTTCCACACGAAAGGCAGGGACTGGGGAAGATAAATCCCTCCTGGTGAAGGAGAAGATCAGATCTAAACCTCCTGAGGAACTTGAACATATATTAGTGAGTAACACCTGAATGACGTGTATCCCAGAGTCCTGAAGGAATTGGCTTAGTTGCCAAGTCAATCTTCACATATTTAAGAAGTCATGGCAGTCACCTGAAGTCACAGGGGCTACCAACCTGTGAACCTCACCTCTGTGCCTGGGATGATCTGAAACAGATCCTCCTGGGGGCACACACTAACAGATGAGATTTCAGGGAGGAGATTTGAGGCAGCCAGCACAGCTTCATCAAGGGAAAGTGCTGCCTGACCAAGCTGGTGGTTTTCTGTGATGGAGTGGCTACATCAGTGCATGAGGAAGGGCTGCACATGCCAATTATCTGGACTTCTGTAAGGCCTCTGACAGCCGCCCCACAACATCCTTATCTCTAAACTGGAGAGAGGTGGATCTTTCATTTGGTGGCTGTTTAGGGGATAAGGAGGTGGGTGGGTGTCACATCCACCCTAGACAAGCTTAAGAAGTGGGCCCAGGTGAACCTCATGAGGTTCAACAAGGTGAAGTGCAAGCTCTTGCACCTGAAAAGAGGCAGCTTGGTGCCATTACAGGCTGGAGGAGGAAGACATCAAGAGCAGCCCTACCAAGAAGGACTTTGGACAACTGGTGACTGAAAAACTGGATATGAGCCAATATTGTATGAGCACAGCCTGGAGGGCCAACTGCACCCAGGGCTGAGTCAAAAAAGAAGGACCAGCTGTTCAAGGGAGGGGATTGTGCCTCTCTTCTCCATTCTCATGAGACTCCATTTGGAATGCTGCATCCAGCTCTGGGGTCCTCAGTACAAGGAAGACATGGATCTGCTGGAGTGGGCCAGAGGAGAGCCAAAGAGTGATCAGAGAGATGGAATACCTCTCATATAAGGAAAGGCTGGGAGATGGGGCTCTTGAGAAGCAAGAAGGCTCTGGGAAAGCCTTATTATAATCTTTCTTATAGGAGGCTTGTATGAAAGATAGGAACAGGCTTTTTAGTAGGGAATGTAGATAGGACAAGAGCTAATGGCCTTGCACTAAAAGTCAATTTCGACCAGATGTAAGAGAGATTTTTTTTTTTACAATGAGGGAGCTGAAACACTGGAATGGGTTTTACAAGTGTTCCCCATCCCTGGTAACCTGCAAGATCAGGTTGAACAGTGATCTGAGAAAACTGGCCAAGGTGCCCCTGCTCATTGCAGGGGCTTGGACTAGATTACTTTTAATAAGGTCACTTCCATCCAAATAATTTTATGCTTGCAAAAGCAAAGGTAAAGTCTTTAATCTCTTGACCATCTGTGGTACTACATTGTTTTCAAAACCTATCCTGCAGACTGTAGTCATCATGCTGCTTTGTATATATTTTTAGGGACTTGGAGGGGAAAAAAACCATTAATTGTGTATGTAAAAAGTGGTAGGGACTTCTTTGAATACAATTTTCAGGGTTTGCTTATGTTTGTTCAGGCAACAATTTTCAGAAAAACACAACAGTTGCATGAGGTTTTGAAAAAAGTGTCATGAAATTAGAAGAGTGATTCAACTCTGCAAAGTTAGAAAATTCAAGCAAACAGACTTCAATTCAAAGGGCTGGAATCATGCCATAGTTCCATTTAACCCACAGCAGACCAGTAAACTTATTATTGCCTAAGAATATTTATGCATCTATATATCCTTAGAGATATAGATCTATAGACTTATTTTCTCATTATAATTTTGGGAATTCACACTAAACTTCATTCTGCATCACACAATGAGTAAAGACCCTTCTGATTGATTGTGCTTACCCTAATCAACCTTTATTACATATGACTTATAAATTCAGTTAAATGGCAATGTAGAATAGGAGTAGAGTAATAATATTGCTTCACTTCATTTATAAATAGTTTTTCATATCAATCCTTCATCTTGTTCCAAGGTGAAAAAAATTACCAATAATATGACAGTTTAAAAAAACCACAAACTAAACTAACATCACTTCAAGACTCTGCCAGAGTCACTTTCAATAACATATGACGTCTTTTCAACTTGCATATCATATGAGAATAGGTTGTTGAAAGCAAGGAGTCACAGTAAAGACAAAAAATGCTTATAGATATACCTTTTATCAATCTTTGTGCTCAAAAATTTTATTTTGAGCAATATAAAGCTTATCCAGTTATAAATTTTGTTTGAAGAAGGAAAAAAATTAAAAATGTGGTAAATATGCCTTGTTAAACACATTTAAGAATTGTCACTGTTTAACTATCAACATAATGTGCTGATTTTCAATGTGCCCATGAATTATTAGGTCTTATTTATGCATAAATCAAGGTTGGAAAGGCAGTTTTTGGATATCTGTAATAAGTTGTGCCAAAAAACAAACCACGGTAGGTCAGCCAATATTTATATATTCCATGACAACAGCAAAAGAAAGTGTGTTGCACCCAATTCTGTAGATGCAAACAAACCAGATAGTACTACTATTTCCTACACATTACTTCAGGTGGCATTTACTAATTACTGCTGTAAAATGTCGAATTTTTAACATTTTCTTGGGAAAGGATGTTCTTTGATGTTTGATCCTTGTACACTTTCAAGTCTAATCAACAGCAAAGGTGATTTAATCCATGAAACAGAGAGCAGATAACGAGCTCTAAGTGATGTGCAGGTTTTAGAAAGACAAATTAATTGTTGGAAGAATTGCCTCGTTAAGGTTTAGGGCTTGACATGCGTCAGTGACCTCAGACCTAGGGGGAGGTTAACAAAACTTGGGAAGAAGGATGTACCACTGATAGTGAACACAAAGAACACAGAATTTATGGGCCTCAAGGACATTTGGCAGGATTCCCAAGATAAGAGAGAAATGGTTAAAGCCAACTCAGCAACTGTGCTGGAGTCAGCTCTGACTGGATGAAAGGTAATTCCTGCAGGGGAATCTGCGACCACCAGCTCACAACCACCGAGCCAAGAAACCCACTGACTCAAAACCAGAGAAAGACTGAGCACGCAGACTAATTAGCATGGGAAGCAAGAGAATCATTAACCAGTAAAAGACAGAATACCAACTAATAAGAACTATGCAACTTGTTACCAATGAACACTAAAGCCTTTGTTTGCTAAAATGTATAAATGGTAAAAAGCTTTCATAGTTCATGTGCTTGATTTGTGAAATACCACTTAGCATCCACACTTCTGAAATATTAAAATAAATAATAAATGTCTCCCACAAGTGTGTAACCATCAGCTTTTTGCATGCCGGGTAAGAAATCTGATTTTTGTGTACAATGTTCTCTTATTCTTAGTTTTTAACACAAGAATCTGTTCCAAATGAGTATCAGAGCAGGTTAAATTCACTCAGATCACTGGAAAATCTCCAATGTGCTTAAACTTCATCAACCCCTCTAAAGAAAGGAGCATCTCCCAGCAGTATGTGCCCAAGGTGTGACAGATTGACAGTGACAATTTTCTGTATTACATATAAGTTGTGCAAAAGGCTCACTCACACTGCACACAACCAGCCCCATTAGGGAGGAGAAAGCAGCAGTGTTTAAAAACTGAAGGCAGCATGCTACTAGCCATCTCTGGGTGGTGGGAGAAAGGGCAGTCATAAGGAAAACCCTTTGACAGCATCTTCTCATGCAGAGTATCAACTGGCTAGAAAATGTGTTTAGAAGCCCTCTCGCTGGAAATTTTTTGTCTGGCAATATACAGAATAGGAGATGGAGATGTCACCAGGGCACTCTGTGGCTCCCTGAGAATTGGAACCTGCTTGCTGCATATTGCCTCCTTGGTGGGGTTGTGGCTCAATGGCAACTTTGTGGTGAATTTATCCAGAAGCAAAGTTGCATAAATAGCATCTTAGTGGAAAAGCTCATCATAGATATCTGTGACAGCTCTATGTTGAAACAACCATGACAAAAAAAAAAAAAAGGGAGAGAGCCTCAGACTTACAGCAAACCCTTCTACATGCACTGCCTGCACTCTGCTCCTCTATGACGAGCTGATAAGAGTGAGCAGGGAGTGTTCAGGGATCTGTTTAAAAGTTATCTGTTTAAAGTTATATAGGATTTTCACACCACAGCCGGGAAACTAGATGACTGACTGATGGTGAGATATTTTTCTGATTATTTATTCTTCTCCAAATGACACTTTTCTTTTTGTCCTGGAAAAGATCTTCCTTATTCTGCATACTGACTCATGCCTCACAAACATAAAGGACATTTCTGATATGGGACATGATTTCAAATAAATCTGCATAAGAATTTTCATGAAAATTAGATTCACTCATCCTCCTCCTACATGACCCAAATGAACTGAAGAACATACCTAAAAGAAGGAAATCAGTGCCTATACCTCAAACAATTAAATTGGTTCATTCCACCTTAAAGAATTTAGAATTATTTGCATAAGAAGTGTTAGGGAGAGAATTTCTAATACGAAAAACTGGGAGTGAAAGCCTGCATTTCAGCTTAGTCTTTACAAACAAGGCAAGGTGACTTTCAACCCCTTTGCACCAAAATATTAGTGTCAAATCTCATGCATTTATGTGAATGTGTCACCATGATTTGGATATGTTAAAGTTAAGGCCAGTACTGAGAGCAATACTGGAAGGGTACCTCTACTGGTAAGGAAGACACAAGAATGATATTTGGACAGCAAAATTTATAGGACTGAAATTTTTATAGGACTAAGCCTGACTCCATCTTTTTCTAAACACATAGGCCCTTTCCTGCCTCTGACACACATCCCACAAAGCCAGTAAAATTTATGGCACACAGGCTTTTTAATAATCCTGTCTGATGACTGCACCTAAAACAAGAATTCAGTGAAAGACAGGAATTAGAAACACTCTGAAATGCACAAAAGAGAAAACGAGGATATGAGTAAAGTGCAAAAGCATATGGAGCTATTTATTTTATAGGGACTCCTTTACAATTCCAAACTCCTATCTATGTAGAGTCCATGCTGTTAGGACTTGGAAGTGGTCACATATTTTGGCAGATAAATATATACCCATAAATACACATAAATAACAGAGGAGAGGAGAGGAGAGGAGAGGAGAGGAGAGGAGAGGAGAGGAGAGGAGAGGAGAGGAGAGGAGAGGAGAGGAGAGGAGAGGAGAGGAGAGGAGAGGAGAGGAGAGGAGAGGAGAGGAGAGGAGAGGAGAGGAGAGGAGAGGAGAGGAGAGGAGAGGAGAGGAGAGGAGAGGAGAGGAGAGGAGAGGAGAGGAGAGGAGAGGAGAGGAGAGGAGAGGAGAGGAGAGGAGAGGAGAGGAGAGGAGAGGAGAGGAGAGGAGAGGAGAGGAGAGGAGAGGAGAGGAGAGGAGAGGAGAGGAGAGGAGAGGAGCCCTTTTAAAAAACATCAGGCACTGTGAAAATTGTAACTAACTTCCTCTCTCTGTCAAAGCTTCATTTCCTTTCTTTTTCAAAAAGGGAAAACTTAAACATTTCCAAAAATCCTAATAAGTCATAGTTACTGGTAAAGGAAGTTACTGGATTAATATTCTGTACTTATTTAGTTACATTTTTAATACTTTGCCAAACAAAAAAACTCAACTTTTTGTGAGTTTTAATAGACTTTTATATCTAGATGTGTGATTTGAAATGTTTATCATTTATAATTATGGTAACTGCATCAGTGGGCAAGGGATGAGCTATAGATGTCATCTATCTAGGTTTCTGTCAGACTTTATACCAAGGCCTGTGGTGACAGGTCAAGAGGCAACAGTTCTAAACAAAATAATGCTGTTAGTCAGTCTGAGACTCTGTAACAATCAGATTATGGCTTCATTTCATGGACTGAAAACTTTTAGTTAAAATTTAGGGAAAAAATATAAGCTTTCCTTCTTCTTCTATGGACAACGTATCACAGTCCTAAATTTCATTTCATTCCTACACGTACAACACTCTTTCAGGTTTTTGTTGGGTAATACACTGCCTTGTTATTGCACTAGATTATTCTTTCACCAGCCTCCAAATTAGACTTGCTTCTAAACCCACTATGAAGTCTAGCTGCTGTTTTCCTGCTCAGCTCTTTTATCTCCCATGAAACTAATGGCAAATTCACTATCTGAAACCATTCATATAACACTACCAGACAATTTATTGGAAGCATTCCTTCTGAGATGCTAATTAAGGTTGCTAAAATGCACTGGTTTTGCCTTAAGGTGTTACATTAATATTTATGTCAAAGCTACATCTACTTTTCCTCAAATTTAAAGGGATATGACTATTAAAATAGATACATTTCCCTGCTTAGTATAATTCCACATGGACTCTGTTGAGAATTTGAGAGGGAAAAATCAACTGGATGTCTGCTGCATAACGATAAAGGGCCAAGACAGATGCTCCCACTCATTGAAAATGTTTAAAAATGTGAAAGTTTATTTTTATAATCGTTTGTAGTTTTACAGCTAAATAATCTTGCAATTAAAAAAAAAATCTTAATCTTTAATATTTGTTTGCTACTTAGAATCAAGATAAATTCCCAAGTGATCAAAAATTTAAATTGGCCTAAGAATAAGCTATCACCTCTTCCACAGGACATTTATTCTGCATTTCTTGAATAAAACTCAGAGCAGACATCACTGTTGGCAGAACACTACCAAAATGGCTGTCAAGGTGCTGTTGCAAGGAATATCTACTTGAGAATGACCTCTTTAATCCAACTGATCAGAATAAATTAAAGGGAACACACTGTACACCAGCTAACTGTCAAAAAGGTTTAATCACGCCGTATTATAGCAGTTGTTGTGGTTCATGCTAGCTAGCAAGTACTCAGAATTATTTCAAGGAGAGAAGTCTCATTCTGCCTTTAAAAAGAATACCTTACTCCTGGGCTTGCCACCCTCTGCCAAGGATGAATTCTACTGCAAGTCAATGCCATTCAGGCTGGTCCTTGAGCCACTTTCTGACTTTCAGTTAAAACTCATTCATTACAAAATTTGAGATCAATCAAACTCTAATCAATATTTAATTTCAAAATGGAGTAGGTTTTACAGCAAGGCCATAATATGGAGGGTTCAGAAAGGTTACATATCACCTAAGACACTAAATAGGAAAAGGGACTCCAAACTGTCTGTGTGATTGCCCACAGTGGCTTTCCATGGAACTGCCATCCTACAGATTTCTTTCTCTGGCACTGTGCTGTATTTAGCCACGGGTAATCCTGCCCCTGCCTCTGTTGGGACAGAAAGTGAAAGGATAATCCTACATACCCATCTGAGCCTCTTGCAACCCAGAGACAACCTGGATCTAAGTGGCATCAGATGGACTGAACATGGGCTGTGGGTGGGCTACGCTACGTGAAATTTCCTCTCTTGAGCTACTTTTGGCTCTTTATTTTAAATCCCTCAAATACTTCTATACAAATATGTGAAAAACTATTACATTTCCTGTAGTTCTGTTATCAAAGTCACCATTGCAATCTAATTTATATTAGATTTTGCCTAGGTGCAACCTGTAAATACATAACAAACTTTAATCTGCATTTCAGTTCCCAGTGAGAGTACAAAAACATAATATTGGTATTGTATTTTGAGAGTTCAAACACCATTTACATACCATCACCAGTAAAAGCAGTTATGTGTCATCTCTGTTTCATAATTGCTGCTTGGGAAGTCTACGACAGAGGAGCTTCTTATTAGCACATCTGCAGGATGTGCTATGTGTTGTTTAACCTGTTCAGAATTCCACCAGAGTTCACACACAGCTTGAACACAGGGACAAAGAGGTCTTTTTGCTTTGTCAGCTGCAACCAAGCAAGGAAACCGAACACCACCCAAACCTAACAAGACTGAACCAAAAAAACACCCTGACTCTGAGCAAGGCAAACAATCTTGCAATTGCCTCAGAAAATTCAGGGACTTTACTTCTTTAAAAACAAGGCATAGCTAGAACAATATCTTGGAAGCATCTATTTGATTAAGGTATGTCACTCTGAGACACTTGAAAAAATGCAATTAAATAAAGAATTTGGAAAAAGTTAAATTTTCACTCAAACTACTTTCATTCAGAGTAATAGCTACTGTAGTATTTTTCTTTTGGGAAAATCCTCACTGGGAATTAACTTTAGAAAAGCAATTAGACCCTACTGGGTAGCTAAATGAATCAACCTGTCTAAACTATTTTTTTACTAGAAATATATCTGCATTCCAGCATCTTGAAACTATTGTGAAAACACACCCACACTACATAAAATTAATCCCCAGGGGACCATAATGGTTGCTGTTAATAATACTCATCTGAACTTGAGGCCTCAAGTGTTGAATATCTGTCAAATAAAGAAGAGAGACAGCCAGCAGCAAAAGGACAAAACAAGGGGAGCATTTTCAGCTTCAACAGGTACAAGTTGTAAATGTGAAATAGGTTGTTAGAAAAATAAATTATTTCCTGCCCTCCTCTAATTTTTCACAATCTGTGTGGTAAAGCCTTCGCCACTGACACAATTGACATAGTCTTTGCATCTGCATTCACTTACCATGACCTAGTGGGTAAACCAATCTTGCTCTCCCTAATAGCTTAATGCCAGAAGCCCTTCACATAATGTAAAACATCTCAACCTCCCCAAACCTACCTCAAATTAAAAGGGAAAAAAACCCCACAACCTGGTAATGTAATTGCTTGCCTAACAACTAAAAAGGTGACAATTTGTTTTCCTGAACTTCTGTTTAACAACAAGCTCAGCCCCAAATCTAGCCTCTTAGGAACATCTGTAGGAAACTTCATATCTCCCCACTTCATCATAATTTCTTCAGCAAAATTACCTTTAAACAGTAAATCCTACCACTGCTGCAGCATAGTCATGCCCTGGAATGTTTCTGTTTTGTCACTGAAATCTTCAAATCTAAAAATAAGCCAAGCACAAAATAAAGTGGTATCTCCTACCTGGCACACTGCTATTGCAACTGACCCTCTGCAAAGCCAGCTGCTGTCTCATGTTTTGTGTTTCCTGGAATGATGACACTGCAGCTGAGATGAGGAACACAGCTCTGTCACCCTCTCCAATGAACACACGGTCAGCCAAGACATCCGAGCAGGACTGAAATTCATGCATATGTAGGAAATTTTTCCTGACTTGTGGGGATGAAAACAGAGAGCTGAAAACTATCATTGTGCATTTAAATGCACTTTGTCTATATTAAGTAGGTGAGGTGCAACCTAGTGAACCACAGAGGACATATGATTCTCAAAATTCCTCGCCATATACTTTCAATGAGTCCTAAAGGGATTCCCAGCTTTCTTCTTTTTCATTATGGAAAATACCTATGATCCCAATTGTTAGTGTGCTGAGGAAAATTAAATTTAGACCATGAAATCTGTGTGCTCCTTTAGGCGAAGTCCTTCTTCCTTTCTTATTTATTTGTACAGTGCATAGGAGAATAAACTAAATACTGCTGAGGCCTCTGTGGTTTATTGCAGTATAAATGAGGTAATAACAATGGTATGGAACTTACTCTTAAAGTGAGTGGGCAAGTGCAAGTACTCAACAACCATGTCCTACTCAGCAGAAAGACTGGGAAACGAGCTGATTTTTCAGCATTTCTTCTACTACTTTTGTGGGCATAAAATAAATATTAAATCTCTGTTTTTCTATGTCAAATAAAACCAAATGGTATTTTGCTTTGTTCATGGGAAAGTAATCTGGACTGACCTCTGCTAAGCACAGATTAGTCTCTCTGACTGTCAGTTCCACTGTTTATGGGCTGAAATAAGACCGACTCTGCCTCGTTTTGCTCACTTACAGCAAGACAGTGATTGGGGTCAAGCCTCACATCCTCCACAAACACATATTTTGTCAATTGTGATAACCACTTGGTGGGGGGAAAAGCAGCTTCTGAGCCATCTCTGATATACATGCCCATGCAAAACAGGATCTAATCTGGGACTGAGACTTAAGCACTG
This sequence comes from Sturnus vulgaris, assembly GCF_052056855.1. Lineage (NCBI taxonomy): Eukaryota > Metazoa > Chordata > Aves > Passeriformes > Sturnidae > Sturnus > Sturnus vulgaris. The sequence goes on from NC_142283.1 coordinate 20,728,679, forward strand.
CTCAAAGTCAGAGAAAAGAAATTAACAATACTGTTTGTTCAGAAGGGAGGTCTTCTGCAGAAATACCATGTGATCTGTTCCCTATGAAATTTTTCATACTTAGATTTGAACAATCAAAAGCAATTATTTTTAAAAGCAAATCGGCAAGCACAAGTATTGTATTTTCTGCATGACATAGAGGAAATTATAGCTGAGCTGGAATCTGATCCAGTAAAAAACAGTAATTATTTTTATGGTTTCTGACAAAGCTCTAAAAGCTCTCAGGCAATCATGTGTTTGCATAAGCACACAAATCCTTTCTCTGTGCAGCTACAGCTTTCCTAAAAAGACTAATAAAGAATGCAGTGTGTCATTATTTTGAAGGGTGCAGATAGCAAGCCTTAGCTATAACAATGGTGGGATATAGTTAGCAAAACTAACCAAGAATATGAGCAACATAAACTTATCAAGTCGCATGTCATAAAAAGTCACATGGAGCAGCCAGGAATTGTGAGCCGAGACTTCTTACAGTGCATGTGTAATTTTTTCAAGTGTGAAAATACCACACAGCTCTACTTATCTCAGAATGCTAATATAATGATGTGTTAAAAATGAAAACAAAAAAAAAACCAGCAACCTTCATTTTATATCAGTTGATCAATTTTTACAAGCGAAAGAATACATAATATTTAAAAATCTGGATCAATGATATACTATAAGATACTAAGTATACTAGGCAGAAAAAAGCCTGCCTTGTTACCGTATCGCTGGATGTAATTAAGGCTGTCATGATCTGAATGAGCGTGACTTGATCAAAGCTAAGTAAAACAACACCAGCTTTTTAAGCATGGAGAGATAGACACTTTATGAAATACAAAAAGACATGGGCTAAAACATATTCTATAAGATGAAAATAGATTTTTTATGAAGGCTAATTTTAACCTCTTTCTACAGTGAACTAGGTCACACTGCAAACATGCAGACGCTGAAATTCTTAGAATTTTTATAGCTGGCATACAAAAATTAATATGAAAATGAAGAAGAACATCCTTCCAGTCTTCAGAAAACAGAAAAATACAGTTCAAGTGAAGATTTTAACACGCAAGAGACAGAACAAGAGCTTTAACAAGGTATTTACATTGCTGCAGGATTTCAGATATACTTAGGATACTCAATGATGGCAGATACTGAAGCCTATTACATGCAATGGAGAAACAACACTGAGCTTTGAATGAAGCACCTACAGAACCTTTAACTCTATAAATTTTGGGTTGTTGTATTTTTTTTCATTTGTCCAATTTCAATATCCTGGAAGGACATAACAGTATTGTCTCACATCAGCTGCACTGTAATACCACATCAGATGCTTTGCATATGAATTTGCATTCGCATATGAATATTGTACAAGAAAAGCCAGGTAAAATCTTTCCTTTTCAGCCTAACCTGAAGTAAAATCTTTGGCACCCTCACAATAATGTTTTTGTATATCATCGGGTCTGTAAAGTAGTGCTAGTTCCACATCTATGTTCCTGAATTTTGAGTAGTATTCTGATTCAAAATCTCTATCAAGAGTAATATAAACTGTTTTCAATTAAATCTGTAATACATATATTTATCTGACCTCTGAGATTGTTGAAGTCTTTTGTTTCATTTACAGAGAATCACGGAATGTTTGATTGCTCATTAAATCCTAAAGTACAAAGATTTCTTCCCCTTGTCAAAATATTCCAGTTATGGCATGTCAGTCAACTAACCATAAACAGAACACACACTATGACCACTGTAACTTGTTTTGGTCATTTAAGTTACACTGATCGACACGTTTTACCACTGTTAACTTCTAGTTTGTTTTACAAAATCTTTGCTTTAGAGTAGAAAGTGTCATAGCAAAAAGGCCTTTAAACCAAGCATCTCTTTGATCCAACACATGCTCCAGAATGCAGGAAAACATACACTGCCAAAAATGCATGGATCACATATCTGTGCAGTGAATCCATGTCCTGGGGAGGGTCAGGACAGCTTTACAGTTTTATTGTCCTTGCATCTAGGATAGGTCTTCAAGCCAAGGGTTGGAGACAGTGTCTAATGAAAACAGAGGAGAAAAAACATTAATGTTTCTCATTCCATGTTCAGGGTCAGTTGCACATGTTGCTATGTTTTTTATGTAGAGTTATCATACTTGCCAACACCACTTAACTCCCTCAGAACGAATTCACTTAATAAACCTAATTTTACTGGGGCAGCCATTACTCTACCATTTTATTTTCTTCTGCAGGTGGATGGATGGGCCAGCAGGTGGGCTTTTGCTCCATCCTGCTGCTGGGCATGTTGGTGGGCTTTTTCAGGCAGTTAACTGGTAGGCCTCTACAAATTTCCTGTGAAGGACAGAGACCTGTCAGCAGTTTCCACACAGGGCCATGTGAGCTGGATCTCACCACTCCCTGGAGGCTTTAAATATTTCACTTGAGAGCACCAGCTGCTGTGGGATACCAGCAGAGGTAGATTGTTCCAATGTCTCCCTTCAAGAAAGCTTGCTGCAGTGATTAAAATTAAACAAATGAGGACGTGTGTGGCTCTTCCTTCAGGAATATTTATCAAAATGAAATATGCGACAGTTCAGACCAAAATGATATCCAAAGATTTAGCGTAGGAGGAAAGAGGTTCTTATTTTAGCAATACTGCTTCATGCACGATGAAACAGGATTAAGATTTTACATATGCTCTTTTATTTGTGCATGATTTATCTACAGAAACAGCTTAATGTGTTGGCGGAATAGCACCCATCAACAGAAGTGAAGAATCCCATGGAGCAGTATATCTGCCTGCAGGCATAGCCTGGCAAGACATGGATTTGTGCAGAAGAATCAAGTCTGTCAAACAGGCAAAAGAAATTCTATCTTTGGACCCATTAGTAAGCTGACATTATCCACAGTTATTTTTGTTAACTGAAAATAAGTTTAGATTGCATGCAAGAGATGGGTTCCGTTCAGCTTTGCAGAAAAGCACAAATGAATTACAGCGTTGCAAATACGCTAGGATCTGTCTTGTTGGCTAGTCACGGTTTACATTTTTATCCAGTTACTAAAACAGTTGTCATTTAAGCACATGTCCTCCTCCAGTTCTCTGAGCATGACACATAACCTGATTTTCTGCTCTGTGAAAAGGATGCAATAGGACAAAGGGTGCATTCAGGGGTTTCAGATGTCAGGATGACAAAATCATTTGATGGTCCCAAAGGCCAAAGCCAGTGTTTCTGCTGTAAAGATTTCCTGAGCAATAGCACCTGCTCTTCCAGCATGGCAGCTTGGAAAGGAAAACAAGCAGCATCTGAGGAGACACATTTTGCTACACCCTGTCTCCTCATGATAACTATCCTTCAGCAGCTTTGATGTGTCCCTTTGTCCTTATTAACTAAGGGACTGAATGTTTTCAGTGCAGGGCTGTAATTGGTAAGTGATTTTCTTTCAGAGCCCCTTTGGAGCTCCCAACTGGGAAATGAACTTGGCCATTCAATCTGCATCCCATCTGGACCAGCAGGATTCCTTATCCTGCAAATACTCTTCCAGTAATTCATAGCTGCTAATGTCACATCAAATTGTAATGAAGTTAGGCACATTCAAATGGGTTTTCCCGTGGTATTGTCATTGATGTGCCTCTTTATTTATTGAGAAGGTGGTAATACTGCACATACAAAATTCTTCATTCTGAAACTGAAATGTTAAGACATAAATGGCAGATGGTCAAGCTTATAATGTAAAGAATTTGGTTCCCTAATTACAGCTGGATAAACCAATCATTTTAGTAATATGAGCTGTGATTCATACAAGCCTCTCTACTTTCTCCCTTCAGTCCTTGCAGATGAATTCGGGTTGAAGGGCAAATCAGACAAGCTACAAGGGTTTCACACAACATTGATTCCCATGAATCTGGCTCTGATGAACACCTTTGTACTTAGCCCTTTTAACTCCTTTGGGCCTGCAGCCTTTCTTCTTACCCTCCCTACTATCATTTCAGTCACTCCTTCTAAGGCAGAACTTGTGTTTGGAATGACAATTTTTTTTTTAATTATGGCTTTACAGGCTGAGCTTTTCTGCTCCAGAGATGAACACAGGTAGCTCAACAGAATGATAAGTATATCTCCAAATCTCTGGAAGGACCACCTATATCTGAAAAGACAGTTAATATCAGCCTGACTACTAAAAATGTCTCTCAGTTACCAAAAGGACAATCAAAATTATATTAGTATTAACAAAAACTCATTAATATTGTGCTGCATCATTGAGTAAAGTCTCTGTCTGCCCACTATGTAACAAAGATTCGCCTGGCTGAAACATCTGCACTACGAAAAAAGAAAGAATGGAGATTCTCAGAAAAGGCTAAATGCTATACAGGTAGCCCGGATGCCAAGGTAATACAGTGAGAATATGTAATACAGAAGAAACAAGGAAATCCATAAACTGAACTGGGCATTGAAAAAAATCTTTGCTCAAAATTTGTTAAGATGGCGTATGTGGCATTTCTCTTTATTTGTCGTGCAAAACCAGTACATACACAGGATGCTTGCAGATATTTAAAACTATAAATTCCATCCCAGGATTTGTTGAGACCCTTTCCTCCAATGCAATGCATTCCAAACTATCCAAGGAACACTATGTTATGGATATTTTAGTATATGCTATCAATGCCTTTCTCTTTATGTAGTACAAGAGTGACTCTACAAATACTTTTCCAGTTATGAATTCTTGAAAGTCAGTCCATGTAAACATTTGCTGAGATTGAGAGATTTCAATGGTAATCCCAGAAATAAAATCTCAGATTTTTTTTATTAGTAACCTTAATATTTCTGATAATTTTGTTCAAAATTTCGGGCTTCTCAGCAGGCTCTTAGTTAAACACTCATTTAGCTCCCTGACTTGACAGAAAGAATTGAAATGGCTAAAGAACAGTAAAAATGTCCACCTAATTACAGCAAGTAGGGGGGTGATGTTGCAGACAATTTTATGAATGCACAGATATTTTGCACTTAGATCCAAAATGCTTAGAATTCAAACGTGATCTATCTCAAGAAAGCCTGAAAAATATTGCAAATGTTTTAGAGAAAAAAAAATCAAACAGAAAAATAAAAGAAAAAAGGAAGAGTGCATTATGAAAAATGTAACTGCTAATATATGCTCCACTTTTATTCTATTTTATTATACTTTTCGGCTATTATTGCTGTAAGTTTTTTTATTAGATCTAGAATGATGGTCAATGGTAACAGGCCAAAGATTTTCCCCTGAGATGAAGATTCTTGAGAGGCAATTGAGGGGTTTTTTTTGGTGGTTGCTGTAAAGTCTATTTTGCTCTAGTGTTCCATGCAGCTGTCTTGTGTTACACTTTCTAAAAGAAGCATGTATGCTACCATTTTCAGAGCAACACGTTTGTTCCACAGTCGGAGAATCCCATAACAAATATGTAAAGTAGAAGAATAATTTCCTGTGGATAATATGTGGGACAAAATATAGAAGTCCAGTATCATTTGCCTGAAACAAATAGCTCATCTGGAGCCTTCAAGTCAGACAGAGTACATGAAATCACTGTGTTGTACCAAGTATTGAAGTTGCCAAGTATTCTTAATACATAGAAGATTGTTAATTAGAAAAAACAACTGAGAAAAAATACACTTTCCATTAATAATTAGGCAGAATATGTGTATTGTGACAAATGCTTCACAGGCAACCTACTCATCAATTACACATTTAATGGAGTATAACTTGCAAGGAGACTTCTTTCTTGGACTTCTTTCTTGGATCATATCTGGTGACAAAAGGCCTCTTCAAAGATGAAGGGTTTAAAGGTGTCTCCACTTTCTAGTGTCCCTGCTGCGTGTTCCCCACTGTAATTAGGCACGGAGTTTTCATTAAATGCTATATATGAGTGCAATTAAATTTTTCTCCTTGATTTTCCGCTTGACTATGAATGGACACAAAACTAATTATCTTTCAGAGCCTTGCTCTTGCATTGCACTGAAAGCTTTCTTATATTTGACAACAACTTCTAAAGACAGAGAAGTGGGACAAAGAGAATGGCTTCTAACTAATGAAAAGTCCTCAAAACTCAACTCTTAGCAATTTCTTAAGCAGAAAAGTTTCTGTGATTGAACTGAAATACCTGTAGAAGGCATGAGGAAACTAAGAAAGAGGGAGAAGCAGAAAATATTTTTAAAATTAAAGTTTCAGAACCGGATTACAAATTTGAACATTTTCAGTTTCACAAATTTGAATATTTTCAGTTTCACAACAACAACAACAAATTATTGTAAGTATTTAAAGTGTTTGTAAATAAATTATGATGAATGCTTCTGCAGAGGTATAACTGATGGCACAGAGATAAAAGGGAAGTCCAGACAGTAAGAGAAACATTTGAAACACAGCTTCAGAATGATGTGGGCATATGTAATGGAAATCTCCTCTGCAGAGCACAACACAGTTTCATCTCTCCTATGAAACTAATATATAAGCCTGCAAACACAGTATTTCCCCTTCAGATATAAAACAATTATCATCCAATCATAAAACATGTTTACTGAACTCCAATAACCTTTGTCTGTCTATATCAGATATTCCTAGGAGGGTAAAGGAAGTCACCAATGGATGTAATATGTCAGCACTGACCATAGTGAGAGCCTTAATCTGCTCTATAATTGACAGTTGATGAAGTCCTAAAATTTGTCATTTAATATCTCTTCAAAATATTACATTATTAGGAGAAATTACTTATTACATATTGGTCTTATTAAGGATCTGCCACTTCACAACGTAAATAAATACTGTGTAACATGAAAATTGTTTCTAACATGAAAAGTCTCTCACTTTTTCATTTAATATATCCAAATATTTTTCTTTTCTTTTCTTCTGTCATGTTCCATGTCAACAGAAGCTCCAAATCCCTAACCTTGTTCTTCCCATATATTTTTTTATCAATTCATTTCAAGGATAAAAAGTACATTTTCATGGAGAGGGTAACTCTATGGTCTACATGTCCTTACTCTCCATCTTTCTCTCTGCTAGAAATGTGTTATCTGATGAAAATAAAATTGCTAGAGATTCTGAATATTATATTTGAGTTAATGTGTTATTTTTACCTGCAAACCTCTGTTAGGCAGTTTGAAGTGAAAGACTTCTTGTACACAGACAGCATATGCAGGTAAAGGATGTAATATTGCTAATTCTGTGTCTTAAGAGAATTGTGCTGTACACAATATGCAGGGCATCCTGGAAAACTCTTATCCAGGATTTCTGGAAATTGCAGTCTATAACAGTCAGTACTGCTCTTGAATCTGCCATTCAGGTAAGATTGATGAGTAATCATTTTGCGTGATAACAAGGTTGTGTGATAACCTACAGAGAGATTAAGTACCTTTTCATTAAGCAGTTTCAATTACAAGAATTACTCTATAAGGAACTATGTCAATATGGCAGTAGATTTAAGAGATAGGCCATCAAATTTCCACTCCTTAAACAGAAGACTGCTGAAAAGCAAAATTCAAAAATTAATTTTGAAAGAAAACTACTTTTCTTGATGTATATCATGTAAAATACTCTATTTATAGTGCTCATTTTTTTCAGTAAGAGGAAAAATTGCGTCATAAAAACATGCTAAACAATAGAAAAAAGCCCCCAAATTATATAAATATACATAGCTTGATTTAACAGATCTCATTCCACAATATGAAGTTACAATTTAACAGTCTGGCTTTATTAAAATTCTGGGGTTCGCATAAAACCAGCGTTTGATTATGAAAACATAAAGATGTTTTGTTTGCAGATTGATTGGAGGAAGTGGCAGATAACGTGACATTTGAAAATGGCTGCATGCAGAACTAAAAGTAAAGGAGAGGTTACAGCATGGATGTAATTGGTGAGCTCATCTATCAGAGTATTCTTTAAGAATGCAAGAGCCTGGAATCGTTCTGTGATAGAAATGTCACAGAACCTATGTACTAAATTAACATAATCCAGGAAACACATTAGGTGGGAAAAAAATGCATATCCTACTTGTCAGTTTTTAAAATATTGTCTAACCCACCCAGGGATAGCCTCACAGCAGATTAGCTAAAAATCTTGCCAACTACCACCCAAATAAATTGTTATACAGCAGTAGTCTTTAAAAAGTCAGAGAAACTCTCTCCTCTCCATACATCTAACTCCCTGGAAATCACTAGGCAAACTGTTAACAAATATATTAACAAACTTGCAAGACCCTTTTGGCCAAGAAGAGGGTTTGAATCCATTCCAGGAATGCCTCACATGCACGCCCAGACCCCTGACACTGATTCAAGCTGCAGTGTCATGGGAACCAGGTCTCATTGGAGCCTGCAAGTGAAAAGGTGGTGACCGAAGGAGTCGCCCTGCCACAGCTGGCTTCAAATCAAACACGGCCACTGTAGAAGGAGACACCTCTAAATAACAATCAAGGAGCCATTACAAAATACAGCATTCACAGGAAGGCATCAATCTGCACTTTATGCCAAGACAGCACAATTTACTTCTTGAGAGCTTCTCTAATGGGACAGAGAAAGCATTGGAAATCCAGAAACATGTGCTGCATCCACTCCTCCTCACCCTCCCCTTTCACAGTTCACTAAGGAAGCACAGTCCTTTACAAGGAAGAAGAGGATAAAGCAAACTTTGCTCTAAAAAGCCTTGGCCAAGATGCAAAACCATAAGGGGGAAGCCACAAATTAGCAGAAACTGCCTGAACTCAGAGTATCACTAACAAATGAACTGGGAGAAAGAAAAGTTTTCTCTGGATAGGATTCAGGCTGCCAGGAACAGCAATTTTCAAACTGGCTAATGGTCTCAGATAATGCAAGTTTCCATGTCTCAAATACTCTTTTTACCACTAAACTCAACCATATAATGCTCACACCATATGTTTGTAACAGATAAATAGTCTGGGATTGAACAAAATCAGCTGTTCAGGCCCTGAAAAGAAGCCATTCATGAGTTACTGACCACAGAGGAAGTCCTGCCCAAGCTTAGTGCTGTGCTCTTTCACAGGGAGCTGTTCCTCCGTGGGCCACTGGGCTTTGGAGAGACCTGCAGCCTGGAGGCACACACACATAAACATAGAACGGGATTTCTGGGGTCAGAAAAGAAATTGCATGTCCATATGATTGTCTGTCTGGTTTTTACTGCGTCCCAAATCACAGGCAAGGAATTTGCTATTCCTTCTTTCGACATAGGCAGCTACTCAGTGACAATAAAATGTAAGGTCATCTTTTTACTTTACTTGAACACAGCAAATTAGAAACTTCACTTGGAGTACTGATGTCAAACTAACTTTGAAAATTAAGCAGGTACATGAGAAAAGATTTACTAATGTACAAAACATAGATGTTTTCTGTCTTCTCAGACCAACATTTCTAGTGTAATGATACTAATCTCCTTTCAACTATACAGTCCTCCAATTAAAACAAGAAATCTCCCTTTAGATTTTCTTCACTAACACTACTAATGAAATGGGTCATTAACTTTAATAACACAAATGAGTTTCACTAACCATTCAGTGCAATCAGTGTACAAGATAATATTTTAAGAGCACATTTTGCAATGTAGCAACCAGTAGATAACGATCTTTAAAAAAACTGCTTTTATGGCAACGGGCTACCAAAACCCCACTGCCTTATGGCACTTAAATATGCTACAGGAGGGCAAAAATAGGCCCAGCTCACCCACTGGACAATATAATCTTAGATCCAGGAAAGCATAATTTAATAACTGAACCAAAGGATATTTGCTTTTTTAATACAGTAAAACCAATCTTTCAGAGAAACTAAACACTTTTTCAGAGGTAAAGGAAGGATATATGAAATTTATTTACATTTCCTCAGTCTAATTCTGAATTTGTAATGCATAAATCCAGATCATTATGCAGTATTTCATTTTCTACTTATTATACAAGAACTTCAGCAACACACTTTCTCAGTTTTTTCTATGACATAACTTGTTCTTATGTGTTCTTGTAGTACTTCAATTTAAAGTAAGTTGACTAATAGGATCTCCCATACTAAACTGCACCATTTTTACATCAAGTCCAATGCCTTGCCTCCAGCAACAGCCAGTATTCAGCAATCTAGAAGGAAACTAGGAAACATATATTGCTTCTCACAAATTGCATTAGTTTTAGTCCACAAGGGAAGTGTTTCCTGCCTTCTGAAGCAGTTCTTTTGCTCCCAGAGGTCTGTAAATCTGTTTGTGCTAAATTTCATTCGAGAAAAGTGTGTCACAATCTTGCTAACACAAACTCAGGAAATGCTTCTATAAACCACGTATTTTTCAAAAGGAATACATGCCAGACCCAGCACAAGGAACTCTTCACTTCATTTTCATTTGCTCAAAAGAAAATCTTATCTAGGCCTCTCCCTTCTCTTCATACTTCTTTTGATCCCACCTGCCCTCTTTTACAAGCACTATATGGGTTAAAAATAATACTTATTCTAAATTCGTCTTTCCAGAAAAATTACTAAACAAACAAACATAACCATTTCTCACCACAAATGTGCCTTTTTCAGTCTGGAAGTGCAGGTGCAGTGTTAGGGCCTTGTTCCCTCATTTCCTTCTTCAGAAAATAAAGGCTTGGAAAAATCATTACTTTGGTGATATAGTTGCTTCCCCCACCCAAGCATATTCAGAAATATGAAAACTGGATAACAGGTAAATTTCTAGGGCAACAGAATAGCAATCAAGATAAAAACTAGTTGTAGATCACCTTTATAAACTAGCTGCATTACCCTTTTTTTTTAGATATAAAAATATATAGATCAATCAGAATATCTAATATTACCCCACTGCTGGTCTGAGGGTTAGAAATGTTCTTCTAATTCCTATCATGCACTGCTTATTGATAGTTTCTCTTGTTTCTTCCTATATCAGATAAGTAACTGCCTTTGTTTGAAGTTTACATCTTACCTCTCAATATACACCACATCTGTTTGAATCTTTCTCTTCCCCCCAGTTCAGGCCAAGACCCTCAGTTCTTCTTTCCATAGACATATTTCTGCTCTAGACTCCTTCCAGTCTCAATTCACCTTCTTGCTGCACATAATTAACTGATCTGTATGTACCTGAGTCTTACACAGACATGTTGGATATTTACTCACTCATTACACCAGGTCTTTCACCTTGTGGCATTGACAGCTCAAAGAAATTCTGTAATCCATTTGCTTTCCTTACTATAATCTTGAGCACTTTTATTTCCATTTAGCACTATAAATGCAAAATATCTATTAACTTTAAAATGGGGGTTTTTTGCTTTTGTATAATTAAGTAACAGCTCTAGTTCTGAAAGTTAACTTTTGCAATTTATTCAGCTTAGATCAATTCATTGTGTTGTTTTGCAGATCACAATTGTTCCACTACCTTATAAGTCACTGCTTGTCTCCTTTTTTCTTGCTGAGGAGCACTAAAATGCAGCTATATATGTCAGCATTAATTACACCAGACCTGTAATTGATGGAGCTTTCGGCATTTTGAAAATTTGTTTCCCAGGCCTTCATAGATCTAGTCATACCCTTCCAATTGGCAAAAAGAAAAACTTCTTTTCTTCCTCCTTATGTGCCGCATGCTAAGTTAGGCTTATCTATAAATTCAGTAGCATTAATCATGTCCTTATTCCATTGACTCATATTTATAAAGAAGGCATTATAAAAGAGACTTTTGGTAGCAAGCTTCTTCTACAGCTATTGCATTCTGCTGACAGCAGTACTATAATTCTTAATGAAATGTAAGTAAGAAAGAATGTTTGCCTTCCATGACCTCAAAACAGGATTTAAAATACTGGCAGGAGAGGTGTAAAAATTAATTTTATTCAAAGAATAAATGCTTTTTTAAAAGCATTTTAATAGGCAAACTAATTGTAAAGAAAGTAGAATATTAAAAGGAGATAAAAGTAAATGCTAAGTGTTGTACCTTAATGAAAAATTCCATTCAATTTGGATATCAGGAGACATTTTTACGCAGATAGAGTGCAACAATATAATCTTACACATTATGCAATAAGTACATTAAGAGTTATCATCAGGAAAAAATCTTATTTCATTCTGTAGATGATGGATGCTCTGTACTGCAGTCAGTTTCTTATAATTTTAAAATCAAGAATAAAAAATATTACAATTATTCCTCAATATTATACACAAAAAACTTCATTATATTACTTCATCCCACCTCCCTCCCCCGAAAAAAGCTCTTTTACTGGTCATGTTACAGAATTTTAATAGTTTGATGAAACTTGTTTTCTTATTGTAAACAGTCTGAAAAAATATGGAAGAGTATTCTATCATTTAGAGAAGACCATTTTAAAATTTACTGCCATTTAGTAGTTGAAAAAAGTTGATAGAAACAAGGATCATGTTAGACATCCCAGTGTAAAAATAGGAGTGGTTAATCTCATTGCATCTTCATAAGCTTAAAAATATTAAGTGTTCAGAACTTTGCTGTGTTACTTCAAATTATTTCTCTACATGCTATAATCCAAAACAAGCAGACTAAAATTTCTAGACATACAGATATTGGAATTAGAGAACTATATTTGGGTAATTTGTTTGTTTTCCAAAGTAACCTCTGAGGTATATCACATTGTCCCTGCAGGTTGTGATAAATACCTGCAAGAACCCGGCACAAATTAAAACCTTCATTAGTGTTAAAAAAAAAAAAATCCCAAAAGCCATTCATTTAGGGGGAAATGGCTTCTTCTAAACTGTTTCTGAACAGAAACAGTTCAGAAGAGCCCCAAGGTCTTTCTCTTCTGTTGGTTAATCAAAAACTTCACCAAATACAGTAAATCAAAATACTTATTTCAATAGATCTCTTATCTCACTACCCTTGTCTCAGTATCTTTACTAATGTCTTAAATGTATTTAATACAAGAGTTACACATGGGTATATTACTCATTCTGCTTAGCAGCCCTAATTATGGACTGTTTGATGCTGTACAAAAACAGAAAATAAATGTTGTCTGCGTTCAGCCAGATTAAATGGAAATTGAAAGAGAAAACCAGGAAAGACACATAGTGCATTTCTGAAACTGTCTCAGCATACTGACAATTGTACTATGTTCAAGGTTGCTTTTTATATAGACATTACACAAAAGTGAGAGGAACTAGAGAGAGGATTATACAAGTCATTCTGGAAAAAAAATAGCAGCATGTTTAATAAGTGGTGAAGTCTGAGCCAGATGGTAACAGGTCAGTTATTATCACTGAGTGAAGGACAAGAGCCCTGGCTGTAACCTCTGCCTGAAAAGACGTGCATGGGGATTTATTATGTACCAGGACCGATGTAGAGAAAGAGGAGACATGGGGAGAAAAGCTGAGTAGGAAAAGGGTATGTCCAATATCTCAAATCAAGGCCAAATAAGGAGTGGGAGTAAAGAAACACATAACCAAGGTGCTGGATATTAATTATCTCCAAAAACTAGTGTGGGAGATGGAAAGTGCACGAAATTACACAAGGGATGTAGAGAGGCAAGGAGAAAAGAGAGCATGTATCTGAGAGAGGATAAATGGGGTGGGAATGAGATAACATTTCAGAGAGCAAAGTAAACTTGGAGGCAACCTTATTCAGAAAGGTGGGAAAAAATGGGAGGTGAAATCTCTGAATCACAGACATTGAAGAGAAGAAGCCCAAGATGTAAAACAAGATAAAGCCCAACACACGTAATGCAAGTTACCAATTGCTTTAATTTTGTGAAATATTTAAGTAAATTTCACCTCTGCATATTAAATTATCATAACCAAAACTACCTCTCCAAAACTGAAGTTACTGAAACTTGTGGGAGCAAAGGGAAGGATACACTGCATGAACAGATAAACAGAAAGGCTTTATATATTGCATAGAAGTTAGTCAATATTCACACTCTTCATGTGTTTGGCACATGGTATAAAGGTGTGAAAATTGACAGGTACTGAGTAGCTGTGTCTAAATTGGTAAATCCAACTCCAAAAGTATGACCTAAAGTGAATCAATAACTAAAATTGAACCTTTACATCAATATACTGAAAGGAAGAGAACGTGTTTTACTCCCTTCTTGGTGTGTGAAGAGGAAGAGTTAGAGGTAACAGAACCTTAGAAATATCACTAAAGATGGCTTATCAGATAAAACCAAATCTATTGAGCCACTCTCACACATTTTTAGATTAAGCAAACTCCTTCATAAAAGGTTAAAACCAGAATGGGCAGGAGACAACAGAAATACAGCAGTAATCAGGTGTCATAGAAACTACTGAATTTAGAAAAACTAAATTAAAGAGCACAATTTAATCAAAAATCCACTGATTTTGCCAATATGGGGAATTGCAGCTGCAGTTGCACCCTATGTTGTATTTAGCCATTGCAAACCATATCGGTTTGCAATTTACCTCTTGTCACCAAGAGGGACAACATTGGCTGCACACTTATGCAGTCACTTAGGTGACTCAGGGGTAGTGTCTGGGAGCTAAAAGAGCATTTCACATACTAGCTTTCATGACAAGGACTCTTATTGTTAATGTTCTAAATAAGAAGAATTAATTGCTTAATAATGAAGAGGTATGAATTGAAGCCATATAACCAATGATTAATTGTATGGCTTTACAGGAGGAGCCATTTTTTTTAACCTATAAAACACTGTACATCAAGTGATAGACATTTATGCATCTAGACAGATAAAAAACAAGGCAAGTAGCTCCTCTGCTGAAACTAAGGGACAATCACAAATATGTTAATTGCTTAGTAGTTGCTGCTAGACAGAAACAAGAGGAAAAAACTTTCAAATTGCATTCATTTATCAACAACACAAGGCTTTTCTTTATTCTCCTAATCCCTAGAAACTAACAACAGCAACAAAAAATTCCTGATGTTGTGAATATTATCTATTCACACTAAGGAATAAAGAAGATGGGTCAGTACTGAACTTATCTATATTTTTCTCAAACCAAAGAAAACCCTATCAATTGGAAAACAAATCATTTTAGACAGCTAAAACCTGCAAAAACTGCCAGTAGCCACCAAGTGATCTCTGTACCATCAAATTGTCAAATCAAAGAAATAGTAATGCTTACTCTATATAACCTAGATTATGCTCCTTTTCAGCTCCTTCTGGAATTAAAAACACTTTAAATTACCCATTCAGCTTCCATGAACAAGACATGGAGAACTGCAGGAGGTTAAGGTTGTTTCTCGGAGCCAAATCCTGTGCCCATGCCCTGGATGTTTACAGCATGCTGTTTACAATAAGCTTTAAAAGAAGCAAGAAACATATTAATATTAACTGACCTCATAGGAAACAGTAGTGAGAGGACAGAATTACTTTAGTAAAAAGGGCAAAATAAAATGAATGCAATTTTTAATCTCAAAATAAATATTCGTACCACAACATATCTTGCAGAGGGGTTTTTTCTTTCTCTGTTTTTATTATTGGTTATCATTGAAAATTTTATTACAAATTACATCTTTTACAGGATGGTTATTTAAACAATTTTTACAAATGGGGAGCAAAGATGAAGTGTTGTCTCTCTGCAGATCTCAACATTTATATTTTACAAGAGTAGGAATTATGCTATGAATGCAATGAATAGAAAATATACCTGAGAAAAAAATTATCTGTTTATGAACATTTTTTAGACATAAAGAAATTAATTAACATACACACACACACAAAAAACCCACTAGAAAATATACCGTTTATTTCTGGAATTATGTTTTTACAGAAATACCTCTTGTTCTGCAAAATGTCAGAATAGGCTTTTGTTAAAAGTCGATGCTATCTCCATTTTTTTCCTGTTTGGTTCTCTCTATTTCTATTACTCTATATAAAATAATTACCATTTCCACATCACTTATCTAATATCTAAAAGTTTTAATTTTTAGCTCTGTTAAAAATTAAATTCTGCATCACCCTTCAGGGTGATTAAGCACCAATCCAAGATACTTTTTAAAAATTTATTTATTGTTGCAGCACTGTAAGAAATAGACTTCCAAGGGGACAATTTTAACTAAAATGAAGATATAAGGATTTTGGGTTATAGTGGTAAAGATGCAAACTACACCTGGTCTAAAGAAAAGTGGTACTGAAGAAAACTGTTGCTGTCTTGCAGATGTGACTGTGTCTCACGACGAGGCACCTTGACTGAAAATTTGAGAGTCTATTTAGTGTAATAGTTCATCTCCCTTTTGCTTACATCATTTGGCCTTCTATTAACACTGAATAAGCTCATATTTATATGAGCTTAAAACCTCTCCTCTTAAAACAAAACAAAACGAAACAAAACAAAACAAAACAGCAAACAGCTTCTTCAGATTTTAAGCACAGAATCCATCAATACTACTGAAGGTTTTTTCTGTCTTGGACCGCCCTCACCATTTAAGAAGGTAGCACCATTAGCAGAACTGTACTAAGAATAAACTGCTATATTTAGATATCTGTAAATTGACAGATCTTTTGATAATGTAAAAATGTGAGAAAGATTGATTTTCTGAGACATCAGTTGTGGTGATACATACAATATTCTGTTTTAGGAAGTGAGCAAACATTTTAAATAGCTACATTCTGAATTTGGGATTTTATTTCCCTTATCTTCACCTCACAGAGATGGAAAAGCTGCAAGTGAAACATAACATTTTAAATTGTTATGCTCTGTTCTGACACTTCTCAGGAGGTGTGTTTTCTTATGGTTGTAAGTAAACAGTATAGAGAATAATGACTTCAGTATAGTTACAGGTCAGCTCAAGTAAAACGCTCTAATGCTGGGGAGTCAGCAGCAGAACTCAATAAAAAAGTGTAAAACCCAGATGCCTCTGCTTTAGGGTATCATGAGAGATCTGGACATCTGGAACCATAAAGCTGCCAGAAGCAAGCTAATGTTTTTTGCTTGGCAGAAGGCAACTAAAAGAAAAGCTTTCTGTGAAGATGCCAGCATTTTGAAAATGTTCAATGCCAACAAAGTGGTGCAGAGATCTTCACCTTGATAGCAAGTTTTGACATCACATTACTGATAGTAATTTGGTAACTGTGTCCTCTGGTGCCTGCAATCTCAAACATAATGGATATTATAATTTGTTTAGATAGAGCCCTAGATCAGAGGGTGACTCAAACAGAAGTCTACGTCAGTCCTGGAAGACACGAGTAAAAAAAGTGGGGGAAAGGAAGGAAAAAAAAGGGAAAAGATAAGACTAGTATGGGAAAACAAGTGTTGACAGCAACTACAGGTAAGAACACACAGTTATTAATAGCTCTGCTGAATTTCATGTGTCTTCCTCCAGCTGTGTAGTAGAACTATGGGTAAAGAAAGACATGATAAAACCACCAGACTAAATCAAACGCTGAAATGTGCAGAGATTCATAATTTTTAAGGGAATTGTGTATTTTATTATAAAACATTCAGAATAAGTTAGGGCTGTCAATTTTAAAGCACCTGTTTAGCATCAGTAAACTGCAGACCAGTGAAATATATGCTTTTTTCCAGCCCTCATTGAATCTAGATATATTAGCTTTGGGACTGTAAAGAATGTTACAAACTGGCAGGTTTTTTCCCCTTCAACACTCATGAAGTTTTGTTATGCTTTGAAAAATGTCTTTGATTGCAGCATCTGATATTTTTCACCAAGAAATATGAGAAACAGTTTTCCTAAGGTAGTCTATTTTGTGAATATTTTTAGCTTCTCTAAAAATTGTTGTGCTTCTGTTTCCCTGTTTTCATTCCTAGATAAAACATTTTAATCCACTCTCAGTTTTGTTCTCTAATGCCTTGTCCTCATTGCAGTCATTCTTAATATTAGCTATAGAATAAAAGAGTAAAATCAGGCCTATTATATATACATTCACATTAGCAGATGGGATTTCAAGTGAGACTCAGAGCAATACAATGGTACGGAGAAGAAATTCTGCAGAGCATTCAGGATCCTCAGAGGTTTAGAAGGATGACTTTAAATCACTAGTGCCCTCTGCTGCTCTCAGGATGGTCTTTTATTTTGTGTTTTTTCTATTCACCCAGGTATAACTTTGACAGTCCTCCAAGCCATCCTTAATTACTGCTTCCTTGCAGGATGATTCATGGCCACTGTGATTTGCAGAATTCTGTCCCTATGAGACAGAATTGCAGCCTGACCTAGCCCAGCACTCACATGGGTGTGTTGCTGGGGCAGGGCATGGGGTGATGGCCTGAGAGACAGAGCTGCTGCTGCCCTGCATCACAGCTCTGCCAGGAGTGCTCATCCTCTGCAAAAGGAAAAGCTTGCAAAGATTTCAAGGAATTTTACTCCTTGTCTCTAAAGACCATGGATGGCTAGAGAGGGAAGGTTATCTCTGCTTTCACCTAGGAGGCTCAGTTTTGTAGGGAGGGTCCAGTACAGCAGATAGACTAAATCTAATAACATGAAATATGAAGGATAGAGAAACATGAGTAGCTAGAATTTCATCAGCTGCACAGAGTAATACCTACCTAGGGGGAAAATCAATCAGATAGTGTCTGATCAATGTTTTCTTGATAGCATTAGCTATGTGGCTTACAAAACCTCTGAGGAAATGGTGCTTGTTTTCCTTACCTGTGTAATTCATTTATTAGCTGAAATTTACAGCTGTCAGCATTGATTTGGAGCACCAAACATAAATGAACACATATTCTGTGGGTTCCAAGGACAGATAACTAAAAGCCTAAGCAAAATGTAACAGAAATTTTTACATAAAACCACTAACTAATTTCCATTTCATTTATGTATACACAAAAATAATTTAATTCATAAAA
This sequence comes from Sturnus vulgaris, assembly GCF_052056855.1. Lineage (NCBI taxonomy): Eukaryota > Metazoa > Chordata > Aves > Passeriformes > Sturnidae > Sturnus > Sturnus vulgaris. Next base: position 20,747,418 of record NC_142283.1, read on the forward strand.
GGAAAGCTCTCTGGTCAGGAGTTCTGAATTTGGCTCCCATTTCCCTTTCAATTTAAGGAAGTATGTAATTCACATCTTATCCAATAATTCTCACACTCCCCAAAGTAGGAGGGATGGTCAACTTAAAGTGAAAGGAGGTGCCTTTTTTGTGACACTAGGCTACATTTATATGCATGTCCAAAATCCTTCTGCACAGCCACTTCCACTGACTACCAAATATGACACTCTGAACTTGTCTGAACTTGTCTGGCACACAAAATAATGTTAATTGCCCTTTTTATAAAGGTACAAAAGAGGCCAAAAAGAGCCTTCCTTTTCTATTGGGCCAAATACTGGGTTGACTCATAAACAAATGTGGTTCCAGCTTAAAATCTTTACATGGGATAGCTTGGTGCCCCCCAATTTCTTTGAACTAGTATTCTCTGCTTTCTCCTCAGACATGGTTCTTTGTTTGAGGATTTCAGGGAAGCCTTGATTTTTTGTCAGGAAGGGCTGCAGCACACAGACACTGCTCACACACTTAGGGGGAGATACACGTGTTGCTCTTCCTCTTGATCTTTACAAGTTGATGTGTGCTGTGGGAAGCTGATGCTGTGATCTCCATTACGCTGTTCCAGCTGTCCTCTGTGGGGATCCAATGTCTTTCAGCACAGGGTGCAGCTCATAACAAAAAGCAACCGTTCTGTCCAAGGCTGACCATGTTCCAGAACTTCACTGTGGGATGTGTTTGGCTCCTATGCATCATTAATTTGGCCATTCTACACTAAGATACAAAAACCCTCTCCAAATAAAATTGTACCCCGCTTTCTTCTGAAAGGAAAGGATTTTTTTTTCTCATTCTCAAAAGCCGAGATACCACCTCTCCTATACATTACAATCTGGTCCTTGTGGCAGTGCAAGACCACTGCAATAAAATGTTATCAAGTTACACAGCACAATGCAAATTGTGAGGTACATTCAGTGACCCACAGGATACATAAAGTACCAGGATTGGTGTTCAGTGACTATGCCTTACGAAGTATTCTCATAAATTATGTTGAAAAGTAGTAAGAGGCTCAGTAATTTAGGCAAGTTACTCCAACAGAAAGCAAAACAAAGAACTTAGCCCTTGCTGACATGCAAACAAACAGATGGTGTGCAACAATTGCTGTGCTCATCAGAGCTAGTATTAGAGAATAGAACTGGATTAATCTAGTCTATTCTTTGCTAAAGAATTCTAGCAGTTATTTTCTTGCATTTGAATGTTTGCATGTATGCTTGAAGACCATTCAAGGTAGACTGAAAAAAAAATACACATTTCCTGACAAATTTGACTGCTCAGTTGTAGACTGTTTTAAATGGAATCTTTTTGATGGTATAGGTCATAGATTTGTGATAATTTTGCTCAGCTCTCAGGATTTAATTGCCAAAATCAGACAATTCGTGTTGTGAACATTGTAATAGTCTAGTATCTGGCATCTGTATTTTGACAAATATGACAAAGGTAAAAGTGGCTGTTGTCATCACGTGTATCACAACAATACTTTTCATTGTCACTATCCTTCACTGCGTCTACTTGTTCATGTTGAAAATCAGCTTAATATGAAAGCACTTTTTCCCCTTGCACTCCTCCAAAAGAAACAGGAGAAAAAAAGTGAAGAAAAATAGTTAAAAGAAGAAGAACAAAGAATGAAAAGGGGAAGACAATATTTGAGAGCAAGGAAAAAGAGTCTTACAGTCTTACAGTCCTTCAGAAGGAAGCTATTCAGCGTGGGAGGAAGTTTTGCTTATTTCTCTTGCCAAAAAAAGAAAAAAAAAAGAAAGTTATGTCCTAGGGCATTTTCAGTTGCTGTCTTCATTTCATCAGATACATGCTAGAATTTTAAACATGTGCAAGACCATGAATTTTTTTCCACCAGTTACACTCTAATCTTCTCATGCTGATTTCTGAGCTTTATCTTTCAGTGAATTTCACAGCAAGAGACAGTTGCAGAGGGAGAGCAGTTCAGAAGTCAATGTTTCAATACATAGGCAGAAAGCAGAGTTGTAAGTGAATTATTAATAGGACAATTCATAAAACAACTGGAAGAGCTTCAGGAAAAGGGTCTCAACTTACTTGATAAATTCCTTAAAAAGAATTGGAAATTCCTTTCCAATTATGAGGAATGTCTTTAAACTCATTAAAACATTTTGTCTTTCAAATATACAATGCCATGCAACCTTGGCAGGGTTCTTCTTGAAAGGACAAGGGAAACAAAGATTCATATGAAGTTCAATGGAAGATTTTTTTCTCTCTTCTATTCTTCAAGAGAGAGGATTTTTGGTATTATGTTTTTATTACGGCCTTCCATGCAAAGCAAGAAATTTCTCAAGGCTTGTAACATGAAGAAACAGCTCATTATCTCTAGTTGATTTTTTTATATGGTTTACACCCTTACTTGTATATTTACTTCAAGACAAATTATGAATCCAATTCACAGCCCACCATTATCCCTCTAAAATTAGTAGGATTTGATAGAGATCTTATCTTTTCATTAATATTAGATCAAGAAAATGAGCTGTCAAAAGATTTTTAAAATGTCAAAAATACTTATTTCATGGATGTGGGCATGGTCTCAACATTCATTCCATTGCTAATCAATTCCATTCATATCTGTGAAGCCTGCTGTGGTACCTTTCACTTGGTGTTACCTCTATTTTTCCAGCATTTTTTTCCTGGAATGCCTACCTTTTCTCTGTCAGTAACAGCTGACGACTTTCCCCTAATTCAAACTCCTTGTCACGCTACCTGCTGCCCTGTGTTTGACTCCGTGTCGAGCTCAGTGTCCTCCCTCAAAGCTTCCTGTTGCTTTCAGTCGGTGCCTCAGACCCTTAATTTGTGTTGACTCACAGTATGGGTGCGGTGAGCTCTGCACCTGCTCCTACCCCACACGGGCAGCTGAATTCTTACACATGACTGTTTCCAAGGAACACTCAGGCAGGAACTTAAAAATAACAAAGGAGCAAGCTACGCAGGGCTGCCTTGAGCCTGTGCACGCAGCAGCTGCCAACCCAGTCCCACTTCAAAACTGCACCACACAGGCACTGACCTAAAATCTGAGCACGCTAAGGCTTCCCCCTGCTTAACCAAACCAGCACCTGCACAAACACTGGCCTGACAGCAGCTCTGGATAACTTCAGTTCTGTTTGCCCAAATGTACAATGAATGGACAACTTCCTTGCTTATAAGCACAGTGCCTCTGGCCACCTGAGGCTAAGCCTTGCCAAAACCAAAGTGGATGTTTTGCGTATAAAACTTTGAAGGAAATCAGGAAAGATCTGCTTGGGGCTAACCTCCCAGTTTCCCAAAAAAGATAAAGTCAAAAACACAGCCTTCCCGTCTTCCTCCCAAAATATCAAAATTATTTTTACCTTCTATTAAACAAAGAACATGCAAGACAGGAAAGCATAAGAAATTTTGTAGGAAAAGAAATAAAAATTTCAGTTTTTCCCTATACCTGAATGAGTTAGAAGAATTATCTTCATCACCACTTCCATGATTTTTTGAGAAAATTATACAAAACAATCCTTCCTTTACATTGTTTCTTGTATGACTGCAAAACTTGTAAACCCAATTATAACCTAAGTACATTAGGAACAATGTTTGAATTGCAGCTCAAAATTTGTTATCACCATATGACTGCAGACACCCTCAATTACTTTGACAAAGAACAGCTGTATTATTGCCATTTGCTTTTCATTAATGATTAATTTTTAACAATCTCACAAGAAGACCAGCTGATTAATAAAAAAAAATTCATTATTGACCAATAACAAGTACTAAAAAAGGGAACCTTTTTGACATTTGGTTTGCATTGTGCATTAACATAGATGCTATTTCTTTTTACTTTGTGTCACATGAGGGAAAAACCACTTTTTAGACAGAAACAGCCCTCTTGATAAAATCAAATCCACATTCAATAAAAATCAGGTACTTTTAGTATTGTAAAATACTGACCACATTTTATAAAAAACAATAATTTCTCTATATAATTTTAGTTATTGTCCAGCTTGTTAAAGATTTGTCTGAGCTGAAGATATAGAATAATATAAGGCAGTTTGCTCTAGGTGTTTAGTAAGAGAGTATTTTAAAATATTATAGCTGCTACTTTCTTCTTATTTCCCAATGCTAAACCTTAATCCCTTTCATAAACTGCACTCCTAAATTAGAGATGACTCAAGGCATTGTTTTATTACTCAAACTCTACTAGCACTCCCAATTCAGAAAATTTTTATGCTTCAGTACTTCTGGGTTTTTAAAGGGATCTACACCTTGTACTGCTGATAATAAATGCTTAGAGTGAAAATTAATATAGGTTACAGCTACAAAATTTTCAAACCAACTCCTTATATTTTTTCTTTAAAAAACAAATCTACAACCAAACAAAGCTTCAATTCTTCAACATTTATTTGGAAGTAAACTGTGCGGAGAATAAACTTTCACCCCATATTGAAACATAACATTTTATTTCCATATACTTGTACTTGTTGCTTGTGATAGGGAATTACAAAAGCATCATTTTCTTTTGAAACAATAAAATAGCACAAGAACACAACAAAGCCTTTGGATAAAATGAACTAATGACAATAAGTCTTGACAAATCTCACTAAACTGATATACAACCGTATTGAAATCATTCCAAAACATACTTCTGCAGAAAAATCAGTGGAAATACAGAGTTTCTTCACACTGGTACTTACCGATTTTTATTTATTGCCTAATGAATACTTAAAATGTATAAAGAGTACTATCTTCAATTTCAGAGATAACACTTAATACACAAACATAAAGCTTGAATTTTCTCCTTGATGGATATAATATAAAGTCACTTAGCTGAAACACTGGTAAGGCCATGAAAACATTTTAAAAGTTGTGACAAAAAAAAGACAGTGTATAATAACATAATGGAACTTTTTAAAAATTTATTGCTGATATAGAGGAATCTCTTAAGTATATCTTGAGATCCTTGTAAAAGTCATTCCAATTACAAGGTCAAAATGATTAAAAATAACACAGCGGGTAGACTAAAGAGACAGCAAAGAAGCTAAATGATTTATTTGTTTTGGTTTGGAAAGAGGGAAAAGGGAGGAAATATCTTGTTTTAGTGCTGATCTTTAAAGATAATGAAGGTGAAGCATTGTCAAACACAGAGACATAAAAGAATAAGATAGAAGAACTCTAGAAATTGTAGTAACATAAATTACTCAGGCATGATGCCAGAGCTCTGCAGAAACTTCTGAACAGTTATGCTCCAGTTCACTATTCCTGGATATTTTCTGGATGTGGAGTGAAGGATAGGAGCCTTCAAAGCCATATCCTACTCTTTTAATCTACTTAATATAGATGAGACTAATTTAATTTACTATAAAAGGGACAAGTTCTCCAAAAGCACAGCAAAACAGATTCAGTGAATAAAAACATAAAGAAAAATTATTTCCTGGATGCAAACAGCACATAATGACCAAAGTACAACTGAATGATTAGCAGAGAAAAGGGTTAGTACTGTTAGGTGAATAGTAAAGACAAATTTCCAGAAATCTCTGTTTTAGAGTTGTAATTAGTTCATTTCAGACCTGCCAGCACTTTTTCAAATCATGCTTTTATTTCACCAGCATGAATGGTATAGAAACCTGCAATTAGGAAGCCCTTAGTGCAAATCCACTCTTGTGGAGGAGTTTCAACACCTCTACCTGCACAAAAGCTTCACAGCAGTGCTGAGACCACCCGGCACCAGGCTGCCACAACTAGCCAGCTCACCACATGGCTCCTGATTTTGGTTTCCAGTCCAGACCTCATATACACAATCCCTCATATACCTTTCCCATGTTGCAAAAACCACAGAACTCACAGAAAGGCTAAAACAGGAGGTAGACAGTACAGCAGGGGAGTGAGTCCAACCCTATCTCCAAGCCATCATTTTTGTCCAAGATGGTTTCACAGGTAGACAGTAGAGTACTGTAGCCTCCCTCACAGTCCTGCTTGGCAGCAAACCCTCATCTGCCACCACCAAAAGATTTCTCTAGAAGAAGGAATTAAAATGTGAGACCATTTCTGTAGTATATCTCAGCACTAAGAGCTGCTTTTAAGTGTCCAAGAAAACAATAAAAAACATCTTCATACAGCACATCATCAACTCCTCATATTTAATCTGCATGGTGTGGGCATCATACTGTGATCCTGATCATCCCTCCTGCCGTTACTGGGTTTAATGTAAAGACAAACCTTGATTCCACCTCAGGATTAGCAATTAGCAAATCGGCTTTTATCTGTTGGCAGCAACTGGTTTGGAGAGCATTATTTCACATGCATTAATGTCAGTATAGTAATAAACTTTCTTGTTGTAAAATGCAAAAAACATATTAACCTGTCCAATACAGTACAATAAGCATATATTTTTTTAATGGAAAAATGTTTGTCTAATAACATTTAATTTCAGTATCAATGGGACAAATGAATTTTTTTATTAAATAAATCTATCAGCAAGTAGTAATAGGTGGTGAATTCAATAATACATCAAAATCCCAGGGAAATTATTTTGATTAATTCCATTAGCAGAGAGCAGGTCTCTCTTATATTTCTCTCCAGTAGGTGCAGCAGGACATATCAGAATGTTAATTTGGATACAAGAATAAATCTTCTAGAAAGATTTTCATTTGCTTGATTAAATGTTTAGGTATACAGGAGGCAAGACATAATAATTAATGTCAAACTCCTCAGTTACCATTTCCTAGTTAGAATCCTTGCAAAAACACATCTACCCAGTGTGTGTACCCATATTAAAAGACATAATCCTAAAAAATAATCCCAGCTAAAAGTGGAATTTTTCACACACAATTTTTCACAAAGTCAATTACTTTGTCCTTGCTCTGGATGCCTATGTTATAGTAGTGCAGTGAATTTAACCTGTGAAATATAGCTTAAATGCTGTGTTTCTGCATTTCTCAGTCTGGTTAACTTCCCTGCAAATACCATGAGTGTCTCATGGTAAACCCATGCTAGCTTCTGATGGACTGCACCAATCAGTCACACACCCAGCTGCAAATCAGCTTCATTCTGAACATTCACCTCATGCCAATTGCAGAACACAGTAACTAGACTTCATAATTTTTATGGTTTCACAGCATTACTGAGTCTTGCAATGGGCAAAATAGGTCAGTTGTTCAAACTTGATAGTACAAAAAATAAATAATGGATCAGCGACATCAAACAGGGTTGGTTTCCAGAGTGGAATACCAAAAAAGGCAGCTATTTTTCTTTTCACTCTAGTCTTTAGACTGATCAGTATTAACCATGGATTCACACCATTTGCTACTGTTGGAGACCCCACCATTCATCAGTAAAATGGCTTTTAGATGATTCTACCCTAATAGCCATTAAAAAAATCTACATAAATTTGGTTTTTTTACTTTGCAAAGCTTTGTATTTTCCACTATTTTGTCTACAAAGCAAACTAAACAGAAGTCAAGCGTGTACAATTATATAGCTAGATTAAATAATCCATGGAACACTGTTCCTAAGAAGAAAACACAACCACCAGTCTGTGTTAGGGACAGTTCCGTGCCATTGACTGTTGGGAACAGCTCCTTACTAATATCTTTTTGAGCTAGAAAAGCATCCAGACATGATGCTGAGCAGCAGCTGTTTACACCAGTTATGTCCAAAGGTTTGTCCCATCTTTCAAAATATGTCTACTATATTCTGTCGGTGCACTTCATGCTAACTCGAATTGTTCATTTGGATAGTCTGGTTTTGCAGAGTACTGCGTCTCCTGACTAACCCTATTATGAAATATTTTCATTCTTGTTGATAGTCCAAGGTAATTCTTTCCAGGTATCAGATGCAGATTTCATGGTTTTTTTCACTATGAGATTACTGTATCATTACAGTTATTTTCACATCCTTTTTGTTCTGTTGTTTATGCCACCAGACAAAATAGGAACACATGGGATGCACTGCCATTTCTTCACCCAAACTAAAGCACCTCAATTATTGTACTATAAAACATGGATAACTAGTATGAATTAATTTAATTGTTCTTCCAGGCACTCTTCACATTTTTTATTCTATTTTAATAGGGAAAGTATAACTTTTCTGGTACCAGTGTAGCATTTATAGTACACAGTGTGCCCCAATAGAAACACTTATTAATCTCCTATAGGCAGATCAACTCTAGGAGGCCTAACACCTAGAGTATTAAATTTTCTGTATTAATATCTGTAGTATTCTTTTGCTCATATTCAAGGTAGTACTAACAGATATTACAGCTGGTAAATACCGAGGGAAAAAGCTAAAACATCATAATATATTTAAATGTAATGCTCTATTTTTGTTTGTTACTGTAGTTGTGGAGCTTTTCTGATATGCAAGTTCATAACACCAGATATTACATCCAATGTCCCCATACGTCACAGAATTTGATTCTTAATAGAATATTTACTCAATGTAGCAGATTTTAAAATTCAGACACAGGCAAGCAATGGTTATACATAGCTATTAGCAAATTGCAAAAATCTGAAGGCTCTGAAAGATCTGAGTGACTTCACCAAAGTACTCAAAATTTCCAGCATCTACAGTCAATCTGTCTCAAAAAATATTTATTATTTAAATTTGAAAATACTCATATCTAATTTCAATCATAGATACATTTGATATTAATAGATTCTATAATATATTTTCACTGTCATTCATATACAAATTTACCTGCTAATTTATTCATTGTATTGTAGCTTGTAATTATAGAATTAGTAATATGTGCAACTCTAACAAACTTGCTTTTAATATAGCATAAAAAAACTCAGTACAAAAAGGTTATACTGAGGAAATCCCTTAGTACCTTGTTTTTGCTCAGATTCTAGGGATTCTGCAACTAGGGTTTCTGCAAATTGGGGCTCTAAAAACTTTGCATGCCTTTCTGTTTTATTTTATGACACTTGCCAAAGTCCCAAAAAATCAAATATATCTTACTGGACATAAGCGTGTTTTTCATTTTCCCCTACTCTTCCATTGTCCTCAATCTCCATATTTAAAAGAAATCTCTGGGTGAACAGACTAGATTTAATGAAAACTACTTTTCTATATAAAATATGAGTCTTTATAAAATATGAGTGGACCTATGTGATATTATTGCTAGACAGATTACAGCTGAATGACAATATTAAAAACTTCAAATATTTTATCAAAATATTATTATTGTATAGTTATGTAGAAAATATTCCTCAACGGAGCAGGAGTTCATGCAGTATATAATCTTGGTTTGGAAGATCAGACTTCATTTGATTTTCATGCCCAAATCACTCATAACACTCACATATGCCCACACCTCAGCAGGACGTCTACTAGGAAACCATCAGAAGGAATTATATTCATGTAAGTACCCAAGCACTATTGCTGAATGGAGAGCAATTCTGTATTAATAGCCTACTATTGTTTAACCCGCAAAGGTCAGGCCTACAAGGACATTAAACTAAAAAAATTTTCATCACCCATTTTTTCATTAAAACTGCTGCCTTCTCACAGTACAGTTCTGATCTGGATTTAAAAGACTGCAGGGCATTCTTTGAAGTCTTTACTAGAATTAGTATTTCAAGTCTGCAGCCATGCACATAGCACGTGCCATTTTTTCAGAGAAAGTAGAACAAAAATAGGCAATAATGGTAATGGTTCTGTAGTTAAAATAGCACTAACTTGTCAATGTTATTTGACACTTCTGGTTTTGAATGGCTATAGGACAAATTTAGTCTACCAGATTGTAAAATGAGATAACCATATGGTATTTTACTGTTTCTTCTTGCTTTTCTGATCTTAATGAGATCTTTAGATCAAAAGTTGTTTTCTATAAAAAGCACAAGAAAAATATTAGATGGACATTTGCAGTATTCCTAGGACATTGGATATGCAGGCATGCCAAATGATTGTAAATGAGATTAATATTATCTAACTAAATTAAGCAAAATACTCTCAAAACACTGAAGAAATAGACAAGGTACAGACAAGTGTCAGGGAAGTACTTGGACTGCTGGGAGGAAGGGGTCAGTACAGAATGGAAGTTTCAGCATCTGCTCCAGAAGAGGAAGAACATGTGATACACATCATGTGGTACCACCTAAATTTACGGGTAGCAAAGTTTATGAAAGAAACTTACTGTTTATCTAGGACTGAAATAAATGAGATGATGATGAACTGTGTAGAGTAAAGTATTTGTTGAACAGAATTTGTAAACCTCAGTATACTGTTGTTATTGGAAAGATTTCTGATATTGTGGAATTTTTTATCATATTTTGATTGATCTTCTAGGATTACAGGCAAATCAAGAAACATAGATTTTCACCTTTCTAGGAAAAAAAGAAAGCTAAAGGAGATTTTTGGGAGGAAGAAGAATGCTAATAAAAGCAAAAGAAAAACAAAGCTTTGTTGATCTTTGTTTTTTGCTTTTTTTTCTCCTAAAGATATCATGATTATTAACTGCATCATTATAACTGACAAGAATACAACTCAAAAAAAAAATTCTGGCTCGAAAGAAATTGAAAATATCATAAATGAAGTGCTGGCATCACAAGAAGATAGATGAGTGACTGATAAAAATCCTGAGATACTGTTAATGAGTGTATTCTCAGCCCTGAGAGTACTGATGTTCCCAGTGTTTGGATGTATGGGTGCAGAATTTACTTTGACTTTGTATTGTCTTCTGCAATACAGCAACTACTGCCTGCTTTTGAGGGAAAATTCATTGTTTACTTGCATTCAGAGTGAAAAGCTACTGCTTTACTTTTGAGAAGTTCAGCAAAAGCAAATCAATGACGAGCAGGGGTGTTAGAGTCTACAGAGATTCCCTGAAATACATATCAAACTGAAAAGGAGAAGCTACTCTTCAAATACCCCACTGTAAACTAGCTCAGTTACAAAGAAAACAAAATTAATATTCTCATTATAGATTCAAACACACAAAAAAATGTTTAGAGGCATTTCTCATTTGAATTTATATATTTCATGTATTAACAAGGGAAAAATTAATTAAAATGTAGAGTATCCTATAACTCACCCAAGTGAAAGAATTAGAAGAATTACAAAGAGCCTGAAGCAGGTACATCTGAAAGTAGATGCAGACAAGTTACTTATAAAAGGCACCTGCTTTTAGATATCCAAAGTGTACATAAATTAGCATCTGGTAACATTATCTACAAATATATTTCTGCCATTTAAACACTTGAACACAGAATCTAGTATTTCATGTCTCGAGTCATACTTGTGTGGCTAATTGCTGTCCCTGTTTTCTCTACAAGGTGCACCACTAACTGTTGCTTCACATGTGACAGAGGGTAGCAAGTAAGAGGGAAGTTACCTCCCCAGATCAAACATGGGTAAGTCTGCTTCCAAAATACTCAGTCAGTTTTGGGAATCCTTTGACCCTGGTCTGGAAAAGCTTGAGAAACCAAGCAGTAGAGAACTGTAAAAATGGTTGGCAGATAGCAAGAAGCTGAGGGAAGCAGGCTTGCACCATATTTGTCCAAGCAGGAGCTTTGTAGCTTCCAAAATTAGAGGTTTTTAAGTGCACTTTAGCCCTGAAAATTGCTCTGTGCCCTTTCTGTAGCTGAGTGTCACATGAGGAGATCAACAGCAGAAGTCTTGGAATGACACTCCAAGACAAGACTACCAACATCTGGGTTTTAAGGTAATTTTCTTACATTTTAAGCTAGCTCTCAGCTAAACAGAGTTGGCTAGTAATATGAAGAAGTTCAAGAGGGACTTGACAGTGGAGTGAGTTCTTGGCTCATGAGTCAGAAAGCAGACAAGCACAGTTTGGTAAAAATGGGCCAAATTTGGTCCATTTGGGCTAAAAATGGTCCAATTTGCCCCTTTTTGACAGGGACCCGGGGAACAGTGGCCATGAGTGCCCTCTTTCACTTCATGCTTTGCCCTCTGTGAAGCTCCTTCTATCACTGCCACAGTTAAACCAAACACTGACATTAATTACAACGTAAAGAAACTGTACCTCATGCACATTTAAATAACTGACACTCCATTAGAGAAGCAATTCACTTTGTGTTGTTCATATATTCTTCCCTCTTGTGATGTAAATGGTGCTCCTTTCATGGTCACTATTTATATTATTTTAAAGATTTCTTTCCAGCACACAAACCATTCATTTAGTTGTGCATCTCACTGGAAAAAAAGAAATGAATAAAGCAGAACAGTGCTCTCTTAATTTGTTTTGCCATGAGATCATATTAGTCATCAGTGTCTGAACCCTGTATAGTTTCCATTTCCCTCCTCCACCGTGGATAAAACAGAGCTGACAACACATATTTTTCTTTGTCAAAACATTTCCATTTCGCCTACTTTTCATTGCACAGGCATCTTAAGAGTCATAACTTAGGCCAAGATTACAGCAACATTTTTCTTGCTATCTTAATACCAGAAAGGTACATGCACTAGATCCTTAACAGGAGTATACTAGTTTTAAAACTTGTCACAGATAAAACAGGATTTCCCAAATGATAGTGTCAAATAGAGAAAAAAAAATAATCTAGGCAGTTATCAGATGAGAGTGAGAGGACTGGGCCAATAGTGTCTTCTATATCTCATCACACACATCATGTTCAGCTGTTCCAAAAGTCATTCAAGCACATTATACAGTTTGGGTTGGCTGAAATGCAGGGTACACATCTTATTCTACTTCCTTTTCTGATGTTTTTTTAACTTTTAGAGAATGGCCAAAGCAGACACAGATTGTTTGGGCAAAGCCTTGCCTTGCAGAAAATGAGTTATGGCATTGAGAAATCTGTTTTCCAGGCATATTTTTCCTGAGGATTATGTAAAGAAAACCACAGTAATCTATGAAAAAACATGCACACAAATGAATTGCTCTGGGTCCCAAATATTAATTCGTAATACAGTTGTCCTTCAAATATTTACTTCTCCGTGTGAAATAGAAAGACTACCAATAAATAAAAATGCTGTGTCTGCATGCTACACACTGCTTCAAAATGAAAGGCAAAGCAAAAATATTTACCAGTCACAACACACAGTTACATTATTCCTGAATTCTACATGTAAATAGACAGGAAGCTGACCAGGCTGAGGAGGAAAGGATTCTTATGGCTCTTGTATCAAGAGCGAAATTGCTACTATGTGCAGAAATACCACAGAGGGCAAACTCTCTTGTATCCAAAGTGAAGAACTGTGCATGGCCACTGGAGGCAGGGGTCAGAGGAGGGTGGCTCTGTCCCTGGCTTCAAATTGTGTTTAGCCACTTGTGTCTAGATCCACATATGCAGGTAATGCACCTTTTAGCTGTGTGTTTCTCCCTGCTTGTACTTCTCCCTTGCATGGCAAAAGGACACCTCTCTCAGTATTGCAAGAGATCATAAAAAAACATTTAAATTGTCTCTACAAAAAATGTATGCCTGGAAATTGCAGAGCTAAGAGATGCAGGAAGGGGAAATATATTGAAGCAAAATTCCAATGTAATGTTATTCTGGCTCACAGCTTCGCCACTTAAATCATAACCAGTTCAGCTGAACAAAAGCATTTATTTCAAACTTGAACTTGAACTTGATAATCTTTTTCTTAGCTGCAGTCTGAGCTCCCCTGCCCCCCATGCATTCCAGTATTGGCACTGGACTAGAGGGTTTGACAGACTGATTCCCATTTCTACTTTAAAATATACATTGATGGTAGGACACCTTTTTCACAGCTATGATTGCCTGTTAACTGAACAATTATTTAATATTTTCCTCTTTTTTAAATTTACAGTGCAATGTGCAAAGTTTCTCCCATCACTGAAATGTAGACTTTTTAAATGCAACTTCTTTGAAACTGAGATATATAGATTTACAATCCATGGGTCTACCAATGTCAATTCAGTTTAACTGTTAAATGTTGATCAAATCATATCTTAAGTATCTATTTTAGCTTCTATGTAAGAAAATTCACTTATTTTAAGAATTATTTGTTCTACTTAGTCCACACTGACAAATTAATTTCACACAATGTCATGTTAAATCATATTCAACACCTCATTATATTTCCTAAGTTCATGTTTTCTTGTCTGCAGTTCCCACATCCACATATGATTTTTCATCCAGAGTAATTTCACAGAAAATGAAAGTAATTTACATAATTTTAAAGCCACAGTACTATGGAGTGAAGGGACCTCTGAAGGTCTCTAGTGCTCCAGAGGAATCAACCACTGCAGATGTAAATTTACCTCTATTCATTTAATGTACAGACAGCTATAAATTCCACCTGCAACAATGGCATGTTCACCTTCTGAATGCCAAAGCCCAGCAAATTGGCATGAGTGGTTTTTAGTAGCCCATTTTATTTGGATGACGTGTTTTCCATCCCCCATGAATCTGATGCCATGGTAGGCAGAAGCACATAGCTGCAACTTCAGGCACTCCCTGTGGATGGATGGAAATACAGACAGGATCATGTGGAACAAATCTGTACAGTGATTAAAAAAATAGGAACTGGAAAAATGAGGCCTATATTATGCTTATTGCAAATTGAAAGTACACTTAGAAAACATGCAAAAACATTCCAGAGGTATTGTTTCTTTTTTTTCTCATTGAATTAATAGTTTGGCCTTAATCCCTGTGACATAATATTTTTTTGTATTTCACCAAAGATTATGGTGATCATATTTATTCTTATCAATACAGAAGTTATGTATACATCTAGTACACCTTAATGGATGTAACAGTCCATTAAGTGTCATTACAGCCATTTTAGTTAGTCATTAGTCATTTACAGTAATTAAAGGCCCCTAGCCTTCAGCCTTACATACAGCAGAGTACTTCAGATATGTATTTATACTCCAATAATGCACCATCATCCTGTTTTACTACTTAATTCCTTTACATGTTGCAAATCTGAAGCAATGTTTTTTTCACAATATTTTTCTAGAAGAGCATTTGGAGGAAAGGATGTCCCAGAATTTCCATGATGGGCTAAGTATCTAAAAGAGAATTTTGTAATAAATTGAAATTGCATATGCTAAAGAATACTCTTCATGACTTGTAATTCTTTGAGTTATGTACTGCTATGAACCAGAAAAAAAAGCTTCAATAAGCTAAGCAAAACCAAAATTCTCCTGCTTATTCTCCTTTACCCCTGAACAAAATCTCCGAATGTCTCCTGCTTCCTCTCCTGCAATTCCCAGGCTCATATGCAGGAAGACCAGGACATGTAAAACAGATGGGCACTCAAGTGACACACTACAGACTAAGGATAGCCTCTGGGCTAGCAGAGCAGAACAGTGGAGAAACAGCAGGTAGTCTCTTTTCCAGACATTTCTTTTCCAGACAACATGTCAGATTACTCACAGTCTCGAACAATTTTCAGTTTGAATATCTGATGTATACTTTTAAGGTTTTCTTCATAAAAGTAAAGGATAATCAACCAAGATCTAAAATAAATAAATAAATAGATAAATTAATTAATTAATATTTTTTAAAACAACCTGAAAAATCGTGTTTGAAATTCAGAGTGAAGTCGTGAGCTGGTTTGTGTCACTGGGCTACAAAAAGTCAACTCAGAACCCCCTGTTATATCCTTACATCATAGAAGATTATATGCACACTACCTCCTGCCAGTTACTTTAAAAATCTTGAAAATCTTGTATTAATAGACATTTGCCCCTCGTTTCTTTTTCAGGAAAGTTTGTTTTAAATTCTCTAGGTCTTGGCTCAGCACACTCTGAGTCATTTTTTTCCAGCTTCTTGCACACTCTTCCACTATAAGTTGGACCCATTTTAAACCATAATATCACTCTGCTCAATGCTCTTGATCAAAATAGCTAACACAGATCTAATTATTCTTGAGTACTTTCCAGAGCAATAAAAAGGATGAAGCAAGAGGATATTAACTTCATACAGAGCTATCATTACAATCATTAGTGTGACAGTAGGTGAGACACAACTTGCAGAGGTCTACTCAGCTGGCAATCCAGATGGGTAATTTTGAGGTTGTCTGCAATTTAGAAAAGTACCATGACTGTTCATTGCTCTCGACTTGTTCAAAATAAATGAAACATTCAATAAAATGTTGGTTAAAGGTTGAAAACAAATCCTCAAGCTACGAACTATGATATTATAACTGTATTTCCTTGATGAGTAAATATGCACAAGTCTATTACTCCAGCCAATGCTGACAAACAGCAGTGAGTCTTAATGGAAAAGTTAATCAGAAAAAGTGCATTGGAGGCTTTTAATATACATGATTACACATACATAGTGGGGCACAGAGTCTAGCAGAGAAGTTCCATGTTGTAGAAACATTCTCAATGGGCCAAGTGATTCTTGGTGCCCAGTCCATATCTACTTCTGCACCCACCTCCTATCACAGGTGAATACACCAGAAACCAGAGAAAAGTGGAATAGCTCAGGTAAATCATTAATAGCAAATTTTAGAGATAAAGATGAAGCCAGCTCTTAAAACCAAAATAGAAGAGCTAATGTAATTAATTTTACCCCAATATACACATAATAAACTTGGTCAGACATTTGCAGAACGTATGGTAACCCTTACAGGAAACACTTAGTTCAAGTAATTCAGACAACAATGTGACTCAAACCAAGAGCTCCATGTTCCCAGCCAGCCACAGGAAAGGACCTAGATACACACAGATTCTGGGGGAACACGTGGCATTCTGCTCTCTATGTTGTACTTACCCATACTACAAAGGACAGATATTCTGAGTACCTGGGGACATCTGGCTGCCGTGAGAGAATGCTGTGGAAAAATGGAGAAAAGCAACAGACATTCTGGCAGCAAGAAATGGCTCATTTCCAGAAGAATCAGGGCTGGGACCCACGCAAAACATAGCAAAATGTGATGGAGATGCTATGGGAGGGAGTCTGAGATGGCCATGTGTTCATGGACACTTAAAGTCTTCCACAGAGATAATGATAACTCCTAATTGCTACATGCAGATGCAAATATGAGTTCATTGGTATCAAGATAAAACTGCATCATGCTGGCTCTCACTCACTTGTTATTGAACAACACTACTCTTTCCCTCATAAAGCTCAAGAAGGAGCCTTTCCTGCACTCATTATCCCTGGTAAAACCGAGTAGAATGCGCAATTTTTCATTTCTTTGAAGTGAAGCCCAGATTGAAACTGTTGCCTGAGTAAGTACAGACAGTGTGCAGAACATGAGTAACCCCATTGAGATTAGAAAAGACCTACTGCTTCCTAAATGAACGTAGTTAGTGGAAAATATACCACATTTTCTCAACATTTGTGTTTTGCAGAGATCTAACCAACTCAGACTTCACTGAGTCTGCAGAAAAAATAAATCTCTTCTGCATATGGACACTGTTTGTGAAGACATTCATTAAAACTGCATCATGCAGAGCTCCTTATAGGAGCAGTTTCAGAGAAATGTAAGGTTGTGCAGCTGAAAGATTAAGTTCCCCCTCAGCTAAATGTGAAGTTTTCACATGTGGCAGTGTGATAGCACTTATTGGGATTTCCTCGCCTCAAGGCTGGATGTTGTCACTCTCACAAAAAAAGCACTATTCCTGTAACTTGAAACTGTTTTTTTGTCACTTATCTCAGTTTTGCACAGGAACATTCCCAGTGAAGATAGTTGATTTTTTCTGACACATGAAAGAAGAATCATTAATACATATACCAGCTCAACAAACAAGCTGTTAAACAGTACTAAGTTGAATCAACTTTCATGGGAAATGTTTTGAATCAGATAGACTTACCTGCATATTTTTCATCAATAGAAACTGTTAAAACAATTTTCAAGCACTTGTGCTGGCCTAGCAATGTACATAAAAATGTGGAAAATGCCATATCAGTTCATGATTGCACCTTTATGCCAGCCAAGGAGCAGCTTCTTTTGGAAAAAAGCAGCCATTAATAAGAACTTGTCCATAATTGTCATGCCCTCTGCAAAAGGATAAAGAGATATTGGAGCTCTAACAGCTTTTCAGAATGTCTCTTGCATTACTATGGTAGAAGAGGCAGAACATTGGGGTGAGAAAAATATATGTGTAATGTTTTTCTTCAGGCAGCTCGTAAACTCATTTTCCTGCTCCCTGACAAAGTGCCCAGCTGGCAACTTAAATTCTGATTTATAGGAAAGGTCAGTTAATCCCAAGCAAGCATTTTGCTAAATATCAAAATATCTTCTCATGTGTTTTCTCTGTCTAGCTCAAGGAAGTTGGAAGCTTAAACATCAGCAAGGCAGTGATACCAATTTTAATTTACCAGCAATTTAATTGCTGGTATCACAGCAATTTTTGTTCCCAGTATTGCACAGTTTGTGGACCACAACTAAGATTATAAATTTACAGTTGTTCTGCATTTGTTGTAATAGTGTTCTTATAGACAAATTAATAGGCAAACATGCCATCTTCCTCTATTGCATGACGCTGTAGTGCCAGGCAAACAGTACAGAGGAGAGAAAATGCATTGAGAATAATCCTGCAGTCCCTACCAAACCTTAGCAATTCCTCTGAGGTCAGCATGAATATTACATCAAGACTAACGCATTTAGAAATACCAGTTCTTCCCAGACATCACGTCTGACTTTCAAAATAGCACATTTTTAAAATATTCTTTAAAGGGAGGCAGAAATACTATTTGATAGTTGTTTATTTTCCAAGTGTGAAGAGTAGGAACAGTTTCAACTGTGACAGAAGAGGGGAAAAAACCCAACCGAACCACAAAGTCATTATAGGGTGCACAAAGCAAGTGAGGAAACTTTACTAAATTAATGCTTGTGGAAACCTGTGTGTTTATCCAATGATATGAAATAAATGGAACAGAAGTAGCGACATCAACATTTGATTAAGTAAACATTAACAAGAATACAAAGTATAAATAAAAGGAGATAAAAACTTGGTAGTAGCCCAGAAGGAAATTGCTGAGGGGTCCAGAAGTAACACACCATAACCCTTTCTATATTAAAATAGTATATCACACCTGACAACAGACAAAGGGAAGAGAGAATCACATAAATGCTTTTTCAGATTTGGGGTTTTTTTGCAATTTTCTGTGGCATGTAGGAAACACTTCATGCAAGAATGTGCATCCTGAAATTTAAACTGGGGAAAAGTATAGGGATCATACCTTTATTTAAGCAGAAATCTATGTTTTCCCCTCAACCATGTAAACACCATTCTAACTCCAGTGTAGATGGTATGTCACTGAGCTTAAGAAGTAGCATATATATAGTCTAAAACAGAAAATAACTTGAAAAGGGACACACCCAAGATGATTAATTTTTCCACTTGAGTGTCTGAATGCTATTCTAGAGCCATGAACACATAACGATTAGAGTTTGATAAGAACTTCACTCATCTGGCAGAGCAATGATGACACTTTTTAAAGGTCTCATCTGAAAGGCCCTGCTCTAAGCTTTGCACTAATCCTTTTTGCTTTTGAAGTAATCTGAGCTGAACCCACTAAAATGTCAATGTGAAGTTCAAAAAGTGCAGACATATTTCTGAAGACAAAGCACAACAGAGCCTAAGAAAGCTAAGTAAATCTAAGCTTTTATTTTAATCTTATCTGCACTGTTTTATAAAATTACTTAAAAAAAAAAAAAGGTGGCTATCTCAGCATTGTATTGAAAAAGCAGCTATAGTAGTACACAGACGAAAAAAAAGGAAAAACCCACATGCCTGATCAGAACTCGTATTGCAGGCAGTCAGTGGGAACATTGCATAAAGTGCTTAGTCATCAATATTTCCAACACATCTCAGATCAAAGGCACTGACTCCTTAAAGACAGAGCTTCAGACAGTGATCACTACTCAGAGCTTAGTTACTCATCAGAAAAAAAATATATTTGGGAGGAAAATCCAGAATATAATATTGACCATCTCCATATTGCTCAGAAAAGCCCACCAAAAAGACTTTTCCTGGTCTGAGGTAACTGCCTGGAAACCTCTCCTATGTCTTTTCCACACCAGCTGGACAGAACACAGGGTGTGGGAGGAATTGCATCAGCTGTCTGATGGTGCTGCAGCACCTCCAAGAAGCAGGATCATGTGAACCACACTGAAGCTACATTCATCTCCATATTTGCAGGCCTGCACTAAGCCCCTCCCAGCTGGAGCAGGATAAAGGGGATTATATTATTCCAGTCTTTAGTTTAAGGACCAAATACCTTTACAATCCCATCAACTAACCCAAGACCTACCTTTTCCTGTAGAAATTGTGTTGGTGTAGGACATAAACAGCTACCATTAAAAGAGCATATTAATCTAGAAATTTCAAACACTGACTATAAAATGAGGTTAAAAGTTGAATGTGGGGGTATTCTTCAGCTTTGCTTGATTTTTTCTAGTGTTTTATCTTCTTGTTTAAAAAAAGATAAATATTAAAAGAAATGTCTCTGATAGTAGCATTATTTATATAAATGTAATTACAAGCACAAAGAACATAAATTATTAATATGAAACGGAATGGACAATTAACATTTATTTTGTGTTAAAAGCAGAACCCTCAAGAGTCTGAAATAGTCCAAATTTCCTAATCCAAGTGTTTGTCAACTTCCTTAGGTCTTTCTTTGCTCAAGGATGGCTGTGAAAATGTCTTTCTAAACATATCTGACATCTTTTATAGCTTTCATCGTTAAGCCTATAACAAAATTGCATTTTATGATGCTTGATGTCTTCCATAACTTTCAGATTTCAATCCTTTACCGTAATTCAAACTGGGCAGCTGTAAATTTGCTGCAAATTATTTTTAATATCACATGGTATTTAAAAGAAAATATAAAATATAGATTCAGCTCAAAATAAATCTAAGAACATGCTGCCATGGAAGTCTACAAGTCTCCCATGGAAGTGAACACATCTAAGAAATTTTAATCCAAAATTCTTCTCATACCCCAAATTTTCAAATCACTTTCACAAAGTTTGGGACAGAGGGTTTTTATATAACAGCATTGGCCAGAGTAGGGTCAGAAAAGCATTCTGAGACATCCATCTCTTCATTGTCTCTCCTGCAATTACTCTCAATTGAATAATCTAAGAAAAAGTGGGTCAAGAGTTCATGGTCTAAATTAACTGAGTGTCTAATAAAAGATCTTAGTCATGAATAAAATTTTAATTGTTGCCTAAATTAAACAAAAATATGAGACCAAGCACTGCTGTTCTGTTTCCCAACAGTTGGATCAAACACTTGCTCCACAGTTTCCTTGCTTCCTCATACACTGTGCATTCCATAGACATCTACAGCAAAACTCTCAGTTAGTGACTTTATATCTCAGGAAAATAGAGCTGCAAGGGTATGAGACTGATGAGACTCCAAAGGTTTTTTAAAGCCTGTGTTTGAACTAGAAAATAAAAATTGCATGACATTTGAGGGATTTAACTAACATAAATCCCAAGGCAGCGGTTCAGGGCCATGTGTTAATTTGACTGGCAATTTTTAGAAGCAGTTAAATGGCAATAGGAATTAAATGCCATTGAACTGGAAGGGCGTAATGGCCTAAAAGATTCAATATTCTTTGGGGAAGGGGTTATCCCCCCCACTATGTTATACAATAACAATCTTTCAATTTAAAGGCAGAGAGTGATAGTTCAATTACTTTGCACTTTTCTCTTGCACTGTACTAGCTGAAAAGTGATTGTTAGAGGATTTGTGGGGTCCGAATTTTGGCATCTCTTCTACTGTATGAATAATAGGTTCCATTTTCCTTTTACAATGTAGTACTAAAGGCCTGAATATTGCTGCTGATAGGAGTCAAGTGTGAGCCGCTCTAGTGGAGAATCCACACCAGAGCAGCCTGTTCCAGAAGGACTGCAAATTCCACCAGCACCTTCCTGATTAGCAAAAATTTTGTACTTGTTGTTCGAAAAAGCATTACTGGTCTAGAAAGCACTAGAAAGAAAAATGCGTTAACAAATTTACAGGGTTATACTGTGATAGAAGCAGCCAGATTTGAAAAATAGGAGAATTATACTGTAGATTCTCCTTTGGGATGCATGTAAGTAAAATGAACACACATGGATCCCTACCAAGACATGTTTCCTCAGCAAAAACACTCTGGTGCTGTATTCTGGGGCATAGACTCCTGAGAATAAGAGCAGCGATAGCATCTATAAATCTGCATTCCTAAAGCTGACTGCTGTACCCAAGAGCACCATCTTCCAAAGATGGTACTTCAGAGAATAAGTGAGAAATATAACAGATACTTAAATCAAAGAGCATCTCAGCAACATACCTGCTGTCCAAGAAAATGAGGTGTAGCTTTGGTTGGGAAAATAACTGAGGATATTTTCTGAGCTAAACCTGTTTTGCAAAAATTAATTCTAGGTACAAATAAATGAATTTTCATTTATCTGTAACTAAATTAAGTTCTTTAGGTTGCTATAAATCCCGTCTAGAACACAATGCAAGTTAAAGAATAACTTATTTTCCGATTTTGTTGGAAGAAGATGGGCAGCTTTTAAATAATGCTCAAATGTTGTTCAATTCCACACAGTGAAAATTTGTTTCTTTATTAGGCACAGTTAGAATTATTTCTTCCAGATAACTTAAAAACAAACTTTAACTAACTTTTAACTAACTTTAAAATGGGCTTGATTTTTCCCAGAGTGCACTACCACACTCTTAGCACCTGTGCAGCATTACTAATATGTGTCCATTGTGTTTAAATCTCCTCTTCTACTCCCACCTGAGCCTTCCTGAAAATGAAAGACATGTCACCTGAAAGATATGTTCCTCACTCATTTTTGCAGAACCTATGAAATAAGATACTACTACTTAAAGGGAGGAAAAAGGAAAAAATGAACAAATTTTTGAGTTGGCTTCCTCCTCCCTTAACAGCAATGGACTTCTTAGAACTGCTTGAGAGCATGGGTGGGATGGGTACAATTTCTCATGAAGCTCAGCTTCATGAAGCAAGTTTCTCATAGTTAATTTCTTTAGTGGTCATGGAAACAACTGGTTCTTTTTCTACATTAAAACAGAGCTCAGTGGAAACAGGTAAAAAGAAAAAAATTAATTTAAAACTACATATCTTTGATTGCTTCCCCCTCAACTTTGCAGCCCAGCCCTTTCTTTCAACTCATGTCGTTCCATATTAAGTATGCTACAAAGAACCCTTCCAGGCACTGCATACATTTTAAACATTGTCCACCAGCCAGGCAAAGGGCATCCAAAGGTTCAACAGCACAAGTATACTTAGAAGGAAGGAATTATCTGTTGCCTACAAGGACAAAGAGAGGTGTGCATCCGTAGAGTATCATACTCTTTTAACTTCACTGGAAATAAATAAAGAGTGCAGAGATAATTTTCCAGCAGCAAGTGAATAATTACCCAGCTTATTACATCAGCTTCAGAATTAGACATTTTTATATACAATTTTTCACATTTGTGCTCTATACTTGACACTCATAGAACCATAGAATGGCCTGGTTTGTAAGAGAAAGATCATCCAGCTCCAACCTCTCCACTATAGGCAATAAGATGCCACCCACTAGGCTCAGGCTTCTCAAGGTCCCATCCAGCCTGGCCTTGAACACTTTCACAGATGAGAAATGCACAGTTTCTCTGGGCAAAATGTTCCTGTGCCTCACCAATCTCCCAGTAAAGAATTTCTTCCTAACATTTTATCCAAATCTCTTATTTCAGTTTAAAAATAATATTTTCCCCTTGTCCTATCACAGCATGCCTTTATTAAAATGCCTCTCCCTCTCTCTTCCTTTTAAGTCCCTTCTATGTGCTGAAAGATTTCAACATCTTTCAGTACATCTTTCAAATTGCTGAACATCCCCAGCTCTCTCAGCCTGTCTTCACAGCAGTGGTGCTCCAGCCCTCAGATCACCTTGGAGCCCCTCCTCTGGACTCACTCCAAGAGGTCAATGCCCATCCTGTGTAGGGACCCCAGAGCTGGATGCAGTGTTCCAGGCGGGCTCTCACCAGAGCAGAGGGGCAGAATTCTCTCCCTTTCCCTGCTGGCCATGCTGCTTTGGATGCAGCCCAGACACGTTTGGCTTTCTGGGCTGGCT
The DNA here is from genome assembly GCF_052056855.1 of Sturnus vulgaris. Lineage (NCBI taxonomy): Eukaryota > Metazoa > Chordata > Aves > Passeriformes > Sturnidae > Sturnus > Sturnus vulgaris. Next base: position 20,771,422 of record NC_142283.1, read on the forward strand.
GGTCCTCTTGATCAGCATAGTCTGCTGGTAAAGAGCTTTTACAAGTCAGTGAAAAAATATGATCCACATTACCTTGCATTGTCAATCTTAGTGTCTACTTCCACTTTGAAGAACAACATTCTTGACACTGAAACTGCAGATCAGTTAGAAGACTCAGTGAGATATCTTCTTAGACAGCATCTCCACAGCAGGATCAATGCCAAAACAAAAAATCAAGACCCAACTGGCTGATTTATCCTGTAAGAAGAGATATACCTATAAAGGAATGACTGATGAAAAGAACAACAGACCCAACACCAGAATGAATGGCTATTTTCCGGAAAATCTGTAAATGGTCAATTAAAAAAATGTGAGAGTCAAAAAGAAACCTGAGTACTAAAAGAGACTATCCAATCACAGTTTTCTAATGGTTTCAATGCTTTCCTTTCTCACCAAATGAAAAGTGTTGGTAGGAATATTTTACAGCTCAAATTCACATGACCTTGGATACAGGCTGGCTCATGGAGATTGGTGTGTGGCTGTGCTATGAGAGATGATGTCAGCACTGTGCAGTGTGACTGAGCAGGGTACTGAGCAGAGCTTGACAATGGGGAAATAGAGAAAAATTGAGCACAATTATGTTAGGTCTTCAAAGTGAGCGAAGGACTTTTGACAATACTGAAACACAATTACTTTGATGTCAGTTTGGTTTAAGTAAAGTTGCCCCCTGAAGCATATAAGTGCCACCTTTACTATGCTTCTCATGCTGATGGAAATAAATTGTCTCATCAACGAAAGCAATTGCAGATTTAAGAAAATAAATGTACACCAGACTCAAGAGGTAGTTATGCACATATTTAAATAAAGATTAAACGGAGAATGACATTCCTTTGGACCTCAGAAAATATCTCATACCAATCTCATGACCTCTGTCCTCTCCATAAGCAGCCAGTGCTGGTCAGTGTTGCAGACAAGACTGTAGGTTAAAATGTGCCTTTGATTAGATTGAACCATCTATGACATTTTTCAATACTATAATTTAGATAAATACCTTCAGGGTTGAACTACTTAAAACACTCTTTGATTCTATCAGCTGAGAAATTACTTATAATCTGTAGAACTTTAAAAATTTCCTAAAAGATTTGAGGGCTTAAAGTGCATTTTTTAAGTTATTTTTGAAAAGTATCTTATGCAATAATTAACACCATTTTGCTGTTTCATAAATCAGATGTCATAAATTGTCTTCTTCTTGATAATTTAAAGATTTAAAAAAAAAAAAAAAAGAAAAAGATAAAACATAGCTAATATAGGTAATAAAGCAATAGTAATTTTACCTAAACACTTGTTTACACAGGCCATATTTTTTAGAGACTAATGTTAATAATTACCAGGTGGCAGAATCTTAATAATGGTCAGTAAATAGTTGCACAAGAAACTAGAGAAATAATAAGGTAGAAAAATTATGATAGAAAGAAAGCTCCTAAACATGTTATTTCCCTGAATTCACTGTAACAGAATGATATGTCACCAATATTTTAAGATGTGGTAGCATTTAACAATTTATCTGAGTGCTATCTTTTCTTTCTTAGAAAGTTCTCACTCAGTTTCTCTGAATGCTTGAGGATTGGGGTTTTTTTCAAATATCCTCATTGAAGCATTTAGATTATTTAATTTTCATATGGCTACTGATTTTAAATCTGAACTTTAAGCAGTCATATTCTCCTCTGATTAAAAGCACAAATGTAACTAGTTTTCATCCCTGACTCAATCAATGAAGCTCTTATAACTTCAAATTTCTTCTGTGGAGCTGGTTACTGATAACATATTTAAGCTTCACAGTCTGCAGTAAACCTAAATTCTGCTTGATATATTTTTGTTCACAAGCTCACACTAATACCTACAGAAGCCAAATACAATATAAACAGAAATGCTGACATTCAGCAACAAATATTCCAAATATTCACTACAGAAAATGTTAAAGAACTTAGTTTTCATAAAATACAACTAGGAAAACTAATTTTAAAATGTAAATGAATTTTTAATTCATTTTTTTAGACTCTTCTCTGAATACTGAATTGGTATGAAGTGATGCAGTCCTATTAGTATATCACCCTATTTAGGCAAGCAGAATGTAGGCATTTCAAACACAACAAGAATATTATTTTATAGACTATCTCGTGTCATTTATTTATCACAGCCTTGCAATACTGGAAACTACAGAGGACACCTGGCTGTCAGTCAACATCACTGTGCATGAATACCCAAGATTAAGGCACACAGCTGGTCATAACCAATTCAAGCTACATGATAAAAAAATAAAAAGTGTTCCAAAATAGTGTGTTATGCTCCCTGGCATCATACACAAATGGAAAAAAAAAAAGGAAGCTTCTGCTGATATACTAGCATACTTTATGGAACAGCCCTCCTATTTCCTTGAAAAACATATTTATTGTATTGTTCCTGAGACAAGGCCTGGATGGCAACAGAACAATGGTGAAGTACTTGCACTTTCCAAAGTGCCAATTGCAGCACTGTAATGAGAAACAGCTGTTTCAGGATGATTTTTCATAGTCCTCAAATAATATGCAGATAAACATATGTAAATATATGAATACAAGCATGAATTTGAAAGCCATTATAAAGGAAAATATAACATTGGTAGAGAAATTTATCTAGTAATTTTTTTACATTTACATAGTTTAGAATAGATTCATTCGAACAACCCGAACTCTATTTTTACTTAGAGAGAAACAAAATAATTCAAATAATTTGATGTTACTGAATATTTGAAATATTGTGGTGAAAATAATAATTTTATGTAAGCAATTTATAAACATTAATTTTTAAGAGTTGCAGCACATACACTTTGGAGGGAAATGTTAACAAAGAAAGCACTTAAAAAATGTTTAAAAACTTAAACAAACAAACTTAATCAAATGGTCATTGTTCTTCTATTCATGGATTCCTACTATTCTCTGTCACAATTACATGTATGAATGTTAGCTGTCTGTTGATATACGTATTAGTGTGTGATAAAAACCATAAAACACTCGTTAAATAAATGAAAATGCAGAAGAAATAAAATCTACTTGATGTATCCATTTAAAATCCCATTTTTTTGTAACTCATCAAAAAGACACACAATTACATTTGTGTTCTGCCTCAGAAGATGTTACAGATGTCTGTGAATCTGGTAATTTTCTCTTCACTAGAGGGGCTTAGTGAAAAACAAAGATTTCTCTTACTATTTTCCAGAAATTTGACTTTTCCTATGTAGAGGTTTTTGTTTGCTAATTTGAGATTTTTTGGCTAATGAACTAATTTATGTGGTGGGTTTAGTGCTGGCTAAATCGCTAGCACACCCACTAGAATTATTTACTCATTTCCTGCTCTGAGATAGGTTTAGGAGGAAGGTGATGCAGGCCTAAACTTTAAAGGGTATAAAGAAAAATTTTATCGACAGAACTAAAAGAATAATAAGAATCAGAATAAAACTTTCAGAGCACTTGTTCTCCTCCCCCCCACACACACCCTCTTTTCTTCCCCACTGACAACATACAGAAACAATTCAGTCAGTTTATCACCTCTAAAATAGTCTTTCTTTAGTTTATTTAGGGAGAGGAGTCTCTTTTGCCATGCTTTGGAGAGTTCTCCATAAGGCAGCTGTTCTCTCGTGGCTTCAATGTCACAGTGAATCAGCCACTCAGGAGAATGGAAATCTGATCACTGTGTAAAAGGCCCTCCTCTTGACTTATAGCTTTCCCTACAACTGTTTTCGTGGGCTCAATCTTTGGCTAGTGGGGTACATTTTTAAGAATGAGTCGTTCAGAAGCAAAGGTTCTCTTCATCTATCTCTGAGATCATCTTCATCTCTGGGAACAGAGATCTTCTTCTTCCCTGCGGGCAAAGGGTCTTCATCACTCTCCTCTCTCTCTGTTCAAGCTTCTCATGGAATCACAGCTACTTCTACACCTACTTGCACAGCATTGATGCCTTTGCATATGCCTACAATTTGAACTATTCAAACACCCCCTACTTTTCAGTGAGTTACAGGGAAAAAGGGTCTGATGTATCAATCATATCTTCACCATAGCTTTACAAGAGAATTCCAGTCCGAGCTAGGGCATCTCCTCTTTCTCTACCCATCTGGGATTTGACTCTTCCTTCTTTACTGACCTCAATGTCTCTATGTTGCTCTCTCTGTATCTTCACTTTTTCCTTTTCTCCCACTCTAGAGAGGATTGAAGGCTTGGAGGTCTCATCTGTGCACTGAAAAAGTTAATATCTCACCTGAGGCCTGCAGATAGCCATCCTTGCTGGGTGACAGACAGAGCTGTTCATGGTGGAGAGTTCTTTGGCGGCCGCACTGGGGGGAGGCCAGGATCTCAGCAGCCAGGCTGGAGCACAGGGGCAGTGTCCATGGGGCTGATGGCCCAGCCTGCCCCTGCCTGACAGCCACTGGGGCCTGGCCTGGCCGTGTGGGCCATGGCAGAGGGGATCCGGCCCGGCCCAGAGCTGATCCCAAGGCCCAGTGGACCCTGGCTCGGCCTGGGCCGGCAGCAGGGCAGGGTTCAATGTTGGCAAGATGTCAGCTCAGGTTCAATGTTGGTAAGATGTCAGCTCAGGTTCAATGTTGGTAAGATGTCAGGTGAGGTTTAATGTTGGTAAGATGTCAGCAGCTGCCACCCGGCCCAGCCTTGGCTGGGGTCCCACAGCCTCCCCTTCCCTGCCTGGCCACCATGCTGGGAGTGGGAAGAACTTCTCTCTGCAAAGGCTGGGAAGTAAGACAGCTTTTTCCCTCTGTTCGTTTTTAACACGTGTGTTCATAGAGGCCTGTTCATCTTTCTCAGTGGTTTAACAGGCTGTCAGTTCTCAAAACTAATCTAGTTGGTTTTTATCAGACATACAGGAAGCTCTTAGCAGCTCCTCTCAGAAAAATTATTTCTGTGGGTGGCTTCTTCCCTCCTCACCAAATGTCAAACGTGCAAAACCAGCACACCCTATAAAATCAATCATTTTCCAATATTCAGCCCAAATTACCCTTTTTTTGTGTTCACTAGTTAAAATTAATAGTTTTCATTTAATTTAGAGTAAGACATGTCTATCCAAACTTACCTTTCAGCAATTCTGGTATAAATTCATCATGTTTAGTCTTTTATGGATGAGACAAATTGCCAAAGGGAGATACTATCTCTGCTTGCCAGTGACATGTTTTTGATAACCTAAAAAAAAAAAAAAAAGAAATTCTGTCCAAAGGGTCCGAGATACAATTGCATCCATTTCCAAAAAAGCATTCCTCATGGTTATGCCTTCTCCTTGTCATTTCAAGATTAAAAAATGTATCTTCTATAATTTTTAAAGTATGAAAAAACAGAATAAAAGTTAATATTTCGTACAGTGAAAATAACCTGAAAGTCAGTGACTTGGTATTTGACATAATTTTTGCTGCTTCTATTTTTATAAAGATCTGGAGAACAAAACAAATGTGGTGTGCTTACACCCATCCTACCTCTAAGGAGACTGACCCAAGGCTTTTATTAGACAGCAACACTGACAAAATTCTTATGCTGTAATAGCAATAACTTACTGTTTGTAACAAACAGCAGCCTTTGTACTGAATGTCCCTGTTGGCTCTGTGACTTATCAAACACTCAAGACTTCCAAGAGTGCTTTAAAATGCACTGCTGGATATGCCTGATTGCCAGAAAGTGGATTTTTCCTTCTAATATGTAAATCCTCCACTCACATTTTGTGCCTACTTACTTTCCACATTCAACATTTTACATCCTTCTTCACCATACAAGACAGACAGAAAGTGTATCCAAGGAATGGGCTAAACAATCCATGAACAATATTTATACTAACAAATATTTTATTAAGCTACTTTTACCCAACTTTAAAGTCAACTCATAAAACAAACAAATATAAAAGGTTCTATAATGTGTACATAATTTATGATGAAACATGTACTTATTACACTTTTTAAACACCTAGCTTATATCTCAACACCTCTAAAATTTTAATGCCTTTAAAACAACAAAGTACTTTGATTCTTAAAGACATATCATAGGTCTGTAACTAAAGACATCAAGAACAAGCAGCATTTTAGTTTCTCCCAAAGAAACTGCCTACAGACTAGTAGCAAGTGTCACTTCAGTTTAATGTCTGTCTGCTTTCAAGGATGAATGTCTTTCAAAACAGGGTCATGATCTAATATGCCTTTCCTACTGACTTTTTTCAAGGCAATTTAAGCTGTCTGGAGGTTTGGGGATGATACAGATTCTCATTTCATAAAAGCGGTAACACTTTAGCTATTATCAAAACACCTTGCTTGTTCAATGCCAACAGAAAGTTCAAAGTATAAAAATACTGTGTGTTTTATAGATGTGTAGGAATGGCATGGTCTCAAAAGTTCTAAGTAAATAACGTTAAAAGGTTAAGAGTAATAAAAGATGGTGAAAGGTTCCCTCATTTAGTGGAAACTGAACAACTCACTGGATTTCTTCCCATCCTAACTCTTGCTTGACTGCAGTCATTTAAAAAGCAGCTGGGCCTTGCAGCTATGCAGTCAACTCTTGCAGTCAGCTGTAATCCTCAATATATTTCAATAACAAGACCTTTCACTGTGCACTGGGAATCATCTCTCAAAAATGTTTACTTGATAAACTCTAGCTGAGAGGCATGTTTATAGTCAGTGATACAATACAACTGTATTTTTATAAAGCTTTATAAATAATATGTCTAAAACCTTCCTATATATTATATCTCAAATCAAATCTGTCAAATGCTGTAACATTAATAACAATTAAAATACCTGAGGTGTATATTATCCACCTAGTTGTACAGATCAGAAACTTGAGATGCAGGCAGGTTGAATGATTTTCCCATCTGTTCTCTGTGTGCTTTGGAGCATAACCTAAATATAGACATGTGGAAAAGTTCGAGCAAAATGCTAGCTTCACAAAAAGCAAAATAATTTTTGCTATTTGATTTAACAGAGACATAATTTTATCCTCAATTCACAAGAAATTTCCTGACATTAAAAAAAAATCTGGTGACCTTCCCAATTACAACTCCACTGGGTACAAGACAGATGCAACCCAACATACGGTAGTGAACAGGTTGATATAATCTCAGTTTTTTCTATGGCAACATTAAATTTCTGGGGTGAGTGGACATGGAACAGGTTCAGTATGGACTCAAAATATCTCTTCTCAGGATGTGAAAAATTATGAAATGTAGCATGACACAGACCATAGTTCAGGGTGGCACACATCTAGACTGGAATTAATAATTTACAGAATGATCTTTTAGTTTGGTCTAGAATATAAATGAACATGTCCATGTCATACTTGCACTGATTTTTCTCATTTGCAATAAAATTATGTTTAGTGCCTTTGAATTCAGAAGCCTCTCTTTCCTGTTTAACCTATTATCTAGGGTAATATAATCGTGTGGAGCACTTGGTAAGTCACTTTTCAACCATCAATCATCCCTAAATAGTGCTCTCTCATTTTAAATCAAAAGACTAGAACAGATTTTCCCTTTTCTCCATCTCAGAGACAGCAGCAGTCAATAAAGCCGTCCACTTCAAATCCAAGATTTATAGCTGTCAGAATTTTCATACCATCTACTCTGCATTTCTAAATACAATATTTATATTGGTAGAAAACATGCAGCAACTGCCTGTAGTAGTATCTAATGGGATTTTAACAGAAGCCTGAAACTTATCCAGGTGCCTGCTAATTGACCTGCAGAGGATGCATTTCATTGTGTGCAGCCAGGCAGCCCTATTTAGATAAATCAATAGAGAAAAGAGAATTTGGGAGTTTTTAAGCAGAGGTCAGGGTTAATCTGCAAATGTGTTTTATCCCTTGAAGGATTTATATTAATCCAGTTTTGTCTCTGAAGCCACTGATTCAAAGCTCACATTATAACTGAAAATCTTCTCTCTGGTGCTTTTTTTTTTTTAATACTCAACTGCTTAAATGTGTGCCTCCCAACAGGAGAGCAAGGAGAATCTCCTGGTAAATCTTTAAGTAAAACCCACATACTTTTTAATAAGCAAACAGATCTACTTACTGGAGAACAGAGGCCCCCGACAAAAAAAATCCTATTTTCATTTCTGTCCCAAGTTGGATTTTTTTTTTTTGGTCTCTGTTTGCAGTTTGTTTGTTTTTTTTTTTTCTTTTTGGGTTTTTTTTTTCTCCTTTCTGAAAATTTGCCTGATATCCTTCTATAGCAAAGAAAAATTAGAAATTGTCCTAATAGAGGGATATAGTCCAATAGCACAGTCTGACAGAATTCAGGCGCATCTCAAAACCACGGAGAACAAGAAATCTGGCTGATGTCCAGTATTCTGTGGGGTAGAATAGAATTACTGCTTCAAGATAAACCCCAGTAGAAAGACCATACATTTTAATATCAGATCGTGGCTGTTAAAGTCAGAAACCTCTACTTTAAAGCAAACAGGAGACAATTAACTATTCCATCTTTGCCAATGAGGTCCTGAAAAAATCTTGCCTCCTACTAGAGAGTATCTCACTGCCTTGCTCTCTGGGGGTCCCCTCCTCAGAGCGCAGCACCCTGAGCTGCCAGTCCAGGAGCCACAGAAATGCCCTGGAGCGCTCCTGTCCTGGGATAACAGCCACACCACAAAGGCAGATAGGCCCTCCAAGTATTGCTCTCGCTGGGACCAGGTGCAAACTACAGCTCCTGAACCTACATCTTCCTGTGCCAAACACGGGATGGTACTGGGGGCACTCAGAGCAGAAACACTTGAAACCTCTCAACAGCAATAAAATCTGCCACATACAACAGAACAGCTTTTGTCATCAGCCACATATCCATGTTGTATTCAGTCTGTTCTAATGCAGTAAAAGATGGTACTCTGCCCCATTTCATTAATTCATCCATTTTATATAACACAAAAAGCCCCTCGTATGATTTTGGATATATCCCTTATTCAAGGCACTGTAATACAGCAAGACTTCTGTTGCAAGATAAATGAAGTACACTGCTCCTTCACTGTACAGTCAGCTCAGTTTCACATGACTTCAGTCAGTCATGTCTCCTGCCCATAATTTGACATTAATATCTTTCCTTACCATGACATTTATGGTTTCCATTATTTTCTGCAGCACTCTATTGATTTTGAGATCTATAGGTCCTACATGAATTGTCCTTCAGAGCTCTGTCATTACTCCTGCTTGTACAAGAGGTACATGCCCAATGATTCGGGATCAAATACAGACAGCCTAGGTGTGTGAGGGCTAAAGAAGAGGAGGTACTTTTTTTCCCTCAGGTGAAATTCAGCTTCCTTAAAATTGTAAGAATACTGACATATTAATGAATAATAACATACTGGCCATCATTACATTGATAGTTTTTTTTCTCTCACTCCTAAATACCTCAGGCCTTACAGTGGCCTCACAAACTAATTTTAAAAAATGTTAAAAACATGAAACTATAGCCTCCATATAGGAATAACCACAGCAAGAATTGACAGCATAAAAATGTGATGGTCATAACTAAAATGAGCCTATGCCACTCCAAGGCAAGACAGATTCTGTTGCTATCCAGATGGAAAAACAAAAATTTGTTAAAGCCAGTTCTGAAGATTGGATTGTGTTTGCTCCTCTTCAGCATCTTCTCTCTAGTATGGTGTTCCTGTCTTATGTCTGAACTTGGGACTCCTTTGTTGGCAAAGGTGAGTGCAAAATAAAGTTCAACACAGAGGATTTCAGCATAGAGTTTACTGATACCTGATCCCACATATGCACAAAAGAAGCCAGTTTTCAGAGAGCACTCTTCTGAGATATTTCAGTTAGACCAAAAGCAGAGAAAATCATAAAAGCATTCTCTCTTCCCTTGGTATTGATGGCTAAACTGAAAGTTTACATATACAGGCCTGCTTATGATTGCAAAGAACCGGATGACTGGGTGCTCCACAGCAGATCTTTGTAGCAGCAGGGCTCAAAACACCCTGTGGTATCATCGCTCTCCAAAACAAGAGGAGTTTACAGAATAACAGACCAAGTCTTGATATCCTGGCATACGGGGTCAAGACTCTTGCTGAATCTTCAGTTTGTGTTCCTTTTGAGTACTCTCCAGATACATCTATTTCTGCTCATCACACTAGATGGATTCTTTTGAAAACAAAAGCCTTCAGTAAGTCCTGAACTCCATGTGTGGTTTCTTTAAAAATGAGCCTGACATATTCCCAAGCAAATTATTTTAGTGTGGTGATCTCAGTTATCCTTCTCAGAATATGGTGTTTCAAAAACATTTTTATAACACTTGTCATACAGTCTTAATTCCATAAACTTTTTGCCATGCCATTTGCTGTTGTTGCAGTTTATCACTATATAAAACACCACCCACCAGCAAGTTTATTTCCACATGCAGACAGGTAAGATGTCCATTGCCAAGGGCAGTTGAGCTGAGCTTCCTTCCCCAGCCTTCCTCTAATTTATGCTTTCAGAGAAGAGCTATGCATTTAAAAATGTTATCATAAATAAGACAGAGAAAAAATTTGCCTTCTAAATTAACATAACTGATGATATCTGTGGCTTGTAATTAAAGCAGCACCACATATGTGAACCCAGGACACAGGGTGCAGAACTTTGGAGCCCGTTTGTTCCAAGTACATGCCATGAAGTTACATACTTCCCCCTCTTTATTTCAGAAACAGTTCATCAAATTGCAATGTCAGGCCTAAACCTGGGCTTTGTTTCTCTAACAAAAAAATGGGTTTTCCTAAGAGAGCCTAGCAAGGATAGACAGCCCTTCCCAGGCACGTTTCCTGTGTCTGCCTGGCAGCGCTCACCGCGGTGCTCCACCGAGAGAAAGGGAATTCTGTCATCATGTTACTGTGCTAATAGAGTGTCTGCTGGCAAGCACCAGTAGGCTCTCTAGAAATATGACACAGCGAGATAAAGCCTATACAAACTGAGAGACATAAACATAACCTACTTGTGTTAATCCTGTAAAACCACAAGTATATGACAAGAGGAGGCAGCACTACAGAGCGCTGCAGTCTGTGATTCTCCTCTGCAGGCTTTCACTCTGAAGAGACAGGCTATAAATGCAGGTGTGTCTTGTGTTAGCAAGACCTTACTTCCGTGCTCAGGGTAAGGCTTCTTTGTATCTCAATTAGCACCCGTACTAACTAGGCTGGCTAAGACCCACTTTCAACATGCACAGAAAATAACGCCACATCCATTATGTTAGCGATCAAAGCTATACAAGTTTGTAGATTGTTTCAAAGATCAAAGACAGTCTGTCAGACTTCATTAGTGGAAGAAAAAAGGGACTCTGACTTCAAAAGGCATTGCATTGTCCTTTGTTTCCTCCTCAAAAATAATTTTGAAGATGGTGAGCCACCTCAGAGCAATCTAAATTAACAAGGTTTTTCACTGTACCTTCTAGCTTTTGGCTGCAGTTTGATCTTCTCATTCTTTTTCCTTTTCCTTTATGTCTATCTTAAGTAAATGCTGATTTTTTTTGCCCCAGTCTTAATACTGGCATACACTAAGGAATAAAAATTGAAGTGCTTCATCCATCTGCAAGTTACCTCAAATTGCTCCCAGTGCCTCCCCCCATTGTTTTGTCTTACACACAGCAATACTGTGTGCAAAAGGCTATTTGAAAATGTCTTTAATTAGTTATTCTATTTCCCTGACTGAAGTGATACCTTCACAGAACTAATTATACTAATAATGAATAAAAATAGCATAAAGATTAGAAGACTTTGATGCTGTTTGAGCTGTAATTCTTATGGATACCTTTTTAAAAGGGAGTTTTGAAAGCATTCACATTTTCCTGGCTGCTTTAATTTTTTTTTTAACTATTACATAAGGGAATTTTTAGAATTTTCATAATTACCCACAAGACAAAAAACTCAGCCAGCCACACGAGATCCAAACCTGAATACATTTGTTCATATATCAACACTAGTAAAACAGTATAAAACTTGCCCTATACCCAGGGCTAATTTGCACTATCAGTGAGGTCTCCATTGACACTTCCCATAGCCTCCACCATAAATAAGCAAACAGACCTAAGTCAACAACATTGAGAAGTTTACTAATTCTAGTGCAGGACTAAGAGAAAATGTGGATCTTCATCCAATTTACTTTCTCTAAAACTAGCAGTCATCCAGATACCACTGAAGACATGTGCCCTTTTTTGGCAGCTGGGATCTAGTTTTACATCTCAGAAATTGTGAAATGAGTGACGTGAGCAGGTTTTTCCAGTACCTTTAAATACTTTGCTAAAATATGTAATGGACAAGGTGCTGATTTGTCACCTCTTGGGCTCTTATCTCATAGCTGATGATCACTCATCCATCTGAAGTTACTCTCTAGGTTTCTGGTAACATCCCCTTTTCAACATGTTATTCCTATTCCTGTTACTACATGGATTAATATCACTGTAAATAAATTCCCAAAATTTACTACTTCAAGGTGACTCCTCAGGCAGTCAATATAAATGATGTCAAAACCACGGTGGAAAAAATCTATACATTTGCACTTAGAAATGTAGATGCTTGTGGAAACACTAAGATGAAACTAACACCCGACACAGAATGTGCTGGATAGGCACTGCAGCACTGGAGTCCTCAACCAGCAAAGGCAATATCTGAAATGGTCTTTATATGTTATAAAGTGGTACTTAAAACCAAAGCAATAGGTCCACAAATGCTCACAGAAGATCAGGAAAACTAGAAAAGCATTCAACCATGAACTTTTTCTTTAACCTAGCATTTTAAACTTCTTGTTTTGCAGCAGCATAAAAACAGCATTGGTGTGAGGCAGGAAGGTCTCTCTCAAGTCAACAGAACACCCTTCTTAATAAGGGTATTTTGTTGCATAATATTTTAGACTACATAGATCAACTAAATCTGCTTCCTGGCCACCTCGTATTATACTTCTTCATGGTTTTTCCCACGATAATCCTTGAATCCGTGAATTGTCATCTAAAATTTGAGAGGCATAAACTGATTAACAAGATTAATAACAAACAGCCAAAATGTGAAACTGCAAATAATGCCTGAGAGATGTTTGGTCTTTGATTGCTTTTTGCCTACTTCAGCTTTGTTCTTTCTCAAATGTTCACATGGAGATAGACCCATACATACTTTTTTATATATGCATATATAAAAAGCATATGCGCACATATATACGCACATAGGAATATATAGAGAGACGCTACCACATTCACTGAAAATATATATACACAGATACAAAAATTAAGACTGTTTTCTTCAGGGTTTTCTTTAAGCTCTTCTTGCTTAAAATGTGTCTTCTATCTGCAGGATGGCTGGATGCATTCCAAAATTCACTTTTATTCCTGATTACATATGACATTTTTTTAAAGGACATTTCTGAAATAATAATTGTGAGCTGCAAATGTGAGCAGTGTGGAGTCCCCAGCAGGCATGGCAGAGTGAGGAGGCAGACTGCAGCACATGGCAGTCTCCAGGCTTCCTTCTTAACGTGCCCATAGAAATCCATGTCAAGCGAGAAAGAAGGTAACCTCTTTGAGAGTCAGGACAAAATGAACCTGGAAGTCTGTTAGTTGGGATTTCTTGGCATTACTATACTCATAAAGGCAAGACATAATTTCAAATTCTTCACAGCTGTCTTGAGGCCAAACAGTGAAACTCCATCCACTTTAAATCACTTTTAGATTTGCTTCCTCACAAAAATCATAGACAGAATCAATAAGAACAGAACAGCAACAAGCGTGGGATTCAATTTCTTCTCTGCATGTACACACACACACACATCTGTCTTAAGAGATCTGTGATTTGGCCTCAGGTAAAGGAAAGCAAATCCAAGATTTAATAATCAACTTCTTCATGTCCACACTGTGAATTTTATTGTTAAACCTTGAAAAGAATGGTGAAAACTTCTCTCTATAATGGGCAGCATCTAAAGTCTGGCAGTCTGCAAATATTTTCCTGTCTCAGCTTGCATAAATAAAGGGCAGCTTCTCATACAAGGATGATATGAGGCTGCTCTGCAGCAATTTATGGCTCAGAAAGTCACTTTGAATGTTGTCAAAGGCCTTGACACCAAAACTTTCAAGGTAAGAGCATGGTCTTCTGGTTTGTGAAATATAGGAGCTAATGGATTCTTTTTTAAATGTGTTTCATAAGCAAAGTGTGAAATTATTTTTCTTGTCCAAGAAAAATATAATTTTGCATATAATACTGGATTTGCCTGCATAAAACGATGAGTGCAATCAACCCTGTGACGTAGGTAACTTTAATGATTTTGCTACATAGCCTGGGCCAATGACTGGCTATGCAATTAGTGAAAACAGTTCAATAAGTGCTTAAGATCCATTCAGTTGAGAGCACGGCTTAGACATTTATTTCTCTGTAAAAATATGTTTCAGCTCTTTTGAAAAAGTTGTACATAAACCTAGTCTTATGAAACATTCTAAAATAGGATGTTTTCTTGATTTAAGATCTAGTTTTGTCTTTCATAACTATAAAAGCAACAGAGAGTTAAAGCTGAACAAAGACCAAGTTTGGATAGCAATACTCATAAAAACCATCTGCACAGAGGATGTATTGTTTTTGCTCTTGCTTGCCCTTTCCCTTTCTTCATTTCATCTTTTCCCACTCACTTCCCGAGCTAGCTGGCCCAACTAGTTAAAAAAAATGACTTCATATATTGTCATCTTTTGGTTTTACAACAGTTCTTTATGTAAACAATGGTCAATTCCCAAATACTTGCAATGTTCTTGAGGACCACGGGCAGTTTGTATTCATCAGTGCAGAGCAGTGAGCAGAATTCTAAGCTAATGGGCCCCTTGCTCATTACACTCAAACTGGCTCAATGTAACAGCCTCATGGGAGCAAATGCTGTTTGCTGCCTGTTAGATAATGCATTAAAACATTATTTTAGTTAGTAAAGGGCATTCAGATACCACACCAGGGACACTGTACACCTGCACCTGTGAAATGGTCTCCTATAAAGAAGTACTCCCAGGTTTTTCTTAAACATGAAACTGCTTCAGAAAGAATATTATTAGTGGCAAAGGAGTAAGTATGGATTTGTAAAGAAATTTCTTTCAGGGTCTACAGCAGAGCTTCAGAACCAGGGCAGAAGCAATTCTGATTCACCCAGGGATCATAGTACCATATTTTGGTGCACTTGGCTTTATGCCACACAGGAAAATGTTGCATCCCTTTACTTTCCATTTGTGCAGAACAACCTGGGTGACAGCTTTCTCTGAGAGAGAAGCTTCTTGTGGTCTCTGGGCACAAGAGAAGAAAGCTATTTTTCTCCTAAAACATCTTAAAAACACCAGATGTTTGAATAGGAAATGCCATAAACAAGGATGTCGTCTACTTGGAAAGGCAGCTCGGAGCAGCTCATCAGTGATGTGTTCTGGATGTTCAGTGGTACCACTTGCCATAAAATGTCTTTTTTATCCCTTTTAGAAAAATATTTCTAATGAGTCTGTTAACGTGACTCTTACTAGAAGACCACTTTTGGCTCTTTCATAAGAGTAAATATGGTCCTGTCATGCGACACATAGGACCTTTTTTGACAATTAAAAATAATGAGCCTTGGATTGAAAAATATGCTGAAAATAGTTTTAGAGACGAGCCAGTTGGCAGAACACAACCATCAGAAAATATCTCAAAAAATATTTCACCTACCCACACAATCTCCCTGTGAGACTGTTCTGGGAAAGATGTTACACACTGCTCCACAGCTATTTGTGCTTGGTGATAAAAGTAGAATAGTGGGGTTCAACAGACCCTGTGAAAAGATTAGTAGAGAGAGAAAATAACAAAGCCAGAGTTGGTTGGTTGTTGGCAAAGTTTGTTATAAATTATGGCTTGTACAAAGCTAGGCAGGAAGGACAGGGTGGTCTCAGAATAATTCTATGTGCTTCAATTTTCATGAAATTCAGCAGTTTATTTTACCAGTCTAATGTAGCTCATTAACACAAATACATGTCTGCACAGATAAATTTAATATAAAATAATATGTAGTCATTTTGCTGATCATTTATTTGCAGGAAAAATGCATCTGGTTTAGGTGCTTATTAACTTTTGTTTTCTTCTAATAATCTGGGGCACTGCCTTGAACCTGAAGAAATGTATGGGCTCTGGAGCATCCTGACCAGACTATCTGAGAGATCTGAGCCAAAGAGGGTTGGCATTCAGGGTGTAAAGACAAGAAACAGCACCAAAAATAACAGCCAACCTGCAGTACAGTTCCCACAAAAACCTTGTTGCAGGCTCACAGTGGTCACTGTTACATAATCAATAGTCAGATTTTGCCCCTAGAGCTGCTGTGCTGTAGGAGAAGTGCCTGGACTAGAGCAGGTGGTTGGGTTCATGCTGTAAGTAGTAGCCTTCCTGCAGATGAAATTACTCCTGACTTTAGCAGACACTCCAGGCACATCTTCCTTCATACATCAGGGCAGTACTGTACAACTTCAGATAACATTGTGAAAAGAGTTTTCAGACATGATAAGAGTTTTCAGATTTTCTAAGCCATGAAATACCAATCCATTGTTTTTCAATATTAACATTTTTTCTATATTATGATCAAGAATAAAATCAATATATGAGATAAATAAAAAATACAGATAAGATCTAAAAATTCCTGTACTTTTCTCAATGTTATTAGTAAAATAATTCACAGTATTCTCATTCATTAATGTAACCCAGGGCTTCTCATTGTAGGGCTCTCCCTGTTGGTTAACACTTTGTGTGTGTCCATATATGCTTAGGATGAAGTTCCCAATGTAATTTCTAAAATTTAATTTCAGCTACAGAATAACCAGTCATATTTTCTGAGTATAGAATAAGAGTAAAATACTAATTTCTTTTTCCATGCTGAAACAAAATAAATTTTGAAAAATAACTATCTATTAGTGTGCTCAAAGACTGACATGAGTGTACTGCAAAAAAAGCTGAATTCAAGTTCCCCAGGCAACCACCACTTTGGCATTTTCTAACCCAATTTCCTACTTACTTTTCCCTTAATACCTCTATGAGACAGCAGAGTACAAAACACATACACAACATTTAGCATAACGTATTTCTCCTTACAGTTTTCTTGAAGCAGAGGTGTATTTACAAGTGATTGGAGGCTTGGGGGCTTGGTTAACTCACTGCTGGAGGCCTATATCTGTATTTGGAGTCTTAGTAGACTGCTAGTGCACAATAAATCTGTATGCAAAGGCCAATTTGAAATTCATAGTTACACTTCAGCCTGGGAAAGCAGTACAGTGTCTTGGGCAGGCTGCATCAACAGCTTCAGCAGGCATAAGGGCAGTTTTGGTGGGCTTTTTTCTTATGGGCATTTTGTCCCACAGCAGTGTGGGTAGGAAATGGAAGAAAATCCCACTGCCATTTCCTGTTCATTAGCTCTATGGATAAACAAAATAGCTGAACATCTCACACAATGGCAAGCCATGAAAATTAACCTAATGTTTATGTAGAATATTGAGAAGAAGCAAGTTTTGGCAAGAGGAGGAGAATAGAATCTGATGTTTGCAAGTGAATTTGACTTGATCTCAGAGAAATGTGACAGGAAAAAGATGTGGGTCTTTGCACTTGAGGGATGTGAACAATTTCTCAGTTCTGTATCACTGGCAAGATTTGATTGAAGGCAATTCAGAGTAGCAGACAAATAAGGTTAAAGAAACCCTCATCCCAAATGTCTAGGTAAGCCAGACTCTGGAGGCTGATCTACACAATAGAGGGTGCTCTTCGTCCCACTACTTGAACAAAATGGCTTATATTTATTGAGCAGAGACCCTACTTGATTACACCATCATGTGGTCAAGCAAATTGCTAACACGAAAGGGGAACTAGCATTCTAATTTTTAATTCTGCCACGCAATCACCCCCAGAGAAAGAGGGATCAGGTCCTGGGAAATGGCTTCATAAATTGAAGGCAGCATGGAAGGAGCTGGCCATGGAATGGCACCACCATTTGGCAGCACAGGTGCTGTTTATAGCAAAGAGGCACTGGCAGCTCCTTGGCATGTTCCTCATACTACAAGTCTGTGCATGTGTGCTGGGCTGCCTTTACAACTGGAGCAAGATGCTAAATCTGTCATTGTCTGTCTCTGACTTGACTCCAAATGCTGTCTGCTGGCAAATGCTGACACACAATGCCTGAATGAGGGCTCTGTGGAGTGTGTGCTTGCATGGTTCAGTCCACCCATCTCATGTTTCAGGTCTGATGAGATTTGGAACAGTCTTTCAGGAGCTATAGGTGTTAGATGAGATGATAAGTCTCATCAAGCACAGCTGGGAAATCTCCATTTTAGGATCCATATAAGAATTATCAATCAACAACTGTTCAGATTATAGCAAAGGCAGTTTGTTCACGGTCCCTCACACAAAAATATACATATTTCCCAAAACCTCCAGGGGTCTCCTAAAAATTGTAAAAATAGGAGAAAACCTTTCACAATGGGCTCATTGTGACTGATGCACTACTAAAGTGTAGCAGATTGAAACTGCATGGCATGTTGTGCCATAATGTCTGTATGTGGATTATTCCCTCTTTCAGCAGCTATCAAATATGGTTTTATCTTCTTTTTTAAAGTAGTTTTTGCTGAGTGAAAGTAATACAGTCCCTCTGAAGCTTCAGAGGCTTATAAAAAAAGGTACTTAATTTTTTCATTTGTGTGCACACACTTGGGGTTCCTACAGTTTGTGCTCAATCAGTAAAACTGAATGGAAATAAAAATGAAAAATGAAAGATGTAAAGCTCACAGATTTATTTTTATCTTGAGAACCTCCAGGAAGGAAGATTTTTCAGCCTCTAATCTTAATGATACAGCAGTTAGAAGGAGTGATTTTCTCTGTGAGCTTTACACATTAATTAAGCTGTTTTGTATATTTTTAGTTGAACTAGTCCTTGTTACCACCTCTGTGAATCTCCCCTTCAAAAAAAAATGTTCTAGTTGCAAAACAATGCTTGATTTAAAAAAGGCAATTAGAAGAGTCAGCAGTCTACATGAGAATAGCTGATTTTATAGTCTATTAAGAGCAAAATCTTTTACAGCAAAGTCTTGATCTATCTGTTTATAAAATAAGTGTTCTGAAAGAAGGGCTTACTTCTAGATTATTTTGTGTGGGCATTCTAAATTCTCAAATGCAGCCCCAGATGCTCTACATAACTATTACAAATTTACAGCAAAACACAACTCAACATATGGGCATCTATTGTCCAGATCTTTTTAGGCTGTCAAATAGTTTGCAAACAGTATTCAGCACATCTCTCAAACATCCCAGTACTGTGAGGTGACTGGTGCTGCATTTCTTCTTTTACTGAAATAACAAGGTCAAAATGTTCCATTTTGTGTGAATGCTCAATATAAGACAACTGAAACCTTATTTCAGAAAGTACTTAGCGTTCTATAGAGCCTTATGTTGAAAGCACAGTTCAAGGATTCCTCCTGCAATTTAAAGGTCTCTGTCAAAAGCACAGGGAACAGGTGCCAATCATCTGTGAAGAATGTAATCTAGGTCCCCACGGTAAAGGCTGAAATAGCCACATCTCTATAGCAGTGGTTCCTGCAAGAGGCTTCTGTCCTTCCCTTAGCCAGCCTCACTGCACTGCCTGTCTGGACTCTGCAGCAAGGGACCTATGGCCCCAACATGAAATACATTTTTTAGCCACATAAGCTCTCTTTATGTGGGCTCATCTTAATTAAAGCAGCCATTTTATGTCCTTCCCACGGCTTATAAGCTTTCAGCTTTTCAACTCCTGATGTGGTCTGGGAATGGGTCCAGCCTAAACATTCTTTGTGTCACTTGCCATTGCTTACTGCTCTGCATCATGGCAGTCTGATGACGCACCGAAAGGAAGCATCACTTCAACAGACACACATCAGTAACTGCAGCAATGGCTGATGTTGACTCCTCTCATTCTCCTACAAGCAGCTTCCCCCTTTTCCCAGCATTGCACACTTGGCTTCAAGGGCATAAAATCACCTTTCTACCCCGGAGCCTTTGAAAGAACCGTGCATTTCTATTTCACCCGTTTTCCTGACCTTTTCATAACTACTGCCATGTGTTAACAGTAACAACAAAACATCTATCTTAAACTAATTTTTTTTCAAAGTTCTTTGAGTGTTTGGGTTGAACTAGACCAACGATATGAGGAATTACTCCACACCCCCTTAGTACAAATTCTCTTCAATCAAAAAGAGGAATTTAAAAATATTCATACAAACACTACAAGAAAGATGAGAAAAAGAAAGGAGGTGTTTTATTCCTCTCATACTCAACATGCAGCTTTCCATTCGGAACATGCTAAGTCAGAAGATACAGCCTGAATGCAGAATTCTGCTTTATGTTACTGCAAAAACACAGGGCCTCTGAAAAAAGAAGTACTCAAAATGTCAGCAAGCCATGTGCCACTTTGGTGAGCCACAGCTCTACAATACCCAAACTTATAACTGGTGGCAACCGGCTGTTGGCTGGATAGCAGTTCAAAAAAACACACAATATTCCTATTGGATTTTCTTCTACAAAGGGCATCTAATGTACTGCTACCACTTTACTTATGTTGTCCTCGTTGGTGTGGTACAGTGGGACACTTCAGTCATGCTAGAATAGGAATGCTCATTTTTTATGGGGACTCATAGCATGGGCTTTTTATTTGGGCCACTTGTTTTCCTTTTAGCCTGTAGTACTGATGGGAGTTCTCTCATGCTCTTCAGGGACAGGCGCTTCATTTTATATATGCCTGAAGCCGTGTTTACTACTGGGAAACATGCTTCTTACACAAAAAGTCCTGTTGAGACTGGAACAAAGACAAATCAATCATTCCAGAGATTGGAAATGGATTTTGGAAGCAGAGCTGTGTTAAATTATGAATTCCAAGGCTGAGCAGATAAATCCAGTCTCCAATTTATTTAATGAGTCTTTGCACCTCTGAGTCTGCACCATAATTTGGGTTCAAGTTACCCCAGGGAGGTTACTGGAGGGTTACTGGGGCAATATCTCCACACATATCTAAAGCGCCTCAAGGTGGTTTCCTCTCATTAGGTTTTTTGTTCTGAGAACGTACAAATTTTTTTTGCTTGCATTTAAATAAGTTTCCAGCTGCATTTCAGGCAATTAGCTGTTTATTAGTGAAAGCATTGCCTTGTGAGTTCCATGGCAAGTAATGTATTACACAGTGACACAGACAACAGACATAAGATCAGCAGGACCCATTCAACATCTGTGGAGTAACAGTCCCAAGATAAAAATAGGGTAAGTTCTGACAGTGATGCAAAAGAAATGCATGGAAAATCCTAAATATGAAAGCCTGTGGTACAAACCAGTTACCAAAGAGTAAGAAGTCTGCTCTCTGAGCACGATGATGTTCAGAGATCTTTGTTGCTTCTCCTTTTCTTGTTCCTGGTGAATCTGTGATTATACAAATGAGGATCCCATTTAGAAAAATACTGATATATACCTTCTTTACCACTAGCACCTCAATCACAATTAATCAACTCTTCATCTACATAATTCCAAGCCTTCCTCAAGATTTACAGTAATTCAATAAAAAGATAAAAGCAGAATTATCAAGACACTAACCACTCTGAAGCCCTGCTCACATTACCTAGGTCATTTGCTTTCCAGCTGTCCAAATCCCATTGCTCTCTTTTGGTTTCCACCATTTCAAGTAGACAAGCACACACTTTAGACATCCTGAAGGGTACCTACCATACTAAATATTGACATACTGAACACCACAAATATAGTACCTCTTGACACCAATGCCACTCAATACATTTGTTAAATTGCTCTCAACTTGCCAAGTAAGCAAGCAAAAAAAAATCAGCTCCAAAAAAGTCTGTACTTAAACTGGTACTGTGCCCACCTATTATTTCCTGTGCATTTTTAACATATATTTTCTGTAGCTTAAAAGAATAATTACTTTCAGTCTTGAAGTGAATGAAATGGATTGGAATGAATGATTTGGAAAAGGCATTTGCGAAACAGTATGATTGCAAGAAGACAGATTATTGTTAACAATGAAGAAATTTGCATTGACTGGTTAGCTATATTTATGTCTTCCAAACACATAAGATTCTATTATTGACCTTCTGAACCTTGAATTTCTGACGACTTAAAATTTACAGAAGCATTTAATTTTCTTGCCTACCATTGCCAATATTGAATAAGTTGCAACTAGCATAGAAATAAATGAGATAACTCAGTAAAATTACAACTGCTTTTTCTTACATTTCAGGATAACAAATAAAAAAAATGCAAGTTCTTGTTTAGCATTTTAGTCAAAGTACAAGAGCAATTTTGTTTACTCCTTTTTTAATAGGAAACGAGAAGGTAATTTTCAAATCTCTGCTTTTACTGAAACCAATGTGCAGCATCTTCATTATTTAGTCATTGCTGATTAAGTTAAAGTAATGGCTAAAGTCATTCAACACTTTAGAAATTTTTGTGCTCTCGTGTTACATGAAGCAGAATAGAAGGAAGAAATTGTCCAAAATATCTTTAGCACCTATTATTTGCAAGATCTTAAACTACATTCAAGCAGAAGGAATCAAGAGCAATGTTCAGAGATTAATATATGCATTTTATAGCTTGGCCCTCAGGCTGGCTTTTAGACTGTGTGCTCCTGACTGCAGACAAGATGTCAAATACTAAGTAATGATGAAAGAGAACTATATTTTGTGAGAACCTCAAGTAACAATTACACCCAGTTCTCCTAATTTTTGAAGTATTGATGTAGCGGTCTCTGTTATTTTTGTAGGAGCAGAGGAGTTTAACAGCATGAGGTGTTCTTTCTGGTTTGGGTATCAATGCAGATAAAGAATGTTTCAACATACAGCTTCTTCCCTTTGAATGAAAGACTATTAAATTTTACCTAGCTGACCTTGTAAGAAGTCTAAAATCAGGGATGTTAAAGTCTAAACAGTGTCCAACTAAAACATATTTTCTAAATAGTCTTTCAATCTAGAGCCAAGAACAGCAGGATGGGGAATATTAGAAAAGAAACACCACTTCCTTTGACAGCTCCTCCAAGTGATTCATCCCCTCCCTCAAAGAAGACATAAATTCCCCTTCCTACTTGAATTTGTCTGACTTTTGGTTCCAGACATTTGCTCTTCCTTCTGGTCTGTCTCATGAGGGTTAAGTACTCTGCCTTTCCTTCTCAGGAAGCTGCTGTTCTCTCTCATTATGTTGCTTTCTTTGATGATCTAGATGTATTTAAGTAAAGGGCTCTCACATTAATACGTTTTCAGTTCCACACTCCACCACATTCCGACGGATTTTTGTTCTATTGTTCCTTATTCCTTAATTCCTTTTTCAGAACTGGACAGCAGAACTGTGTACAATACACAGTGTTCCATAACCAGACATCCACTTCCCATTTTCTCCCACTCAAGATTATTCATTTCAGAAAAGCATCTACAGATGTTTTAGGGATGGAATTACTCACTGATAATTTCTTCTGAGTTCTGTGATATCCAGATCTTTTTCAAAACAAGTTCAGTTTGGTTCTTTATTCTTCTTTTTTTTCCTTTGGAAAACAGAAATTACCTTTATTTAAATCAAATATGTTGAAATAATACAAAGTAGAGTCATTAAATCCAATTTTTACTCTTCTTACAGTCTCTATCATCTTATAGTCAATAATTTTTTTACTATCTTTTTTTTTTAGGTAATGAATCCTATTTAACACTTTAATCAGTCTAGTGCATAATCCAACCAATCCACTAGAAATACCACTATTGAAGGCGATTTTATGAGACATCCACTATCTGACTTTAAATTTATTTAACACACATTTGATTTACTGATATTATTTTAGTATCCTTTTAAAAACTGAATCTCATTGAATGAATGCCATTCATATAGTTATTATGAGGTTACCTTGAGCAACCAAATTCATAATCTGCTTGAACAAGACCCGTTTTCCATAGAAAAATGTGAAACTTACTTCTATATAGTTTTTTTTTAATCAAATCCAGTATCAGGCCTTTCTATTTCAGTGCCTAAGGCTGAGCACAGTTTAATAAGTTTCCTGTGCCATGTTTGTCTATTTCAAATACGTCTCAGAAGTGTTATAATCTTCCACATTTATTAGATATTAATGTTAGCAAGAAAGGCATCTTAACCACTGGTATTGGACTGTAGCAAATCATCCAGGCTTTCTGTCTGAAGCGTTTATCTTTAAACATTGTTAATTAATATCCTCTTTAGTGGATGCGAAGGCAGTGTGTCATCCTCATGTGACAGTGGCACATCAACTAATTTATTTTCAGATACAGAATAGAAATGGTTATGAATACTTGTCTCTTCCTTGCAACATCCTCTTAGCACTCCCATATATAAATGGACTTCGCCATCCTTTGTCTACTACATACAGAAAATTTTAAATACTTTTCTACTCTTGTCCTTTTTAAAACAATTATTCCCCCAATTAGACTCCCTCAACAGTTTTCTATACAATGCTAATTTTTAAAGTTTTATAGTCATTCTTATTTCCCCTCTTAGATATTGCTTTGATTGTTTTAGCTGAAAATTTTATTTCTCCACTGAAACACAAAGCCTCCATTAAAGCTCTCTTCCTCAAAAACACACTATTGTAGTTTTTTCTCTTCCCCATAAAATGCAAGATCAAAACTTTTATTCACATTTCAACATCTGAGTTTTATTTATAGTTGTATTTATAAGTAATTATAAATGTAAATACTTATATTTATAATATATATTTATAAATAAGGCTTTTTATAACCTGAAGTAAATACTTGACTGCTTGGTGTCTTCCCTTTTCCTTACAATAAAAGCAAACAGATAATAATGATTGATTTACAAACTACCAGACAAATTCCAATTCAGTCATAACTTTATCTTAATCCACCAATTTAGGGCTCTAAATGTGACAAAACATATTCATGTTTTATCATTAGAGGAAGAAAAACGTCATCAGTAATTCTTATAGACTTCAATGACATTATACAATGACTGTTTGCATTTCCCCAAATTGAAGTTTCACAGTAGCAAAAAAGTCTCATTTTTAAATATTCAAAACAATGCTTGAACAGTAACTTTTCTTTTTTGTTCTGACTCAACAATCATTAAATATATCCAGAATTCCAAAATTTAGACTATAAAATTTAACCATAATTATTACAGCTCTACCTTAAGTCTTTATTGGTATATTGATTGCACGTAGTCAAGAAATGGGATTTTATCACAACACCGTGTTCCCCTAAGTGTATCTCTAAACTACTCCAAATGTCCTAAGTAGAATTTAGCCAACAAACCTGACTGGCTTGCAATGTCTCAGCACTGAGAAATAGCTCCAATCAGGTATTAGGAAAAAATTTCTCACCAGTTAGATTTACAGCTTCTCTTGCCTGTTGTTATGGTATTTTTCTTTCTGTTTTTTTTATATGCACATTTTCCATTAGTTGCAATTAGTCAAAATTGAATAGAAACTTACAGATAATATTTTTTCAACTAATTGAAGTTTTTTTCACTTAACAAATTGGTTTGCCTCTTAGCCTATGTCAGACTTGCTCCTCTAGCACTCTTTTTTCTAAACTTAATCATTAAGGCTTTTTTCAAATAGTCTCCAGATGAATCTAGATCCTTCTAAAATACAGACCACAACCCCAAATTTTGAAGACTACTTGTCTGTATGAATATCTGAACCCCTTAGTGTTTCCTACCTTCTCTTTTTCTCAGTAAACAAAATTGACTACTTTCTCTTCTGCTGTCCTTTGCAATTTCAAGGCTACCTACAGACAGCAGTGTGCAACTATCATGTAATTTTCTCCTATTTAAATAATGAATTTGATGAAATTTGCTGTACACTCCATAACCTGGCCTAACACTGTAAGTATAATTTAAGAGTTTCACTGAAGAGAAACTCATATTGCTGCTGCATAAAAGTCCTCTTCTGAATTCTCAGTATTTTTAGTAACATGTCATCAAGCATTTCAATATTAATAAGTTTGTTGTTTCATCACGTGTTTACTTTATTCAGAGGTTAAATCACGGTGCATTTCGGAGAATAAATATTCCTAGCCAAATTGAGAAAATTCGGGTTGTCATTTTTATCACCAGAAATCTCTAGCCTATTAATTTAGTCTTAACTATTTATGGTCACTTTAGTATAATTTTATTATTTTTTCAAGCTACCCATGGCAATATCTCTTTAACCTTTGTTTCCTTTAATACTA
This sequence comes from Sturnus vulgaris, assembly GCF_052056855.1. Classification (NCBI taxonomy): domain Eukaryota; kingdom Metazoa; phylum Chordata; class Aves; order Passeriformes; family Sturnidae; genus Sturnus; species Sturnus vulgaris. The sequence goes on from NC_142283.1 coordinate 20,797,612, forward strand.
CATTGCACAAGAATTTGCATTTCAAAAATAAACATTGTCTCCTACAGCTTCTGGCACAACTTGCTCTTTGCAAACCAGAGCTTTGTTCTGTCTGTTTTTCAGAACAAATAACACCACAAAAACTTTAGGAGACCCACTAGGAGCATATTAGGAGACATATGCAGGATCAGAGCATGATAAGAATGTTCAAAGGAAGCTTTCTTCCCGTGACAAACATCAATCAGAAAGCATGTTTCTGACCGGAAAGGCTTCAGTTAAACAGGTTTTCTGCAAAAAAAAAAAAAAAACAGGAAATCCAGGAAAAATTTTTATCCAGGAAAGATTTTAATCCAGAAAAGATTTTAATCAGGCTTTGGAAGCAATAGGCTTGAATGTAAGCACGCCTTCAAGAGAGGAGAACATCTCTAATAAATTTTGAAAGTAGGGCACAGGTGAAATAAAATGCATGAACTCTAAAAAACACCATTCTTCTTAGGCTGGGATGCCATGCATATATGTGTGTAACACTCTATTACACATTCATGAAAAAACATTTGCATCATCTAAGATTTGAAGCAGGTAATTTGTATGTTTCTGTACATGAAGAGTCTGAAACACTCGATAGACCTCACGACAATGACCATTGGTGCTTTTTATTTTCAGAGGAATTGATGGGCTATTAGCCAGGGAATGGCTAGGGAGTGGAGCCCGTAGGCTCTTTTTAGTTTACTTTGAAAGTGTGACCTATGAGTTCTAAGTTTTATGTGTGTACATCTATCTCTCACAAATCAACTTCAATTGTGAAATAGTTTTCCTCTGTGTATACGTAGATAATGAATTCTTCCTGTTGCAAAGTGACCTCTAGAGCCTGAGAACTCAGTTTCATTTCAATTTGTGTCAATGAAATGCTTGACAAATTGCTCTATTTAGAATCACATATATCCTGGATTTCAGTGCTGAGCGTTGCTACCCCTCTGACAAGGATAAATCAGCCTATAAGGTTTGCCCTGTATCTTCATGTCATGGCTGCAATTACAGATGAGAGTCCAAAGTGTAGTCTCTGAACAAAGTAGGATGCATCACAGTGACACAATATTTACTTTCATGAAGATAGAAGGCATTAAGCAACTTGAAGATTTTAGAAAAAGCTTTAAATAGAACATGAGAACTAATTAAGGAAAACCAAACACTTTATCTAAGTGTATATAGATTTTCTATGTAAGTGCATACAGATTTTTTTGTGTGTGTGTTTTTTTTCTTTCTCTTTAAATGAATACTAGTTAGATTCACTGTCAGCTCAGTTTAGCTTTGAGGCTATTGATTTAAGACTCTCCACAACATAAAAAGCACTTCTGGAGGAAAGCCATGTCTTGGCTTCTTTTCTGACTCTGCAGGATTCTCCTGGAGGAGCCATAACTCAATCTTCTTTATTAACCAAAAAAACCCACAACAAAAATTGTGTACTGTCGTTCTGAAGGCAAAGCCTTCACCACAGAGATGATGAAATCATGCACTTTTGATTTGCCCTTCCATATGCTGCACCAATACAAGCCAATGATTCTTGGAGCAGCTGACACTTGTTCCTTTTCTCCTTGCTCCTAAATTATTTCAGCTTCACCTGTTCCTTTCTCAAATTAGCCCCAAATCATTTTTCATTTCTAGGTTTATGCCAACAGTAATAATTGTACCAACTGGTACTTAGACCTGAGATCAGAGGGCCACTCCTTTCTGAAACTGTGTTCCTAATTTCTTTGAGTAGAATCAAAGTTTTGTAAAAGTATCCAAAAGATTCAAAAAGAATGGGCAGTTTCCCTGAGCAATATATATGCATTGTACAAACATATACTATTATGTATTTTAGGATTGAAAAAATGTAGAATATCAGGTCAACAAAATTGAGTGATCAAAAAAAAACATAAAAAAGTGTGACTAGATTAATAAGAAATGGTCTGGCTCCAAAATCCGCAGTACAACTGTTATAAAGTTGATAAAACTTTCAAGGACTCACACAAGTAAAAATTCAAATATTTCACTGAAAACCTTTTCTCTTTGTAACAATTTTTTATCACGTTAAGTTTTTACTGACTCTAAAGCCATCTCCAAACTTTATTTACCTCGACAATATCAATTTAGGTCTTATACACAAATTATTAGTTAAAATTACAGTCAAGGTTCATGTTTTATAAGAATTAATTACTTCTGTTCAGTAAGAGAAAGAAGGCAGATACATGCATGGTTTGAATGTTTCTAACTGAAAGTGAGAAATAAATCTTTACTCTTCTGGTGTTTATGAAGAACTGAACATGCAGAGTTTGAAATGCAGTGGTATGTAGTCCACTCGTACTTTTGTATTATCAATTCTATTTACTGGGAGAATTTTTTTTTTAATTCTACTCTTTCTTCTCAACATCTGCTTTCCCTACAGATAGGTGTTACTCTACATTTGTGAAACAGTCTCCTCCTGTTCTGCTCTTCAGTATTATGAGATAGTGAGTTCTCAACTTTCCATTAATGTCTTTTAATTCAACTCTCATAAGTCCTTCATTGCTGTGTTTAGTAAGATTTGAACACACCTTAAAACCTCGAGTAAGTCTCATTGACTGGAAGTTATAAAAATAATTCAGTTCCATCTATCATTCACAATCCAATGTGACTAAAATATATCAGCCACAATTCAGAATCTCTATGACTTCAAGATAATTCCTAATGCCAAAGCCCTAATGGGGTCTTAAAAATAATTATCAGTAGACAAGATTAATAAGAATCCCTTGCTTATTTATATCCAAGCTTCATGTTTGTAAAAAAAAAAAAAGATTATTATTATTTTCCATATGTTTCATTTTAGGGACTGGTATACGGCTATCAGTAATAAAGTGTCCTTACAGGGTCTGAAGAACTGAGACAAACCAGTGGTGAAATCCATGTCTTACTCATCTAAAAGAAATCTTAGAAAAAACACATCGCTAAATTTCAGTATATTCCAATCTAAAATATCCATAAGAACATTTTTAAAAACATGAGTATCCTGACAAGTAATATTACTGATATTATTTTCAGGAAAAAAAACCAAAACAAAACATCACAGAACCTCCACAGAACCATGTTTTCTGTAAGCAGAACTGTTCAGCCTCCTCATATATAACTACAGTAAGTCAGAGCAGAATTTCATGCAGATTGTGTTATAAAAGGACAGGAACAACAACTCAATTTGATGCCATGCTTGTTTTTGTATTTTTAACTGGAGTTTGGATTAAAATTTTTTTAATGATATTGAAGTAGAGTTAAGAAAAGACAAGACATCATATGCAGGATCACTAATCAAACACAGCCCAGATAATATGCACCACGTCTTGCTCAATGGGAACTAATTACTATAACATTAGCTTTGCAGTGTTTAAACAACCATTTCATTATATTTTTTTCTACACTGATTAAATTTTCTCAGCATTTATAATGCATCATTACATCTGCTTTGTGCACAGATAATGCACAGCATAGCTGCTCATTAAAACTTCACTTCTCTCCTTCATAATTTTAAATAAATCTAATTTGAATAATTTGCATAAAGTTTTTCAAAAAATTGCTAGTCCTTTATTAACAGCACATCTTAGGTGTGAAGTGACTAGAGCTCTCCACTTGCCAAAAGCAAGTTTTTCAGTTTCAAGGCCTCAGGGAACTACTAATGCTAGAGGCAAGTAATAGTAAGATCTAGTAATGAATATTGGTGTACTACAGCAGCCCACAGCCAAGCATGGTATGAACATGTGACCTCACTGCCATTCTCCTTGTTATGGCATCAGGGGTGCAGTAATGGACAAAAATTGAAATTTTAGTCTTGCAGTCTTCATAGATATAAAGAAGGCTTTAGAGAACAACTAAGGAAATTACTTGTTGAAACTCTTACAAGAAGAATTCTATATCCTCTCCAGTAAAAAGCTACAGTGTACCAACTGTAGTACAAGATTGTTACAGTGACATTTCTGAGTCAGCAGGGAAAAAGCTATTATTTTGTTGTTTTAAACTAAGAAATGAAAAATCTTCATTTATTTCTTTAAAACATTGTGAAGCAATAATTTATATTTTTAATTATTAACTATGCAAGGCTTTATTTCTCTTTTCATTTAAGATATCTTTTTTTTTTTACCTTTCCTAGACCTTTTACTTTATGTGTATGAATGTTAAATATTCTACTTGGACAACATAATTCGCTGCCAGGGAAGACAGATCTGGGAATCCTGAGGACCCTGGCTCCCAAATACACAATTGTAGATAACCAGGAATTTGAATCTCCATTTCAACTCACAAAGCATTATGAATTTTGGGGGCGAACTTTGTAATCAGAGTAAAAGCACTCTTCTGGAGGACATCAGAAAAAAAAATCCATCTTCTTTCAGCTCTCCACCAGGAAGTTATAAACCTTGACAAACAAGAAGACTCAATCAAAGCCAGGCTCAGCTTTCAGTGACATTGGCATAAATCCAAAAACTCTTCTCTCACTTCTAAAAAGTAAAGACAGTAGCATCCAAAATTTATTTCTATTCTAATAATTGCTCTTTAATTATTTTACTTCTGCAGAGAACCAAAATTATGACACCAATACTGTTAAATTGGATCTTAATGGCTCTGGTCAAGATGCTGTATTACCCCAGGAAGAATCCAAATAAAGAATGATATTGTCAGTATATCTGTGCAAACATTGGTCACTCCCAAGGAATTATCTTATGACAAAAAACAGTGAATTGGACAAATGATGGAAAGAGACTCATTTAAAAGGTCACTGTGTTGATGCTAATGATGAACATTTACAACTGGGCAATATCTAATTTTTTTCCAAAAGGCATGTTGTTGTTTTGTTTTTATCTTTCTTTTCAAAGTCCCAACAGCCTACTTTCCTTCTGCATGCAATGTGATCTGTGCTGACAGACTGGTTTCTCCTTGCTCTACAGGTACTTCACAATAGGAAAAGAAAAGTATCTTCCATTCTTTCCATAGAAATAAATATTTTCTCTTAGAAAAAATTAAATATTTTATCTGCTGATTAAACTCTAACTCATCCTCTATCTTCTCCTCAAACAGAATAGGTCTGTCTGGAATATTTTTTCAATCAGAATTAAAAAACACCAACAAAAAAGTAGAAGTTTTATACTAGATATAAAAGCCCAGCACTAGTTTCAGCTTGATGGGCATGCTGCTAATAATCACTCCTCAGCAGTATTTGTCTCAAGGAAGACTGCTCCTTTATCCACAACCAGCGTTTTCTGAAGGCACAAGTTCTTGAAGTCCTTTTCCTGTATTTATACACAACTATTTCAAAATCAAGGGCTGGCCTGTGAGCAAAGAAATACATGTTCCTTCCTTTTCCTACCCAGAGAGACCACACTGTTTGAAGTTTTCCAAATAAGCCAAATGCAAAAAACATAAACAAACAAACAAAAAACCAAACACCATAACTGAAAGGATCCAGAAGATTGTAAAGAACACCAGAGTGTAACCTCTGTCTTTTTTCTAAGACACAGAACTACTCTGAAGTGGTCCCATAATGAAAGCTTTTAAAATCCTTTCATCAGAAATAATTACAAGTTTCTCTTTTGAAGAGAACAGCCTTCTTCAGAAAGCTTTAGTCCCCTGTACCTTCAGCTGCCAGAAAATCAGAGGCAGGAAGCAAGATTCTTAAGGGCCAAGCAAATCACAGAGCTTTCATCTTCTAGATCATGCGACCAGATCCTTCAGAGGTGAGCAGCACAGCTGTTCACCCTCTCTTTCTGTGTAAACAAAAGGAATGGCAATGCCTTGGGGCTCATTTAAAACTCTTCAATGGAGCTAATTCTTCCAGTTTCCCCCCTTCATTTCCCTTGACACAATTTTATTTCATTTTCGGCTCAAAACAGCCCTCCCTCGCATCGAAGGTGTTTTTGCACACCGCCCATGTGAGCTGATCCTGTGGCAGGGCAGCAGAGGCAGGACATGTCTGTCTCCAAAGGAGACACGGCTTCACTCTACCTCAGGTTCCTCTTTGAGACTTCTAGGATTTGCAGAGGAGCACCCTTTTCCCGTTGGTAGCAGTAATACCTACTACTCTCAGTAAGCCTAGAAAGTCCATGACAGTGACGGTTTTCTTCCTCGTGTTTGATTGGATTTTTTTCTTTAAATCTTCATAGACCAAGTGGAAAGGCATAGACCAATGACTTGGACAAAAGTTGCCTAAATAAGAAGGAATCAAACTATGATAAAAAGACATCAGTCAGGAAATTCAACAGCTGTTAAGTCAATGAAAGAAATCAGGAGCATGTAAGTAGCATATTGGATGCTGTATAATTTTCTAAAACAATTTTGGATCAAAATCATCCCCGCTCAACTAAATCAGTGTTTTATTCAAAGAATGGATAAAAGTTAGTTCCTTCATTACTCTGATCAATAACCAGGCAAAACTTTGCAATATAGGCATAGACAGATAGAGAGAGATAGAGAGGGAGATAGATAGGGAGATAAGGAGAGATAGAGAGAGAGGTAGAGAGATAGATCCTGACGTATAATTCAGGCTAAATATTTATGTTCTCCCTACCCCACTACTCTACACTAAGTCAGTTACTTTTCCTGATCACACTTTGGCCCAACTAGCTGTTCAAGATCCTTAACAGCTAGTGCATTGTATTATTTTTTATTTACTTGCAGGTATACTACAGTTGCTGCATTGATGTACAAAGTTTCTGTCAAAGCAAGAAAGATGTAGACAAACGTACAGACAAAACAACAAATTCAATCTGTTAATTTGAAGCCAAATTGCAGGAGAGCATTGCAAAGGGAACCACCTCAAGCGAGATTGGATAAAGCTGTTTATGTGTTAAACTTCTTGAGCCCTTCACCTGATTCACAGTTGTCTCCTATATTTCATCGTTTTTTCTTCTTTAAATTCTAAACAGCCAAATTTTTGCAAGGATGTTAAGGTATGGGTTAAGGATTTAATTACTGGAATGTGGACTGGCCCAGTGGAATTAATAACATGGGGGAGAGGGGATGCTTGTGTTTTGACAGAGAATGGCCCTCGTTGGGTTGCTGCTCGTTGTGTTAAGCCGTATTTGGAGCACCCCAGAAGGAACAGGATGGATGCTCCCATAACCAAAGCAGAACAGAAGACACTGACCATCAGGTGGATTGAAGCATGGATTTTAACAAACATGCTGCGAAGATGACCACTCAAATAAATGGGGAAGTTTGGCTCAAGCTAAAAACTTAAATTTAAATTGGTGAATATTACCTTTACTTTGAGTTTTTGTTCTCCTCCACAGAAAGGCTGGCAGTACTGAGTAATGCATCTTTACCATTTCCTTTCACATAGCATTTACTACCCCAAAAGAGAGGAACATAATGTACCTAGGGGAAAGGTATTGCTTTTGTATAAGGGTGTTGAATTAGTAGCTGAAAGCTCATATTTTGAGCAACTAGGTTTGCTTGCATTATGATAGCAGCAGCTAGTTGTAAAGTTAAGTGAGTGCTGCTTAGTTCTGATTGGTGACTGGATAGATGACCTGGTCTTTTGGCCACGAAATGCAACTTTGTATGGAGGAAAATTTATTTAACTAGAAGTGAAGGTATCATTCTGCCATAAATGTGTCATCAAGGGATTGTGGAGTCTGTAATGGTGTTTGAAAATTTACCCTTTATGTGCCTTATTAATTAATGTATCCTTCTTACTGTTAGTGCATGGTTATGGATGCCAGGATTTTGAGAGTATGTATTGTAAGGACTTGTTGTATCGCAATGGGTCAGTGTACAGGAATGCTTTAAGTTTGAAGATGAGAATAATCAAATGGTTTTTCTTTTGTAAGTTAAAGTATTGTTTTGACCCCTGCTGTCTGCTTGGATTTTTGCAAGGGCCCTGCAAAATCCTTAGCAGCATTTTTAGTTTAAATAAGAAGAAATGGAGAATTATAGTAGGACCCCAGCTGGTCTGTGGGCTAGAGAGGGTTAAGAAATGAGAATTGTTTTGAGAAGTATTTTCTGACTGAGGCTGTTGGCATGGAGACTAAGAGAGAAAGGAGAAAAGAAGATAATTAGAGAAAAAACTCCACAGCTGTGGAAAGTATATTTAGAAAGGTCCTGGGAAGAAAAGGCGGGGAGAACTTTACACCAATGACCACTATGTTGACTAAATGTGACCAATACGAAGGTGTAAATCATACAGAGGGTATAAAAGGTGGTGCATTATTGTAATAAACAGGATATTAATTGCCTCCTGAAGCCTTTTGTGTGTCGCGCCAGCCTGTACCGCCACATAGTATGAAACATAACTGAAATTCATGGAGATTTTTTTAATATGCAGAGTCAATACAGATCATAACCACCTTGGTTAAGAAGTAGAAGCAGTAGAAGTTCAGTTCAAGATAAGTTTTTCTCACATATCTGTTATCTCCACATCATGGTTGGCTGATGAAATCCTGCCTTAATGCAATTGCATCCTCTGCTCAAAGAAATATCCCAAAACCTCTTGGGTCCTTTTCCATTACTAGCAAAATTCATATTCTGTTGTGCCTGGTTTTACTACCCCTAGAGCAACTATTTATCATTTGCTGGGGGGGAAAAAAAAAAGCAACAAAAAATATTGCTTTATCTTTCTTTTCTGCATTTAGCCTTACGGTACAGGACTCCAGGATTTGACTCTAAGAGATCCATTGCACATCGTGGCCTCCTCAGTAGAGACTGCTAGCCAGATGACACATATAGGAACACATTAAAGGAATAAAAGACAGTGTCTACGCACAATGCTTTTCAAAAAGCTCGCCTGAATCTTTCTAAAGCAAGAGTGTTTTTAGAATACACAAACCATGAAAGAAAATACTTGATAACGAACTAACACATTCTCCATTAAAATGCAATTCTAATGAAATCATTGCTTGGTATTGGAAGAAAAGTTTTCCTCAGTGCATATAATATGGTGTTATCTGATGCTAAAATTTAATTACTATCTTTATTGGAAAAAAATTAGGTGCAACTTATCCTATTCATTCCCTTGTGGATAAAAAGTGGAACAGCTTCCACCTGAAATGTGTCTCTACATATCTGTTTTTGCACAAAAATGCTTCTTCTTTTCCCACCTGTTTTCCTTATGGTTTTCATCTTGCATAATGATAACATTATCATGATTCCTGGAACTTAACTAGGCCAAGAAGCTTAATCCATTTGTGCAAGGACATGAATTTTGCATAACTGAACAGGAGTTTAGTGGCATTTGGCCCATCAGTGCTCAGGACCTTATGGAACACTTCAAAGACTTTGTAAGAGCGACAAATCACTGGAACAGGCTGCCCAGAGAGGTATGGAGTCTCCCTCTCTCTGGAGAAATCCCTGTGGGCACAGTCACATGTGCCATGTGCTCTGGTCTGACCCTCTTTGAGCAGAGAGGTTGACTCTGCATGTTCCTTCCCAACCCAACCCAACCCAACCCAGCCTGACCCAACCCATCCAGTGATTCTCTGACTCCATGAAGGGGGTGGGTGCAGATGTGTCTGTGAGTCCGCTTGATCTGTCTGTGGGAAGATGTCTTTTATCACTCCAAACAGTTTCACTCTTGTGAAAACAAAAAGGAGTTCACAGTAATCTCTACTTGGCATTCTGAGGATACAGCCAGCAGCTCTGCACAAGTGAAGAGCCAGCTCAGGTGGACTGGCTGCAAGGCACCAACACAATGAGTATGCTGTGTCTGTGCAGTGACACCTTCACTGCATGCATTTCCATTTCCCTTTCCAGTCTGGAGGCAGCAGGAGTGTCCCCAGGTGCTGTGCTCCCAACTCCTCTGTGGCCATGGCTCAGTCAGGGGCAACCCCTTCCATGCTTTCAACTGTAAAATTCAACTGTGATTCGGTTTTCAAAAATAAAATTAATCTCTGAGTCAAGCTTAGCCAAGATAAATGATAACTTGATAAAACTGAAAACTTGATAAAATAAAAACTAGGGCCAGGACATAAGTCAAGTGTAATTGCAAACAGCCCACTTCTCACCTGGCAGGAATAAGGTAGCCCTGCCAAGAGATCTAGCAAAATCAGGACAGGTAAGGCTGCCTCACAGAGGCTCAGCAGGTGCTGTTCTACAAAGACCTCATCTCTACTTGCAGCCTGCTCTTCAGAGTTAGGCTAGAAAATATTTCAAATTTAAAAAAAAAAAAAAAAGGAGGAAAATGAATGTTTTATTATTGTTCTGATTTCCTTAGCAGAAAGGAAATAAAAATGGTATTTGGGGCAGAGACAGCAGCACATTAGGGTAGCAAGCACACTCATTTCTTTCTGAAAGATAATACTACCTGTCAAGATCTAGCCCATAAAGGGTTTCATATGCTGCTGTTTCACTTCCTCACATTCATACTGAAAAGTTCAGAAATTGTTTTCTAGGGGCTCAAAGCCAGAAATCATTCTTTCTTTCTAGGTTACCTTATGAATGGAAAAAGGTCAGCAAGCCCAAAAAGACAATAAAGAAAGAGTGGTATAAAGCAGAAACCTGAAAAGAGATGTGGGTAAAGGCAGTATTCACAACACATATTAAACATAACCTACCGAAGAGTTTCAACAGGGGCAGGAAAATTTGGTTTAGTATAATGAGCTGCATTCATAGCAATTCCCACAGAGAGATGGCAGGAAATAAAACAACAAAAAAAACCCAACTTTGCTCTCATGCACCATTTCAAGTGTTAACACACCAAAATCCAGCCCCATGAAAATTTTCAGACAGAATTCAGGGTCTACTTCTGAAAATGCAAAGTTACCCACGGGAAAAGGCTTGTATTAAGATCAGCAAAGCACTGTGTCAATTAGTTATTGTATGCCCAGACTCTCTCAGGGTTCTGCATGAGAAAACAGCAACCACTGGCTTGTGCTAAGCTTTGCTGCCTGTGCCTGGAGCATTGTGCAGCACATATGACTGCAGGTGTAACACTCAGCACAAGCCTTCAGACCTCACAAGGTGACATCTTCAGCACAAACACAGTCCAAGTACTAAGTAGCAGCAAGGAGACACCAAATTTAGAATTTTGTGATGCAGATTTGATGCCATAGACTTTGGTGAGCATCCTTCGCGTCTGCCTGATATCTTTTCCCATGTGGGAAAAGGATGGCTGCTTTCTATCAGTGTACAAGCAATGCAGCATCTGTGACTGGGGAAGTTAAGACCTTGTTCATTTTGTGTTTTTGAAGTGTTTTAACTGCTCAGGATTCCTGTATTTTAAGTAAAAATATAAAGATGCCAGAGGTACCTTGCAGTACAACCATCAGTAGTCCTATTACATAAAAGAGAATTCTCAGGTACATGTTTGGATTGGATGATGTTTTAGATCAAAGAGACTGATGCTGGCAAAATCCTTTTTCAAACAGAAAGTCACTCAACAGCTCAGTTAAATTGAGCTCTATTGCCTCATTCCTGAAGCTGGACTAGAGCTTCACTGGAACAGATTAAAGCTGGGACTATGAGCTGTTCAGTCTCACATATTCCTCAAAATACCTGCACAAAATCACTGAAGTCTTTATGCTGTGGCTTCCCCATCTTTAAACAAAATAATTGTATCTGGTCTTCTTTACCCATCAGAAACCATAGCCACAAGCATCTCAAACTCATTTACATTCTTTGTCATTTCCATTCTTTTTGCCATCTTTAAAAGTATAGATCACAAAATATACTTGTTAACAACAAACGGACTAAAACCAGAAAAAGTCAAAAACATTTCAATAAAAATTCCAATGGCCATATTGACACAAAGCTTCGTAGAACATGATAGACCAATTTCATTACTTCCACTTAATGTATTTTCAGCTTTATCAACATATACAGCAGTCCCAGTTGTATATTTTTCTTTGAAGCTTTAGGGTGTGAAAAACGCATGAGTTTTTTTAACTGGTTCTCTGTCCACAGTTAAGCCATTTGTTTTCAGCTGAACACATTATAATTTATATTCATTTAATTTCCTCTTTCTCAGTCTCATGGGAAGGGGGAAAAGCTAGTTGAAAATTTGCATCTGACCACTCTGACAGCTGCTCTCAGGCAGGTTTTTCAATCTAGCATGACCTACCATTTTTTCTGATTAGTGAATAAATGTAACACTACTTTGCAAATTTCTTAAAGGAGTAGTACTCTTTATTTTAAAAGAGTTGAAATTGCTTGGAATGAGCCCTGGGGTTCCTGGCCAATGGGAAGTTGAATCTGAGCCAGTGCCCTGGCAGCCAGGAGGGCCGAGAGTGTCCTGGGGAGCATCAGGCACAGCATCACAGCCAGGCAAGGGAGGGGATTGTCCTGCTCTGCTCTGAGCTGGGGCAGCCTCAGCTCCAGTGCTGGGGGCAGGTCTGGGTGCCACAACACAGAAAAGACATTGAGCTGTTGGAGAGTGTCCAAAGGAGGGCCATGAGGATGGGGAAGGGTTTGGAGGGGAAGCCAAAGGTGTGAGGAGTGGCTGAGGGCACTTGGTCTGTTCAGCCTGGAGAAGGGGCACCTGAGGGGAGACCTCACTGCAGTTACAGCTTCCTTGGGAGGGGAAGAGGAGGGGCAGGCACTGATCCCTGCTCTGTGCTGACAGTGACAGGACCTGGGGGAATGGCCTGAAATTACATCAGGGGAGGTTTAGTTTGGATATGACGAAAATGTTTTTAACCCAGAGGGTGGTTGGGCACTGGAACAGGTTTCCCAGGGAAGTGGTCACAGCACCAGCCTGACAGAGCTCAAGAAGCTCTCAACGCTCTCAGGCACTTGACTCTTGGGACAGTACTGTGTAGAACCAGGAGCTGGACTTGATTATCCTTGTGGGTCTCCTCTAACTCAGTATATTTTATGATTTCGTTCTATGGTGTGTGATATACAAGAAATAAATGAAAACCTCATAACAAATTATGAATGCTGCTATAAAACACATAAATTCGTTATAAATTCTGAACTTTGACCAAGTGTTCAATTTTATTTCCTATATAAAATTACTTAGAGAGTAGAACGTTTTACGGTATTGAAATCTTCTTCTTTTGGATTTTTTTTTACAGTCTTGTATACACTTATGAATTTGTTTACAGATAATTCATCGAGTAGTTAATTCTTAGCTGAGAGATAGATTTGCAGGATTAGAATTTCAAAATCCAAAACTTGAGGATACACTCACATAGTTCTGAAAAAGGAGAAAAAACACAAAGAAAAACTAAAGGACACTACTTTTTATAAAAAATAGCAGAGTGGTTTGCTCTCTCTCTCTTTTTTTTTTTTTTAAATAGATCTGTTTGAATCTGGTTTTGCCACCATGTTGAAGTTCAAAGATCAATTTGCTTTATCTGTTTCTATGTTTTTCTGTAATCTTTCTCCTTAAATTCACACCTCTACTGCAGCACAGTACCATACAACCTCCACTCACTCTTTCTCTAGTCCTTCCCCAGCATCCCCTCCTTTCTTCACTGGACTTTAGCAGTGTTTCTGCCACCAGCCCAGATCAGCATCTACCAGAACTACAGAATTCATTTCAGGATAATAAAAGGTGGAGAAAGGGGACAAGAAATCTCACCATAAGATTAACTAGAGTGCAGGTTCCCAAAAAGTTTGTAATTTGGGGATTTCAACTGGATGTGGTCTCCTAGACTTCTGGTGTGTCCCCATCACATGTTGATGGTTGCAGTGGAATTAACTGCTCTGTATGCACCTCTTAAACAGGGAAGTGCCAAAGACTGTCAAGCATCCCAGCATTGCCATGATTCAAATAATGCCACAAGCTATGCCAAGTCCTTATGGAAATTATTCTCTTCTTAAGGAGATAGCTCCATTTATGAGCTGCAAAATGTTTGAATCAGATGTCTGCTTTCAAATCTGGTACTTCTGGCAAGATTTTTGAAAGTGACCTCAGGAAGCAATTCTGGGCAAATAGAGGAATTTCCAATAAAAGTTTACAAGAAGTCATTCTTTAAACGTATCCTAGGATGTAATTGATAATTTTATACATTTTCAGTAATGTAAGAATCCCTCTCTGTGGGCTTCATCTCATGAAGCCAGAAATTTGTCAGGTATTCATGGATTTTTTTCATTTAAACTTCTCTTGTAAACTGGGATTGGGGAGTCACCGATATTTTAGACAACAGAACACAAACTCATGGCAGGTCTGCTCCTTTTCATAACATTGGCAGAGTGTATAAACCAAAAAAAATCAAAAGCAGGTTTGCTTATTTTCACATCCCTTTACATAATATGATGTAGAAGAAGCTAGCAATAACTGGGAACTCCCTTCTGTAACCAGTGAATCAGTTTCAGGTGATATCAGTCAGCAGAGATCAACAGGAGTAAAAGCTAGACCTAGGGGAGAACTGAGTCACAGGATTCCCTAACCTATGCATCTCAAAGGAACTTCACTCCATTTCTTAGAGTGTCTCGTTTCCCAAAACAGCAAGTCCCATCACCAAGCAAGAACAGCTGAACGACCATCTTGTTGGCCAGGAAGAGCCTTAACAGACCTCTGAGACAAGCCAGAATAGAGGAGTGTTATTTATCTACACAAATGGCTAAGTCGAAGCTTTAGGATCACACAAAATGAGAGTTTCTTCTGTTCACATCCCAGATTTCACAGCCATGTGATGAATCACCTGCTATGAAATGAAATCCTGCTCTGGACCGGCTCCAGGCTCTAAAACAGGTGCTAATGACATTAACTTAGTCATACTGGAAATCTGAAGTCCTGCAGGATAGTCATAAAATAGAAAATGAGAAAAAGAAAGAAACTATAATTTATCAGAAATGTATCACATTTATCCAAAAGCTACTGAGAAGAGGTCCAAAAAGCAACACTTAGGTCACTGATACCATATACAAACCTTGTTCTATTAGAAATTAGAAGTTTAAATGAAGTGATTGATTATCTTATTCTTCCTTCCAATATCACAAACACTGCATGATGACATTGTCCTATCTCATCCCAATCTGCCCATAATTTGCACTCTTTCTTTGCTTATTCATATATGCCAGGGAAATAGCTGAAAGTCTGGGGAGAGAGTATAAAATCTGAGAGTGTAAAATATGCCAATTAGTGCCAGGAATGCAACACATGAGCTCACATGAATGCATTGTTAGTTTCTATGTAAACGAATTAATGCAGAAAGATAGAAATTAATTTTTTTTTGTTTCGGTTTAGAGCTTTTTGTGCATTATTCTTCAAGGGTAAAAAGCAGAATGCTAAATCAGTACAGCAATTCACCCAGATACCCAGGTCTTAACCTTGTACCATTGAAATTAACAGTTTAGTCACTGACTTCAATAATATTATGGTCTACTGTAATATCT
Organism: Sturnus vulgaris; assembly: GCF_052056855.1. Lineage (NCBI taxonomy): Eukaryota > Metazoa > Chordata > Aves > Passeriformes > Sturnidae > Sturnus > Sturnus vulgaris. The sequence goes on from NC_142283.1 coordinate 20,812,864, forward strand.
GAAGCTTCATGGATGCATGCCAGAAATGTCACAGGGGAGTATCAGAAAACCACTGTAATAAGTCAGCATATCCCTCAAGTAAAATACACTGCTCAAATATCAGATGTGTCCCAAAGCACCTGTATCAAAACCTGACTTTGGAACACTCCCCTTGAGCTGGTCATTTCTAGCCCAGCAACCACACTTATACCTCTGCATCATCAGTAGGTCCCAGACTGATAAATATGCTGAAAAGGTCATGTCAAGCAGCAGTTGCTGAAGGGATGCTACAAAAGGCCACAAGTAATAAGTCATGCAGAAAAATTTACTCACTAATCTTAACACTCTCAAAATCCTTCTTTGCAGAATGACAAAATTGCTTGCAGGAACAGTGGCTGTCCCTGCCTAGCTAACACCTTCAGTACTTTCCTTTTCAAAGTAGTCTTCCATGACATACCATTTGGTACATATTCATTGTTGAGTTGGACCTTTTGCAGCTACAGAACAAAAGAAGATGAGAATTTTGCACAGGTACATTGTAGCATGGAAATTACTTGTCTTTTCCAAATAAAAGATATGTATAAGATATCACAATTTCCAGTGACTCTTACCATAGTCTCAGCATATGGGGTATCAAAAATAGCGTGATTTCTCTTTTGTCAGGTTTTAATTTTCCTATTTACTGTTTCATTGCAATTCTATCACAGCACATTTGATGTCACAAACATAAGCAGAACTGTTTTTCTTCTCTGTTATTTCCCCTTACCTACTACAAAATAAAACCAAAGAGAGATATATCTGTTTGGTGTAAGGGTAAATTCCAGAAAGGAGTGCAATAAATGCCCTCAAAGCACTTTTTGTCTCTTGCAACAAGGCATGGCTATTAGAAATTCATCTTGGATACAGAGAGTCTTTCAGAATTAGAAAACATACTTAGAAACAAAGTGTATGGAATATCAGCTTACCTCACAAGGTAAAATTATGTGTATATTTGCTTTGGCAGAACTCACATGGAACTGGTTACTGTATTGCAGGAAATTTTTAAGGATAAAATATGGTTTGGCTCATCAAATAAAGTAAACTAAACTTCAACAGTAAGCAACCTAGGAAATTTGGTTTCTTTATTATTAATTTTGCTGTTGGTTTTCCACTCAGGGGCACAGATCATTTAAAATTATACCCAGTAGTCGAGCTAAAAGAAATCTTCTGATAAAGAGCAGCTTTACCAGAAATATATTCTGCTGCTCTAAACTTTCAAATGCAAATGACATGAGACACGAGTATCTGGCTGCAATAGTGCCCCCAGGTGACGTCCTTGCTTCAGTCCGCTTCTCTTGCACACCAAAGCCGCACCAGCACAGAAATGGATGGTCTCCAGCAGTTCAGGACTAGTGCCTTGGAGCTAGAGTTCATCCCCTGGAAACTCTGTGATGCCTGTACAAATCCCACGTAAGCACCAGAAAAGAGCAGGCTGTATGGGATGGGAGGACCCGTCCAGATTTGTCTCTTTCCCAGTCCAGCGGCTGTGACGGGAAATCAGCTTCTGCACAAAGCACAGAAGATGGATGCTGCACTGAAGTCTCAGCCTAGTTGAGAATGTCCTGATGTCCCAGCAGGATAAGGACAAGAAGGTTGGTTTGGACTTTTTGGGTTTTTTTCCCATTAGACTGGGGAATGGAGAAAACAAGGGATGAGCTTAGTGGAGGGGAGAACGGTTCATAAATTCACTTCCACAAATTGGGTGCAGTATTATACAGATGCTGTTCTGTACACCTTTAAATCTTTAAAAGATGCTTCATATAAAAGTATTTATTCTGCTACCAACATTCACCAAGTAGAAAAATACTTTTAAAAAGTATGCTGACTACGAAATACAGTGTGGAGGGAATAACATTTGCTATGCTTCCACTTCATCATTCAAGAACTGAAACATTCCTGCAGTCACCTCCAAGACTTTGCTGTTGAAAGATGCCTGACTGAGTACTAGAGCTCTCCAAGTGTGCATTGCTGTTGTTGCATCTATTCCAGTGGACACAATGAGGTAGCACAGGCGTGTCACCAGCATGCAAGTATGCCAGAAAGAGATCTTACTCCAACATATAAAAGATTTAAACACATTTTCAGTCTGTGCACAGGGACAGGACCTGAAGATGCAAGCACTCATGACCGTACAGGACAAAAGTCCTTTGCCCTATAAGAAGTGTGATATCCTTCACACCAGTGGAGAAGCACAGATTCCATTTCAGACACCAGGATTTGTGTTTGTTTGGTTTGGTGTTTGGTTTCGGTTATTTGGAGGGGGGCATTGCTTGCCTATTTTTATTTTTTGGGTTGGTTGGTTGGAGTTTTGGTTAGTTTGAGTGTGATAGGGAATAAAAGTGTATTTTTCTCATATTGTAAAATCTGTTATTTAAAAAATTGTATTGTTGAAGGCCTGCCTGTTCTGAACATTTAGTCAAAACTAGGAATCCTCAGCTAGCTGTTGTATCTTAGTAAGAGTGAAAACTGTTTTAAACACCTATGATTCCAGCTGTTAGTACAATTTCTTTCCATGAAAAGAAGTCAGGCCAGCTGTAGCTTGCTGTTTTGTAACCACCTAATCCAAGCATCTGAAAGTGCCAGCTCCTCTATAAGATTAACTGGCTGGTTGACAACGCCCTCTAATTTGAAGCTTTTGCTCAGTAAGGGATAAAATATCCAGGGGCTACCTTGGGAATTGTGTTTTGATTGCTCCTTACTCGTGTTACCTTGCAAACTTAATAGACATTTTGGGCCTATTTATTTATATATAGGCTAGATTGTTAATCATGTGGAGGCTGTGTTGACACCACTTAGACCCAACTGGCAACATTAAAATAATTGGCATTTGGAACATTATATTCTCACTACCTGTGGCAGTCCAAGTGCAACAAATCTGGACATTAGCCTCTGGAAAGAACTAAAGAAACTAAAACAGGCTCTCCATCGTTCAAAACTCAGAATTTATCTAGCAATTGTCAATTCAGTCAGAAAAGACACAGCCATGAAAGGACAAAGAAGGACTTTTTTCCAAGCTTTGAATTAATTGTGAATGCCACTGCGCAACAATACTCAGAATTAATGCAAAGGCTGGGAGGGCTGCTTGAGGTGATTGCATAAAAACACACATCCATTAGACTTTTCTGTTTAGCACGGCATTAATGAAGTACAGCGTTTTCCCAAGCAGAGAGGCAGGATCTGCGCTATTTACAGGCAGGTTTTTGCTCCAAGTGCAAAGGAGTACTTCAGCTGCCATCTCCTGGCTGATGAACCCCACTGCACTGCACCAGGCTGGTTCCCATCTGCCTTCCTCAATCCCGTGAACACACACGAAACAGGCTCTCCTTTAATCCCAATCCAAACAGGTACTTTACTAATTGTATTTTTCACCAGTAGCAAAGATTGAAAAGCACACTGTATTTTCAGTCTCCATCTCTGCAGTTGTGATGCAGAGGAAAAGACCAGGAATTTGGATGCCACACAGAAGGAAAATGACAGGTGCAGTGGAAGGTGGGACAAGTACTGCAGATCCCCAGTAAGATGCCAGTACTGAACCAAGGGATCTCTGTTCTGCCAAGATCTGCCACATCCTGTGAAGTCCAATCTTCATGGGGAAAGTCAAGGAGCTAAAAGGAGAAATCACGGATGATTTTACCAACACAATGGGGTAAAAGTGGTCAGTAAATAAAGCAGGTCGAACATAGGTTTGTGGTGAGGAAGAGAAGGATAGTTGCATGCACATTTTTTCATTTGATTACTATCCCGACCTCAGGTTCCAGGTAAGCCAGCATACCAGTCATTCTTATTCTGGAGCGAGGTGGTAAGCAGGAAGTGAATGTCTTTGGGTGACCAGCACATTGGAGCAGAGAAGCTGAAGCCTTTGAAATTCTGCATCTTGTTTACATGGCATTATGACCCTAAAATAGATGGAAATGAAAATTATTTGGGGCCTTTTTGAACAGGAATTGGTAAAGTTGCTGCTTCTACCTATCTATCTGCTGAAACATGAAAACTGAACTAGAGAAAATGCTTAGGGTAAATACAGGTATTTTACATTGCTAACTCAGACTTAAACCAAAAATTGCAGGATTCTACTCATAAAACTGAATAAATAAGAAAAAAATCTGTCCTGCACCTCTAAGACATCATGTTTCAGGCAGCCCTCATAGTACAAAAGTCAACATAAACTGAGAACATGATAACATATCACCGTACTTACCAGCGCCTCTTGACTCTGTTGAACAAGGCATGGGTCATAGTTGAATATCTGACCTAAAGAAGGCATCATATTTTGTTAAGAACAGGCCCATGGAGAGTAGAAAGTCACAGATACAGCTCCATTAATAACTACAGTCATCAGTAGTATATGATATCTCCTCAGCACAATTATTCAGCAACCCGGGATGTTCTAGCATTGTGAAAAAAGGAACAGACACACAGAAAATCCGAATACCTCAGGCAAGGCCCTATTTAAACTATCTGTTGATGGATGAGAAGGCCAGTGAAGCAGACCAGTAGACTTAATCCCTGCGTTTATAAACAAGCAGCACTATTTCATTGTACTGTATTACACTGACTTGCAGCCAAGATGGAAAACGCTTACATAAAAACAGCACATTGCAATAAAAATTGCTTGTACATTCAAAGTTTCCCTTTTACATGCATCGTCTCCCTTCAAATTTTCATTTGTTGCAGCTTTTTTCTTTTCTGAGTTATGTTGACTTATCCAGTGTTCTGTATTGGTGTTTGTGTAAAAGAGGCTGGGGATCTCTGGCTTAAAAACATGAAGATTTTTAAAAAATTCTCCCCTGAAATTCCTAATATATTAGACAGTAGGATGGGGAAATCAGCACCAACAATCAACATCAGATAGTGAAATTAATAAAACAACATGATAAGAGTCCGAAAAGTGGGCTCAGGAGTTTTATCAGAGAAGAGCATGTCACTTACACTAACATCACATGCTCTCAGGTTTCCAACACTAAATATCAATCTTTCATTCCCATCCAGTATTTATTCCCCACTAGTCAACATTCATGGACTCCTTCCTCCCAGTCCTGATATCAGTCTCTGGAGAAAATCCTGACTCTCCAACTCCAGCTGAGCTCTTACCCTAGCTACTGGCACCTTTTGTCCCATCACTTAATAAAGACTATTTTGTTTATCAGCAATTTCAAAGTAATTTTCAAAGATGGTGCCTTGTCACAGGTCTTTTGGCCTATGCCATGCTCTGTGTAGATTTGCATACAAGCCACAGTTATTTGCAAAACACTTTGAAATTATCCTTGATGATATGAACTGTATAAATAATATTTTATTTCTTTACAAACTGTACCAATGCTGCACCCAGTTCTGTCACAATATTTCCTACGTTTTGGGCATTGTGACAAGGTTCTTATAAACTGTAATTACTATTTTTTAAAAAAACTAAACAAAACAAAACAAAACAATTCCCCGCAAATCATTTAGTCAGTTTTTGATCAAAACTTGGAAATAAAGGCCAAATTTAACTAACCCCATTATCCATCTCTCTCTCTGCTTTACTCGGTGTTTTAGTCACTTGTCACCTAAGATGAAGCATAGTTTAAAGGAAAAAAAATTTCACTTCTGTCTGGGAAAAAAAAGGGCTTGTTGTAACAGAATGCTTTTTCATTTGGGGGCTGACCTTGCTTTCATTTCCTTTCAGTCTTAATCTGCTCATCACTACCGCAATGTTACTAAGGCAGGGAGATAAATATCTGGCTGTTGTAGGAAAATAACATCCAAGAAATACAAGCAATTTATACACAACAGTCAGGACACAAACCTTTAGAGGATTTTCCTTCTCTCCACTAGCAGTACGAGGAATTTACAACATCCTTCATTGATGATCTTGCCACCCCTTCTGAGCTCACAGAGAACTGTGGAATGCCTGCTCTATTTTAGCACTCTTACAATGTAGAAATTTGACACAGGAGGATAGTATTTTACTGCAGTTTCCCAAGAGCACCAATTAGTTGCCTTTCTTTCATCTACACTTGCTTGGCAGGCAGGAGTGGCACTTGGTTTCAATGAAGAAGACACATCACTGTTAGGGCTCACAAACACACAAACAGCACTGTTCTGAAGAAAGCAATGCAAGGAATAAACATGAGCATGTGCTCAAGGAAATGCAGAGTAACACAACTACAGGGTTATATGTACAGTGATAATTTTTCTGCTTCATCATCCTGATCTGCAAGTAATACAGTCAAGAACTGATGTTTCATCATTTCACCATGAGTTTCATCATTCATTCCTTGAGGAATTCACAGCTATGCAACATCAGTCAGAGCAAGATCAAAGATCCACTGCTAGAGGCAACAACGTTTTGGTCTCAGCTTGCCATGTTTCAGAAATGCAGTTTCTCTGCAAAAGCCAGACAACTGAACTAGAAAATTCATCAAGCTGCTCCTTTCAATTAGTCATCGCAACATGCAGGATGGGTTTTAATGCTTCTCAGCATCCTGTACATGTTAGCACTGTTTTGTGGAGATCATTTTGAAGAAGCAATGCTGGAGGGAGGATCAGGTAGGTCACTGTCATTAAAAACACTTTCATTGACTTTTGCCAAAGTGAAACTGCTGATTGCTCATTAATGCACTTCATCTTTCCGTACATTCAAGACTGCTTCACAACCAGAACTTGAAGCATCCATTCCCCTTGGTTTTGTACTTCTTGCTCAAATCACAGTTAGAAAAAACACACTCATTTAGTATTCTCATAAATAATCTTTAGTAGGAAGAAAATGTGTCAATTTTATTTCTGACTGATATAATGCCTGTGGCGTTTATGAATGCATACATGTACTGTTTCAAAAACAAGGAAGCTTTGGGATAAAAACAAATTACATTGCAAATCAACCTGAAAAAAAAGTCAAACTAGGGTCTTTGCATACAAAATAATTCAGAATACTAATAATTAAATGCGGATTGTGATGGGACAGCTCACAAGAATATAGAGCAGGGAAATAGTAATTTATGTATGGGTTCTCCATTTCATTACAGGGCACAGAATGAACAGTTATCTGCTAGAAAAGTGATAGCACCAAGACTTCTAATATTTAGCTAGACAACTGAAAAAAAACCCAGCTTTAGGCTAAGCAGTATCAGCATAAGAGTCTAGAGGATGAATTTGAGGACAAATTTGGGAAAAAAGTCTCAAAGACTATCAAGTATGCCACCTTAGCCAAGGTGAAATAAGGAGAAAAGAAAGTAATTGGATACAAACATCTGAAGGGAAGAAACATCAAAGGAAGAAGAATCTTTTGCAGAAATAGAAAGCTTGCTGTGTTGAACAAAGAGGTGAAATTAGAATAAAGACATTTAATATGGTTACTACCAAAAATAGCTTGTGTTAAAATTCATCAGGATATGGAATGTATCCCAACAGAACTGAAACTTCATAACAATTTAGAGGTAATAAAAAGACAAGAGGCAGAAAAATATATGAATTCTGCAGGAGGAATTTGATGTTATGGAAAGTACCATACAACAGTGGTCCTAGAGCACTTTTGTCCCCATATTTCTAACTAATAGGACTGACATTGTATTTTAAAATTGCAAACACATAAATGCTGAATTGGTAATGAGACCAAATAAATATTTTTTTTTAAATGCTGTAAATTTGCCAGGCCAATGAAATAATTTATACACTTTTCCACTTTGTGTGAACATATCGGGAAACATTGGTAAATACAACATGAGAATATTTATGCAACCTTTTGGAGTAGAAGTTCTGGGCAGTTTTTCTCAGTTTCAGCCCCTACACTGATACCCCAAAGGGACAGAGTTCCACAGCAGCCACAACAGGACCCCTGTGATACAGCACCACACCACTCAGGGCTCACCAGGGTTTCCTATGCCCTTGGACAGAGCCAATTCCCAGGGGATGCCACCCACCTGCAGTGCTGTGGCAGCACAGGCACTGTACCAGAAGACACTCTCAGGGGTTTTAAATGATCCATAGCTGCTTACATTATTCATTTCATTATGATTAAAACAGTGACAGTCTGACAAAAGCTGCAGATTTTCAGACAGATATGCAGAACCAAGTGGCATAAAGCCTGCAGCCTGGCTGTACACACAATTAAAAATGAACTGGCTACACAGACAGATGCAGTCCCCCCTGACCTTAACAATGTTGATGTTAACATACGAACCTTCCCACTCGACTGCAGATAAGGAATGACAGACAATACTACAAATTAGAGAAGGTCAACAGAGCAGGAGGCAGCAGTTAGTCAATTACAAAAGCAAACCCTCTGCTAAAGCACCGAGTCCTGTGTTTTCTCAGTATAATCAACTGTCTGAGTCATGAGGGTCTAATAAAATTGACCTGTTTTTCCTTTATCTAATTGATTGATGCCTACAATTGCATGAACTTTAGGTGTGATAGAATGTAAGTCTTAATATCATGTAGCAAAAGGCAAACATCTAATTAGTCTGTCTTCAAGTCTAATGGTTGATCCTGAAATGTGCAGTTCTATCCAACCATGACAAAGTTTTCAGTTTGAAGGGTTTACAAAGACAAAAAACATTGTTTACAAGCTATGTATGAACTCTACTGGGTCCTAGTAAAGTTGCTACAGCAGAACAGCTCTTGTGGGAAGAACAAGTATTGAATTATAAACAGAGGTAAAAAAAAATCTCCAAAAAGCTAATGCTTTCCTCAGATAAGACGTATTCTTTCAGTTAGAGATGAAAAAAATCATTATTAGCGTTCTTGAAATAGCAAGGTGTCAAAATTTTCTTGATTCATTCCCCAGAATAAGTAATTCAAAATCCTAAGGAGCCTTACAGATATGGTTTTCCTCCTTAGCTCTATGGATTATCTTATGTAACTATTCAGACACTTTAAAAATGTGTATATAGCTCCAAGATTTAAAGGTTTGGGTTTTTTTTTCCCACACGTTTCCTACATATAGCCTTCAGAGGAATGGTCTCAGACCTTGCTCCCCACTGACAAGTATCTGCAACAGCTGCTGTTGCTGCCTGGTGACCCCTCCTTTACCCAAGACACTTGTGTGTGCACTTTAGTTTAGACCTCGCTGCTGAGCTGGACCTGAAATAGAGCTAGACACTGGCTGCAGGCATACTGTTTGACACTTGGATTTTCAGAGGAGTCCTATACACCCAAATCTCCCTGCAAGAGTTGGTATTTAACAAAATCTGAACCCAAACCAGAAGGTACCTCACCGTTTTCCGTCTGTGAAAAAAGTAGTTAGACATGAAAGGCCCAGTATATTTACTTTTACTGAAGCCTCTATAACCCTCTTCCCCTCCAACTACCTACACTGAAGTTAGAAAATGGAAAGCAGCTATGAAACTCCACTATTGTATCATTTTTTGAATGAGAAGACAAACAAAATTAAAAACTGTTATTAAAAAAAAAAAGAGGATAGAATTTGAGAAAAACTCCAAATTGTACTTTCTTATGCATTCACAACAACATCAAGGAGTTTCTGCTGTGAACAAAGCAATTTCCTAGGGTGTCCACTACTGCATTCTGTTTGAAAATATATTAAAAATAAAGTTCACCCAACAGTGCACCACAGAGCACAGCCTCTGTAAAGGGATTTCTCTGACACTAACATCTATAGAACATGAGGCTGAAAAAATGTTCTGGAAAACCCAAAGACAAATTTTAATCTTCATTTATGCACAGTTTGGTGACAGAGTACACACATTCTCCCTTTCTTTCTCTAACTACACACAATATTTGACACTAGAACAAAAATATTTATGCACTTTTACATGTGCAAATGCAACATACAATTAAGAAAATCAACTTCCAAATTCATTCAGGTTCCCATTGTTATATTAGTACTTTCTCTCTGTAAATCGCTAACACAATTTTTTTCAATGTCCTCTCCTTTTCTTGGGAAATTTGCTAGACATTTTCTTTCCCTCCCAGCTGCACATTTACTGATGCCTCACTAACACTTTTCCCTTGAACTGATTTTACTCCTCAGCCATCTCTATGTCTGTGCCATACTGCTATTGCTAGACTGAACAATGCATTCTACCACAAGAGCCATTCCCTTAGAGGCAAATCAATTTTTTATTCACTATTTCTCACTCCTTTTACCAACAGGCTACTCATTTGAAAAACCAAAATTTGTTCTCAGCATTCCTAAGAGCAGGACTCTTAAAATAAAAACCATGAATTCGAGTTTTTTAAAGAACAGTTCCAGCGCTCACATGTGTCCACAAGCAAGTAGCCATAGCTTCCAAAGACTATTAAAACAATGCTTTATGTTGCCACTTAAGGCCATCGAGATCTACAGGAAAAAAAGCCAAGGAAAATTGATTTCCTTTAGTCACTGACAAGAGCCTATTACATTCCTGAACTGCCACAAAGAGGAACATTTTAGAAGCAAATAGTGAAAAAGTAAGTGAAAAGTAGTAAGTAGTAGTAGTAGTAAGTAGTAAGTAGTGAAAAATAAGTAGATTTTACATCTCCTGATGATCAGATTTAATACATTCTACAGGTCCATTTAGTTTTAGACTGGTACACTGACAGGTCTTAGAGACATTTTACAAATTTTCCAGCTTCTCTTGAATGCCTACGTAGCTTAAGGGGATTCACAACAGGCACTGGTCTGATAACATTAGCATTGTCATGCATAGTCAACTTTTATATAAATATTTCCATTCATCTGAAAAGTTGCTTATATGATAACATCAACAAAAACTAAGCAAACATCAGAATGCTGCATGTCTATTGCCCTACAAGCTACAAATTAAATCAAATTACTAGCTTGCATTACTTTTAGCAGGATTAGTGCTCAAAAGTATGAGTTTCCCTTGGGATCTTTGAGAAATCAGAGCCCAAGTTTCCTTGTAATGAATCATGATATGTTTGTGCTAGATAGAATATTAACAAACACTAATGCATATTTTTAAAAGATACAACCTCACTAATTCCTAAATATTAACTGGGTTCAAACTCCTTACCAGGGAAAGAGTAACATTGTTTTTGTGACACTACACAGCCCAAAGACAAGGCCTGCTGTGGGCCAATATACAGATCACCAAGGCACAGAGCTCACATAAGACAAAAGAGCACTAACAGGACCTCACAAACTCACCCACAGACATCACCTGTAATACACCACAAATTCTGAGCTGGCTCTTGCATTTTATAGTCTAGTAAGTGCTTTACAGAAAATTACCATCTGATAAATTGTCAGTTAATATACACGAAGGCCAAAGAGGCCCCAAATGGGAAAATTAGTAAGAACTTCCTGAAGAGCAAATTTAAACATATAACTTTCTACAAAACTGATTACATGGCAGCATCAATTTTGTTTTGCTGCTTTAGTTTAAGATACAGTCTTATGAACCAGAAAATACTGTAAACTTACATTGAGATATGAGGTCTTTGGAGCAAAGAAAATGGATCTTTGAAAGCAATGTTAATAGAAAATGGTTAGCACATTCAGGCAAATGAAAGAACTAATTTACATGCAATTAAACTCCAGAGACTCAGAGAAGTAATTCTCAAGTCTGGCCAATCAAAAGCTAGGCATATAAAAATAAGAGAAATAATATGTTAATTTATTAGTTGGGGAAAACTGGTACTCTCTTTTTTGGCAACTTGTCAGACAAAAGCCAAAGGAAATATATTTAAATGCAGCCTTTCAGAGAAGTGTTTTAGCATATGCTCTAATTTGGGAAGAGGGCAAGTCAAGAGAGACACAAAGGGGGTTAGAATGTAATTCCTAGCATAAGGAAGATGTTGAAAATCAAGGAAAAGACAACAAATATGAAAGAATTGCAAAATCTAAGTGTTCCTGAAGGGATCTGTAGTATCACATGCTTTTGTAAAGCATAAACTGTGTTTGCAATTTATGAGAATTACAATTTTACCACAGATAAATTGTGGCTTGAGTGAGAAACCCATAGCAAGACTGCAGACCTGATTTTTGTTTCACAGAGAGAAAAAAACCTATTAAGAGAAGAGGAAAAGATACCAGTAAAAATACCATTTTTTTAATACTGAAATTAGCTTGTACTACTCCAGGAACGAGCTTAAAGGCTGCTCCACTATGCATTTGAGGCTAACTGGACAGCTCACTGGGTGGAAAAGCACAACCACAGGATGTAACCATGTCAACTTTACACTGCAACCATGTTTAACTACCCTGCATCACAGCTTGTGCACACACATCACCACTTACCACACCTCACTCGCCAAGAAATACGACTACTCTACAATGTTTCCGGAAATATTTTTGCCCATATCATTAACTAAAAATCATACAATCATAGAATTATAAAATATGTTGAGTTTAAAGTGACCCATCAGGATCACCAAGCCCAACTTCTGGTCCTGCATGAGATACCTCAACTCAATTAAGAACAATTTGAGATTTAAGGACTAAGATATAGTGACCTATTTTGGTTTAACCCATATTTATGAGGTTTTATTTGCTGCAGTTGAATCTGGCCTGCTATCTGGAATTAATATCTTTAAAGTTAATTAACTGAAAGGAAATCAAAAGCCACAGGGAGCCTGAAGTACAGATAATCATTCTAAAACTGTCATTACATTTCAGAGCAATCACATCTACTTTCCTGAAATGATGTCATCCTTAATAATCAATGACCTATGCATCACAGTCATAAATACTATGTCATTTTTTATTAAAACAGAGTTTTGATTCAAGGAACACCGAAATATAAACATGTCACAACTGCTTTGTGTGTCAATATGCTCTAAGTGCCATTAAATGCAAAATCTCTGGCATTACAGAGCATCATTAAAATATGTTTTGTCAAACTGAGTAGGTTTAATTAAACCTATTATATCCTAGAAGGCACACTGCAAAAGACAAGGACAGTATGCAAGAGCTATACATAATTAATTCTATTCATAACAAAAGCTGCCAAGTACAAATTGTCAACTTGTTTAAAAACATTGCCAAGTAAGGAGAAATAGTGTTTAGTGGTATTTCAAGCAATTACCTTAGATGTGTAGTAGAATAATGTAACTGTACTTACCTAAAGACCCTTTTAAGGATTTTGGGTCCAAATGCCTGGGCCTTGCAGGACTACTTTAAAAAATAAACTATGTAGCTGTCATCCAGACACCCTTTGAAGTCTGTCAGGGTAGTTGACATGATGATCACTTCCCCAGGCAACAAGATCCAGTGACTGACCATGCTCTCAGGGAAGGACTTTTTCCTAGTGCCAGCCAGCAGCTTCATTCCATTTTGTTGTATCTTATCACTGTCACCAGATAGGGGACATCAGCACCTACTGTCCACTGCCCTACCTCTGGAACTTGTAAACCACTCCTGCAACCTTCTCCAGGCTGAATGCACCAAGTGACCTCAGCTCCTCCTTAGAAGTCTTGCCCTTGAGACCCTTCACAGTCTTGGTTGCCTCCTTTGGACACTCTCTAGCAGCTCAATGTCTTTGTCACACTGTGGTACCCAAAGCTGCCCCCAGAACGTGGGGCAGAGCAGCACAATCCTCTCCCTCATCCGGTTGGCAATGCCTGGTGCTGTGCCCGATGCTGTCACTGTATGTACTTGAAGGTTTTTCCTTCCTCAGGCTGAAAAACCCCAACTCTCAGCCTGTCTTCATAGCAGCGATATCCCAGCTCTGCAGTAATTTTCATGGCACTCCTCTGGACTCACTCCAACAGTCCCACATACTTCTTAAGCAGTCTCGAAGGGAGTAACCTGTGCCGTGCCTGTTGTTTGCAGTAGTGCACAGAAGGGTAACAGCTCTCCATGTGCCTGAGGCACTGCCTGGCTTCTCTTGCAGAAACCATGGCCATTGCTTGGGAAGTTGACTCTGCAAAGCTACGAGGCTGGACAGGCTGTTTGCCACACTCCTGAGCTTTATGAGCAGCATGAGCAGCACAAGAGATGAATGCAAGGACTGGCAGTCACAGCAAGTCCTAGGGTGATACCCTCTGCTCACATGAGCCCAGGGGAGGGACTGTGCCTTGCAGGGGTGCCCAAGCCCTGTGCTGAGTGTTCTCCCAGGTCCCTAATGGGGACGGGCTCTGCTAGACTCCTCCAGGCTGATGGCACATTGTGCTCAGCTCATGAGCTACATGGCTGCTTGTGGCTCAGCAGGAGAAGCCCCTGACCAAGGCTTGCCCACGTGCTCGGGGAATGGGCAGCTCTGGTGTTAGGAAGGAATTTTACCCCGAGGCGGATTGACTCCAGTCCCCAGAAGATTTTCACCTTCCTCTGGAGCACTAAGCACCATTGTGGGTAATTACCGCCTGCTGCTCTTGCAGCACCACAGCTCGACTGGTGCCCTGTGTCTGCAGTCAGGAAGGTTTTTTCCCCTTTGGGTCACACACATTCCCAGGATTTGGGGGAGGTTGTCTTCCTCTGAAGTCCTAGTCATGGAATCCGTGCCAGAGAATCTGTGGGTTATTGTGAGTAAGGCTCTGCCCACCACTCTTGTAGCACAAAGATACCACGGGTGCCCAAATCTCAACAGAGCTGCCACTTTTCAGCCATCCCTGTATTCCTTTAAAGCTGCCGTTTTTCCCTTGATCTTGGTCCTTGTTTCATGTGTGTGCTGCTCTGGGCCTGCAGCTTGCCCTGCAGCTGCAAGCACACAGTACTGCCATTCTGGGGCAAGTGTGGGAGGGGGAGAAGCTGCAGGGGTGGCTTCTATAGTGAGGTTCCAGAAGCTTTCCCCATGTCAGACAGAGTCATTTCCAGCTATTCCAAGATGGACCCACTGCTGGCCAGGACTGAGCCTGTCAGCGATGCTGGCAGGGATAACATACTAAGAAGGGGAAAAGAATTTCTGCAGTAACTATCCAGGTATTGCAGTGAAATTCTGAATGCCACTGCACATTATAACATATTTTCATCTCTGGGATGTTTAAACAAATTTTACATGCTCCAGTGGAGTCCTTATGCCAGTGTGCAATGCTATGGTGAAGGTAAAGCAGAAGCAAAAGGCTCAGTCTCCAGCTGTACATTCCTCAGGGAGGCCTCCAACACACACAGTTATTGCAGCATGAACTCCAACCTTGGCAAACAGCCCTAATGAAACAAACAAATAGGAATGGCACAATCAATCCATTAACTTCTCAAAAACTCCTTTTAAGCATATGAAGCAAGTTAGCAGGTTTTGGCACCACAGTGAAAAGGCAGAAATTAAGAAACCTCTTTAAACTCTTCAAAGATTTTCAGATAAAAGTCATTATCTTCTGTATAACCCAAGCATCTACTGGCTGCATTCACAACAAGGCATATTTTCCCAACAAATATATTTATTTAATGAATATGGAAATTAAAACACAACAGTTGGTATGTACTATGCATTTCTTTACCACAGATAATTTTTAAAATATGTAAAACTTGCTTGTGTTGCTGCTCAGATCATTTACTCAAAGAAATTTAACTCTTCAGGAAGCAGAGCAACATAGTGTGGAGTACCAGCTTCTTCATTAGAGTTTCCATAGTCATCTGTAAAATTCTGGCTCTCTTTTGAAAACCAGTTCAGCTTGCCTGAGAACTGGAGCCTGCTGCTAATGTCAAACAGCAGTGGCCCTCCACTTTAAAGCATTTTAAAACAGAGCATTTGTGACAGCTTCAGAAGTGATATACACGAATCCTGCTTGGGGTTCAACCCTACTGCACCCTGGTTATCCTATAGGATAAAACTTATTAATACTTAAACATAAGCATTAAGAGTATCATGCATTTTACATAGAATGCTTTGGTTCCAACACGATTTCTTCATTGAGTCATTGGCCAGCAAGCACTTGCTTCCATCTTACCTGAATTATTCATGAGGCATGCCCCTGTAGAAATCATCAACTTAACTGGAAGAATCACTCAGCAGAATACCCCTGTCAAATTTTATTTTTTCCCTTTTATTAAGTTCCTTTGTTAATCAAAAGCACTGCATTTTTCTCCCAAGAAAGAAGTAGTGTATGAACAATTTATTCATGATCATGGATTACCTGCCACACATCAGGAATAGAATATTAGACTGAAAGATGGGTAATCTGTTGGGCAGATGACAAAATTCCTAAGAATTAGTGAAGAAATACAAATAGGTATATATTAGTAACATTTTGATATAAATAAAATTTAGTATAAGTCACTACTTGCCAAACATCTATTTTTAGGAAGTAGCAACTGTCTCAAAATAAAGGCACTAATATGATTGTAACTTTAGATGAACTTATAAAGGAAATAAAAATTACCGGTTGATATTGAATAGACACAATTTATACAATTATTTCAGGACAATTATATTTCATCATGAAAGCTGAAAACATACACAGTGTGCAAACAGGTTTCCATCTTCTGTGCTTGCTTCAGTAATTTTGGAGACAGAATATACTCAGTATTTTACAGGCAAAAAACCCCATAAACTAACTGTAAAACTTTCAGTGAATTTAATCCAAATCACTGGAATATAATCCAAAACTTCACAAAGGAAAAGTTCATATCTCTGAAAAGGGCAGCACAAGACCTTTTTAAAAAAATAATTTATTTCAACCGAATATAAAGATGAAGACTGAATCAATTCAGTGAAATGTTATCAAATTCACATCAGTTTTTTCTGATTTCAAGGTGCTAGGAAGAGCAGATGCAAATTAAGAGTCAGAAACTCTCTCATTCTGTAACTCATCCAGCTCTCCACATCTAATTCAATTCCTCTAGCTATTTGTCCTGTGTTCCTGAATTTTAGAACTACCTTTAAAAACAGAAAGAGAAATACTCAATTCCCTCTCCTCAAATTTCATTATCACTTTGACTTACTACCATCTTCTCATATACACATTATGAAAACAACAATAATTTAGAGCAATTTATGTCTGAGGTCAACAATGCTGACAGGTAAGTGAATGTTTCTTGTTTGATTATTAAGTACATTTACATTTCTCTTTAAAGGGGACATATCCTAAAGAAGAAGGCTCCATCCATGCACAGATTCATTTTTAAAGCAGTGATATTCACCATTAAAGTTTTGAGCTACACTGTAGTGATTCCCCTTTCCCCCATCTTTGAAGTGATTCATGCCTCTAGAGATAGAAAGATAGAACTGTTTTTCTAGTCTCTACAAGAGAAGGGCTGTGATTTTACTTGCATCTTGAGAAAGGAGCATAAGCAAGGACCTCCTGTTAGGAGCTCCTCGGTAAAGTGTAAAATCTGGCCCTTAAAAGTTTGCTTTCATATTTTGCCCTTTATTATCAGACAATACTGACATTTTATTTTTTTCATTTCAGACAAATCCCTAGTAAACAGTAACTGCAACAGCATGTTCACCTTTCTCGTATCAAAAGCACATAATGCCTCAACACTACCAGAATAGCTCTACAAAATATCATCTGCGATTCCAGTGTGACAACAGGGTCAAAAGGAAACATGACTGCTGTCTGAACAGAAAGGCAGGGAGGATTTAGTTTTGCAGACTGAGGTGCAGGTTCAGCCTGCTGGGCTCAAGAAACTCTCACTGATCACAGGGAGCCAAGTGCTCCCCAAGAGAACTGTTGCCTGCCTGGCAGGACACAGGAGAACAAAGCCAGGAGAGTGATAATATCACAACAGTTTCAAGATAACTGAAGTATATATTTTATCTACTACAAATGCCTGCTCAAAGAACTGAAAGAAAATGTCTTTGGATAAGGCAAGGATCATAGACCATAACTGTTCACTATTTTTGGTACATACCTGACTACCAGCCCCATTCATTAACTAATTCATTATTGATACATTTCAGAATGAAACAGAATAACCTGTAAGATCCCAGTTATGTACAGCTCTATTAAACTCCCATAAAAAAAAAATCGAAAAAAGCAAACCAGGCACTATTCTGTGGAATTCATTTGCTGGCAAAAAGAAAATCCACATAATCTTTCTAGGGAGAATAATATAAATGAACTTTTCATCTAAACCTAGTATTCCCCACAATACTGACTCTTACACTTGGCATACACCAGCCATCTAGAACTGACAGAAGACATTCTATCTAATCCCTGAAAAAAATAGAGAACTTGATTTTGGATGAACTTAAAATCCCTTGGAAGATTACTTCAAGTATAATGAAGCATCATAAGCTGAAACATTAATATAGAACAGTAAAATTTTTTCCTCATTACCTTCTGCTGGTAATTATGGAAAAAATCAGATATCATGTATGTGACCTCAATTCTGCAAACGCTTAATCATGACAAGTATATGACCCATTTCTCAGTATATCCATCTTGAAATATCTTTAAAAAGAACATATAAAAATCCCACTAGAAATTTGTTATTACTTTTATCTACACATTTCATATACATATTTATATATGAGTCAGCAATAAAAACAAAACTAGAAACAAGACTTTTGTTTCATAGAAATTTAATTTCCCCTTTAAAATGTATTTTAAAATGGTGATAAACTTCTAATAATACATGCATTTTTAAAATACAGCATCTATATTTCCATTCATGTATATAAGCAGCAAATGGTTTATATATTAATTAATACGCAAAATATTTCTTGTAATTCTCCTTCACTAACACATAAAGTTGGTATGTCTTGTGCTGTAAGTATTTTATGTAAGTATATACTCTTTGGTATCTCTCTTTATTGAGAGTAAACCTTAGCATTCAAGTCCAAAAGCATCTTTCTGTTGCAGCTGCTGAGGCTCTCAGTTACTGCTTCCATGGTCCCATGGGTACAGCAATTCTTCTGCTCAGTGATAGAAGTACCTTCTCACATACAAAAGTAATTAGCATCTTTTAGGAAATACTATGGGATTCAAAGAAATATTTAGTGAATATTAAACCACTAAACCAATGCAGCTAACCTAGGATATACTTCATAAACAAGACAATCCTGGTATGTGGAATACCAAGACATAGTGACAAGTATCAAGCTTTGAGGCAGACATACCCTAGCAAGAGAAACAACTTTTACGTAGTCTCTTTCTGCCTAGTCTCTTGTTTTGGCTGTGGTAGAGCTAATTTTCTTCAGTGTCTGGTATGGGGCTGTGTTTTGGATTTGTGCTGGACACAGGGTTGGTAATACAGAGATGTTTTTGTTATTGCTGAGCAGGGTTTACACAGAGCCAAGGCCTGTTCTGCTGTTTGTGCTGCCACACTGGTGAGAGGACTGACTGTGCTTGGGAGGCTGGGAGGAGACACAGCCAGGACAGGTGACTCCAACTGGGCAAAGGGATATTCCAGGCTACATGGCATCCTGCTCAACACATAAAGCTAGTGGAGGAAGCAAGAGAGGGATGCTCAGAGTGATGGTGTTTGTCTTCCCATGTCACCATTACATGTGACAGGGCCCTGCTCTTCTGGAGATAAATGAACACCTGCCTGCCATGGGAAGTAATGAATTAGCTCTTTATTTTGCTTTGCTATTGTGCACAACTTTTGCTTTCCCTATTTAGCTGTATTTACCTCAATCCATGAGTTTTCTTCCTTTCACCCTTCCAGTTCTCTTCCTGATCCTGCTGGTGGAGGATCGAACAACTGGCTGCCTGGGGCTTGGCTGCTGGCTCGGGTTAAACCACAATACTCTCTTATCCTACTTAGAACACAGATTCTTCTCGCCTTTTTATTTTCCTCTGTTATCTGTCCCTATGAGACAAAAGCAGCAGCTCTCAGGGTTGGGACTCTGGAAGGATTGTGAATTGCAAAACAAGGAGCAAACCTGGTAACCAAGGCAGTATGAAAGCCCCTAAAGTGTTAAGTTTTGTAGAAGGATGATAAGAAATGTCTGCATAAGAACAGAAACAGTTCTGTTGTTTTGGTTTTCATTTTGTTTTGTTTTTTTAACTTGATTATAGCAATTTGGGGAAGGAGAAACTGTGGGTGAGATACAGAATGGTTATCTCATTGCACCTACTAGGGCATGGAGCTGGAGACGCAGCACTTGGGTGGTGTTTCAGTGTGGGACGGTGTGCATGTCTGTGTGGTACCAAACAGGAGTCAGCCACCACTGCAGAAAGAGAGGAGAGCTCTGAAACTGAAATGCTTGCAAAATTGCCACAGCAATTTAGTCTTCATGCAGATTTCAATGGATAACAAAGGAATCCTTTTTCTTCAAATAGCATACAGAAAGTCACATCTCTTCATTAACCTGATTGAATGGTGTTAAAAAGACACAAAAAAGGAGTAGAATTTTTCATATCGGCATATGTGAACAAATTCAGTTCTGTAGAGATGCAGTGAAACATACCACAGTAAAATTTTATTGCTTTGAGGCAGAAACAAATATGAAATTTACATGCATTCATGTATATAGACATAAAATACACAAACATCAAGAGAAAAGCACGAACCACTATCTCTTTTAAAAGTCCAGTTTTTAATTAAATTTCAAAACAAGCAGGGAAGTTGTAGAAAATAATGCAGCATAAGCAATTTTTTATCTAATGTAGCAGTTGAGAGGAAAACCCTTGGTCTTAAAATATTTTTTGCCTTTTGAAGTCAGTTGAAAAGGTTCCTTTTTATCTGAAGAAAAACTAATAAAAGAGTAATTTATTGGTAGTATGGGGTTGTGAGGCAACAAAAGTAGAATCTTGAAGAATAATACATTTATGTTTATCCTGAGTGTCTCTTGAAAATGAAAGCTTTCTAAATAAAAGGGGAGGTGTGGTTTGTGTTCTTATTTTAATACATTTCCATCTTCGTCTTTTTTTCATAGACTTAGTCCTACACACTATGAAAATATGGCGAATTAACAGCGCTCACCTTGGAAAAATATTTGAATCTGTTCAAAAGCCAGCTATCCATGCTATCAGTTTCCCAACACATGACATTAGGGCACATAGAAGGCAGATTTCATTTTGTAGCAATATTTGGAAGTACAATGTGGACAAGGACAAAGGACCAAACATGAGAAGCAAACACATTCTTTCCTTTTTAATCAATATCTTGTTAGACTGGTGGGGTTCACTCATTAATCTTCCAGTAAGGGAAAAATGAAACGGATTTACCATTACAGCAAAGTAAAATTGCAAATTAAATTCATTCTAATGAAATTGCTTCCAAAGAGTGCTACTTCATCACATGCAGCTTCTGTCAAGAGAGTTTGGACTTCAGAGTATTCATTTCTTTGAGGTAATGTATTTATCGCCAAATTCTGAATCCAAAATACCTGAAAACAAACTTTCTAAATTGCTCCTCTTACATTGTGCATATTTTTAAAATCATGCAAGTTCCACTTGAAAAGTATTGTGTTCTGCGTTTGATAGCTTCAAACAAATCCGAAACTGTACTTCATGTGACTGCTGTGCTGCACCTAAATGTTCACTACCTTATAGCTGAGCTAGGATATACAAAAAACTCAAAAAAATTAAAAATGCCTGGAGGCTTGCAATGCATTGTTTCTAATTTCTTCAGTAACTGTTGCATATTGATTGATCTAGTATTGTAGAACAGAGGAAATTAGCAATTAAAGGCTTCCATGCATCCAGCATGAGATCCTACAAAATCCTGTTATCCACAGGAGCAAAATTAAAAGAACAAGAGGAATCAACACAGCTAAAAACGTGCTTATTGTAAGCTGTGCAGAATTTGTCCTTTGCTGAAAAACATGAAAACTCTGCACAGATTGCATGCACAAGAGTATTTAATGCAGGATTATAACTCAATTAAGGCAACTATTTCTCTGATCCTGTAATTCTAAGGCATTTTGCAGATGGCTATGAATCCCAGGCTGTAATACAAATTTCTTTCTGTTCTCTTTAATATAAACTCACATATTATGTAAAGACACAGTTAATCTTCTGCCTAGGAAAATAAACTTCACAATGTAGGTCAAAAGATACACTACTGCTTGAGATGAATTTAAAATAAGGTAAATTAAATTAACATATACAACATTAAATGTGAATCCATGTATGTAAATACGACATTTACAACAAAGCTTAATTGATACCCATGTTTCCTCAAGGAATTATTGACCATGTCCCAGAGCACAGGGAAGGAATATTACCAGCCCAGCAGGAGCCGTATCAACCCCGGAACTGGACACAGCATCACACACAAGGCTGCGCACACAAATTGCACAAGATTGCAACTTCAGACTCCAAGCTGGCCTGGAGATTGGTCTGCTACAGGAATAAACATGCCCTTTCTCTGTTCCAATGTGAACAAAAGTGCATCTATACTATCATTAATCATATGAGACTGGTTTGCTTCAGATTTGTCAAAACTAATTCAGCTTTGCTGAATTTAGTGACAGATATCGGATTTATCTAGACCAGGAGAAGAGAAAAAGGTTATATAAGCTTTGCTAGTATAGCCAGACAAATTATATTGTTTATCCATGCCTAAACAAAAGGTCACTATTAGCTCAGGGTTAACTAAAACTTTTTAGCTAATCTCTGACCTAATTTTGACCTCTCTTATTAATTACAGAAAAGCTTTCAGTAAAATATTGGTTAGTTGTGCTTACACATCCCCCTCACCTTGCCCCAACCCTGCTTCTGTAGTTTCTTATCTTACAGATCATAAATTAAAGACAAAATATCTTTTTCTAAGACTAATTAGTACCCAATTAGCTTCATGTTGTTACCTAGAGTGGAAGTGACAGTAAAGACAAACATTAAGCATTTAAATCTCTTAAATGCAGGAGGCATTTATGTAGAAGAAAGGATTAGGAGAACCTTTACTTCACTTTACTTCTCCCCCCAGATCATAAAATATTATTTCAGAAAGCCTGCAAAAACACCCAATTCTTCTGCTTCTAGCAAAGAAGTACAGTTATATCACTGTTAGAAGTATAAAACTAAACACATGAAGTCAAGAGGATCTATAATTATGTTAGTTGGTTTTAACCAGACATAATCATTTGTCATTGCATCATACTTCTTACAGAGCAGTTTACACTGGGCTTGTTTAATTCCTTTAGTAGCATAATCATTGTATATCAGAGTATGGGTATGATGTATTTATATCCACGAGATCTCCCCATCTGTGGAAGACTAGTTTTTGCTCAAGTAAAAGAAAGCACCTGAGTTATAATTTAAAAAATCACTTTTTCTACTTTTCTTTTTGTAAGTCAGGATTGTTCAGTTTCTCATAAAAACATATCCAGACTTAATGTAAAAATTAAGTCTGAGAGAAACTAAACCCAACTGCATTGTAAAATACATGTAAATTTATAAAAAGGAATTCTCATAATACAAGAAATAAAAATCTTGAAGTTAGAAAGAACTGTCAAAATATTTGGACAAATATGGGCCAAATGCCTTATGCTCATCTGAACTAAAGAATATAAGGAATTATGGTTCGAAAGCCTACTGTAATTAGATACTGAAGCTAAAAAGCTCAGTAGAAACTCAACATAATTCTAACTGTTGAAGCCTTACGGTTCCATCACATCCGTATTTGTATTTCTTGTCTCTTTGTACTGATAAAAGCCTCTCCAAAATAAATTCATCCAGTCATACTGAGGATCATATCTGACACCCAAGTGATAAGTCTAAATTATGTTCAGTTTTCTTCCTTTTCTCTGCAGGAAATGAGAATGTTCCTTCATCATCTGAACAAAGGCACCTGGCTTACTGCAAAAATGAAAAAGCTTGTCCATTACTGTTTGTCACATTGGTAGATAAACTCTTGCCTAAGAAGGGCCTAAAAGTTGTTTTATTATGTACAGTCAGCTGTTTGGACCAAACTCAAATTAATATTCATTTGCTAGGTGCAAATAAATCCCACTGTACAGTCAGTACAGTTTCCTTATATTTTAACATTATTCACCAGAAGCTCCATTCTTCTGAGTTTGCGTTTATTCTTTGGCATGGGCTTGTCATATAAGCCATTTTTGAGAAGATGCTCCTTGCTATGATGGATCTGGGCACCATGCTGAAGTTGGAAAGAGCATAAAGCTTGAAGAGGATGGAGTATAGTCTGCAGAAACATGAAGGGGTGGGGGACAAAAAAGCCCCAAGCTTTTAGTATGGTATTTTAGAGACATCAGTTATTACAGTGACTACTGTACAATGACTACTTAAAAATCCTAATAAAATACAATTTGGATAAAATAGTTAAAATTGTTAAGTTGTTAAGAAAGAACCTTTGCAGACACAAAGGGCACAGCTGAATAGAAGATGTACTGAAAAGAACCACAGAGCAGTCATACACCACCTATGTGGTGCCATTCCTCTCTCCTTCCTTGGAACCACTCAATCCTGACTTCAGCCCCAGCCACATTACTGTAAGTTATGGCTTTGACTTGACCTTAGCAATGGACTACAATCAATTACTGTGGCTCAGTCAACAAGCTGCAATAAAATAAGTCACAATAACTAAGCTCTTTGTGCTTGCACAAAAATCTCTTGAGGCAGGTTTTAGAAACAGAGGAGACTCATGATCAAGGCAGCCAGACTGCTATCCTGGAGACTCAACTGTGTCCATGCTTCTGCCCAGAGGTATTGTGTAGGATTAATGAATCTACACAAACCAAATTTATCTCAAGTGGCTCCTAATTGTAGACTCTTCATTTTCTGGTTGCCTGACTGAGTCACAGGGCCCCATGTGCAGATGTGTAAAGCAATCACATATGTAACTGAAGACAGCAGAAGCTGAGATTCTACTGAGAAAAATATGACTCTTAAGAGCACACAGGAAAATCGAGTGACATACTGGGTATCAAACCAAGTGCACATTTTTAATTTTCATGGCTCTCAATTTCAGTTCACCATCTTATATGCTGGGAATAGCATTTAGTCCAGATATGGTGTAAAAAATGAATGAATGTAGCTCTTGGCTACTGCAATAGTTAGAGAAAACAGCAATTTTGTCTTTGAAAAGTAGACTGGGCCAATTCTCAGTAACAGAGGTGAATCAGAATACAGGACTTATAACTATAGACATTAACTAAACATTTACTGTAAGACAGTAAATGTAAGACAGAAGTAATTAAGACAGAAGTCCTAGTGAAGGAAAAATATGTTGTCCTAGCACAACAAAGAAAAAGGTAAATATAAAACCCCACATATATACATAAGTTTCTTGAAAACTTTCTTTACTTGGAGTTCCAATTTCTGAGCCATATTTTGTTGTATGTCCACACACTTTGTCCAAGTCTGGGTTTAAATCCAAGTCATTTCATATTAAGGTGAGTCTAGTGTCACAGAGGCAGACATAGAGGTGGCATACTATATATTATGCCAGCTGCAGGAGCAATTTTTGACCTGGGCACCTTTTTTAGTAGGCAGATATTGAGTACAAAATATTAACTAGCTGATGGAGAGCAGTATGAGCACCCCAGGGTGATGACTAGCATGTAGTGGGTACATTGATGAGCTCTAAATCTCTTTTCACAGATCATTCACTACTACATTCTGGGCATGCAATTAAAGACTGCAGACTGGGCTCTCTGGTGTAAAAGTACTTGTAGGTGTTTTTCAGAGGTCTTATTAAATTGATATTACTAATGTCAGCACCAAAAGATTAAGAAGGACATTTTCTTAATGACCTCTTCCATCATAGACTAGTGGAATCACAATTTACAAGGAAAGGCTAATGTCCAATTAGTAATCTCTGACCTGGAATAAACTTAAACTCAAGAACTATTAAGCCCCAAATTCCTCCAGTGACATGTAAGAGTTGTGAGCTGGCTGGTAGGCAGACATAACCCAGTGGGTTACATTCCATGGCTGAAGAGTGCAGGAGATCAGGGGACCTGGCTTTAAAAAGCATTTAATCTTCAAGATAGCTGTGAGGGGGTATTCAGACCACCTCTGCTGTCTAGCTTTTGGAGAAAACAATTTACTTCTTTCCATGCAGTAACATAACTTATCTCCTGTCACAAAATGAATTAGGTTAAAAGACCACTTCGTTGTGTTCACTTTTGGAGCACAACTGTCACTGTAATCTGAACACTCTAGAGTTAATAAATGAAAAATGGTATCCACTGCTGCATTCTTGTTATAGTTTGCTATGCAACAAAACTATTAGAAATGTCATTAAGACTTTAACTGTCAAGTTTTACATTAGTAGCTAAGTACCTTCACCACCCCTCTACAATTCATGAAGGAAAAACTCAGGTATTTAAATTTACATACCTCTTGTATAGTCTTATTTTTTTCCAAGATGGAAAGAGCAACAGCTGCACATTCAAGAGTAGACAGACAGGTGTTTGTTGGTTGTGTACGAATTACATATTGACTTGAAATACTGGGTTTTAACTGCACCTGAAAAATAGCAAACTCTAGTAAAATAAACAGGTCAGGATAGCAAACAAGATACCTATTCTCTACACCAAGCAAAACGCATGCTCATTACATCTCTGTTCACTTGTCTTCTTCCCTTTTTGCTGTTTTGTCTCCCAGTAGCCAATGACATGCTACTGTTCAGTGTAATACACGAGTGACCATCACAAACAAAAACTGCACATTTGTAACTGCACGAACATGCAAAGGAAATAAAAAATTTTGTTAGAGAAAGACTAAGTGAAATTTTAACAACTGATTTCAGTTGCTATAGATATGCTATAACAAAAATAGAATTATTCACTTATGCTTTTTTAAAATGAACATTCTAAACACACACACAATCCCATGCAAGGTACAATGACCATATAGTCATTAACACTTTATACCCTGGCAAAATATTATTTGTCAAAGTTCTAAATGTAAGACTTTTAGAAACTATTTATTCATACAGTGTATTAGGTCACTGATTAGAACTATCTGCTTAACAAAATCATGTCTGAAAATAATTTACTGGCTCTGCCTCAAGTGATAAACATTTTACACTATCTTGCAAATTAAAGGATTTTAAGAAAAGTAAATTTAATTCAACCAACAGCTCCAAAAGGTTTTACCAGGTTTTTAAACAGTGGCTGAAACAACACAGAATTTATACTACTTGACTCTACATGAAAATTCAGATATTATTCCTTTATTCCTAAGATTTCCATCTCCACATATATCTAAAATGTAATTTTCAATATAAATAATGTTTTAGCAACATTTTTAGTTTAAAAATTCTTAGTTCTTTTTTCAAAAACATTGTAGTGCAGTAGAAAAACCCCAGATAAATGCTTATAAAAGAGCAAGTTAATTTTCTTTTTTAAAACTCATCCCATCAATTGCTTTTTATTTTTCTTCTTCTTGAAAAAATGAGTGAGTGATCCCCATAGCCATAATATTGTTCCCATTTTGCCTGCCAGAAGTCTTTCACCATTCTTCACTTTATTCAATACCTTCCTCCTTCACTTTTCCTCATTTTTCCTTTTATTTGAAACATTTAATTTTCCTTCATCTCTCTTACATGAAATTAGGCATTCTTTGAAGTTCAAGTTAGTTTATAAAAGGAAAACTCCGGAGTGCTGAAGAAACATAAATGAGTAAAATGAAATTCTACTGCCTTATCTATACCAACTTAATGGAAATTAAAAATAATAAAATTAAAAAAAAAAAAAAAAAAAAAAAAAAGGCAACAAGAAAAGAGTAAAAGGTGCTCTGGAAAGGATAAGCAAGTTAGCTATAAAAACTCAATTTACTCAAATATGGTAAAATACAGAAAAATAAAGCCTTTCTGAACTACCATCTTCAATTTGGTATAGAAAAACCAGAAGAGAATAAAATTACTTAGGAGGAAAAAATGTAGGATTTAGACATCAGTGTATGTAATGAAAAGAAAAAAAGATAGTATTTTCATTTGTTACTCCTCAAGGTTTTCTTTGATTTTATGCCTTCTCTCAGTGACCATGTAGAGATCATCATCACAGCAGAGTAGGAAGCCTAGTAATTTGAAATATACAGAAATCTATGCTGGAAAAAACTTATGGTCTTTACTTAGAAACTCCTAAATAGGTATCAAAAAACAGGGTAAACTCAGTCCATCACTTCAACATGTGTCTTGAGCAGCAAAGCAGACATATATTCACACTTTTTCTCAACAGCTGACAGCTACATTCTTCATGGAGTATCTCTCCATGGCTCCATCTCCAGTTTCCAGGCTGAAACCACCTGGTGGAGCACCTGCAGGCCCCCTGGCTTCCCCTTCCTTGGACAGTGCCTTAAGGCTTTCTTTTCTAGGAGTTGTGAACAGTTCGGTCTGCTGGTTTCTATATTCATTCCTTGGGCCTCATGCTGAAAAATATTTGAGATAATCAACATAGCCAGAGAAAGAAATCTTATCAATGATTGCAAGACAACTTTTATAAAGAAAAGGACCTACACTTTGCCACCATGGAGTCAACCATGGACCAAAAACGCGTGTAACTGCAGCTCTCAAACAACTGACAATGCACAAAAGGGCAACTTTCTAGTACTAATAGCCACAGCAGCAGCAACTAAGTTTCTTCTTTAATGAGAAGAAAAATGACAGAAACAAATGCCCCCATCAATTTTTCTGAAAAATTATATATTCCCTGGCATAAGATTAAAATACCATAGAGAATGATGGAGATCAGAGGAAGAATACCTGATCAAGACAACTGCTGGCAACAGTTTGTCTCTTAGGCTTTTTTCAGCATGAATTTTACCCTATTCTTTAAAGCAGCACAGAATCTAAATAAATGATCCCTAGTCACCTGAAATACAGTCAGGGTGGTCTTTGTCTACCACAAATTGGACTGACTCACCAAAATTCCTATCTGAAACTTAGATACATTCTCTGAACCAATAAAACACACAATAGTCTACCCACTTAGATCATAAACTGAATGGTAAAACAAAGCAGAAACAATACAGAAGCCAAACAAATTAGAATAGTTAATAAATTTCAGACACAGGAAGATATCTTCTTGGAAAAACATGCCTAGATGTATGAAATATTTACTTGTCCTATGAATTGATTGGGTTGGAAGATGACTTCTTTCAGTTTTCACCAAGAGGTACAAACTTGCATTGCCTTTTGTGCAGTTAATAATTTCAGATTTATTCAGAGTATTGCAACAAGCTCATCCAAGTTTCTGCATTACCTATGTGGATTAATTCTTTATCTGTCACCTGTGTATCTCGAATCCAGCTGAACATGTTTAGTTCAGATTTACAGACATGTTAATATACTTCATTTAAACAAAATCACACTGTCTACCGCTTACATCAGACTTCAAAATCTCAGAATGAGTATACACAAATATTCTGTTTAAGTACATTTCAAAACAACAATTATGATATTTTAGAAGCACTTCTCCATAAAATGATAGATAACACAGTATAATAATTTGTTTGGTTTTGATGCAAAGTAATTTGCAAATCATACATACACTTTGGAATAATATCAGTTTCTAACAAAATATAGAAATGACAAGTTGAAAAAGCAGCAGACAGTTTAATACTGCTCACCAAAATAACATAAGAAAGAAGATGGAAACTATCTCAACCAACTCAAACTAGAGAGGGATTTAGATAAACTGAATGCAATTACTCACTGGAATTCAGCCAAGACACTGAAATTAGTGTATCTATTCTCTGTAAGTGCAAATGAGACTGGGGACTTTGTTTCCAAGCCATGAGAGGCATGAAGCAACACATAAAATAAAGTTGCATTTCTATCTGTAACTCATGACTCCTGTTTCCAAAAGCCCGAATTTCAGCAATTCTCACAAATTGTTACACTAACTTAACACTGGCTTATCTGCCAATGCACCATTCCCTTAGAAAATGCTACAGACTTTGAGCATTTACAAAGGATTTGAACCACAGTAAAAATTGTGACCCTTCAGTGCTTCTTGAGGCAGAGTTTTTCTTCCTGAGCCTTCCTTGGACATGCTCCAGGCAACTGAAGACCCAGCTGATCTTGTTTAGCTGTTCAAAATCGATGGAAGGAAAAGTGTTGCATTGATGGGATCAAAGACCTGCTGTTTGAAATTTTAAAAATTTAAGTCAGTAAGGACAAGAGACTGATTTCTGCTTTTATTTTAAATAATAGAACTGGAAATCTAGCAGAAAGCTCTAAGTGCTCTCCTTAATATCTTTCTACCTTTTCTATACTGATTTCTTCATCATTACTCTTACCAACTGTACTCTTAGCAGCTTTACTCTCCAAACAGAACCCAACATTATGCAAAATTATACTAGGAAAATAATGCATCACCAAGAACTCAAAAAAAGTTAACATGTCTGTCTCACAGGACACTCTACACAATCCTTGCCTGTTCTGTTTTCTGCAATAACACTACAGGCATCTCAAAACAGGCAGAGGCGTAATACATTTTTCTGCAGCTTCTATAAAAGACTTAATACTTAAGATCACTTCCTCTTTATGTTGATAGTGTCTTTTGAAAATCAGAATGTCAGATCTAGAATTAATTTGCTTAACTTTTCAAGAATGAAGGAAGAAAGTACCATCTGTCCTCCTGCTTAACATAGGCACTAGTTGCTGGTCATATGTTCTACTTCTTTAATACCTTTCAGAAAAAAATATAGCCGTTTCTTTAAACTAACTCAAAAGGCACAAAAAAATCTCAGAAAGGGGACAACCACATCCTGCTATCTTGATCATCCTTCTAGAAGCTAAGAAAAAGTTGCTTTTAAGGTGCTTAAGGCAGTAAGAGCATTCTGTGGAAGCTACTGCAAAAACAACCTCAGACAGAAGATGGGTGACAGACATGGGAAGATCTTTCACTCAGTATCCAGTTTGAACAAGCACCTTTTACCTGTAAGCCAAAACAGTTTTCTGTACTTACAAAAATATCATGCAGTTAAGTAAAATTACCTTTTGCCAGAGAAAACAGGCTGAGTAAATTTAGTCTCAGCATGCTACTGAAATTTAAATCAAGAATATAAATAAGTTATCTTGTTCAAAACCTTGGCTTTAATTTAAAGTGACATCTTAAGAGCACTCTCTTTCTAAAATACTGGAGGGAATAACTGCCATGCAACTGTCACAAACGGACAGCCTGAGAAAGTAAATACCTGTCACAAAACCCTCAGTCCATGAGGGCATGACTTTAAAGACTTTGATGACTGGAAAAAAGGAAACATAAACCCCATTTTTGAAAAAATGGCAAGCAGAAGATCTAGGGTTCTACAGAGAAGACTCATTTTTCTGCCAGGCAACCTCATAAAGCAGATTCCCCTGGAAACCATGCTAAGGCACGTGGAAAAAAAGAGGTAATTGGAAGGAGCCAGCATGGCTTTACAAACAGGATATCTTGGCTCCTGTGATGGAGCTACAGCAGGTGGATAAGGGCAGAGCATGGACATTGTCTACCTTTGGGCAAAGCTTTGGGCATTGTTTCACATCATATCCTTGTCTCTAAATTGGAGAGATGTGGGTTTGATGGATGGACCACTTGGTGGATAAACAACTGCCTGGAATGGCATGGAAAGATTTGTGGTAAAGTGCTCCTTGTCCACATGGAGACCTGTGGCCAGTGGTGTCCCCCAGGGTTGGTGCTGGGACTGATACTGGGACTGCTACTGTTCAACACCTTTGTTGGTGACAGGGACAGTGGCATCGAGAGTACCCTCAGCAAGCTCCCTGACAACTCCCAGCTGAGTGGGGCAGAGATGTGCCAGAGAGAAGGGATGTCAGCCACAGGGACCTTGGACAGGCTTGAAAAGTGAACTTCAACCGTGTGAATTTCAAGAAGTTCAACATCATACAAGTGCAGGGTCCTACACTCAGGTCATGGCAATCCAAGTCACACAGAGAAGAGACTGAGACCAGCCCTGTGGGGCAAGATTTGGGGGTGATGGTTGATGGAAAGCTCCACATGAGCCAGCAGTGTGGGCTCACAGCCCACAAAGCCAACTGTGTCCTGGGCTGCACCAAAAGCAGCGTGGGCAGCAGGGCAGGGAGGGGATTCTGTCCCTCTGCTCTGCTCTGCTCTGCTCTGCTCTGCTCTGCTCTGCTCTGCTCTGCTCTGCTCTGGTGAGACCCCACTGCAGTGCTGTGTCCAGCTCTGGGGTCCCCAGCATGAGAAGGACATGGAACTGTTGGAGCAAGTCCAGAGGAGGGTCATGAAGTCAATAAAGGGACTGGAGCACATCCCCTGCAAAGCCAGGCTGAGACAGCTGGGGCTGTTCAGCCTGGAGAAGGGAAGGTTGTGTGGAGACCTCATGGCAACCTGGCAGGATCTGAAGGGGCCTGTAGGGAAGCTGGAGAGGGATTCTTCATCAGGAACTGCAGTGACAGGACAAGGAGTAATGGGTGCAAACTGAAAGAGGGGTAGATATTAAGGTTAATAATTAAAGTTTAGATAGTAGGAAGAAATTTTTACTGTGACAGTGGAGAGATCCCAGAAGAAGGTGAGATACTGAACAGGGTGAGATATTGCTCAGGGAGGTTATGGATGCCTCAAGCCTACAGCCTCAAGGCCAGTTTGGATAAGGCCTTGAGATACCTGGTGTAGTGGAAGGTAGCCCCACCCTTGGCAGGGCAGGTTTAAGGCTCCTTCCAACCCTTAACATGTCTTTTGATTGAATATTTAGGTCTATCTATGTTAAATGGTGAAATAAGTCACAGGTTATATTGTGACTCAGGTAAACCTTAAGTAATCTGTTCAATTTCTAGGATATGACAACATATTTAGCACATTGTCTTTCACAGTTTCCCAGGAACTTTTCTCATTAGGTATCCCACAAAGGCTTTTCTCAGGCCATTCATGGTCTCAGGTTAGATTCCAGAGTTTTATCACTACAACCAGCCACAGGACATCTCACTGCTGCTGTGGTGAAAACTGTGGTAAATACATAATATTCTGTTTGAGAATCAAATGCAATTGCTTCTGCTGCCTCTGTGGCTGTATGCATATTCTCCTGACAAACACTCTGTTCAACCTTTGCAGAACAACGTGAATTCAGAGTTACCAATTAGCTCTTTCGCAGCTCAAAACCAGAAGATTTCTTAAGCTCTTGCAAACCACATCTGCATAAGAATAGTGCCCAGATTTTCTTTCATCAAGTATACTGTTCATGTATGAAAATGCATTAAACCACTATGTGCTTTCAAGAATGCTCTATGCTTCTGGAACCAAAACAATTTAAAAACCATATTTCATTGCTGTGGGCTGCTGTGTGATAAACGGTCCAGAAGAAATCCAGGACAGCTACTCACAGAATTACTAAATGCTCATAATCTGAATATAATCCTACACAATGTCTCTTTGTTCCATGACTATGTCAAATGACAACTATTTTTAAAAACAACACTTCTGGTATTCCATTATATTTCTTTTCCATATAAACAAGTTCAAA
This sequence comes from Sturnus vulgaris, assembly GCF_052056855.1. Classification (NCBI taxonomy): domain Eukaryota; kingdom Metazoa; phylum Chordata; class Aves; order Passeriformes; family Sturnidae; genus Sturnus; species Sturnus vulgaris. The sequence continues at coordinate 20,845,990 of NC_142283.1, forward strand.
ATAAATGATTTGGCATATAGAAAAATATTTGAAAATGCCATAAGTACATCCTGTGAAAAAATAGGTTTTAGTGTTTCCAGATATTCTGAGCCTTCTTTTAAAACATCTTTTTCAATAAGTATAATTTAGATTGTACAGAGTACTTCTCTACTGTGTTCCTTGCTTTCACTCTTAGAGGTAGTTGATCAGCAAGAAAATAAATTGCCAAAGTAATGTATTCTTCATATACAGAAATTCTTAGATCACAAAAAAATTTAAAACAAAACAAAACAAAAACAAACAAAAAAAACCCCAAACAAAACAAAGCAAAAGAAAAGAAAAAAATTCAGAAACTAAAACCCCTCAAACACATATATGCACTTTATCCAAACCACCCTTGCCAAACGGAGTTTTTAGAGTGCTCCTGCAGTACTTCCAGCCAAATTTCTTGGGCCAGGTAAGGAAGCAATGAACATAAAAAGGAAATAATGCCTTTTAAAAGCAAACCAGAAAAAAACACAAAGCTTTCATGATCACACATGGTAACACAACATTTACTACATGTGAAAAATTGTGGTAAGTGAACCAGGGCAGAAAAAACCCCACTGTAAAGGAAAAAACATTACTAATAGTATAATTTATCTAGAGAAGAGGAGTTTCTTACATAGCAAACTTCCCACTTCGTAATTTATCTCATGATAAATTTTATCCATAAATATGAAACTTCTATTTATTAAATAGTTGCAAGAATTGCAAGCTTAATACATATTAAAGTTTAAAAAATAGCAACCAAATTAGATACTTCACTTTTCCAAATATATCTGTAACCTAATCTACAAATCTGCATTGAACATTTTACATATGATTGTGTACTAAATTAAAGGGAAATTCAGGTTCCAAAGCACTATTTTTCTTGCTGCAAAACCTCATAATTCAAATTTGTACCTTAGTACCATGTACATGGATTATTTTGAGAAAGTCCAACAACTAACTAATCATTCCTTATGCTACATACTTCACTCTTTAACGCACTATGAAATCAAACTCTAAACAAAACACAAAATAGTTTTCAGTGACCTCCTTAGCACTTAATTTCTTCTATAAAACTGTTGACAACAGGCCCTTGTTTTTTCTGCCTATGCAATAGTTTCTGAAGTTTGTTTAGCAGTGATCCCACATTGCAGTTTTTGTAAGAACTCAAAATTTGGCATCTTCTCAAGGATGCTAAGAGAATTCAACAGTTTAGCACTTGCCATTTCTAGTCAAATCAAATTTGTCTTCTCTTTTGATTGTCAAATAAGGTAGCTGAAACACCTGCAAAATTCAGTTGTTTAGAAATATCACCAAACAATGTTTTTGAACATTACTTTAGATGCTTATGTCCATCTGCTTACTTAGAAATCTTAACTACAGAATCATGGAATGTTAAGGATTCATTTATGTTAAGGTGGAAGGGACCTTAAACTTTGTGTAGTCTCAAACACCCCTGTGATGGGAAGTGACACCACCCTCTAGACCAGATATCTCAAGGCCTCATCCAAACTGGCCTTAAGGCTTCAGCCTTGAGGCATCCATAACCTTCTCAGGCAACCCGTTCCAGCATATTACCACTGTCACAGTGAAGAGTTTCTTTCTAATATCTAACCCTAACTTCCCCTCTGTAGGAGTGTGCTGGGCTTTGCACCACTAATTAGTGGTTTGTCATCAATCTCGACTGTTTCTGATCGGAGCCAGGATTATCAGAAAGGCAATCGAGCCGGATTCTCGTGTTCAGACTTGGTGTTTATTATATCTTATCAAAAATTACAGAAAGTACAACAGTACCTCTAGCTGCTTCCTAGAAGTAGGAAAAATGGCTCTAGGCTGAGCCTGTTTCAAGGTTTTTTAAAGCTAAACAGACTAATAAAAGTTTAACACTTGTATTATTTATACTTTTGACCCAATAATAGATTCCCATGACCTTTAGAGTGACTTTAAACTGACCAACCAGAGGTTACTACCTAAGTTCCGTGAAGAAGGAAGAGAAGAAGATAAACAAGAAGAAAGACACCACCCAAAATTCTCCATCTTGTCCCATAGCTACCATTACACATAAAAACTTCACATTTAAAACCCATTACCCAGTGAAAATACACACATCTAACCCATTACACATTTATGATTTCTAACACATTATTTATATTTAAAAGTCTTCTCCAAGGTTTCAGGTCCAGTGCAGTGTTTTTCAGAGGGTCTGTACCTGGAAGCACAGAAAGCTCAAAAACTCCAGATTCCTGAGATCCAACACCCCTCTTTCAGTTTGCACCCATTACTCCTTGTCCTGTCACTGCAGTTCCTGATGAAGAATCCCTCTCCAGCTTCCCTACAGGCCCCTTCAGATCCTGCCAGGTTGCCATGAGGTCTCCACACAACCTTCCCTTCTCCACAGCCCCAGCTGTCTCAGCCTGGCTTTGCAGGGGATGTGCTCCAGTCCCTTTATTGACTTCATGACCCTCCTCTGGACTTGCTCCAACAGTTCCATGTCCTTCTCATGCTGGGGACCCCAGAGCTGGACACAGCACTGCAGTGGGGTCTCACCAGAGCAGAGCAGAACAGAGCAGAGCAGAGCAGAGCAGAGCAGAGCAGAGCAGAGCAGAGCAGAGCAGAGCAGAGCAGAGGGACAGAATCCCCTCCCTGCCCTGCTGCCCACGCTGCTTTTGGTGCAGCCCAGGACACAGTTGGCTTTGTGGGCTGTGAGCCCACACTGCTGGCTCATGTGGAGCTTTCCATCAACCATCACCCCCAAATCTTGCCCCACAGGGCTGGTCTCAGTCTCTTCTCTGTGTGACTTGGATTGCCATGACCTGAGTGTAGGACTTGGCACTTTTTGAAGTTCACTTTTCAAGTCTGTTCAAGGTCCCTCTGGCTGGCATCCCTTCTCTCTGGCATCTCCTTGCCTCACATAGTCTAGTGTCATCAGGGAGTTGCTGAGGGTGCTCTTAATGCCACTCTCTCTGTCACGGTTGAACAGTATAGGGCCCAGTACCCACCCCAAGGCACACGTATAATCCCCTTTGTTTCTTGTATGAATATTTACAAACACAAGAAGGGAAAAAAAAAAAACCCAAACCAAAACAAAAAAAAGTCTAATCACCAACCAGGAGGTCCTTGCTAACGTTAAAGGATGCAAAATAAACTGGTCATCAGTTAAAACGGTAACTTAAATAAAGTCCAAGTGCAGACAAGCTGTAGTTCTAACCTAAAAGGAACAGTTTTAACTCCTGCAAAAGAATACAGCATGAGGCAGATACACTTGTCCAAAAAGCTAAGAGCTAACAAACAGTAAAAGTGTAAGGAAAGGAAAATCCTCATAGATAAGACATTACAGAAGATGAGACTGACTTAGGAATATCTGGCCTGTATATTCTGCAAAAAATAATTGGAATACCATCTGGTTATGGTCTTAGTTTCTGAAATTGCATGATTTGACACCTATAACTAAGGAACTAAATAATTTAATCCTGCCATTAAGTTATTGAAAAATATTTATATTTAAAAACAAATCATATAGGCTATTCATGTCACTTCGTAAAATGACTATGCATTTCCAGTTAATTTCCAGGCATTGTATTTTTTTTGTATTTAGAGAAGAAAAAATCTAGAAATTATTTCTGGTAATATATCTCTTGCTCTGCGTACATTTAAAAAATTAATGTCAGCCAACATTTCAATATTTTATGCAGCACCATTCTTTTAATAATTAATAAAACAGGAAAGTGCTGCAAGTAAATTGAGTCAGTGAGCAGAGCATGAATGTAGAGAATGGGGTCATGAAATGAAGGAAGAAAAATTAATTATGTGTATTGTCACAGCTATTTAACTATAATTACCTGCAAATATCAGAAAATTGAAAACGAAAATTAAATACTTCAGTGTCAAAATCCAGCATCAATGCAATGACACTGTTCTTTGGAACCTACTAATTATTTTTGCTTTGTGTAGTTTCTTGTTTTCTTACTGCATGTGAATAGCAGTAGGCACAGTCTTGGACAGGTGAAAAGCAGTGGAAAAAGCTCCTGAGAATAATTTCCACAAGGGCAGAAGGGAGCATGATAAGAAAGAGTAAAAGTACAAAAAAAGTCTTCAATTAATCTAGCTATTTGAAAGGAAATTCAATCAATACAGTACAAAATTTGCAAATGATCCTGAATTGTTCTAGCACAATAGTTATAAAAGAAAAGGGAAAAAATATAAAAGCAAAGCTTCTGCCCAAGTGTGAGAAGCCAATTCAGTTTTGTTATGCCTCAGCAATGGTTGCCAGGGGCATGTGAGGGAAAGGTTGCCCATGTGCCACGTTCAGGAGGTAGCTAGAAGATGGAGGAAAGCCTTGTCTCTGGGGAGACTTTGCCTGGCACCATTTCATGTCTCGCAAGGGGGCCGGCAGTCAGCAGGGGAACTCTGCAGACACTGTACTGCAGCCAGATGGCAAACGGTTTCTCCTCTACCACTGGACTGCAGCGGAATGCTGGACTGGGCCAGTGGTCTCCTGTCAACAGGTGGACTTGGGGAGGAACCAGGGGCATAAAAAGCAACCGTACCAGAAGCTCTGGGGGGCTGTTCTATCCTTCACCTTTGACTCTTTGGGGGCTTTTTGAACTTGCTTTTTGAGTGCAGACTTTTGGCTTGGGGCTTTGGTGATTTGAGGGACTTTTCTGAGACTTGCTTTTTGAGACTTGCTTGTCAAAATTTGCTTTTGAGTCGGGGCTTTTTGAGTTTTACATTTTTGCCCTGGCCCCAGCCTGCCTTTTGGCTCTCCTGCCCACGCTGGCTTGCCCTCGTGTCTGCCCTGCTCCCTGTGTCCCTGACCAGAGCCCTGTCTGCTCCGTCTCTGCCTGAGCCCCCTATTTCCAGCCCTGCCTGCCTCCAAGCCTGCCCATCACAGTGATCCTCCCCACCACTCCATCCAGGCTCCTGGCCCTTCTGCCCGAGCATCCCTCACCTTGTGTCTGGTCACCGCAGAGCCATGCACAGGCAGGCAGCATGCACAGCCCCTGCCTCATGGACACTGATGGCACTTCCCCGACCTCCGGGGGTTATGCCCTCTTTCTCCCTCTCCCTCTATCCCATTTTTCTTCCTCTTGCTGTGTCTTCTCTGTCCCTCTTTGGAAGATAACTCCTTGCTCTCTCGTTACCAATAAATGGTTCTCATTTGCCTCGTTTGGTTTAATTTTGTTCCTGACCATCTATTATTAAAAGAAGTCTTCGCAGTTCCCCACAGTGGAACACGACACCAAGAATAAAGAAGTATACACTTCTGACATCTGGAAAATCATCTCACACCTTTCAGTCACAAAGAAAATGTCACTGTTTTGCGAGGTAATAAACATGTGCTTATGACCAGAAAAATGTCAAAGACCAATGTCATTGAAATTAACCTAAATGTTAGTAAGGACAGAATGCTGTCGAAATCCCAGTTCTCTCCCTTTGTTCTCAGTTTTCTCAAACGGCAATTTCTGACAGTCCTAACCTAAAACATTTTGGTGTCTAGAGTTTGAATTTTTTTTTATGTTCTGATTGTAATAAGACAGCAGCAAAAAACTGAACACATCAAACATTTCACAATATGTAACAGCTGTTAATGATTATGACTATGTTTATTTTACAAGTCATCATACACAGGTTATGAGCTACTTACTTAATGGAAAGTTTTCTTGCTACACCAAAAATTGCACAATGGGAAAAAAAAACAATATAATGCACAAACAAAAATTTACTCTCCACTCACAGAACCTTCGTCATTCTAAGGATAACTGGGTTGTCCTGTGGGATTATTAGTAAAATCACCAGTGATGACACAGATAAGAAATGTGTTTGGAACAAGTCAGTGAAAATGCAGTATTTTTCTTCCACGAGTACAGATGGATGGTTGAATGCATACTTTCCAGGAGCAGCCTTACTACAGTATTCCCTGCTGCAATCATTGTGGCTGGCCTTTGTTGTCTTCGGTTCTGATTTGCCTCCTGCTCACCTGCACTCTTTAATCATGATCATACTTCTTTCCCATGCAGAATTAAACTGAGCATTGTTCATTTATTTAGGTTCTATTGCAAAATTTAGTATCTAATTTCTCTCATGCAAATTGTAAACCATAACAAATAAAAAGAGAGGAAAGCATAAAGATAAAAAGAGACTGTAAAAAATTCATTTGCTGCTTGGCACTATTTATTATCTGGCCCTCATAAAATCACTTGCCGAAGTCTCCTAACTGTGGAGATGAGAAAAATTATTTTTCTCTGCATCTCCTGAGCTCATTGAATAGGAGATTTTATAAAAATTACTTCAGAGAGCAATCAGAATAAGAGTCAACTAAGGTACAGCCAGATGACAATAGTGACTCTTGCTTTTTCTTCTGTTTTGGGTGCTTTCTGTGTGAAGATGAACAAATGGTTTTATATTTCTGCTTTTACATTAATCGTAATCCATTCTCAAGGTGTTAAGATATGTATTAAAATTATGTCTGTAAGCACTAACTACATTAGAAGGAAGTTTTAACTTTCTCTAGAAGGAATTTATCTAAATGACTGATTACACTTTAGGGTAACTGCTTGCTCCATCAATGAAATTCTTCTGATTTTTGAACATGCTTTCAGAAATGAAGTGCTACCCATTCTTTAATCCTCTAGGCTTGAAAATGGCAAATTCCCAAATAAAGTTTTATTATCTGAATATACCAGAGGACTAGTTCACAAACCCCACTTATTGTTAAAAAGCATCATGTAGGTATTCAGTGAATCTCAAACCATTACAGTTTCTCCACCAACTCATTCATGACTTTACCCATCATTAACAGAAAAATAAAAAAATTAAATTCAGCATTTGCTCAGCTGTGCATGGTGCATAGCTGAGCAAATTAAACTATGCATTAATGCTGTATTGATAGTTCTGGTACTATTGCAAGTTGAATTGCCAATAGAAGCCAACTACAATTCAGTGTCCTACACCTTTTAACTTTAGCATTTCATCACATCCGCTGTACAATTTGCTTTAAACCAGGTGGCGTTTTATAACTTCCTGTCTAGCATTTAACCCTTCAGGGGAAGCCCATGGGACTTTCCTACCTAGTAACTCCAGCAGCACCACTTCAATTAAAAAGCAGGTGCACCTCAAGAGGAATGGTTTTTTTAAATAAAAAGAGTGGCAAGGGTTTCTGCCTTGCTTTCCATACTGCATGAGCAGCTCCTTTCTTTTTCTTTCTTTCTTTCTTTCTTTCTTTCTTTCTTTCTTTCTTTCTTTCTTTCTTTCTTTCTTTCTTTCTTTCTTTCTTTCTTTCTTTCTTTCTTTCTTTCTTTCTTTCTTTCTTTCTTTCTTTCTTTCTTTCTTTCTTTCTTTCTTTCTTTCTTTCTCTCTTTCTCTCTTTCTCTCTTTCTCTCTTTCTCTCTTTCTCTCTTTCTCTCTTTCTCTCTTTCTTGTCAGTGAAGTCCTGTGAATACCTGGCACGTCCCTTCACGGATTCCTACAGAAGAGGGTTAAGAATGCTCTCCCAAAGGATCCCTATGATGACAGAGTTTCACCCAAGCTGCTTGATAAGACTTACTCTCAGGGATCCCATACCATATGTGAACCCGTGCTCACCCAGCAGAGGCAACACAGAAACCACAAACACAATCCAGTAAGTGCTACTCACTTTGCACAGCATGAAGTTTTAACAAGAGCAACAAGGTAAGTTGGCAAAGAATTCTTGAAACAGATGTTGATGTGACTGACTTTGGTGAAAGATCAAAACTCTGGAATCTCAAAGATTGGTTTGTGTTGACAACTACTCAGGCATTTTACAAGATGGTCAGTGAACAACTGAAAAGAAACAGAAATGCCTAAGTGTTTCATAAATATTTAATCTCACCATCTTCCAAACTGTAATAGATTTGGGCTATGTTTCTCAGAAGCTGAGAATAAGAAAAGCTCCCTCTGCCTGAGAAATTGCTGAAGTTCTCTTCCATTGACTGGAGTTCTAGACAGGATATAACCTTGACATTTCAAATTTATAGCGCCTTTTTAGAAGACAGAACATCAACTACGAAGTGGCAGCCATGGTTTTAATTAACCAGTTTATGAGGTCAAAGACCACAGTTTCTTGTCATCCGTAACACCTTTTGTACACTTTTCCTTTGTATTGAAGACAGTGAAACATTTTGAGGGCCTTTTTGTAGTACTATGGTATTTTAATTTAACATTAAGTGTTCTAACAACCTGATCATATTGTTTGCAAATAGATGTTTAGCAGACAGTACCCATTTTATGCACAGAGAAAGAATGTCACAAAAAAGTCAGACAGAAGGGAGTAAATAAACTCAGCAGGAATGACCCTTTGACAAATGCAGTGCTGAGTAAGAAAATTTGTGTGGCACCTTGAAACTTCGCAGTTTATTGCCACAAACAAGTTTATAAATCACCCTGAAGGTCTTGCCTCAAAACTATTATGTTTACCTTTAATACATGGCAAATGTACAACCTATTTCAACAGCTTTATGATGATACATTTTACCACAGGATTCCTAGGATCTCATATAAATATGAGCAAACAGCTTAAAAAAATGTTTAAGAAAAAAGCATATGGCAGCATTTACCTCACCTACTGGCAGATCACATTTTTTTCTACTTCATTTCAAGCCCATCAAACTGTGTAATGAAGAACACCTAAATTCAATTGGAAACATGAGGGAAACTGAATTTAAGAAAATTTAGCTATGATATCTGAGCTGAAAGTCCATCATACATAGAAAGACATAAAAACCTCAGGGTTTTTTATTTATTTATTTTCATAGAATCATGGAATAGTTTAATTTGAAGGGACTTTTTAAGGGTAATTTAGTCCAGCCCCCCTCCACTTGGCCTTGTTCAACCTCATGAGGCTTCCACAGGTTTACTTCTTCAGCTCATCCATGTCCCTCTGGATGACATCACATCCTTTAGGAGTGTCATCCCACCACTCAGCGTGGAGTCATCTGCAAATCTGCTGTGGGTGCACCTGACCCCTTTGTCTATGTCATGACTGAAGATATTAAATAACACTGCTCCCAGTAGAGACCACTTAGGGCACCACTTGCCACTGATTCCCATTGCAACACTGAGCCATTGACCCTCACGGAGCCACTACCCTCTGGTAGTGACTGTTCACCCACTTCCTCATCCATCAGTCTACCTACCCAATCCATATCTCTCCAATTTAGAGAAAAGGATGTTGTTGTCAAAAGCTTTACAGTAGTCCAGATAGATGACACCTGTAGCCCTTTCTTTGTCCACTGATATAGTCCCTCCATTGTAGAAAGGGCTGGAACTATGTGATTTTTAAGGTCCCTTCCAACCCAAACCATCCTATGGTTCTACAATTTGCAAGATAAGTTTTTTTATACACTACAGAAGACCTTAAACTAATTGCCAAAGAAGTAAAAAGCAGGTAAGGTGAGCTGCAATGAGCTCAGCTCCAAATAAATGCTGGAGAGGATATCCAAGAGACTGGGCAGATTGCTGGCTGGAACATTTCAGGCACAGGAAAAGGGCAGGTTGGGCCTTGCCTTTGGTGAGGCAATGACCTGTGGTGCACACCCCACCCCGGGCCTGTATCCCAGACCTACATTGGCCACTAGTCCCTGGGCATGACACAGGCAATACTCCATAGCTGCCCCTGGAGCCCCAGTCTTGCCCCAGAGTGGTCGGATGGGGCAAGTCCCACCTGGGAAAAGGGTGTAGCAAAGCCAAAGGGTAGTTCAGCCAGGACCTGAGGCAAGCACAGGTCTTGAGTCCACTTCCTGTTGGACTTCTGATCAGCTGACCACCACTGGAACCAGGAGTGTTTGTTCTTTTGTACAGCATTTCTGCCTTTCTCTCTGTCTTCTAATTTCCTTTTCCTGGAGTTTTGAGAAACTTAAAACTGGATGGGCTTGGAGCCTGCTAAGTTGAATTGGGCATCAAGTTAATACTTTGTGAAGCGTTTTATGTTGATTGTATGTTGCTTTAAACTTTTGCCAGAGTTCTCTGCTTTTCTGAAGTTGCCATTAAAGCTCTTTTTTCTGTTGCTGGAGGATGTCTTGCCAGCATTTCTCCCATGCATCTAACTCCGAGTACATGAAAAAACTGTAAGCCCCTTTAAGAGGTCTGTCAAGCCATTTTTTGGGGCTTTACAGCTATTACTTTACATGTGATGGAAGTAAATCTACAAAGATTGCACATTAAGAGAGTTGTCATCATATTTGATTACTAGTACTAAACAGAAAGTCAACAAATTGGAATCCCAGTTCCAATTAACAATTTTAAAAATTCCTGTACTGGACCAACAAATAGTTTTTCAATTTGTTTTACTACAAGAAGTGTTCAAGGTGTATTTGCTGCAAAGATTTCAAAGCAGAAAAAAAATCTCGTCATCAATGATACTGCCTAAGTGCATGACAATTTAACAATTCTAAATTTGGTTCAGGATTTGAAGTATTGTCTTCTGTGTATGAAAACTCTAAAATATACACAGATAATGTAGTTAGATGCCTTAGTTCTCTTCTAGTTTTTTTGTAAATATTTGTGCACTTTTTTTAAGGAGGCCTCTGGGCATGAAAGGGACTGCATGCATTCAAGCAAACAGATGTGCATCTAGCTCTTGGGCACTGAACTGAGGTTTTCATCAAATTTATTATTATAATCCCAAAATCTCATTGCTGACAAGTAAATTGCCCTGTTAAGAGATTTTTAAAAAAAAAAAAAAAAGTTTTTTTAATATGGTTTCATTAGTATTTATCTACAGTGAATTTTCTGTGCTGTATTAATGTCCAGTTAGTGAACTTCACAATCCACCTAAGAGTTATCACTATCACTTTCAATAACTTAATGTCATGATGACATTTTGTCATTTAACTAGTATACCTTTAGTATTACTTCAGAATATGCTAAACAACATGGATTCATTGCAGGGTTCACTAACAATATCTCTACAAACCATAAAATAAAATTACAAAAAACTAGACCATTTACTGATGCCTTTTTTAGTGTTTTTTATACAAGACAACATTTCTTCTTATGACACAGTTCTATTGAGGGTATTTGGTGAGGGATCTGCAAAAAAGTGACTTCTGCACACTGCTTCAGTCAATTGCTTCTGAAGGAGCCATGAAGCAGGTGGGTAAACAGCTTCAGTTAACTTGTAAGATATGTCACCTTTTTTCAACAGTTGCACTGAGTTAGACCAGTACTGTATATATATCCCTGGATCTCCTAATCCTATTCTTAATCAGATTTTCCACTAAATTATTTGGTACAGGCATTATTGCAAAGTACCTAAGTATGTGAAAGGATAAGCAGAAACACAGCCAACAATATGCAGCACTCATGCAACAATCAGAGACTGTGATAATCTTCTACTGTGATGTTAAGACTTTCTGACTCTTCACTATTGACTGGCTAAGAATCCACTGACATGACTGTACTCAGAAAACTGATAATCCTAGAGCTCAACATTAAAATTTTGTTGCCAAAAGATCATGCTGTATACTTTATCCTTATTTCGAGAACTTCCTTTGCATCACTTGTCCTGGAAGTTTAGAGAATTGGAGGAATGACTTTATCTCCTAAGAAAAGTCATGCATGACCATATACACACATACCATGCAGTCTAACACTCAGGAGATTAGCACTCTTCTGATGCAGACAGGTGAATAGATCAACACATAGGTGAATATATCAACAAAATTATAATTTTAAATTACCTGGTCCTCACTAAAAATGCTTATATAGAAAGCCTGCTTTGCATCAGTTGAAATAATTTCTTATAATTAAAGGTTGTTTTTCTACAAGGATTAATGCAAATAAATGGTCTTGATAAAAAACTCTAGCCTCTAAATCTCTAATGTTCACTAAAATGATAGTACAGACAGTGTTTGGCAAAACCCTTCAATAACAATCAATACACAAATGTGTACTTTTGAATGTACACATATATTCTTGCAATTTCTGGACGGTTCTGCCATACATTCTTGCAGGAGAAGAAATATACAAATTATTTTCAATTGTTAAAAGAGTAGTTACAGTAAGTTAGACTTACTGATGATTCCCTGATCTCAAAGCTACCTCTTGTTTTTTAAATGCTCAAGCAAGACCGCATACAGATCTGTTAAACTCTTTAAAAGTGAGATCTTGGGCTCCAAGAAATTTGATTAGAAAATAAATTCCACCTCAGGGAGGGAACGGTGATAAGGGTGAGAGAGGAAGAGCAAGAGAGATCCCAAGCATAATTTAAGTTGGATATTAAAATACCAACTTGCTTGAGAATCAGTGCTTGACAATACAAGCATACATTCACAAATGCTCATGACTAGTCAAGCACATTTAAGAATACAGTGCAACCTGAACTGAACATAAAGCTCAAAGGTTAAAAATTTGCTGTAAGAAACCAGATTTCAGCTGATGATATCTGATTATATACAATTTTCATGTAACAAGGAAAGTATGAGGAAAACAAAATAGATGTGTCAGAAATTGTGAAGGCATGATGGGAAAAGAAAATTAGGTATTGAATATATGAATAACAGCAATGTTGTAATGAATGCATAAATAGGATGATTTGTTGGCACAATGCTGCTGACATTATTATGCGCATTTAGTAGCAGAAGAGTGCATTAACAAAGAATTTTAAAAGTCACAATGAATGAGCTTCCCTCAACCTTAAACTGGGCCCACTCATGCACAAGCAGACAGCCATTCAGACTAACAGTGAGTTAAGGGAGAAACAAGAAGTTAAACAATCTGTAAAAATGGTAACATTAAAACTGGAATGCTAACTTCATGAAAATATTCTATAGTCTTCTGAGACTTTACAAAGTATTTTGTCACTACAAAATGTAGCTTATTAGATATAAATGCTACACATAACAACATAGGAAGAAAAAGCAAAAAAAAAATAACAATGAACAATACTTTATGCCTCATTCCTGACTGTCTAAAATCGATTTTTTTCTTGACTGTTGGTTAGATTGATGCTGATGCTTCAGCCTAAATTTAGAGGGAAATACAGTTTTCATTCCACATTCACTTAGAACTATTTACTGGTACCTGAATACCAGAATATGAATTCTTCTCCCTATCCCTCAAAATTCTCAAAATAAAATGTGATGACACTGAGGTGGTGAGACCTGTTCCAGAACATGGGCAGGGACAGTCCCCTTGGCATCAGCATAGCATGGTGCAGCTCACAGTGCCACCGCTGCTCAGCCGCAGAGCACACTCTGACATGCACTATTCTTGACCCAAAACTCCTCTCCTCTGAGGAAGGAGCACATGGGGCACCGGGAAAAAACAGGATCCAAGAAATCCAGCAAAATCTCTGCTGAGCCCCGAATCCGGGCCAGAGAGAGAGAGCCCTGAAGGGCACTGAGTCACCCCAGGGCTGAATCACTGCCAGTAGGGCAGACAAGGCAGGAGGAGGACTCTACTGTCCTCTCCCAAGGAATGAGCCAGATGAGATGACAGGTTAGCAAGGACAGATGTGTGCCAGCAGGACTTACGGACATGGCCTCACACAGAAAACAGCATAGTACACCTGGGACAAGCATGGATCTTGGACATCCAGGGTGGGAGGAAAACACGTACAACAAACAAGGGTTTCAAAGCCTTAACTAAACATGACCAATCTCCCCTTCAGCAGGCACAGGGCTCGGTGCAAAGCCTGTCAAAGCCTCGGAACAACCACGTGCTTCCTCAGGTCCCACCACATTTAGCCCTGGAACCCACCTCTGCCTCAATGCCACAGCAAGATAACATCAACCCATCCCAAGAGTGGGGAAGCAGGGAGCCACAGGCCAAGCATGGACCCTCCTGTCATAATCTGGCTACACCTTGGGCAGCCACAAGACCAGGAAGATGGAAAAAATAATAAGAAAGGAGTAAATAACACAATCCAGAAAATGCCTGTAAACATTTTCTCTTTACTTCTCATCTCTACCAAAAAACAGCCAACAACCAGCAACCAACTGCGTAGCACTTTCCAATATTTTTAAGGGACGGATATTTATTTTCTACAATTATCCAGTATAAGCATGATGACCTAAAGATTGTCACTGTGTTTTTAAAATAGGAAAACAATATCAAGTGATAGAAATAATTAATTCAGGTTTGGGATAGCAGATTCCTGGATTTACAACAGTGATCCAAAAATACTTATCCATAAATAAAATGATTTCTGTATTACCTACTTCTGATAAAACAGTAAGCACTTGGGATAGATTGCCTGCTTTTTATATATGTGGTTTTCAGGCTAACTTTTTCAATTTGTACTTAGTGCTGAAGGAGTAAACAGCCAAAAGTGGGGTTCAGTCATCTCTTCCCACTATGATGTGCTTATCTCCTCATAAACAGAAGCAGCTTCACCCACAGTGGCCTGTGATTGCTTCACACAACACAACACCACATGGACTGTGCCAAATGGCTAGCTCTTCTCTCAAACTAATTGCATCAACTCCTCCAAGATAACTGAATCCCTTCTCTGTATTCCCTCTGCAACAGCAGTTTTTCCATGAAAACCTGCAGTGTGTGACCTCTTCCTCAGCTGTGGCTATGCAAAACATCCTGGGATAATGTGCTTCTCCACAGGGTGCCAGTTCATGGAGCACCCTATGTAATCGATGTAATAATCATATTAAAAACTATTAAAGGTATATGAGGAGCAGCTGAGGGAGCTGGGGGTGTTTAGCCTGAAGAAGAGGCAGCTCAGGGGAGACCTTATCACTGTCTACAACTCCCTGAAAGGACACTGTAGCCATGTGGGGCTCAGTTTCTTCTCCCACACAATTAAAAATAGGACAAGAGGACAAAGTCTTAAGCTTCCCTAGGGGAGGTCTAGGCTGAACATTAGGAGGAATTTTTTACAGAAAGGGTAATTGGGCACTGGAATGGGCTGCTCGGAGAGGTAGTGGAGTCGCTGTCCCTAAAGGTGAAATAACTTTTAAGAAACTACTGGATGTGGTGCTTGGTATCAGTGTCACCAAGTTGACAATGTGGTATGCTGTCCTAGGTTGGACTTGATGACCTCAAAGGTATTTTCCAATCTAGTTGATTCTGTGATTCTGCAAAGTTACCTTAAGCCCAGTGCCTCATACATTTTTGCAATAAAGTTTGTCCAAGTTCATGCTTTGTAATTTATGAAAAAAAATCCAGACAATTATTTTGGATCAAGACATAAATTTACATTTTTCTGATAAAGTTAAATATATTATATTCATATAAATTTTTTCTCTGGGCCTTTCTGAAAGAGCACAATTTACATTTCTTTTAACATATTTTTTCAAAGAAAAATGCTGTGCTGACTGAGCTGTTAATTAAAAGAGCTTTTATTGGAGATCTCAAGATTTTAATACTAATTTAAAACAATAGTTTTGAGTTTATTAAAATATCCCACAGTACCTTGACAATCATTCAACATAGCAGTTTGTATTACCCAAAGTCAGCAAAGCTGTAAAGTAATACAATTAAATATTCCTTTCAATGCCTCCAATATATTGTGTCCTTGTAGTACATCTTGCAATAAAGAACTGCTAACCTCCTCATTACTAAAATAGCTCTTTTCTAGCTCTAGAATATTGATTAAAATCTCAAATCACTATTTACTGAGTAATTCTAGTTTCTTTTTATATTACAGATAATGCCTACAGGTATCACATCTGCTTCACCTGTAACATCCCTTCTATAAAGCTGCTGTCATATCCACTTAATTCATTCTCTGGGGCCAAAGCCCACTCTCTTGAATTTCAAATGTAGGGATATTCTACTCACTTGCGTCCCACAAAAATTGTAATATCAACCCAAAGTTTCAAGACATGATCAGCAAAAACTCTTTTTAAATAGGGAACCATTTACAGAGTATTTAAATATGAACTAAGATGCAGAAAACAAGAAAAAATGTAGAAATAGTAAAAAGCCAGAAAAACCCTACAATGTTGGCCATGATATCTAGCTCAGTGAGAAAGATGTAAGAGAAAACTGTCACAGGGTGAACAAAGTTTAGTCTTTAACAATGCTGGTGTTTATTTGCATACGGTTTTATAATAACCTTCTCCCACATTACTGCTAATTTTAACCACTTAGAAGTTCTAGGCGGTTGCACAGGTGCCTCAAGCTCATTTCAACACAAAATAACCAAATTTAGTCTAATATGCAGGTGTGCACACAGCGCTCCAACTGCTCTGTACTCAGCCAGTGCCTTCACTGAACCTTACCTGTCTCACAGGTGACTACTTGCAGCTACAGCACAAGTTCTGACAGCACAGCGTTGGGGGTTGTGTACCTATGATATTGTGCCTGTATCTGTAACTGCATGTATGTACATAATTTAAAGGTTTTATTTTGATGTACCATGTTGGTACGGGAAAAATTTGAGGTGGATAATGTTGGGGGGTTGGGTTTTTTCCCTTTTCTCTCTGTGGAATTTTCTCCATTGTTAATGCTAATAATTTGTGGCGACACCCTAGCTCAGATGGCTAGCGACAGTTTCTGTCGGGGAGGGGGGGAGTGGGGGAGAAGAGGGGGAAACACGACGATATCCAGAGGGCAGGTAAAGGAGATGTTTGGGAGTCGCTGTCTCTCTCGCTTCTTTGGCTCGGAAAAGGACGGTCGCTAGGAAAACTTCTCCCTGCCACGCCGACACAGGGAGCTGCCTTCCTCGGCTGTGGGATCCCGCAACCTCCCTGCTAGGACGCTCTCTCCTGCACCTTCTGCCGACTTCAGGCATCCTGTTGGAGCATCGGGACCGACACTGCTCCGGCATCCGTGAGCAGCGTCTCCCCTCCGCCCTTCCCATCTGGGACACAGCCGCCATCGTCGCCAGCGCCCCTGCAGCCACGTGGGGACACTGCATGTCCCCCTGCTCACCGGGAGCTGGCCGGCACTGACTTCCAGCTGGGATGGTAACTGCACCACAGGGGAATGCTGTCCACAACCGAGAGAACTGTTACTGCGTTTTCTACTCTGTTGTTGTTAATTTCGTAGCTATTGTTGTTGTGTTTTGTTTGCCTTGTTACATATATATATATATATACACATATATACACATATTTATATATATATATATATATATATATATATATATATATATATATATATATACAAACCAATAAAGAACTGTTATTCCTACCCCCATATCTTTGCCTAAGAGCCCCTTAATTTCAAAATTATAGTAAATTGGAGGGAAGGGGGAGGTTTACCCTCTCCATTTCAAAGAGAGGCTCCAGTCTCTTTCAGCAAATACCTGTCTTTTCAAACCAAGACACACATCACATCATATCACCAAAAAAAAGCTTAAAAAACAGTCAAACCACTAAATGTAACCTTTAAACTTATCTAAGAGACTGAAGTCCGCCAGGTCACACTTCAACATAGGAAAACACTGCTTCCTGTGGCAAGCTATTTTTGCATTTGGGAACTCCAACAATGTCATCATAGCATATCCATGTGATTTGAATAATAGAAAGTATAAAGTAGCATATAAAATAAAAATCAAACCAAATCTTGATTTTAGTTCCGCTATATTTGCTAGATGGATGAAACTAACTACCATAGTTTAAGAAAAAATTAATACTTTTATTAACTTAATACTTCAAGAATCACTGTGTTATCCATTTACTCTAAGAATCTAAACCCTTTAAAACAAGAGAAGCAATGCAAATCAAATAAAATGGGTGGGGATGGCAGAATATAGCTTTCCTTGGAAAAAAGGACCAGATAAGGAGTGTTGATTAATAACTGCAACCGTTAAAGACTGCAATCAATGAAATACAGAATTCAAGTATGCAAAGAAAAGAAGCAAATCTCCTAAGAATGTTTTTTATATTCCTGCTGTCTGCTGATGTTTTTCCCCAGAGCTTAAAGCATGATCCTTTGCATCACTGTTTCATAAATCAATGCCTCTGAGCTTTTTCAGAAAGGAAGTCTGTGACTCACTCCAGTGATAAACCATATCTAGTCACTCCCTTCTGCAAAGTCTTACACCCTGTACAGAGGTGCCTGCCTGCAGGGAAGGAATGTACACAGCACCCAGTTATCAACTTCCATAGAAAAACATCTCTCTGGGCTGTCACGTCTTTTTATCCATGTTCATGTCCAGAGAGTTATAGATTAACATCCTACACCAACATTTGCTCCTACAGCATTGAAATTTTGCACAAAACTTCTTAACATACAGAAAACAGTTATGGGCAAATTAGTGTCTATTAAATCACATGTAGATGTGATTTATATCTAGTATTTCTGGTGTAATAACCTCCCATGGTAGGAACACATTTGTTTATAAACATGAAATGTTTTTTTCCTTACTTGTAGTGCGCAGATACATTTTAATATCTTGGTGAAATCTAATGCAATATTAAAATAAAATTATTAAAATAAAGTAAAGTAACAACTGGGTATTATGGATTTTTAAAAATATATAATAATTACATATATATTTATTAATTTTATTAAATAATGTTTAATGTATCATAGTGAATACTACTGCTCAATTTTCCAAGAGTTTTTTACTTACTTTTACTTGTTCTGAGTAAAATAACTGAGTTATTTACATTATTTTTACTTGTTCTATTACTTCAAGGTCTTTATCAGTTCCAATTTGCCTTAGGCAGAATTTAATAATTTTAAAAGCATTACTTGTATGTAAAATGATCCATAAGTTTGCTGTCCATTATTTTAATAAAATAAATATCTTAACAGCCTCAGGGATATTATTATGATCCAATGATAAAGAAAATTATTTTTTCCATGTTTATATTAATACTTTTTCTAAAATACGCTTTCGAGAATGTCTCTGAATAAAAATGGCAGCTTTGTCAAAAAATTAAACATAGACAAACAATCGTATTCTGATGAAAATACTTGATAGACATAAAATTATTGTTTATAAAATTAAATGGACAGTATTTGTCACATGTTATCTGAGATAGAGTTTTTAATATGGTAGAGACCACACATGAGAAGAGTGTGATCCTTTCCTAAGAGGCTACAAAATTTAACTTTCAGCTTTCCTATTTCTGCAATGTAAAATACTTATGCAGGGGAAAAGAAATGCTTATTTTAATCAATTAGTGCTTATTTCAATCTATATATTTTAACATCTTAAACAACACACTAAAATTTTCTACACAAATTAGTTTTAAATTTTGCAAAACGATTCACTATGAAGTACAAACACTAACTCAGAAACAAACAAAAAACAAATTTCAAGTGAGAAAGTGGAAACTCAATATTTGCAATCATCTTTCTTACAATCTTACAAATTTCTTAAGTAGTTGTTGGAGCTGCCTTTCTCTTGTTTCTGACTGATCAAATTTAGACAAATTTAGAATTTTTATTTTACAATTTATAACTCACCTGCTTGGGAAGGCGGAAGAGAGCATTTTTGTAAAATATATCTTTAGCCTGACTCCATGTTCCATCAATGATGATCATAACAGATGGACTAGAAGACATCACTGCAACTTCTTCCAAATTGGTTGCTTCAGCTCCAGGATACAAAATTAGAGTATTGGGATTTCTGCACACAGTTGCTAATTCAGGATACCTTCAATGTACAGAAACACAAAATTAAATTAATTATTGAAAGTTTTCATCTCATACATATACGTTCAGATATTAGCTCCCACTCATTTCCACCAAATTTTAGTTAAAATGTCCTTTTCTCATCTATCACTTTTGCCTTCCAACACCTCAGAAGTTGTTGGTTTTCCCTCAGCTTCTAAGCAGAGGCAGTCAAAAAACAACCACAAAAGTTATCAATGAAAGCTGAATAATGCAATATATCATATCTTTTCCAATGTTTAATCACTATTCTAATGACTTTTGGAGCCAAAGACGTTTTGAATTGTTTACCAAAATTTTATATATGTATTCTAGAAAAATTTGTTCAAACACTTGGCATAAAATTACTGCAATTATCCTATTTTTAACCTTGTATATATAGAGAATGTTAGCAACTCCTGGTCCACACCTACAGGACACTTTTGAAAATGTTGTAATTTCCACTGGGATGGCTTTTTTAAAATTATGACTTGCACTAACTGCTACAGTTATAGTTCCCATACTTTTACACTCTCTTCTTCCTTCGTGTTGGCTTCTACATTTTTCAATGGTACCACAGGAGTAACTACTGTCCATTAAGTTAATGTTCATGGAAACTCCTGAAGTTTTTGCAGCACACCATTGTCTTAGTCTATAAAAATCTGTGAAAGACATTTCATTTAAATAGTACTCCAAGTCTCAAAAACCAAGCCTTAACTAGTCTGGCGCTGAACATTTCAGGGATGGAGCAGCCATAGCTTCTGTAGGCTGTTTCCTGTTTCCATGCCTCACCCCGATGGAATTTATTCCTAGTATCTAATCTACACCTCCTAGTCTCTTCCAGTTTAAAACTATTTCCCTTGTCCTAGACCTTGCAAAAGTCCCTTTCCAGCTTTATGGAAACCCCCTTTAGGAACCAAAAGGCTTCCATAAGGTCTCACTTGGAGCCTTCTCTTCCCCAGACTGAACAATTCCAACTCTTAGCCCTTCTTATAAGAGATGTGTCTAGCCCTTTGATCATCTTTCCAGCCTTCCTCTGGACTCATTCCAGCATTGTCCATGGTCCATATCTTTTCTGTGTTAAGGGCTCCAGAGCTTAATACAATACTCCAAATGGGGTCTCACCAGAGTGGTCTAGTGGTCTCAAGCAGACTGGTAGGGGAGAACCCAAGAAAAGGCTAGTCTTGTAACAAAGTCTGTATTACTTGTCCGAAACTCATTTCAGCACTGTCATTACATAGTCTTCAGAGTTGCCTCAATCAGAAAGCATGAAGAAATATAAAGCAAAGGTTGACTGTCCAAAGCATGTGACATCAGATAAGAGACTAATTCTGCATAGTACTTCAGTGGTTATAAGGTGTAACTCTGATTTGGTAGGACGAGAGGAGGGATATGCAGTTGAAACGCCATGTGAAGTAGAAAGAGAAGCCAGCACATCTTAGGTGTATCAGAATGGGATTAACAATAGCCAGCACATAAAGTGGGCTCTTCATGATCCCTATCAAAATCCACTTTGGGCAAGATCATGGACACAGACACAGGCATGCTGTAAATATGTAATTTCATATGGAGAAATTCCTATTATCACTGTCACCTGGAGCTTTTAAGTTCTAGGAACCAGGCACCTGTACCACTTTTCCAAAAATCAAGCAAGAATAACGTTTATTTGTAGGAGGAAGCACTGGTAGGAGTGGAGAGGACTAGGCAAGAAAGAAATGGTTCATAATGGATTTTGAGTTGCTATATACAAGGTGTACTTAAACCTGCACTCCATTATCCACTCTCCGAGAAAGCATGTGAAAACATGTTTTTAAGAGTGTTAAGTTCAGGCAGGATTGAAGTGCAAGACATTGAGATCCTAAGACCATACATGGTATCATACAGGATGTATATGAAATGAAAGTGGAATGGAATTCAGTGTACCAATAAGCCAGGAGATAGTATTCCACCATCTGACCACCCTCACTGCCAGCCTCCTCCCTCCAGCAAACAGTCCAGATTGATTCAACACTATGTGCTTCATTACTGTCAACATCATTAACTACAAAGAACAAACAAACAAACAAACAAAATCAAAACATAATGATCCATCTTTCCAAAATGAACAGAACAATAATTGTAACCAGAAACCAGAAATCTGTAAGATAACCCTGTGGCAAACAGAAGTACATGAAAACTTCTCTGCCTCCAATTTCTTTAAGCCTTACTTACATTATAGTAATTTTTATAGTATCAGTTTAGTTTAACCAAGAATCTTGCTACATAAAATCTCAAGCAAGGGGCCATCTCATTACACGGTGCCTAGTACTCAAGGCTTAAACCTAGAAAACTGATTATTGTTTTCATGGTTGTCTTAAGAATCCAAGTCTTCAAAGAGCAAACTATCCTAATTCTGAGACAGAAGATATTTTAAATCATTAACACTCTTAGTGGATTAAAAAAATGAATTCTTAAAACTAATCCAAACCCATGTGATTATGAATATGATTATGATAATCATGCTATGATTATCCAAAGTCATTGATTGTGAAGCACTTTAAGTTCATATTATGAACACCACAACTGATGTTTTAGTCTTCAAAATACAATTCAGTTGGAAACAATGGGTTTCAATGCATACTCATCCAAGGATTATCACAAAATCATATAATGGCTTGGGTTAGGAAGGGACCTTAAACATCATCCCGTTCCAACCTCCTTTCCACAAGCTGGGACACCACCCATTAGACCAGGTTGCTCAGAGCCCCATTCAATCTGGCCTTGAACACATCCAGAGACAGGGCATCCACAAGTTCTCTGGACAATCTGTCCTAGTGCCTCACCACCCTCAAAGTAAAGAATCTTAACATTTATTCTAAACCTACTTTCTTTCAGTTTGAATCCATTTCCCCTTGGTCTGTCAAATGCCCTTGGTAAATTGTTTCTCTCTATCTGTCTGGTAGGCTCCCTTCCTGTACTAGAAGACTGCAATTAGCTCATTTCTTTTCCAGGATGAACAATCACAGCTCTCCTAGTCTTTCCTCTTCCTACTCCTTCCATCCCTTTAACTCCCACCAAATGTTACTTCCATGACTTCCCCAACACTGGACACAAGGTTTAGTCATCTTGTCTAGACTGTGTTTTTGCTAAAAAAGTTTGGACCAGATGATCCTTGAAGTCCCCTTCCATAATGGTATTCTGTAATTCTATAGTACTTATGTAATGAATATCATCAGCCAATGATGGCCTTTAGTTGTTCTTATGCTCAAAACAGAATGATTTCAAGTAACTGAAGGAATATCCTCCATAAAGACTATGCTGAAGGAAAATCCTTTATACAGACACTATGACATTTCCCCTACATTCATTGGCATTTCACAATACTTGCAGACTTGCAGACTTCAGAAAATGGTGGAATTGGAATTCCAAGAGAAAGCAATTTGTATCATTCACAGCCGTAGAAATTTACTTCAATCCAGGCAAGATTTTTATTGCAATAATGAAAAGTAAGATCAGTCTAAAGATAATAATTTTGTCTTTCTATAAATACACCGAAACAATTTTTTTTAATCTGCTTGACATGGCCAGCAGCTAATGTAAAGCTCAAACAGATGATACAGCTTAAAAGTTAGGCTGTGAGATACAACTATGGTCTTGAGCTCCACAGGAGAAATATTTGCAATACTTGCTTCTCTTATAAATCAGCTTTAGTTTTGATATGCAGCAGGTATCGCAGGCCTTTGTAATCCATTTAGCATGACAACAATCTCTGCTAAGCAGAACTTTTCATATGTTTCATTCATGTCTGAATATACAACCACTTTGTCACAGAAGATTTATACATTCTCATGATTGTACTTAAGTAGCATTTCGTTATTTCTGGGATGCATGCTCCTGAAATGTGTAATTTAAATATAATCCCATTTTTGTACCATAAACATTTTAATTACACATCTACTGAGTTGCTCTCAAACTCTCTAAATGGCTTTAATTCAACATGGATCCAATGTGAAAGGCAAGCATTCAAATTTTAAAAATACAACACTGCCATTTAGTAGCAAACAATACTAATAATAAAGAACAGATGCTAACATATTATCTGTACAAAACCACCAGGTTAATGAGGACTTCTCAGTTATTCTTATAATTTTTACTCTTTTACCTTAGTTATGGGCAGGTGCCTTTGCCTCTCTCAGTACTCCTGTGTTTGGAAAACTGTAGACTGATGTAATTCCTGTAAGGTGCTAATTCCCATTAGGTAATAAAAAGGATAAAAAATAAAGGTAACTACCCTCTGTCGTTTCCACATTCAGAAAGAGGCCCTTAGGATCAGGACTGAAGCATACGAGACATCCAGCAAGAGTGCCTCTGTTTTATCTACTTTTTAATCATTTATCTACTTTTTCTTGTATGTAAAGCGTAATCTTTGAGAACAGAAACATTAGCACAAGGATCATCATAGAATTGTTTACATTGGAAAGGACCTCAAAGACAATCAAGTCCAACTGGACACTTAACAGTGCCAAGTCCACCACTCAACCATATCCCCAAATCCTCTATGTAGATAGGGTCTCTAAACACCTCCCAGGATGGTGACTCAACCACTTTCGTGGACAGCCTGCTCCACTGCCTGAAAGTCCTTTTGGTGAAGGAATTTTCCAGTCTAAACGTCTCATTGAAGCACATCTTGAGAGATATTCCTTCTTGTTCTACCTGTTGCTTGCTAGTTCAGAGAAGAAACCAACACTCACCTCACTATAACTTCTTTTCAGGTACTTGTAGAGAGTGGGAAAGTCTTCCCACATGTGACATACATTGTGTTGGGTTCATATCAAGGTTTTGGAAGAGAGTAAGCTGCAAAAGTTGTTGTGTGTTCCCAATAAAAAAATCCAGATTAAAAAACTGAACTGTTTTTTTATTTGAGAAATGCTATCTGATAAGCCAAGTCACCATGCAAACACCTTATATTTCCAGTAGAATTTAAATGCCAGATTGCAGGAAGAACAGAGAAGACTAGGAAAAAAGTTACATATTAGCTCTTAAAAAAATGGATTAATCCCTTCTCATCTTTTCCATTATGGTGTCAATTATATGTTGAAGATACCAAGTTCTAGAAAGACTTTCTGAAGCTGGTTCTTCAGCTTTTCTGCAATATAGGCAAATCAAGAATAAGGTAAATGTAATCTATCTACACAATTTTTGTGTCAGTTTTCAACCACATGAAAAAAGTGTACCCAAGAAGGAACTGAGTACAGAAAATTCTCACAAAACAAACAAACAAACAAACAAACAAACCTACAAAACAAAAGTGCTTTATGTTTACTCTTTCATCCAAACATGAAAAAAGTTAAAATCCTGATTTTCTGTCTTACTGTCATAACTACTGGACACCTAAATGTTACACTTTCATTCAGGTCATGCCTGTTATTCTGTAGGACACAATTCCAGAGCTCCTTATAAAAGCCCCTTGTTCTCCTCATATATTTTGCATGCTGATTACAAAGCATAGGAAAAATAACCAAAGTACACTTGGACAGCAAACCTGCCTTCCCCTTCAAGCAATGGGCACTGAGAGTACCCAGCTGTGATGGTATGCACACTTCCCCTTAAAAGCAGACATCAGTTTGCTAGTTGGCATGCCACTGCTAGAGCTGCTGTAATGGAGACTTCCAAAGAAAATCAGCTGCTGCATATGGCTTAATTTTCACTCAAATCCATAAGGACAATTACTTACAACTCACAAAGGTTGCCTTGAACTGTTCTAAGTTTTCAGAGTTGTTGCCAAGAGCTGCTAGATCCCTTAATAATACAAATATTTAATTCCATTATGACTATTTACAAGAGTACGGGCAACCATCCAGGCTATCACTTGGCCAGGTCTGCCGCACAGTAGAGTTCCACATGTATGCAGAGAAAGAATGTGTACACCACATCATGCCTCCATCTGCAGCCACTGTCCAAACACAAGGTCAGTGACAGCAGAGATCTTGAGTTATACTGGTTTATACCCTTCCAAACCACGCACTTCTGGTGGCAGCAGCAAAGGACACAAACAGTACCAGACAACATCAAACAAAAGCAAAGGTATGGCCTTAATGTGCTTCAAAACAATGATACTTCAAAAATACATCAGCAAGCATTCTGTAACAATTTATTTCTTCAAACTAACAAAGACAAAAGTCTTGCCGTGTCACAGTGCAAGCTGGCTTGTACTGGGCCGTTAATTTGGCCATATATGGAAGAAGCAGCCTGGCCTGATAGACAGGCCTCCAGGGAACAGTGATAGGACAGATTTGGAAACAGACAGGGATTTGACCCAATGAGTTCCAGCCCAAGCTGCAGAAGCTATTTGTCAGAGAGCCGAGCAGCCTGAACTCAACTAATCACAAGTGCTTGCCTGGGAACATTAAGAAAGATATTTAAGGCGAAGTCAGAACAATAAAGTGCTTTTTGTCACATGGATCATAGAGTACTGTGTCTCTGTCTCGGGCACAGTGCCAGTCAAGGTTACATTGTCTCGACAGGGGACAAGGTTGATTGAGTTGCCCGTATAGTAGGTACCAAACTGCTTAAAGACAGCATGGCTTTTAAAACATCCAGAAAACAAACAAGTCCTGTTTAGTTTTATGTGTCATAAAATGTAACATGAAGCACTGCAATTTGTGGGGCTTTAGAAGTCCCATTAGCAGAGACTTTCATCCTAAGAGAAGATCAGGGACCAGTACAGTCCTTCCCATTTACAGTAAACACTGAGATATTTCTACAAGTCTGCAAAATATCTGTTCCTTTGTTTTGACAAGGAAGGAATATTGCTTAAAAACATTGACAGAATGCATTTATAGCCAAGGAGAAAAAAATACGTAAAAATAACACATTGCAAAGCTGGAAAATAACTTTTCTCCATCACCCTTCCTTTTCCCAAGAAGGTAGGCATAAACTCAATGACCGAGCATTCCAAATTTCTGCAGTTTCACATCCACAGTACAAAGCAGGCACACTGCAGATGCTGAAAGTGTTAAGTTTAAGCCCCACACCTGGGTAAGACAGATCACCAAAATTCATATTAACCTAATGAAAATGTTCATTTCTATCACCACCTCCAGCATGGTTTATAGCAAAAAAATCTAACAGAATTTGAGGATGAGATGTTCTACCAGAGGTTTTGACCTAAAGAGGATCCTCTAGTTTAGAGAAACACTTCTGTATTCAAACTTGAAGCAGCTTTAATACTGTAATCATCAATTCTAAAAGAATTCAAAAATTTACTAGGCGCAGACTGTATTCACAGTGTTTTACCTGATGTGTATCAGTTTGAAAAGTAGCTTCATTTTCAGATTTAGCACGAAGGGAGTAAAATTTTCCTGTGTCCTAGAACCTTTTACATAACTATTAGAGTTATTATCATAGAAGACTGAAAGAAAAGCAATATATTTTTAATGTTTTCTAGTTAAAATACAGGGAGCACAAAGATGTGTAAGCCTTATTCTGTGTTAACTTCCAACATTTTTGTACACTGACCTCCACAGAAAGTTTCCTCTATGGATTTGACTCAATTTGAAAAATAATTTCCTACATAAGTATGCATGATTTCTATTTGCTTTACTGAAACTATATGTAGTAAAACTTCACTGCCATTTATACCAAGACTTGGTTTCTAAGATTTAGCTTCATCTAATTAAAAGAAGATTAAAGATGCTATATGGGAAAGCAATATTTTCCAAGGTCTCAGAATATTAGAAAAAAATAATTTAAAAATTCTGAAAGCTATGCTTTCATATGATTAATTTTAAGAAGAAGAAGAAAGTGATATATTTTTTCAAATTTTAAGAGTTTCTCAACACAAGGCTGTTTTCTCAATTTCCTACACTTGAGCAAAAACTATCAGTTTTACTTCAGTGACACCAAATGGTTAGTTAGATAAAGCAAATCAAAAAAGAACAAAACAGAATAGCAAGACAGACCTAGTACTGTCCTACTAGTAGTAAAGTTCTAGTACAGTTCTACTTTCCTAGAACTGGAAACAGCTAAGAGTTTGAAAGTAGTTATCTGAACACTCCAAGAGCACAGAACACATTATAACCTAAAGGAAGTATCAAGTGTTTCTGACTATCTTTGGAAATCAGAAGCTTATATCAAAAGTGAGTGCACACACTTGAAATAAAAATTGAGAATACTGTTGGCTATTTAAAAAGACACTGAAAGATATATTTCTATAATTTAAAGAGAACCAGAAAATGCACAGGCAATCCTGCTCACCTGTCTTCATTAAAACGTCGACCAACCAAAATTTTACATTTGTCTGGAGGGAGACAAGCCGCTAGCAGAGGTACCGTTCTTAACACTCGACTTTCCTGTAAAAAAAGAAATGTTACTTTTGAACAAAATCAAGAAAGGCTTCTTGAATTGCTAATGTTTTCATTTTCTATCGAATTTTTAATATAGATAGAAAAAAAATTTTTGCAGGTAACTGGACAAAACAGTCTTCAGAAAAAAAACAATCTTGGTGCTTCAAATTGTATTGTTTTGATTGACAAGATCGAACTTAGCCTCAACTAATCTATGATTATCATCATAAATTTGAACTATTGGGTTATCAGTATAAAAAACAGTAAAAAAACTTCAGAGAAAATCACAGAATAATAAACAATGGGGAAAAAAAAGCATTAGCATTAATGTAATAGTATCAGGATCAGTAGAAAACTAGGGGAGGGCTCGATTTACACTGATGCTTAAAAAAAAAGGATGGGTTGCATGAGAACAGAGTATAAAATGCAAACATTCTACTGTCACTTCATTCAGAGTAATCTGGACAATGATACCTACACTGCCACAAAGACTGTCTTGTGCCATGCAGGCTGTGGTGACCAGGCACCTGTATACATCTTTGTGCCACAGATGAGAAAGGTGACCATCACACCTGGGTGGGGAGCAGGGGCTCTTCATTTCTCAAAGAGCATTAAAGAGAACTGTGTTGATGCAGGACTTCAGAAAATGGAGGAAGTAGGAAGTAATGAGAGCTGAAGCAAACTATTTACTCCTCAAACAGAGAACTATATTTCTGTGCTTCATTTAGCAGAGCTGGCAAAGAACTTTTCTCTAGACAATAATTTGTAGCATTTGAGCTTCAGTATGTGGGATTTCAAATTTTGTTTTCTAATCAAGGAAGCAGAAGCACTGTTTTATCTTGCACTTAGTGAAAATAGCAAGCCAACACCAAAAATGGAAGTCTCCGTTTCTTTATTTCTCATAAGATGAACAAAGGAAGGTTATTAGCTGAATTTAGCATGAGGTAAGACACTAGATGTCAGGTAAGGATCATGTAAGCCCTAAACTCAGTAAAAGAAATGAGTTCTTACAATATTCTCGATTTCAATGTTTCACGATTCAAACAATGAACACCCAAACATCAGTCCTTAAACCACGTGATTAATTAATGAAACCAGGGCCAGGGAGGCAGGTTTTGGTCTGCCTTTTGATTAAGAGCCATATCTCTTGACATACTCAACAGTATTTGTGAACACATGCAGTCCTGATTAACTCAGTCTGGGCATATGTTACTTCCACAAACATTAACGTGCAACTGCCTGCACTCTCACATTGTCTTACTACCAAAGTACTATTAAAATAGTTTTCTGAAGACTTATTACTGTGGCCTAAAACTTTTATTAATTTTGTTTTTTCTGAACCTTGTGTACTGATTCTCTATTAAAAAAAATCATGGAGTTGAAGGACTAGTTGTCCTGCTACATCCACCACCATTTTTCATGGCGGCAGCAGCATAATGTCTCCTAGGGACAGACGATAAGCAAAGTAACTTGGGAAAGAAGTGCCAGCAATGGGAGGGAGAAATATCCTTCAAACTGCCATCAATTTCCTCTACCTCAGCAAAGCAGAATAAGCCATTGACAATGGTACAGTATTATTTGTCTTTATTTTATCATAAGTAAATAACATTCCAATTCAGCAGTCAGAGGCCTCCCTTCTTCATAAGAATTTAAGAAGTGGTAATAAAGGAACTGGAAGAAAATCAACAATTTGTTGCTGATAAGCAAAATCAAAAGAGCGGTCATCAGTCCGGAGAAAGTTATTCAACTGCTCCCTCCAATGTCATATCCTTACTTGAGAATTACCCTTCATATCAAAGAAATAAATTCTTTTACCAACATAGGAAATGGAATTTTCCAATCTAAAAACAATGGAAGCTAAAACATAAAATGCAAAGCTGAAAGGAACTGAGAACAGAAGCTTAAGAAGAGGTAAGTAAAACTAAAATTAAGAAGGGTTTCATTTGTTTATAATTTTCCTCATTAAAAAATCTGTATTTTTCCAGTCTGTATGTAATGTTATCATACCAGCAATTTTTTTATTCACTAGTTTGAAAGTGAGCAGTTACTCTCCTTTGTTCTTCTCAGTGTTCTAATAGTCATTTGCAACTCTTTGTTTATTCATTACTTGGCCACTGAAGTACACAGATAGAAATAGGACTAAAGGACTTATGTGGTGGGCTGACCTTGGCTGCCCTCCTGTTGCCCACCAGCCACTCTCCCTTCTCAGTGCAATGTGGTGGGGAAATGAGATGTAAATGAACTTGTAGGTTGAAAAGGCCATGGGTAGAAGCAAAGGAAAATAAATGTAGTTTATTCTCCATTTCCTATCAGCAGGCAAAGTGCAGCCACTTCCTGGGAAACAGGGCCTCAGCACACGTAGCAGTTCCTACACAAGCCTCAATGAGAGATGCCATTCGCTACTCACCTTCCCCAGCCTTTACTGTGTTGTCATGTGGTATGGAATTTGGTCAGCCAGGATTACCTGCCCTCCAACCTCTTGTCTGCCCCGAGGTTGCTGGCCTTTGAAGGCAGTCTTGGAGGCACAGTCCTGACACTGTGTGAGCACTGCTCAGCAGTAGTCCAAACAGTGGAGGCACAGATCTCTGAGAGCTGCAGCATAAAAAGCTAACTTCATGCCAGATTCAAGACAATTTACTTTTGCATTGTGGGTTTTTTTTGTTTTCTGGGAATTTGTGGTAATTTTGGTTACCAGAGCATTATCCATCTACAATGAAATGACAGTTCAAACTAATACAAATATTTATTAAAGGCAGTGGGAATATATTTTCTTCATGTTTGCTTATGAATTTTTAGGGCATGCAGAAAGAATTTCCCCCTCACATTTTTTACTGTTCACTAAGAAATACTATATGGAAGAGGTATTATAATGAGCAACTCAAAACTAATTACTGGAATTAGATCAATACACTAAATCAGTAAATACACACAAGTCTAAATTTTCTTCTCAGATGTTTAACATGGAAAATTCTTACAGAAACAAAGGCAGGAAACAAGAAACTTATACAGATACCCTCTGCTATGCTTCAAGGCTCTGTCCTGAATTACACTCATCACTCAGGTTTTGAAAAGTACATAATGGCCTACATCCTACTTGCAATCACTTCAAGAATAATCAAAGGCAAAGATAAGACAAAAAGGGCTTTGAACACCTAGCTATGCCACTGACCTGTGGATCATAACAGCAGGCATGAAAAAGGAAAAATGACAAAATCATTTTATTTACTTACATAACATATATTTACCTATAACCAAAGAAGAAAAATAAATCAGACTGAGTAAATAACTCCATTACCTTTGCACTACTTCTGAGGTTGGGTTTCTATATTTTTAGTTTTTAAATTATTCTCATGATGAGCGATGGTACAATAACACTGATCTGAAAACAGGTATTTACACCTTGACATGGCTTATTATCCTTGGATTCCTTCACAAACAAAAATCTAAATAATTCATGTGGCTATTTTACAAAATGGAAGTTAGGCGATTTCTCACGTGGTTCACTGTTCTACAGTAAGTGATTCCTCTCCCCTTCACAAAACCTGATATGTGCACAGGTCTATCCAGCAGCTTGGCCTCTGGATAGTGTGAATGTGAAGACATGAGTTACATTCATTAGAACAGAGGAAATGTTATTCCTGACTTTGTACATTACTATCTTGCCTCAATACCAGTCTCAATAGCATCATTTGACCATAGTTGAAGGCTCATTCCAACGCACTGCAGACTTCCTGAGCCAATAATTGAAGCACATGGGGGACGACAGTTAAGACTGATGAGTAGCAGGGGAATGACATTCTCTACCTAGTTAGTTTAATGGGATATTTTTGAAAGACTGTTAGAGTGTATCTGTAATGCAATGGCCGACTGAAGGATCAGATACAGTCCAGAAGGCTCATCTGCCTTCAAGACTGTCTTTTGAGTATGAGAAGCTACAAGCAAAGGGAATCTACGTTTTGTCATGTATGCCTCTGCAATTATGCAATCAAAAGCACCACCTGTGACCATCTGAGATAACACTTCCAAAGATCATTGTATGATGTTCTTAGTTTCCCATCATTTAATAGGACTTGTCTGATAAGCCAAGGGCTCTCATATAGTTGGATAGTGACCACAATAGTGGTCTTCCAATGATAGTTTATTATATGAATTATCATTATGTAATATAGAGCAATGGGAAACTTGCATTCTATTATAATAGACAGTTGTTGTGATTGCTAAATAATAAAAAATTGTAGATAGCCTTCCAGACAGACACAGGAATTGTGTATTAAATCTAGAAAAATCTGCAATCTTTTTCTAATACCCTCCACCATGAACACAAAATTCAACACAATTAAAATGCCAATTCAGTATCTCTGGCATATTTTTAAACTTCTTTTTCCCAGCAAGTGACTTCAGCATATATTTGGGTACTTTCGAAATAAGTAACATGGAAGAGTATTGCCATTACATACAGTATATTAAAAATCAGTTTTCCCATTTAGGGCCCAAATATAGCTTCTGTTTCATTTCCCTGCAAGAGAAGACTTTTTTTATATCTGATTTTTTTGTATTCTGCTTAAATTCCTTCAGGAAATTACCCTCTGCATGTTGATTGAGCAACTGTGTAATGTCAAGCAAACAGCTGGACCATGAGAGTACATGAATTTTCTGAATTCCACAGTCTAATTTGCAGATCCACCATGTACCCAGATCTGTGTAATCGTGGTACAATTTTTAAACACCTTATGATCCACCTCCATAGGCCTCTGTCAACCAAAAAGAAAAACATCAATGTATGTTCTTCTATTGGTAAACCAACACATGCAGTTCTGAAGCTGTAGTTTTTCATTGGAGAAATAGCTAAGGTCATCACTAAGATGAATAGCTTAATTTATATTTTAAACAGAACTCTAACATCAATAAAAGATCACTGCTGCAATCAAAATAAATTTCTCCACAGATCAATGCTAAGCACCTCTGTGAGACACTGTCTTCATAGAACCACGGAATCACAGAGTATGCTGAGTTGGAGGAGACCCATGAGGATCATCGAGTCCAACTCCTGGCCTTGCACAGGATACTCCACAAATCACACCATGTGCCTTTATGTTGTTTAATAATAATGTTATTTCATTCTTACAATTTGTACAAAGGCAAGTAGCTTTCAATTCTAGTAGGAGAATTGAGATGTCTTGCATGCATGGAATTACAGAAATAAGGCGTGATTTCAGAAGATATAGTATTTCAGAAGAACTGAACAATAAATATAGCAATTCAAATGAACTGGTATTCAGTCATGAAGTGTAAAAGGAAAAATCATTATATGATTGCCCTGGCTTTGGCTGGGATATAATTAATTTTTTCCCAGTAGCTGATACAATGCCATGTCTTGGATCCAGGATGAGAATAATGTTGATAGCAGCAACAAAAACATCAGTGTGTTAAGTAGCGTTTACCCTAAGCCAAGGACTCCTCAAGTGTCTCACACTCTGCCAGTGAGGAACTGCATAAGAAATCTTGAGGGAGCAAGTCCAGGTCAGACGACTCGAATTGGCTTATCATGGATATTTTTCACCATAGAATATCATGCCCAGTATCTAAACTGGGGATGGCCAGGACCTGCCAATTGCTGCTGAGGGATGGGCTGGGCACCAGTGGGTGGTGAGCACTGTACTGTGTATCACTTGCTATTATTATTATTATTATTATTATTATTATTATTATTATTATTATTATTATTATTATTATTATTATTATTATTATTATTATAAATAGTAGTAATACTATTTTACTTTGTTTAATTTATTAAACTGTTCTTATCTCTCTCCCAGAAAGTTTTACCTCTGCCCTCTGCTTCTCATCCCCATCCCATCTGGCAGAGGGGCAAGTACTGGGGTACTGCATTGTCCTCAGTACCTGGGAGATGGCTGGGGTCAAAACATGACAATGAGTTGACAGCACAGCTGCTCCCTCCTGCCTATCATTTGCTGCATTTGGATTCAAGCTGAAGTCTTGTTACCACAGCCTTACTCACCTCTGCTGGATGCTGAATTATATACAAGCAGGTAGAGACCTTTAGTGGATGCACAGGCAGGAAAGGACACAAACACACCTTCTGAGGACGGCTATATGGCGAAAGAGAGTGAGAGAACAATAAAAAACAATCAGCAGTTTGTAAAAGAAGATATAAATAGATTGCACAAATACATACTGCATTCCCTAAGTACTTCCCCTAACTACATTGTATTAAACCTCATGTAATTTTATGTTTTAAACTCCTTTCACTTGTAAAACCAAAGAGGAAAGGCTTTCATTGAAACAGCATTTTGAGAACAGTGTTCAAGTACTTCTTGTGGTTTGGTCAGGGTTAAAGCACTCTAAAAATTCTTCTGTCATCTTCCAGATGAGCAGCTTACTAGCATCCATACCCTTATTAGACAAGTCTGTTACTGCTTTCCTAACAACTTAGTTTGAACAATATTAAGAGATATAATAGAACATACAATATTTACAATCTATATAATACTTATAATGATTGATTAAAATATAGCATTTTAGAAGTATACACACATGAAACCCTAGACATGCTGTATTTTAATTTTTTTTTAATTCTATCTATGCTGAAATATGTAGCAGACATGTGGAATGAAAACAGAAAAATCCTTATTAGGAACATCTAATCTAACTCAGAAAAAAACCACTTAAAATTCTTTGGTGTACTGTCTCAAGCAGCTGAAATGACTAGCTGAAGAACAGTATCGAAAGAAATTAACTTAGTATGAAACTGATGTGCAGAATGATCAAGAATAAACAGAAGCAAAGAAGTAAGCTTGAAGTTATTCAAAGAGAAACTGAACTGTTACTCCAGAAAACCACACATTCACATGCACATACAGACGTCACTCTAGCTCCTTGCATACGTTATTCAACTACTCAGAAAAACGAAGAATTTTCCTATGAGTTAAACTACTACCTCTATTCATCAATTAAAATCACTGCAAACTTAAAAAATACAAAGTCAGTATTTCCAGCAGTGATAGGGACTCAGCAGAACTTGACCTGCACCCTCCTTGTAACCTTTATTGTTATCAGTTCATACCTTGACCACATAGGAGAGGCAGTAAGCAGTGAACCACTGCAGCAGATGTGATTCAAAGAAGTGAATTCAGAAGACAGGTTCAGATTAAATTCATGATGTGTGACAGATACAGCTGGTCTGTAAGCTGCACAGATAAAACTTGCGATAACAAGTAAACAAGTGGTCAGGTAAGATAATGATGGGTTGGATTCGAACCTAACAGGGGACCCTAGCCAATCCCATTCAGGACTGAAGGCAGACATCTAATTGGCCAGTGAACTGAGCAGTGTTAAGATCTCAACCAATCAAATATTCAACGTGGGAATTTTGAAGCCCCTACAGAAGAGGCCGTCCATCAATGAACTTTGGCTGTTGTCACATGAACTCGGTGTGTTCTGTCGTGCAATTGTCTCGAAAACTGCAATAATGATGAGCCCAACTGAGAATGAATTTGCTTGTTCACAAGAGCAAATGTTCACACATCCAGACAGGTGGACTGAGTAATGTTGTAGTGATCCACACAACTACAGCTGTTCTCCATTCCAACATTAGTATTTAATAGTAAATGACAGCATTATAAAAAGGCAGTAAGAACTGATAAGCTCCTCTTTATCAGTTGGCAGGCTGAGCTAATTTAAAACCTGTACTTCAAGCTCCAGCTACTGAGGCACAGAGGCTATCACTTCTCCATAGGATAGAAAGGCTACCTAACACCGGTCTAAATACAAAGTGAGGATGCGGAAAATGTTTATGCAAAACAGGAATTGGTACTTCTCAAAATAAGCACTAGAAAAACTAATGTTAAATATTTACACTAAAGGGCTCACAGACAATAAATCAGCCTAATGACAAACTGGAAATTATTCTGATACATTCTTCTGGTGTACTGTTCCAGTCGCCTGCTGTCTGTTTTGCTTTCTAGTACTGGCATTTTCCTGTTGCATAAATTTGGCACATTCTGCTGTATTAATGGCTAGGCTTTGGGCCTAAAATTAAGCACTCAGTAACCTGACTATTCAGTGGGCTACTCAAGGGAGCTTCATCATGAATGAACTGAAAACGACTGCACTTATGAGTCTGATGGGTTGTTCTCCAGTGCAATCCCTTTGCCCTTTTCCCAAATGTTCTCACATGTGAGCAATTTAAACAGAAATCTCTGTTTTGATAACAATCTAGAAGCAGCAAATATTGTGGAGGCTGTTTGTTACCTGTGCCCTGATTGTTAAGTCAAAGTTCATTCTCTTTTTGGTCATCAGGTTTATCAGAAACTCAGGTGTGTGTACAAAGTGTGATTCTTTGGTTTCTCCCCAATGTCTGGTTCACTTCTACAGCTGATTTCACTTACAGGATAAGTTGTTAAAGTTCTCCCCATTATGGCATTTTCTGCTGAAGAGAGATGAAGGCATGAAAATGTACAAAAGCAAGCTATTCCAAAACAGTTAGCTGTTGACTTCAGCCTCATGAGCTACACTGTTCATACCTCTTAAAAGCACACAGAAAGAGCTTCCAGTGATTTCTGACCTCAGGGTGTTTAATTATAACAAATTTCACTAGATATAACTTATGTACTTTCAAGTTTCTCTTTGGTATATGGTTTTTATATTTTCCACAGTGGTTTGGATTGTTTCCAGATTTTTTTAAGCTTTGTCAATCTCACAGAAAGAAACAAATAAACAAATCCAAACAAAAAGAAGGAAATTACTGGAAAGTAAGTATTTTCAAATAGCTGCAAAATAAATTCTGCCTGTAATTTGATCTGTAGGGAGCAGAGCACAGACTATGACAAATAAAGCATTTCCCAATATAATTTAATTACTTACATATGCATATACATCACTTAATTTTAAGCACCCAATTAGGTACCTAATTATGTTGAAATCATACTTTTACAACCCCATCCTGAGGGCACAAGACTTATTTCCGTAATTTTACTTTGGAACCTAACAGTTATTTGAGAGACAAAAAAACCCCAACATTATTCCTTCATGAAACTAACATTACCAGCCTACATCTGTGGGACAGGAAGCACTGCAAAACAAAACAAGTTCTGTTCCACCCCCACAAAAGCTGCCTTTGCTCTCAGAAATACGACCTGGCCAGAAAAGGCATTTGTTCTTTTTCTTTGTTTAAAGATGCTGTTTTAGTCCTGCCCTACATACACAGAAGAGAGAGAGAAGCACCAGGAACTTCTTAACACTGAACATCAACTTCGTAATTTCTGAGGAAGCAGGAGCAGAAATGTTAGAATATTAAGGAAAAGGTTTGTGCGTGGGGATTGGATTTTAAGGAGAATCATTTTTTGTTGTATTATTCACCTGTATGCAATTTTGATACAGATTAAAGCTATCCAGTGGACTCTTACCTGTTTTTCAATACAGCTTTTCTAGTCTAAAAACTTATGATAAAGTAATCCATAACAATGGCATAACTAAAAGAAAAAAAAATCATCATACCATATCTTGCAAGAGTGTTCCATATGAAAAAAGACAGCCATGTACATGTATTGACTTCACAGCTTTCTTTTCCATTATTTATATCAAAATTAATGATACTCAGAATAACATTAGGTCTATCCTCCCAGCAGAACTGAATGCGGACAGTAGACTGTGGTGTCAGGTTTTGTGTGATTACCAGATTCTGGGCAGAGATACTCTAAAAGTAAATATACTGTAGTCTGAAAAATAGTGAGCTAATTCTGAAACTCTTTCCAAGTCTCTGTATTATTTTACTGCAAACATGTCCTCACTTGCTTCATAACTAAATTTTACCTTGCTACACGTCCAAAGCCGCCTTCTGAGAACAAACATCATTTTGTGAATTGAAGCGATTGTGCTCATACGCCCATACTCAGAAAAATACATGTAGGTCATTCAAGGATTTAAACCCCAAGTAAGCAAAAACTAACAAAGTTACAGTTTTATGCTCAGCATTTATAGATATTTGTATGGAAACATACAGAGGTTGAGTGTGACAAGCACATGTTTTAGAAACAATGTTTCCAATATTAAAATTAGGAATAAGCTGATGTTTTTTAACTAACAGTTGTAGCAAGATATTCATGTTCCGACACATATTGCCAAGGTCAGGCCCCAGACTGTATTTAAAAAAAAACATGCCTGCCAAAACAGAAATGACTGCTTCAAGTAAATTAGATTTATCTACTGTTTTTATCAAAACACCAAGGGTTTCAAGGTCAAAACCCACCGAGAAATCTGAAGAAAAGCCACAAAGTTACCATATGTTTGTTTTATACTAACGCTTCTATGTATGTTTTATACTGATACAAGTCCATTACGCCCATGCATAAAAACAACATTCAGTTTTACAAAGCTGTACATAGCAAGTTTAAAAGAAGAAGTCCATTTATTTTTAAAAATTTGAAAACTAAAGTTATTTTTGCTACATTTATATTAATAGGCCAAACACAAACTAAAAATTTATTTAAGATGACATTTCACATTCTCCACCTTAACCACCACCGCTGTAGAGGGAACATAAAAGAAAGAGTGGATTATACATAGATAAGTAGATCGTATACATAGATATGTATAAAGCTATGCATTTAGGAAGAAACAATCCTAACTCAACATTTAGGAAAAAAAGACGTTCTGAAGTTAATATAAATTCAATAGGACAAACTTTCAATAAATAATCCTGTGAAAAAAGCAGTTTAATGCCGAGTAGTTCTCAAAAATGCAGATCCGTTGTAAAGTGTTACTAAGAAAGGATAAAGTAGTTAAACACAGAACATTATTATGACCCTACAAAAACCTCTGGTGTGCAGTCTGAGTGTTGAAAAAGCCAGATCAAAAATACCTGGAGTAATTTCTCATGCCATTGGGACTGTCGAGTTTTATTCTAGGCTTATTTCTGACATTCTTTACTCAAGCAAAATTTCAAGCCTCAGTTTTAATGGGGCTTCCTGAGAAAAATGAGGCATAGAAGATTACTATGATTTTATTGTGTTCCAATGCCCATTTCTTCCTCCCTTCTCTTTCAAAAGACTTAGAAATTCACTGGTCATGAGGCATAAAAATATGAAATTAAATCCTTACAAATTTCATTAGGAGTCAATAGCCACATAAAACACAGTATCAGAAAGACAGGTGAAGGGAGAATCAAGAACAATAATAGAGCACTTCCTTTTCCACTTGGTAATCTGTATAACACCAGTTTCCTGGCAAAGAAAAATAACAAACAAACAAACAAACCAAAAAAGCATATTGCTGAAGTTTTGCTTCCCATAAGAAGTTATAAATAAATAAAACAGGTGTATGGGTTGGTTTTGTTTCGGTATTTTAGTTTTTTAATGACGCAATCAGTGAATTTAATGGAACATATCTTTGTTTCCTGAATTAAAATATACACTTAAATGTGTATGCACAGAAAAAGCATCTAATACAAATCACATTGAAAATCTTCTTTCCAAAGAAAAGATTAGACACAATAATGGAAAAAAATGTTTGTTACCCAACAATATGAATCATCTATTTTGCAAACAAATTGCCTTCAGGTGTAAAAAGGCAACTATTTAAAGAAAATTTAGTTCTCATGCACAAAAGCTTTTCTAACCTTTTAAAAACAATAAGGACAGCAACTTTAAGCAACAGAACACAGAAATAAACTAACTCACCTGATCTGAAATCTAGAATACTTATTCTAATTCATATAAAAAGTTCTACCACAGGTCTCACACTATGATGAGAGAGCTATGAAGTCATTTAGTGTCTCTCCATTTTGCAGATAATTTTCCAATGCATATCAAATGTGCACAGTGCTAAACAGCTTGAGGCCCTGAGTTTGACTGTCAGGACTTCACATAATGCCATATCACTACCAACTTCCTCCTTCTACTGCTCCAGGGTACCACCCAGGAAAAAAAAAAAAAGCATCCTCCTAGAAACAGATCAAAAGTACCAATGGATCAACAGCAGAAAGGCCTGGGTCAGAAAAGATTTTCAACAACTGTTCCAATGCCTCACTACCCTCACAGCAAAAAATTTATTCCCAAGATCTAATTTAAACCTAATTTTACCTCTGTTTTATCTCTTTTAACTTACAGATCTTGCTCCTTTCACACTTTAAACCTGTAATGTATTCTGGTATGGGTTCCAAAACTTTTCTATCTAGTTCCAGGAAAAACCACTGCAGTACTAGATATTAAATTCATTAAAATATGCCAGATCAAATTTAGCATTTTGTACCAGAAGACATTTAAGACAGTATCACAAATTTCCAAACCAACAAGACCATAAAATTGACCAAATAAATAGAGGTTACCATTGTATTCAACAAGTTCATTTCCAGAGTACTTTCCTCATAGTTGTACCATTGATAAAACATAGCATCTGTTCTTCTTGCCATGAGGTACTATCAACACAGCAAACCTGGTCACAGTGTAAAGAAGCATAATATACAACAGAGGCATTCAAAAAGCAATGCAGTATTTTTTAGACAAAAACTGCCTTTGAACCAACCTAGTATCCCACTGGAACTAACAGGATCAAGGGATGCAGCAGTTGGAGAAGGCAATGGGATGGGGTCAGAGATACTTCAGAGAAGAGGTACAGAAAGAGGTTCCGAAGGGGGACAGGGAGAGAGAGTCATCTCCCTGTCTCTCAACAAAGCATGCACTATTAGTGAGCAGCAAGGAGATTACAGAACTACTTCCTACCACTCAGATTTCTTGGCACCAGCTCTCAGCAGTTCTCCTGCTCTTATATGGTATGGTGAGAAGATACATTCCTTGCCCTTCTTTCTGTTTTCCACTCTAACTGCAGACCCCTGTGCAAAACCCTGATTGTCCATCATAGTCAATCAATTTGAAAACTTTGCTTTCTAGTAAATTTGAAACAATCTTGGATCTCTGCCCAGAGCACTGGACTTCAGAAAACTTGAAGAAAGTATAAGGTAGTTAATTTACAGAAGCATCAAGGAATACCAGCAGAGACTAAGGGCCAGAAGAAACACCTATTTACACCTGCTTCATGAATAGTTACGCTGCATCACATAATTGGTGGGGGAAGAAATACATAGCAATAAAAAAGCTGTCCATCATCACATGTTATTAAAGCATGAAGATACACCTTTTATTTCAGAAAATCACAAAACCACTATTCCTGTCAGCCACAAATATCACTCTACAGGTGCCCTGTATTTATGATGATCCCCAAGCACCTGTTATTCATTATTTAGCTCTCGACCATGGAACCTCATGTTTGACCCATTTGCTCTGAGTATGGTCTACTGGCAGAAATCTCTATTTAAAAAAAGAAGCAATAGACCATTATCCAGCTCCTGCATTCAGCAGGAGAACATAAAGCTCAGCGAGGTAAGTGTTGAAAACAAGAGTAGAGACTATACGCGGTTTCATTTTAACATTTACTTTCAGAGCAACCCAATATATTTCAGGGATTATGTCTTGAGCTCTTATGGGAAGAAAAAAAAAAAAAAGCAACAAATCTATCTCAAAAATAGCTGAGTTTTCAGCTGTTGACAGCCAGCTACTAGAAATGGGATTTACATCACCAACTCACTTCTTCAGCACCAAACAACAATCAGCTTGTAATGATTTTCAGTCAAAGTCCAACTGGTCTGGATTTGAACAACTGTAGCAATACACTTGAAAAGCCTTACTTGCAAAGATTACAGGATCTTATTTTCCTTATTTTTAGATTTGAGACTAAAACTGGACTAAAAAGGCTACTTTCCAGAAGGGACAGAATCAGTCACTTAATTCATTACAAGCTCTGAGTTCTTAAAGAAGACCTTCCTGTTTTGTTGAAAATTACATCACTTAATGCAGTTCTTCAAAAATTAGGCAAATAAACATACATACACACATAAATACATCTATACATACATTTCTCTTTAGAATATGTGTATTTGTAAAAATATCTAAAATTAATGAGGTATCTTTCCTTCCAAGTATCTGATGGCTTATGTATCATTCCAAACTTCTACTTCACATTACCATATTTTTCACAGTGCTTTTCAACTAAGTAAATAGTACAGATTTTATCCTCATCATCAGTAGTATTAGCAGCATATATTGAAGACATAGTAAGTAGAGAATTAGCAATTATGGGTGAAGTGGCTTTAATGGAAAAGTTTATAACACCACAGTGACATGCAATTCTATTAAAATACTTTTAAATTAATTTGAACATTTCCTTTGACACTACAATACAAAGCAACAGGTTACCCCACAAAATTACTACATTCTTTAGTACACCATATGCATGAATGCTATAAGAGTACGCTATCCTTAATGAGTGATCTTTTGCATATTTTTATTCTGAAGGTATGCAGACAAAAAAGCAATATATCTCAAAAATGTGGACCAAAACATCACAAACCTTATTAAAGGCTTTTAAGTTGTGCTGAGTTCTCATGTGTCCATTTCCCAAGACAAACAATCTCTCTGCCTGACCAATTATATCATAAATAAAGGACAAACAAGTTAGTTTGGGGATTTTTTTTTCTTTTCAGCCTGGTATGTTCATGGCAGCTTTACAATCCTAATCAAAACATATCCAATACAACATGTATTTTCTAGTGCTTTAGAAGAGAAAAGGTACAAAGAAGAAAATAACAAAATATCCACACTATCATTTTCTGAACTTATTACATGGAAGCACACTTTGGCAGTCAGCTTTCCTTGTAAATAACTTAAATTAACAAATCAATAGGAGAACACTCTTTCAACAGCTTAACTGTTTACATTAAAATTGGCTGTAGTTTCCACTGGAACTAATAGGAGTAAATAAATAAAATAGCATTTAGCTTATGCAGCACTGCAGTCATTACAGAAAGGCGAGGAAAGCCAAAAACTAATGAGCCTGAGATTGTTGACATTTTCATGCATCTTGGCGCTACAGTCTGGCAAAATACCTAGCACTCTGACAAGCTTGATGCCAGACAGCTAGCAGAGCTTTAAATTTATTGAAAAAGGTGAAGCAGTAATGGCATTTAAAGGGTGCCATTGAGACATTAAGAAGTTGAACTCAAGTCTTATATTTCCAGCTTATAATTCCCAATCTGTTTCACAAGTTTAGATGCTATCACAAGAAAAGACAAAGCAGAAAAATTGTGTAATCGAAACATCGCATGAAAATGTCCAGAATTTCCCACGGCTGAGGGGAACCCAACAATCCAAGCAAGAAAGAGAAAAAAGAAAATAAGAAAAAGTTTCCAACAATACAGCACCAGCATCTTGGGTCTGGTAGGCTTGGTAGTGCCTTGC
Organism: Sturnus vulgaris; assembly: GCF_052056855.1. Classification (NCBI taxonomy): domain Eukaryota; kingdom Metazoa; phylum Chordata; class Aves; order Passeriformes; family Sturnidae; genus Sturnus; species Sturnus vulgaris. The sequence continues at coordinate 20,889,155 of NC_142283.1, forward strand.
ATGCCTGCACAAAGAGCCTCTCCACAGATTACTCTCAGACACTGTGGTGACACTCCCTCATCTTCTCAGTCTGTAGCTTGGTGGAACACAGGTTCTTTAGCAGCCCATGTATAATAAAGGTTCACAATTAACACTGCAGTAAGACAGGGAAGCTGGGATTAAGACATTGCTAACAGAAGCCACTGACAGCACATTTCAGGTGCAGTGAGGGGTTCAAACAGCAACTGAAGCTGTGTAAACGCAGTCTACAAATCTCAAGTTAAATTTACCTAAAATCTTCCTGCACTGTTGTTCTGATATTGTTTCTTTATTCATCAATAAAGGATGATTACAATTTGTCATTAAGCTTAACATTGCAAAAATCTATGCAGGCAAGAATAAAAAGTTCTAACACTAAATTTCCAAGTCCCATCTTGTGGGATTTTTTCAGTTTCAAGCTTGAATTACATGAGCAACAGTCTCTTCCAAACACACTGACCAAGTTTCAATGAAAACACCCTTTCCATCTCCACAAAAGCAATAGGAAATTTAGATTTCTCATGCAACTTTATCTTATCTAATATAGTATTTTAAACACAGAACCTATTTAATTGTGTATTTTATTTTTTAATAACAAAATGAAGTCTGAGTCCTGGTTTGAAATATGCAGATGAAAAAGGGAGTTAATTAAAAGGTTACTTCTGCACTAAATGAAGAAAATCAAGGATATTCTGTCATTGATTTTTAATGAAAGCAGGTTCAGTGCCCACATGTCTTTTAGAAGTTAAAAGAGTTAAGTTCTTGTGTCTCTCAATCCACACAGCAATGCTATATCCTGTCACTTCCAGCTATGAATTTAACCTTTATTCTTTTCAAAAACTTTTTAAAAACTATTCAATGAAGATATTGTTATAATTTATTATGGTAAAACAGAACACACAACCGATTTAGAATCCCTTTCTAAATTATATTTAGCATTAACATAAAAGTAGATAACGTCTATCAGACAAAACACCTTTAGAGAACGCACATTCCTGTTAAAAGAAAGATTCTGTAGTTTATCTTTAACTGAATGCAAGCAAAAATGCAGTTAATGGAGCTTCATATGACAAATAACCTTTATTAGGAAGATGGCTAAATATGAAATAGAATCTTCAGCTGAAGTATTCTAGTATAATATTAAATTCTGCCATAGATGGTAGTAGAATGGAGTTGTGTTTATACACTCAGAAAACTTGAGTAAAACTCAACATTATAAAACCATTGAAAAAAGGCCGTGTGCAATGTTCTGTTCAGACTTCCTGATGCCACTTAGATGTGAGAGCACTTTAAATGCTACACTGCGCTCTAGTGTCCTTTTTCTGAACAGCAGCGCTTCTGTCAAATACACTGATTCTGATCTACCATCTATCTGATTAAAAAGCAGTCAGTTAATTTCCTGATAAAATGCAATATAATAATATATTTTAAAAGAGTGTATCTGTAATTTAATAGCAAAAAATTAGTTCTTTAACACATGTTGGTTTTTACTGAATACAGAGTATCTCTTTTATCTAACCAGGCACATCAAATTCATTAAGCCATTCTAAAGCATTTTCTGGATACTAGAAGTCACAAATTCTTTTTAATGCTTAATATAACAGTTACCACATCAAACCTCACTGATTTTTACCACTCAAGGTGCTTTGCAGGCTTCATGTCCTAGCAAAAAATACCCCGCAATAATGTTTTCTTTTAAATAAGAAGCTTAGAAATCTTTTGCATAGATGAAACTTTCTTGTGTAACTTGGAAACACTACTTTTATTACTAGTGTAGTGTATATTTAGATAACATGCTTTTAAAATTAACAAAAATCAAAGTTAGACTGCACTTGAGTATCTCATTAAGCGACTGACAGGAATAAGAAGGATCACAACCGTTAATAGTTAATATTGCACTCATAAAAGTATCATGCTCTGAGAGGCCACTGGTATTAATTTACACAGAGCACAGCAGTACAAAGCTATAAACAGACTCATAAAATAATTCAGAATTGGAACAATTTTGGACTCAAAGCTGGCATAATTTCAAAGGCCTTGAGCCAACTGATGTTAGCCTACCAGAGTCTCACCAGGCAACCAGCTCTAGCATTTAAGCAGTCTCAAAAAATTTAATTCGTTTTTTGTGAAGCTGAAACACAGCTACACTCTGATTGAAACTGACAGAACAGGGCCTCCTCTCCCACCAGGGAATGCTGCTGGCCCAGACGCACCCTGCTGCCCACCTCTGCAGCAGAGTGGTCCCCTTGCAGGCCAGTACACAAGCTGAAGTGATACCCGGGCTTGTTTAACCCTGGTTACTGAGCTTCAAAAGTGCTGAATTTTGTGAGGTTCCTCATGACTGAATCTGCCCGCAGTATAAACCCCCACAAAGACCTCTCCTACTTTGAACTGTTGACTGCTTGAGCTCAACAGCCCATGAAGTCTCTTTATTTTGTAGACCCATTTCCTAGTCTGTATCTTCCCAGCTTGACTTCTGTAGAAAGCTCTCAAACACCCTCTTAATATTCTTAAATCAGACAGATGTAACGGCTCCTTACTCCAGAACCTGTCATCATGGTCAGATACTGTTAAATCCATTAACCAGTCTGTCAAAGAAAGTGGGCATGCTGCTTTTCTATTTGTCCCTTACCCACATTTGTTTTAGTGATACATGACTTCATTAGTCCTCTGATAGTGCCCTTACTACATTTCTCCCCAACCCCTCTCCCAACAGTTGCAAAATCTGCATTTGCCAACAGTGAACAGAATACAAAATGAAAGCAGAGGCTCAGAACAGAACTATATTAAAGCATAACCAGCTTAATAGAGTTTGACAGATTATATCCACTGCACCATTATAAAAGTCGAAGACATTACTGAAGCACTTTTAGACTTAAGCTCCAAGATATTTGGTGCCTAGATATCTTTAAAACTACTTGAGTTTAAAGCACATATTCATCAGCATCCCTGTTCATTTTGTAAGGCATGAAGCAGCTATAGGTGTAAGTAGGCCTGTTGTACACTAGGAATTATTTTTTTAACCTAGTTGGAGATGACATAGATTACATATTCTAAAAGGCACTTAAAATCAACTTAATACAGTGTATTTGCTGCCTGCTTTTCATGCATTAGGGTTTTTAAAAGAACTTTGATGCTGAAGGAGAATTTGACTCAGGTGTCCAGAAGAATTAGCAAAATTGGAATTCATTGATCTTTCTTTAGCATATTAATGAAGAAATTTCCTATTAGAAAGTACAATTAACAAGCCCTTCTAATAAAGACAACAAAATAAATTTAAACTCTAATGATTTTACAGCCTCATAACCTCATTTGTTGAAAATTATAACAAAGATAATTTCTTGTTTATAACCAACAATTCTAATAAACCAAGGTGGGGGGGGATGGGAAAGGGGACTTATTCCTAAATTGTTTAAATATAATATTGAATTCAAAAATACCAGGGAAAACTAATTCCACATATATAAAACTGAATTGGACCACTACTGTTGTTTCATATACACAGCAAACCATAAGACCACCATTTAAACCAGTTAAACCACCTTTTTTTGGATCCTCTTTTTTTTATAAAATACCACTCTCTTGATTTACCACTTTACTGCGGTTAAGAATATAATCCATTGTTAACCAAACTAGCCTTATCTCTAATTAACTTTTCTGGCAGTAGATTTTTGTCTGACTCTTTGACATTCTTAATTAACCCATAAACTCTAGGTGCTTTTAGACAAGGAGCATTCTCTTTCCACTATCTGACATAAGCATCAAAATATTGAATTCCTGAACATTTCATATTCATTCCAATTTATTCCACTTATTCTCTCCCTACTGCACAACTTGCCTACTTTCAGTTTCATCAAACTGGACTTTTGGAATAAATAGAAATGCTGAAGGCTAAACAGAAATATAGGCAAGAATGCCAATTCCATGACACATAAGAAAATAAAAGCATTATAAATACTGTAAGATTTTATAAGCTCATACTGTAAATTCACACGAAAGTGTGCATTAAAAGGCACTCCTTGCAAATGTAGGATGCATGCATAGTCAATTTTTTTTTAATATTTCTAGCCTTTTGGACAACAGTTGATTGCTTTAAAAAGGAAAAAAGAAAGAAGGAAAAAACTCTCAAAAAATTGTATTATCAAATATTAATATATAAAAACTAAGGAAAACATGTAGAAAGAAATAAAGCCACAGTAAGTATTTTATTCACTAGGTAAAAAAAATTAATATTGACTTTACAACATAGATGACCTACTATCTACTACTTTGTGCCAGAAGAGCCATAGGATGAGGCCTCCAGGACTTGTTGTGTCCATTTTCTTTACATGTTCATGGGAAAACAAAAATTAAGTACTGCAAGGACACATTCCCTTCACATAACTAATACAGCTGGACGTTTCCATGAAATTAAATTTGAGATTAAATAAAAATCATATGCTAGAGACACTTTGTGGTTTTCCATATTAACATGCTAAATAGATTTAGGAACTGAGTACAAGAATTTTAAAATAAATTTGTGCCAGAAATCACAGGCATAATTGGTCTAACTCAGAAACTGCATGTAGAAAGATGGAGAAAAAAAAAAATCTGTTGACTATGTCTTGCAAGCCACAAGACAACTATGCTTCTAGTAACAACACAGACAATTACTAGGCTGACAGATCCAGGAGTCTGAACTGGGATTATTTATTCCAAGCAAAAAGCATTAGAGACTTTGATAAAAAACATTTCAGCAGAGCTTGTGAAGCAAAAGTACAACTCTAAAAAATGTAAAGCTATAAAAGTGCCAAGTGCAAACTGAATCCAGTGCTCAGAACACTATTTGACTTTAAAAAAATGAGAAAGGGACACACAGGTGCATTACAAGGGATAAATGTGGATGGGAGATAGGGTAGTAGAATGACATACAGTCATTAAAAGGAAGAGACAAGACTCCAACAAACACCACAGCTGAAAGGGAAAACAAAAAACCAAAAATAATCATAAATGAAAGACATCAGAAAAAAAACAGGTAGAAGAAGTCAGATGACCCTGATAAGTCATTTTTCTGAGATTATTCAGAAAAAAAATTCTAAGAAATTCTACACATACTGTCTTAACAAAGGAAGAATGTTTGAGTGATGCACCTAAAATGACAGGAAAGTTTTTTTAAAAAACAGAAATCAAACTGAAGGAAAACATAAAAAAGAAAAAAGAAAAAACAGGAACTGAAAAGAATCTGACTGAAGTAAAACTAATCAGTCACAGGATGCTCAGACAAGCTCTAGAGTACATTACATAACAAAAAACTCCAGGATATGTGAGGCCTGGCTCTCCTCAAAAGAATATCTCTTTCAGCACTGCAACTGAAATTTACCTATGCCAATATCAGACATAAATCCCAGAAATTAAATGAAAAATCACTGGATTTGCTGCACTTAAACCAACTCTTATTTGGGTGTATGGATAACAGTCTTCAGCTACTTTTGTAACTCCCACACAATGGAAAGAAAAAAAAGTAAAAGATCTTTTTTTTAGGTTTTTGCTTTGTGCTATGTTTATAAAAATTGAAAGCAAATCTAGAAAAATAACCACTGGTATTTTTAGTATTCCTTACAATTAAACTGGGAAGGTTTGATCAATGTTGAAACATGAAATTTTTGACCTCTTTTACAATATACTACCATCCCCAAGGAAAAGGTGTACTTGGTGTAATTACAGAACAGGAGCCAATCAAAGGTACTACATTGTTTTAATTAATAAGATTATTCTCTGCTGCAGTTATTGTCTTTGGATGTGCTCCTATTAGCCTATAGTTATCCATAGCCCATACATGGCCAGCCTGATGTACTCTTTTTCCTTCTTTTAATGCAAACAGATCAAAAAGGCAGCCTTAAAAGGTCTCTATTCATTAATCTGATCACAATATAGTAGGAATTAATAAATGCCTTTGAAATTTAATGCAGCGGAAGTAAGTAACAAAATCTTTAATTCACCACCAGCTGTGGCACCACTCATTTTTGGAAATATTGACCGAAGAAACAGCAGCATGAGAAACTACTGCATATACAGTAATTGCTAAACACAGAACAAAAATAAACAATGTTTAGCTTGATATTTATAATTCTAGCAAATAGAATTTGCAGAATTTAGTGAGCAAACTACAAGAAAGCAAATGTCACTACTGTCTGCAAGAAGGTCCAGGAAAGTACAGGTCAGTCAACCTTACAACAACCCCTGGGAAGACAGTAGAGAAAATCCTCATGGAAACTATTTCTAAACAAACAAAAGAAAAATGGGTATTGAGAGTAAAGAGATGGATCTACAAAGGGAAAATCATGTTTGATCAAATTGGTGGCCCTTTATAGTGAGGTGACTGCCTTGGTGGATGAGGGGAAAGTGGTAGATGTTGTTCACCTCAGCTTTGGTAATTATTCAGACAGTGTCTCACCATCCTAGACAAGCTGATAAAGTACCACCTGGATAAAATGATAGTGAAAAGAACTAGCTCAACAGCCAGCTGCTGAGGGCATGAGCAATGAGATAAAGTCCAGTTGAAGGCAAACTGCTGGTGGAGTACTCCAGACATCAATACTGGAGCTAAGTCATTTAACCTCTTCATCATTGACCTGTATTCGGAGACAGACCACACCCTTAGTAAGCTCACAGCTGACAGGAGTGGATTGCAGTGTGGCCGTCCAAAGGTGTGACTGATGATAAATGAACCCTTTCAAGAAAAAGTTCAGAAAAAAAATGTAGGAAGTCATCATGCCTAATACAAAGGAAGCTGGACTTACTTCAACACAAAGGGGACTGGAGGATGGCCTTTGCTATAGATAAACTGCTCCGTGGACCAATTGTTTGCGTAAGTGTCCTCCACCAAGAAAATCAATAGAGACTATTATCTTCCTGACCCAGCGAGATCAGCATGGAAGAAGTATTTATGTGGCTCAGCACAGTACAAAAACTGAACAAAACCAAAATGAACTTCAAAAAGAGTAATGGGTTTGAGCTGGGTTCAACCCACACATTCCTTTCTGGTACCTTAGGATGGGCAGTGCTCATCTACAATAACCTTATCTGCGAAGAATATTTGCCTCTGGCAGGACGGACCTTTAAAGGCTGGAGAAATGGGCTGGAAGGAAATTTCAACACAGGTAAATGCAAAGTCCTGCATAAGAGGAAGGACAGCCCCAGGCACCAATACACCCTTGGGGAACCAAATAGCTAGCTGGAAAACAGCTCTGTAGAGAAGGAACTGGCAGAGAGGCTAATCATGAGCCAGCACACTGTCCTTGCCCTTGACACAAAGGCTATCAACAGCAAACTGGGCTGCATTTAACACCACTGTGTGGAGGCCAAGCAAGGTGATTCTTTCTCTCTACTCAGCACTCCTAAGGACACATCTGGAGTGCCGGGTTCAGGTCTGGGCTTCCCAGAACACAACAAACTTATTGGAGTATGCCCGGCACACACCTAAAGACGACTAAGGGACTGGACCATTTTTCGTAAGAGAAGAGGCTGAGAACTTGGACTCTTTGTCCTGGAAAAGAGAGGGCTAAGGAGGGTGTTATCTCTGTGTATAAATGACTACTGGGAGGGAATGAAGATGAAGGCAGGCTCTTCTCATCAGCACCCATTATGAAGGCAAGAGGCAAAACACACAAGTAAACTGTGAAACTCCATCTGAACACAGGAAAACACTTTTTTACTGGTCAAACACCGGAAGAAATTCCCAGAGCAGTTGTGAGGTCTCCGTCCTTGGAGATATTCAAAACCCAGCTGGACAGAGTCCTGGACAACCTGCTCTATCTGATCCTGTTTCAGCAGGGGTCCAGACCCAAGATGATCTGAAGAGGTCTCTGACAGCCTCACCCATTCTGTATGTCAGATTCTGTGATGTAAGCAACAGTGACACATCCAAGTGACCAGTCTACAGCCCCAGCTGAGTATATCAGACTGTGAGGGTGGTCACTGATAATTATGTCCTCATAGGAAGTGAGTATTCATCTTCATACTGCAGACACAAAAACACATTAACTGGGAAAAAATTATCCCAAAGTAAAAGTAATAAAAGGCTATGAAGCTATTTTCCTGCAACAGCCATTGCTAAAAGATTTAATGCATGCTTATTTCACTTTCATTGCTACTTAAACCTTAAAAATTCGTGTTTGCATCTAAATACCATAACAATGTGATAAAAGGCAACTGGATATATTTATTGTGCTGAAGAAAGCTCATATTGCTTCCTCAGACTGAGCCTTTATATGACACAACAGAATTACGAACAAGTACATGACACTTATGTAAGAATATTACATTTTTCCTCAAAATAATGAAGCAGCACCATGTCATCACAAGTCATCATTGTTATCACAAGTTATCAATGCTATCAAGAGTCCTCACAGCATTCAAATTCAGTAAAACATCTGTAATATTTTAGATATAGGCAAAGGGAATATTTATATCAAAGCATTAATGTTACTCCATCTCTTTCTCCCCACCTGTGATATACATATATAGCATAGCAGCATATATTATAGCAGAGCTATAATTGTCATTACCCTAACTTTACAACATAAACCTGTCCTGCAAATATAGAGGACTGTTACCAGTGGGTATTTGTGATGGCCTACAAGAGACATCCAGAGATGATAAATAATACTCAGAGTTTGAAGTCGTAATTTCTCCTGAAAATATTCCCCACAAGTTCTCCTATAACAATGACATTTTTCATATGTACAATCAAGATTTATGGCAAGCAGTCCATTCTGTATTCATGGCTCTTGTACTACCAAAAGGCTTTTTCCCTAACAGAACACCATGTATATAGAAAACAATGAAATCTGACCCACAGAAAGACACAATTTTAAAACATTAAATTGCTATCAGTGTCACACCACAAAATCAAATTGTTGTCCTACATAACTTCACCTGTGGGGCCTGGTCATTTTGGTTTTCAAGCTGACAGCAACTTGCAAACTATATTGAGCTTATTCTCCTATTTAAATGTTTGGGTGTGGGGGCCAAACTTCTGAAAACAAGAATACTTATTAAGTAGAATATGAAAGCCTTAAGGAGTTATTGATTCAAAGTTTATCCCCACTAATCTTTTGGTTTTGGCAGACAGATAATGTATTAAATTCCCTCCCCAAGAATAAAACAGTCAACTACACATACTTCATTTGCATCAGCTGCTTGCCATCTCAAACACCAACCATAAGAAGGGTCATTTTGCACTTTTTCTTTTTTTAACTGGCACTACAAAAACCTTCAAAATGTAAAATTGTATTACATTATTTCATTCAAATTCTCTACCATAAGCTATTGCAAATGCTAATACTTTCTCCAACACCACCACAGGCAACAGAAAGACCCAAACACATGACACTTAGAAACATCCTGTCCCTTCAGGACACTCAGTGTGACATTCATATTATCCAAAATGAAAACTTATCTACCTTACTCCCACATTTCTATTTCACATCTTGACTGAGCACTTGTTAGCAAGTTGTCAATCAGTTGTCTTGCCATATCTAAAAAAAATCAGAACCTGAAGTCAGCTCCCCTGATGATGCTACAGAGAACCCATTCTTCCATCCTTTTGTACTCACTTTATTCCTAAATCACATTCATTAAGGTACTTTACAACAAAAACCTAGAGTTCAGAAAATTGAAGAAGTCAATTAAATATACCTGCCCCCAACCAACATGATACTGTTAAGGGTAATATCACTTCCCATTAGGCACCCTAAGTTACAACCTTACCCATTTTGACAAAGTCATGCTACAGAATGTCATGATCAAAGAAAAGCATGTTTATCTATAATCCTGCAGAATAATAGTATGGAGGGGATACACTGCAAAAATACACTGAATGTACAATTTAGTCTTGCATTGCCATCACCACAAAAACAAAATAAAACAAAAAATGAATACATTTTCCCTTTTTCCTTAAAAAGTAGCTCTATGGTCTTTTCATCCTGTTGGGTTCCTCTGCCCCTACATTTCTTCCTCTGTCTGTGCTCATTGCCCCCATGCTCCTCACAAGGAAAGGTAATTCATCCACAGCTCTTTAGGAAGATGATGTTTTACCACTCCACATGGTAATGAGGAGCTGAATAAATACTTTGTATCACATTTACTATGAAAGAAAACAGAGAGATACCTATTATAGAAACCATTTTTTATGTGACTCGTCAGACAATCTATCCAAAATTGAAGAAACTAAGGTAGATATTGTGAAACACACTAACCAAATAAACAAGAATAATGAGCAGTATTCAACTGCATTTTTTAAAAATTCAACATTAAAAAGTTCAGTAGGGAATGACAGTCAGTTAACTCAGCTAATTCCTTGGCATGTCAGGATTAGAAATGCTGAGCAGCAAACAACTACTAAAAAAAAATTTCAAAAAAGAAGACTGCTAATGTGAACAGAAAGTACAAATGAAAATATGGTTAGTAGAACCTTACAAAAATACATGGTTTATATGAAAAGAATTGTCATGGCTTTAGCAAAAGGAAACCCTACTTCTCAGTTCTGAGATCTTGAAAGGAGTCAGTAAATACAGGGGTGAGAGTAGTTGACCAAAATCAACTTAGGCTTTCCAATAGACTTCCCAAAAGTCTAGGGAACTAAGCAGCCATAGAATGAGGAAGGATCCTTATAAATATAAACAGAAATGCATCACCCAAGGTATACATATCCAGCTGGCTTGCTCATTCCTGGAATACTATGTCCAAGGGTGGAAGGTGGAAGCCATAGTCAAAATAAACTAAAAGTAATTCCTCCCCATTGTGGTTTTTGGCCTATGGTGTGTCCCTGGTAGCCACATGCTGCTGATACATGAAATTTGCATAGGTTCAAGGGGGATTGGAAAAATTCCCATCTGAAAAAAAAAACCTATATTTACTGGGGGACATGAGATACAAGACCACGTCTGGCTCAAGAAATTTTTTGAGCTGCAAGTCACTGGAGAAAAAGAAGGCAGCAAAAGGCAAGTGTCACTCACCTGCTTGGTTTTCATCTTTGAGCATCAACTATTTCTCAAGACTGCTTTTTCTAAAAGTAAACACTTACAAATACTGTGACTTGCATGATACATATTTTTTATTACAACTTACATACAGGAAACTCACCAGCAATAAAATAAGCTTCTGAACTCTGAGACTCAAGACTACAACTACACTGTTAACAAAATTGCACGCCTTTCCACTTGTTTCACCAATGACCAGGAACAGACGAATCAGTGTAGGTGCTAAGATTTTTTTTCCTTGGCAGTTATGCACAAGCCTTTCAGTTCAGGAACCTGCATTCGCTTTTCTAAAAGGGCATGCATAAGCATAAAATCAGGTTGTGAGGTATTCCTGTAAGACCATAAATCACTGCCTGCTTCAAAAAGACACCGGAATTCACAAGTTAACCGGTGCTTGAATTTATTTCAAAATTAGCTGTAAAGCTGTTAGGTAAGGCTAGTTTCCCATTTCCTTTTGACAAAGCACCAAAGACTGCCCAGACATACTGAAGTCTCATCTGCCTCACTGCATGGCACTGAGGGGACGCATCTTCCCCTTTGCTTTTCAGAGCCGCTAGGTATTCCCCACCCCACATTTACCCACTCCTTGGACAACAGAGCTAATTCACGTCCCATTGTTGCTACACAAGAGGTGTGTACATGCCTTTAGGACATGATGGCCTCAGGACAAGAGGCAACAGGCAGAAACTGATGCACACGAAGCTCCACCTGAACATGAGGAAGAACATCTCTACTGTATCTGGAACAGATTGTCCAGAGAGGTTGTGGAGTCTCCGTCACTGGGGATATCCAAGAACCATCTGGATGCAATCCTTTGCCGTGTGCTTTGGGATGACCCTGCTTGAGCAGGGCGGCTGGAGCAGATGGCCCCGTGCGGTCCCTCCCAGCCCGACCCGTTCCGTGACTGTGCGATGCCATACGCTCTGGAGGGCGCACAGGGCGAGCGAGACCCCGCTCACACCCACCCGCACAGTGCGGGTGTCCCTGAGGGCGACTCAGACCCTGCCGAGCCACCGACCGGTGGCCTCAGCGCCGCCTCACGGCGAGCGGGGCGGAGCCACCGGCCCCGCAGCACCTCCGCGGCCCCACGCCCGCGTCACCTGCAGCGCCCGCACACGGGCCGCCTCTCGCAATGCTCCACCGGCAGCTCCCACAGCCCCTCGCAGCCCTCGCCCTCCCCGCCCGGGGCTGTGGCCGGGGCTGTGGCCGGGCCCGGATCCGCCCCGCCGCCGCCGCTCCCCGCCATGCCGGCGTGGCGAGATCACATGGCCGCCAACCGCCAGGGGGCGCCATCGGGCAGGAGAGCGCTCGGCCCCCGCTCACGTGAGGGGCGGCACCGCCCCTTCCCGGGACTCGCCCAATGGAAGGGCGCGGAGCCCCGGCGGAGCCCCGCCCACTGGGGCGGTGCCAATGCGAGCCGCTCGCGCCGCGCAGCGGGGCGCCACCGGCAGGGGGCGGTGTCGGCACGCGGCGGTCGCGCGGAGCCGCTGGGCCTCCCGGGGCAGGCCGGGACCGGCACCGGCACCGGGACCGCCCCATCCCGCCGGGATCTGGGAACCCCTGCCCGCCCCCGCCACTGCCCTCACCGCACGGGACACACCGACAAACAGCCCAGGCGTGGAGCTGACAGCGCCCCGCTCCGCGCTGATAGCAGCTCCTGGTGCTACTAACGACACTCGGGTGGGAGATGGAATTTTTGATACTGTGGTTTTTTTAATCACAAACATCTGGTTGTTAAATAATTATCTGTCCGCTTTAATTTATATTTTATTCCGAGTGCTGCAGAGTAGGAGTTCAGGAATTCCCATTCCCTCGATCCCTTATACCCTCTCCTCAACTCAACTCCAGGAGAGTTTCTGCAGCACAAGACAAAATCTAAGTTGTACTGTGGTCATTAAGGTAGAAACGTTAATAAGCTGAGTCTATTTGAGTCCACTATACAGTACAATGAAATTCAACTCCAAAGTTGTTGCAGTTTACGTTAGAAATCTGCTGAAATGTGAAATGTAGCAGCCAGTAAATTTCCACCCAAGAGATCCTCTCCTGAAATTAACATCTGCAGATGAGTAGGCCGGTTGTGTTATTTCCTGTTTTCTGTTCTGAATCCAAAATAAACTGTATTGTATTTAAGTATTTACAATCATCAGAGCCATTTGATGTAATTCAGGCCTCCTGGTATTAGATTCATGCACAATATTAACATACTTTTGCTTTTAAGTTGTATATTTTTATACTGTTTTGTAATTGTAGGTCAAGCTATGTATATGCAAATTTTCTTGTGTAGCCATTAAAATAAATTTTCCTCACAAGATTGAAAATAAGATCAGAGACCATTGATTCTGAAGCTGGCTATATTTATATTATCTATATTATTTATATTATTTATATTATTTATATTATTTACATTATTTATATTATTTATTTATATTATCTATTTTACTTATTTAGAACATATTGTCTATAAATATACATACTGTAAACTAAACAAAGACAAAACCCCAGACAAACAAAAACAAAACGAAACAAAACAAATAAGCAAACAGAAAAAAAATCCCCACCTAGGTAAAAAGGAAAATACCACTGTGCAAATTCTAAGTCATAAAATTGTCTATTGCTAGTAGTATAGGCCACCTAATTTAGGCCAGGGCGACTCATGTGGGTGGGTGGGTAAGGCTGAAATTTTTTTGTTAAACTGAAAGGCTCATCACTAGGTAAGTTGTTATAACTTACAAACAGGTTATTTAGGCCTGTTGTTAGAAGGACCACAGTTGTAGTGGACAGGACAAGGAGTGTTAATGACTCTTTCCTAGTTCCACCTTACTGAGAAGGGTCCCCGTGCAGAGCTACCAACAGCAGCCTGGATGTGTCTTCACAGCTGACAAAGCTTCTTGAGTTTTTATCTGCTCTGCTAGTATAATCAGCTTCAGTCATCAGCTTAAACAGAAAGTAAACCGCTGTAAACTGTTCTGGTCGGACCACACAAAAGAAGAAAATAGAACTGCAGCTACATGCCTAAAATAAATGTAACAATAACTTGGTCTGAAGTAATTTTGTTGCCAAGGAAATGGGTGAACATGGCAGCGAATATTGAGAGGTTCAGCAGTGAGAGGACGCTTTTCTCTGTATGCATACATCTGAAGAGCAAAGTGAGTCAGTTGAAACTGGAGGAAAATGGAAACATGAGATCAGATTAGGATAACCTGACCATGACAAAAATCTAGGCTTGAGGCCAGAGGGTTTCTGTTGGCTGTCCTGGAGTACCAACAACAGTAGAAGGGATTCAAAGCTAGCTGAACCCTAGCATTTTTATTTTTTTTTTTTAACAGACCTAGCATTTGCTAGATCTGTGTTGTTTCAAAGCATCTTCTCTCAGTAAAGGCCAAAAAATTACAAATCTGATACTCAATATTCTTTTTTTTTTTAATTGGAAGCATCATTTTTTTGGCCAAAACATCTTGTTTGAATAAAGAGGCATTTAAGAGGAAAAATGACTGAATACTGAAGTCTAAGACAAAAAAGTAAAATGTTTTTTTATGACAGATCTTGATAATCTTTTGCAGGCTAATAGGCATTCATGGTCTTTATAGGTATTTATTTATCTTTTTAATGTATGAATAGCTTAAGTATTTGATGTGCAGACTTGAGTGCTAATTAACACATCCACCATCATATTAGAAACCTGAGGAATTCACAGCATCTCTTTGAACCAATGTTTGCATTTTGTAAATTTACAGACCTAAATGATGGGGTGACTGGGAGTTTCTTGCTTGCATTTAATGCATTTGATGTACTTCACTGTTCCATTTTTGGGATAATAAATGGTCAGTGTTTAGTGACTCGCTGTAGTGTGCAAAATCCATTAAATTTTGTGGAAATTTCACATATCACTTTAATTCTAGGATTTAGTATTTACTTTATTTTAGGTTTAGCCCTTACTTAGTAAGAAGAAGTTACATTTCCTACTGCTACAAGTCACCAAAAATCCCTTCCTCGCCAAGAAGTTCAATTTTAATATACATTTATTTTAAGAGATGTGAAAAAGCTGTCAGGATGGCAGTTCTCAAAGAAGCATATTCAAATGGCAGGTGTAGTTTCCAGGCAGCTTTAGCCAAGTCCCATGTTTCTGCTGCCTGGTTTGAGTCAGAGTTTCAAATACTAGCATAAGTAATTTGAAATCCTGCTGGATACAGTATACATTTTCTTTTGTTTTCTTAGTAAAAGCTGCGTCCTCGTACAGACTGTTCCTTCATGGCAGCTCACAATTGTTGAATTCGGGTAGCTGTGGTTCACGTTTCCTGTCCATGCCCGTCCTTGTCCATGTGCTCAGGCTGGAGGGGCTGCCCGAGCTGTGTCGCTGCACAGTCACTGATGTCAGCAGAGGCACAGTCTGCCTAATGCAGAGGGAGCCGGGAGCTTGGAAACCATGCTGAGCTAAGCCGCTGCCTCAGGGCACCGCAGATGAGCCTGGAGAACTGACTAGCACTGAGAAGTGTGAGCCAAGGGGAGCAAGGTTGGAGACGAGTGAGCTGGGAGATGCTTTTTACAAAGGCTGTCACGAAAAGGAAGGATTATGCGTTTGTTTGTTGTGTGATTCTGTCTCATTGCCTCACAACAGAAGACAGACAAACATCTTGGTGTTTGTACAGCAGAATGTTATCAACAAGGCACCTTCTAAGCTGGCAACATGTGTGAACAGAAGCCCACGTGCAATATGGAAGACAGTGTATTAGATAAGGGGGCTCCAGAGCAGTGCTGGTACATACCACTGAGCAGAAATGGAGCTCAGTGCAGGAGAAGTGTGGGGGTGTCTGAACTCAAAATCAGGAACTGTTGAGTTTTGGGGAAGAGCTTGCTTTTTGTTTGACCTAAGCATGTACTGACCTGATTTGTCAGCCCACTTGTTTCTCAAGACAGGCCTTTCTGAAGGAAAAAGTATATTTTAGTGAGACAAGATAGGTGCCCAGAATAATCCTGTCCAACTTCTCAGCAAGAACTTGGTGGATACTTCTGATGTACTGTATTTTTCCACATGAGAAGAGATACTGTGAGACTTTAGGGCAAAAATTGCCTGTGCCTGTCTCTGTTCTAGAAGATGCTATACTATAACAGATTTGCAACACAAAGGATGGGAGTAAAGCGTCCCATCTTATTTGTTTGCCTGCTCAGCTAAGGACTAAATTTCAGGGAACAAAAAGCAGAAACTAAAACGAAACAGAACAAACGAAACAGAACAAAACAAGCAAACAAAAACCAAAACAGGACACACACAGAGAGAAAAAAACCAAAAGAACGAACAAACAAACAAAAATAGACACACACACACACACATACAAAAAAAAAAAAAAAAAAAAAAAAAAAGAGAAAAACGGTGACAAAGTACCATCCAGTTCTAAAAATCTGCTTACATGGTAAGAACTATGTGACAGTTATGTACAATGCATAATGTTGTCTCCCTGTTGTCTGTTGAACCTGTGGGCTTCAGACATTACTCATTATGTTTAACGTCTTTGGATTTGTCTGTCATTCATGATAAGTCACTTTGATTTGTAAATACTGACAGCAAGTGACTTGAAAAATGGAGAATTCACTTCAGCTATTTTAGTTACTACTGGGGGCTTAGAAATGTCCTTTACATAAACTAGAGAAACAGCAGCAGCAGTAGAAACACCTAGCTTGTCACTAATTCTTCCTTTATGGTTCTTTTTCTGTTGATCTAAGAACAAAATTCTGTGCAATAATGTCCAAAATGCTTTGCAGCAGTGATTATGCCTTTATTCTGCCTGATGAAAAGTCTTCTGCAGAGCTTGTTCTTTAGCACCTCTTTTCTAAATATTGGCCAAAAAAAGAGCTACTTTCCATAGCCTCGTTTACTACCCAGAATCACAGGATTTGGGGGATTATAATGTTTATCCATTGAAACTTCCCCCACAGCTTGCAGACGCCCTGTAGGAACGTGCAGTTAAGAATCATACTTGTGTGAGGAAATAGCTCAAAATAACATTCCATCCCAGCTGTTTCATGCCATCTCCTGTACTTACACTTTTATTTTTGGCATAACTACACAGATGAGTTACAGTGAAGTAATCAGGGCGTGACTTTGCAAGGTAACTACTGCATCTCAAAACCACTGGTTTACATATTTTCATGTACTGTTAATACCAGGAACTGTTCTTTTTCTTTCTCCCTTGAGGATAATTACCGGCCATTTTGAAAAAAATAATAGTGAAGACAGTGATATTATGAGTAGAACCTTATTTCTTTACCTGGTCTTAAAACAGTGAAGCCTTTTAGTGACTCTGCATTGCAATTAATTTCAGTGAAGTTATATAAAGGTTTATACACATACACATATACCTTTATACACAGTAATATTTTTCCTGCAGGAATATGGGAAGTACTGGGGTAGGACAAGTATCACTACAGACTGGAGCTTTGCTTTTGAAATCTTGCCTAGGTTAGCCGAAGTGGCTTGTATTAGCCTCACTTTGAAGAGAGAAACCTTAAGGAGGCCAAAGGTTAGTCTGCAACTGCACACTTGTGCAGTTGCCATTCATCACTTGCAAATACATTTTAAAGTGTTTACCTCACACAGATAAACTAACAGAGCCCTAAGCCTCTGGCATAGATACAATTATGCCAGCAGACTAATGTCTGGAAAGGCAGCTTTTGAACATTTTGGTTGTATTTCTTACTATAAAATGTTGCTAATACAGAAAGATGGCCACTTCCAAATTAATTGAATAAAAACTGTAGTGCTTGTATGGCTGTTTGCAGTCTACCTGTGCTGGGAGTTCAGCATTCTGAATTTGGTGGGCAGACGCCAGTGGCTCTGCAAGTATTTGTGCCTGATAAAGTAGTCACTTTTAGTGGTGGATTAGCAATTCCTTCTCCTAATGAGAACTGTAAACAAACATGGACATACTGGATTCTCATGAAACAATGTTCACTTGTTCCAGCTCAGAAACTGGTGAGTGCTGGCAGTGTAGCAGGTGTTAGATGATGCTGCTGCAGGCTGCCTCCAGCCAATTTCCATCAAGCTCAAATGAGCATGTTGTTCAAGCCTGCATATATTCAGCAAAATTTTAAAATTGCAGCATATTTCTAAATGCAACAAATAATTTGAAGGTTCACATAAATTGTCAGAGCTGGTGAAAGTGATGATATTGCCCACCTTCCCACACTACCCGTCTTGCCTGGTGCTAATGCAAGTCGACATGTGCCCACACAGCCACCCTGCATGTTTCTCTCTCTATTTCCTCTCAGATAGACCAGCTGGGTTTACCCTGTGACCAGCCAGACACTCATGCTGGCGTAAGTAGCTGGTGGGAAGAAGGAGGAGGAGAGAAATTCCCAGGTTTCCATTCAGATCTCTAGGGTCAATGAAATAGTGAAAGACCAGTAAAACTGTAAATGCTGGGGAAAAAAACACTACTTTTCTCAGTATGTACTGGAGCCTTGGTCACCAGTTGCTGTACTGGTGTGGGCCAGCCCTGTGATGAGTACAGCCATAATATACTGGAAGGGCATATGGCAATATATGCAAGTATTGCCAGCTAAAAAGAACTCTTAATGGCAGCTTCACTTGTGGCTTTTTTTCTGTCACCTTTCCTTTTCTGAGCTGCCATTCTTCCTTTTCTATTGCTGCTGCAGTGTTCATCTTGCCTGTGCCACGTTGTGCTCACGTTGTGAAACAACCTGCCAGACTACTGCTTGGGCTGCTCCCTGCCAGCACAACACTAGCAAGACTTCACTGATCTGGTAAATCTCTGTGTAGTCAATTCTTTGTTTCAGTATTATGGGCAGGCTGCAGAAGATTCAAGAGATCGTAGTCTGGAAAAATACACTGAATTATATTTTGGTTGCCTAATTCATCTCATGAGTCTGATTGCTTTTATGCTTGTAAAAACTAACTGCCTTCTCAGTTCCTTTTGGTTTTGTCTGTTGCAAGTAGATCTCTCATGTTGCATAAGAAAGTAATATGGAACTTCATAAAGTTATTCTACAGTCACATGTAAGTGACTTTTCCTTTTTGAAACAGCTTAGACTGAATATACAAGGCAAGTGAAATACATCATGTGATGGATCACGCATATTCATTTGCTTTTTCATAGAAAAAAAAAGCAAACATTTGTAAGGGGTAAACACATTTAAAAACTCAGTCATTTCATCACTGATTTGAAAGCTTGGTAACTTCTGATGGTTTCCAATGGCATCATGGCTTCACTAATGACACAGGGCTAATAACAGATAATTCTAATCACTAACCCTGCAGCTGCAGCCTGTGATGGCAATTCTGATGACTTGGAGCACATTACAGTAAGAGGTAACTGGACCTTCATGCTAGTATCAGAATGCTTAACTAAAATCAGATTCAAAAATCAAAATCTATGCACTGTATAGAGACAAGTGTAGTTGGTTGTATGATCTTGGTATGCTGTGTATGCCATTTTGTAACTGTAAAATGCAGTTGAAAATATGAAGAGCAGGTGTAAAAACAGGTCAACTTCAGTGATGGCGTTTAAAATAGATAGATGAGAGATAGCCTTTTAAGTAGTAAAATACTGTAGGCAAGGGTCAGTATGCCCTCCAGAGTCTTATAGCTTTAGAACTAACCATAAAGTTTCTGTTTCCAGGACTACGTAGTGGAGATTCCCATGCATTACGTGTCTCTTGGAAGCTGACAAGCATATCAGCAGAAAATTCATTTTTATCAGCTTGTACTGCTGATATAGATGTGGTTTGTTATAGGGAGAGGAAAGGATGCACTATTCAGAATGCTAACAGAAATCTTTCAGTTTTTATTAAAGTCCTCTAGAAGTAAAAGCTCTAATCAGCTGTACCTTCACAGGGCATTTTGAGATGTCAGAACCAACCCCTTTTTCCACTCAATTCAAAAGCTTTGCATGCAGCAAGTAATTTCAAAGCAATAAGAAAATTATGACCTGAGTGTGAAGTTTCACAGATCTCTGGTTGGAAAGCTCATCAAAGGCCATAATTACAGTATTTTTTTAGTGTTTCCTGCTCCATTGACATTAATGGTATGCCCTACTCTAGGTGGTCAAAAGAGGCAGGTTCCACTTTTCTGGAAACTGTTGCCTGTTCTTTAACTCCCACAGTAAGTGTAGCTGAATTACATTTGCACTTAATGAACAGTGAAATAAAAAGCTTAAGGGTGGATGAAAGAAGTCTAAACTGTAGCTATCTTGCTATGTAACATTCATCTTGTGCTCTTTGTCCTCTATCAGAAGGGCATATGCAAATAACAAGTATGATTTATTGGTGAAAAGAGCGCACCTCTGAAAAGCAGAAGAACCTCTCTCTTTGAATCCAAGATGTTTTGGTCATTTGGAAAACATGATAATGCAAAGGGGAAATGTCAGGGCAACTTTACTCATGTCCATGTGCTTAGGTTGGGCAGTTTCACAGGCTGGATACGCAATATATTCTACAGGATTTGTTTTTTCTGGTTCTTCAAATACAGTCTTCCAGACAAGACTACAGCAAATGGAGTAAAAGCCTCAGATGACAGCAATACCACAGGAGATTCAGCTGAGTCTTCTTGTAAAGAACAAGAAAGTTACAAAATTAATCCCTAAAATGTGAGCATTTCAAGTTTCCTCTCTGGACTGTTTAAGAAAATGATTGAAAGATGTGAAAGCATACAGTGAGTCAGAAAAGCTCTCTTCTTCCAAAGCAGCATTCCTGCAGCACTATCATCCTGGATTTATAGATCAAACAGTAATCTGATATTAAATAGTTTATCTGAATATGTAGCCATGTTACTCGAGGACTAGGCTGAAGTTGGATACATATCATGTAAAATGTGAGCGGGGCAACTATGGAGACAAAAGTTCATCCTGTGTATTAGAGAGAAGACAAAAGTATGACATGGAAAGAAAAATGCATTAATGAGACACATATTTCCAGCAGAAGGAACTTTGAACAAAACAGTGCCTTGGACAGCAAAGTGTGCAGCACAGGAGATAATTTTTGCCTCTGTACTAGCAAGGGTGCAATAAGTGGATTGATTCGGGGTGCTTCCTGGTCCTGTGCAGGACCTTTCTTGGATGCTTCCAATTCACAGGATGGATCAGTTCTCTTGCTTTGCATCTAACAGTGTAGATGTCCCAAATCTAGTGCTATTAGGTACTGCTTCTTGTCCCTGTCTTACACTCCATTACATGCTGCATCTAACACAGCCATACTGATAGTTTATATTTATTCTAATGTTCAAGCCTGAATTGTTAAATGGATGCACATAGACAGCTAGGATATTTTTTAGACAAAATGTTAGCAATGGTGCATGACATATTAATACCCCCTTAGTTTCCTCTGCATCTTGAATTCTGGGATTCTGACTTTGCTTTGGTTCTGAGAACTGTGCTTACTCTGGAATATACTTGCTAATCCTTCACAATGGCATCAGATATTTAAAGTTAAAATGGAAGTTCATGGATTTGTATCCCCTACAAGGAGTTGTTTTACATAATAGAAAGTACTGTCAGGCAAAACTTACTCTTTCTTCCAGTAGCTGGCAAACCAGAGGAAATAAAAATAAACAACCTTATTAATTATAGGAACCCTATTATCTTGCTGAGCAAACAGTTTCCTTCTTAATACCCTGATTTTAATGCTTTGCCAGACCCTGATCAAATTATTTTCCTTAGATTGGATTGATTTCTTTTTTCTCCAAGAAATTTTTACATTCTAGCAAAAGTTTTCAACAGTGCTAAATAACCTGAATGTGTGCTTCCATGAGTGGCCTTGCACAGTAAATTGTTGTGGTAGTGTAAATATATTTGTGTTACTTTACCATCTGCTTGATAGATAATGTAGTAGGCAAGATCAATGCCTAACATTATGTCCGTAGAAACCTTGACGTAACGTAGATATAATGGCCCTGCAATGTACTTCCTAGGGCAAGGACATGGCATCTATTATCTTTCATCTGCAACCTTAACATGACTTCAGCCAGTCTACAGAACTCCTCTCGCTTTGCAACAAGTCACAACAGAGATTTTCTTTAAAGAATGATGGATTAATTTCTCCCTGAAATTGTCCCGGTAAGGACAGCAAGCCATGCAGGGGCTAAGTGGCATGATGGGTTGTACTAAAACACCTCTATAGATCTGTTTATATGTGTCCCTACACTACGAAATATAGGAGTGATTTTAGTGTCGATGATTTTAGTCATGAGGCTGCATAGGAGGGATGGGGAAGAGAAAAGGAAGGTGTATTATACATTACTGTAAATTCCAGGCCAGCAAAATCATTAAAAACATCATAAGGACAAAGGAGGCAGGGAGTATGTCACTATTATAAGGTAGTTCACTACTAAAGGAACACCTTGGATGTGTGTTTGCATTTTATAGCATTGTTTGGTAAGACAGAGCACGGTCAGTCATGCTGTTGGGCAGACACTTCAGGAATGAGCCTATTCTCTGGAGAATCAGAGCCAGCTTTGGTATCAGTCAGAGCAGTGAATCCCAAAGGATCTGCTAGCATCATTTTCTTTCCAAGACCAAGACCAGGTAGTTAGGTCATGGGTTGGACTTGATCTCAAAATTCTTTTCCCATGATGATTCTTTGACTTAAGGGATGAAAAGTAATTAAATCTGTGGGGGTTGGACTAGATGATCTCCAAAGGTCCGTTACAATCCTAAGTATTCCGTGATTCTGTGAATTAGAAGGCTTGAAACTTAAAATGCTGCAAAACTATGGGGAAAAGGCCACAAGATTTTTACCAAGCTGGATCCAAGGAGAAAGGAGACTCATAAAAGATATCAATTTTCTGGAATGTTGCTGGAGTTTTTAACAAACCAGGATGAGAATGCAATCAACAAGGTCTTATAGGCAGTAAGCAGGAGATAAGGGTGGACCTTCCTAAGAAAACCTTTTGATAAAAATGCAGATTTCACACCAGACTGCAGCAAGGAGGGGAATTCTCTGACAATTCTTTTAAAACTGAATTTAAAATAATGATTCAAATACACTTCATTATATTTCTCCTATATATATTAATTATATATACTTGATACTATACTGTAATTGAAATCAAGAATTCAGAGTGTTGAAAAGACTGGTAGAAGATACAGACCAAGATGTATTAACCATTCTGGCTGTCTTAGCTGAAATAAAGAAATTGCCTAGAAATAAAATGTTATAGAGAAAAGATACAACTTTTGAGATATTCTTCATGACAGAAACAAATTTGAAATTCACAGTATCCATTGGAAAGGTGGAATAAGTGGGTATGCCTCCCAAATTACAGTGACCAGGTCTTTTTCTCCCAAATAGTACTCTATGACTCAATAATAGGCTACAAACTTAGAAATAAAGATTGATGAGGCATCTGATAAGATGAACTCTTTGAAAAGTATTTGGCAATTGTATTTGAAAATTATGGGATTACTTATACTCAAGTAATTTCCTTAGATTATCTAGTCCCAGAAAGAATGAGGAATAAATTTGCAGCAAAAGATAATACATTGCAGAAACTCTTTAAGTCCATCCCAGTAAGCAGCTAGGAAAGTGCACACTGAGCCCCTTATTACCAGCTCAATTCAGAGATACATATCACTGATGACTTACCACTCAGAGTAATAAAACTATGTCAGTGCAAGTATTACAGCAGGCTTCATAAAAATATGTGGTGGTCTCATGGTATAACCAATTGTAAAAGAGAGAAGAAAAATACATGAAGTATGAAACCTGTAAAAATCAGTAAAGGGGACAAAGGCAGTTCCAGACATGTGGAAGCCAAACACTGAACTGTGTACATTCCAGCAAAGATGGTGTTACGATATTGTGTCATTAGGATGAAATTACATTAGTAGAAACTCTAATAGTGAATCATGTCACAGCATACCATAAATCTGCATTTGTCAGAGATAAAATATTATAATTGATGTGCCTACTAATAGCTCATCATAGTTGGTCATGATCAAGAAAAAAAAGGTGAGGTTTGAAGAGTTGACTGAGAAACATACATTCCCAGATGCTATCCACTACACTGTTTACTGTGAAGTGCAATAATAAAAAAGCTAACAGATTTTCCCTTTAATTTAGTCTTTGACAAAGGATCACTGCTTCACTATGATGAACGGTGCCTTAAAATTCAGACCATCCCCAGGAGAGCTGTTAATTAACATTGAATTAGAAAGATTTATTTTAAAAAGACAGCAACGAAACATAATTGAGCCAAATTAATTGAAAACATTGAGATTTAATTTAAGTGCACAATAGCATGTGGTATTGTTACAGAGAAACCTGTGAAACACAAGCTTTCTAATTCTAGTCTTTCAGGAAAAACTACCATTTCTTCCTTATCCGTCATGGGCAATATGAAGGAAGAACATGTAACAGCAAAGTATACAGTTAGTGGAATAAGGGTAGAAAACTGTTTCGACTAGCTCTCACTTGGAAAAAGGAGTCAGGAATTGCAGTGAGCAGATGGGATGAAGTGCCTCTTAGGGATCTGATCCATCAAACACACTCTTGGAAGGGTTCTTCAGCCCTCTCAAGATGGTTAATATTGAAAATGCCTACCAAATATAAGATCGTAATATAAAAATGCAAGGTTAAATATTTTTCTTTTAATATCTCAAGAATAGGCTCACCATTGTTAAGAGTGAACAACTAGGTTCAAAGGACCGTGGTGCCACAGGATAATCCAGCAGGAGGAGAGAGCTCAGGAGGTGCCTGATGCCAGACATTTCTCCTGGCAGAGTCAGGGATAAGGCCAGAGCAGGCTGCTCAAGGAAGGATGGAGCCTGCAAAGCCCATGGGCAGCCTGAGCTGCTGCTCATGTGTCCTCCTGAGGAAAGGTTTCCAAATGGCCAGGCTCAGCCTCTCCTGCCCCTCACCTGCCCACTCTGCCCCATGAGAAGATCCTTGCTTCCAAAAGTCCCTCATAGGCCCTGGAAGTTGCTCTTAGATGCTTCCAAGGGCCCCCCTTGCCCACGCTGAACCAGCCCTGGAGCATGAGCCGCTGCAGGTAGCACTGCAGCAGCCTGGGAGCCCACTGCATATCCTGCCTGGGTCACGTCCTGAGAGTCTCTCCCATCTGCTGTAGATTGCACAGTCCCATCTGAACTGTGAGTTCAGCTGTGGGCCTGCTTCCTCAAGAAACTTGAAAGATCCCCATATTAATCTTGTAAAGACTGAAAATTCAGTGGGGAAAATAATAAGATCCAATCTATAAAAGTAATGTAGAAAGCTGTATTTTTGTAATAGTATTAATTCTGTGCATATATAGACATGTGTCATGGTATAAGTGCTGAAACCAGCACAACTTGTATTTGAGGACTTGGAAGTACCTTGCTGAACTGACCTAAAATTATCACACCCTATCATTTCACATGACAAGTATGATCTGAAGCACAGAAGAATTTAAAGTCCCATGTTGCAACACTGCAGCCCACAGTCTATATAAGAACTCCTGTGAGATAATATGAAAAAATGGCTCAATGGACTTCCTACTGAGAACAGTAAAAAAATCAGCATTCACTTCAGTGAAGAGTGGGAAATAGGCTGGAAAGAATTTATCTCATGCAGGTTTCAGGCCAGCTAAGGTGACATTCTCGTGAAAAGAAAAAACAAAACAACAAATGCAGCAGCACTGTGTCTATTCAATGCTGAAAGAAAAGCCACTTAACAGCCAAACAGCACAAATTAACACAGCAATTAATACAGGTTTTGGCTGCAACATATTACACAAAGTTGCACATTTCAGAATTTACTATAGCTTGTGCTCCATCTGACACTGATTTTTCTGTTGTGTGTCAGTGTGATCATGTGTAGCAGAGGTTTTATTATGGTTCTGCCACCCAAAACTATGAAGCAGAGAAAAATTAGCAGTGTGGGTCAATTTTGCTTGTTCTTCTCACGTGTAAAATTATGAAAATGGCCCCTATGTGAAAAGATGTGTGCTGGTATGAAAAAAGGTGATGAATCCATAGGTAACTTTTAAAGGTTTATGCTCAGATTATCTTGATTTGCACACAGCTGGTTTATAATGGCACAATAGAAATTTTGTTGCGTGATGCGTGCACAGCAAAGTCAGAGAAGTGAATGAATGAACAATGGCATTACTGGGGATATGTATTTACACAACCTTCAGGTGCTCAGCATGTGCAGTGCACTTCTTTGTGTAGAGGTAGGGAAGTGTTAAAAGGCAGCTTTTAACCGAGAGCAGCTAACTATAAAATAATCTAGTTTGTAGCAGTCTACAGACCACCAGATTTGTCCTGTGGCCATGTCACTTTTATAAAGATATTGAAAGAAGCAACAAGGGGAGGTGTACATGCTGAGCCTGAAGAGACATGACAGGGAGGTTATGCAGCTGCCTGCTGCTGCAGTGGCACCTATCAAAAAAGCACTGGAAGGTAAGTTTGTAAAAACTCAGATCCTAATAAGGGCACCTGTGAATAAAATTAGTGTCCTAAGCATCTTAGGCCAAGGGCTCACATATTTCACTAAACAGTAGTAATGAATGAGAAGGGACACACTTCCATCTGCTCAGTTAATTTAGTCCTGTCTCCTCTCTCTTGGGAGAGGCTCTTAGCGGGGCTTTTGCCAAATATTTGCAATAATCAGGTAACGAAATAACATCTTCAGAGGGCACTAGCGAGCTTCTCAAAACACTCCACTGGCAAATATATTGAGGGGTAAAGTGTTTCACCAATATTTATGTAGTTCTGTATCCATCAATTTCACACACCAAATCAAATATCACTTTTCCAATTTACATAAAAGATGATCACGATCTTATTTTTTGTATATTTAGCATCTATAAAAGGGTTTGGAAAATTTCCAGATCCATCTCCCAGTTCTTGTCATTAGTGAATAAAATGCACACTTAACCAAAATTAGATCATTTGTCTTAGGAAGTATGAAGCTATTTGTAGATATTTTTCTTATTAGATTTCTCCAAATGGGGTAAAGCTGAAAGCTGATACATTTATTTAATTAGTTGCATTGCACTTTACTTTCCATTTTCTTTCCTGTTGTTGGACAGGTGGGCTATATAAAATTGTGTAGCAAATCTACTCATTTTTCCTTCCTTTATGAAACTTTAAATTTCTTCAAATTAAATTATTTTATTTAGTAAAATATTACGAAAAACGGCCTTGTAACAATTACCATTTCCCAAATTTAAAATGCTTTTATGGTCCTTGTGAAACCTAATTTCATAAAAAAGAATGCTGTGAGAGCGTTGAATTTGAAGGCCCATAAATGAAAGGTCAGAACCAAAACAAGTTTAAAATTAACATGGAAGTAATAGATAATGAAACATGAACAATTCATTTGCTGTTTTTTTCCCCAACATATATTTTTTTAAAGAGTTCTTGGGGGTTTTAATGCTTTTGGTTTGAGCCCTGCTTTTTCTTACAGTTTTATAAGTTATTGAAAATGACAGTTTAAAAACTGCACAAGCAGTACAGAAACTCATTGGAACTTTCCTGAGAACAGTTATTTTTATTTATGTGGACATCATTCAATGGAAAATTACCTTTATCACAATTAATTTTATCTAGGTAAAACCCAAATTGTTGATTTTAATGGTTTTCATATTTTGTTTTGTATTTTCTGTTGCTTATTATATGGCACATTAAAATAATTAAATATTGATTTGTCAAATAGTCACTTGGTGTTAATGCAAAAACTGTAGTGCTGCATCTTGTGAAAAAATCCATTTTATGTTAGACAGTATTTCTTATGCAATATGAAAGCACTGTGAATTCTTAGAATGATGAAAATCTTGTAACCCAATGTGTTGTTGTTTGAATCATCTAGTAATGACATAATTAAACATTCACATCTCCTCTCATTTGAAGTAATCATTTTGATTGTTGTGCATGATAAAAATAGGCCAAATAGCATGCATTGGTGGTGATCCATGGTCTCTTTCTCTTACACGAAAATCCACACAGATGGACACACACATTTGCACACACAGACTTGCAATGAGATAAACAGGACTGGTCAATGTTTACGTGGACCTCAAGAGCAGGAAACAATTTCCTAGATGTAACTGCCAGTTTTAGGGTTTCTAGCACTGAATATTAATTTAGTTACCTTTTTAATTATTTTTCTCTATGGAGTTGTATATTTAAACACAGAATCTAAGTGCAGATCACATAGGATTGCTATAAATTTTATTTCTCTCTCTTCTGGGGTAAGATTGGGGCTTTCTATTTTTATTAGAAATAAGATGCAAACCAGAATACATACCATGCTTTTATTTTACCATGTGACTGTGTTTGCTACCTTTTTCCTTTGTGAAGTCCCCCAGAAAGAATAGAGATCATATACTTGTTAATAAGTACAAGCAACAATTCCTTGTAGACATTAGATTAATTAGAGCACTACTGTTTATTTAGCAGTTCTACTGAGTCACAGTGGCCATTGCAATGGAAAATCTGCAGTTAACATACAGAATAAGACACTGGAATTGCAGAAGATAAATTTCTCTTCTTCCAAAATGTGTTTAAGGACAGTGTCTTTTCACAGCTGACAGTCTACTCCAAGGTGATACAATTTTTTCATGTGAGCTAGCTCTTATTACAAAAGAAATCTTTGCACAGCTGGTTTTCATTTGCCTTGTTGGTATTTTAATATCTGTGTGTTTCAAGAAGATTTTGTATTTTTAACTCACTGGTGAAAACTTGTCAGAATAAACTGCTTACAAAGCCATATACCAATTTGCTGAAGAAAGACTGAAACAGGCCTGTTTGGAATCTCTATTTACAAAATTATTCAGTGCATCAAAGCAGAGGACACCAGCTTCTTGATAGCTGTTGTTATGGCATTTCTCTCATATTCCTCTTACCTTTGGTTCCTTCTCAGATGTTGCTTCTGGTAGAACTGGATCCCTTCTTTTAACACATGTAGAGAAAAAAATCCTACTATTAGCTCCATGGAGTTAGAAAAACACTGTGGAAAAATAGCACCTTCTAGGTTTTATATATGCCCTGCCTCACAGTATTTCCCTATTGCTTAATCAAGTCTCCAGGGCTATTGCAATACAAGTAATAAACAATAATAATCAAGGCATTCTAGTACTTCGGGGTGTTGAGCATCCTTAACTTTCACTAGAAACCCGATGAATATGGCAGGATTAAGGCCTAAAGCTTTAAAAAGCCCCTGGTACCATTCAGTTGCTCAGACAGGGATTAAAACTACTGCAGGCAGTAGCAAAGTGGTAAATATTGACTCAGCAGTAAATAAAATCAGCCCATTGAGGTGGAGTGTACAATATGTGGTGGAAGAAGAGTCACGAGAAAGCAATATCGCTCTCGGGCAGATTAAACAGTGTACACCACAAACCCACATGCTGTTTCAGGAAAGTCATACTGTTCATAAAACACTTTACATCTTAACAATCTTTAAACAAGGAAATTGTGTGTGCTTTTTTTTTTTTTTTTTAATCTGGTAAAAAAATATTTTCTTTAGTTTCCAAACAGATGAAGTCTGGTGCTAACAAACAACCAGCACCCTTTAATATGTTTTAAAAATCTGCACGCGAAAATTTTATTTCCTGTCCACAACCATGTTAAAAAAAATCTTACGATTTTTTGTTTATAAAATGGAGGATGTTTCAAGACCATTCTCTCCTATAAAAATACAAACACTTTATTACCCTATAAATAAAAACAGATCACATACAGATGTTCAAGTGATGAGAAAGACAGCAATTTTAATAGCTTTTTTCAAGCTTTGTCAAGTGTGTGGTTTGTTCTATTCAAAATCAGTAACTGGAATGCCATTTTCTACTCAGCATATAAGTCAACAGAGAATCTACCATCAGGCTGAAATATTTCATTTGTCTCAGCACATTTGTTAAATGTTATGTTTCTACAGCATTATGGATATGCCATTGAATGGTGGAATGAATGTGCATTAACACACAGATGAACACTCTTTCATTTGATTGCTCTTCCTTTCTCTTCCCTACTTGTGGAATAAAAACAGTATTTAAAAGGTAATATTAATCTTGTAAATGCAAGTATGCCTGACAGTTCAGGAACCCTGCATTTGTACATATGAATGCGAACTATGTTAATGAAATGTAGCAACCAGAAAAAGAAACAACTTGCGAGTTGCGTACTATGAAAACTGCTGGCAGAAGAACAAAATACAGGGCTACCTCACAAAATGGCTGTGAGATAAGGAGGAGTGTATGCATTTGAGGATAAATTTGTTAGTTCCACTGCAACTGGAAAGAACAATGGGCTTTTGTGTTTTGTGTTTTTCTTTCCCAATACTTGAATACTTATCCACTTAAGTCTCTGTACAGGTATAAAGAAAAACCAGTCTTCTGTCAAAACCTCAATCTTCCTCCTCAGAGGTTAAAATCTAGCCATTACCAACCTTAAAGAGGTAACAAGTTTAAATAACAGCATAAAATCACTTTCCTTTTTTTTTAAATTTT
Organism: Sturnus vulgaris; assembly: GCF_052056855.1. NCBI lineage: Eukaryota > Metazoa > Chordata > Aves > Passeriformes > Sturnidae > Sturnus > Sturnus vulgaris. Next base: position 20,919,629 of record NC_142283.1, read on the forward strand.
TTTTCTTTTTTTTTCCTGACTTGACCGTATGCAATAGATTTGTGGACATATGCTGATACTTTATTTGGAAACATACATATCCAAGTTCTTGATACAAACATGAAAGGAAAAGTAGTGACTGCATTATACCTCAGGTAAGTTTCTTAGGGACACCTATAAAGGGTGTCACCCTTTTAAGCTTGAAATGGAAACCCTATGCTATGTGAAATACCCCAGAGGGTTCAAAACTTATGAAAAAATATTCTTTACTGGAATAGACTGGCAGTATGACAATTCATTATGTGAATATGGAGGCTACACATTTATTTACATACAACTTGACATTTCAGAGTAAACAAAAAAATAGTATTTGTTATTATGCTCAACATGAAATTCACAGTTTATAAAAGAAGAAATAGCCTTATTGAATAATTCAGAATTTACATAAAAAGGACAAATGCATTCTGGTAGATAATACTGCATAATGACTATTTCAACATCTGTTCATGTGAATTTCAAGTAACAGGCTATATATCAGTGGCCTAATCAGAGTTCAGTGCCAGCAAGTGAGTTGTCAGCAGAACTTCTTTAAGGCTAGATGGAGCTTCCCAGGTCTACACTGGGAAGAACTGACCAACCAGACAGCATCTTTGAAGGGGTGGAGAAAGCCAGGCTCAGTCATTCCCAGGACACTCACTACTGCACCATGACCCAAAAAGTCCCCTGTGCACATGAGACTGATGACATGTGAAAACTGACTGATGCATCTGGAAAGAATTACTATTTAGCATTTGCAGTAGGCTGAACAAGATCACTTATTGGAATCCACCAATGGATATTTTGCACAGCAGTCCCATGCAGAGCAGCCCTCCTGGCTCTCCCAGCTCTGCTGTGGTGCAGATCTGTATCCTGAGAGCAGCCTGCTGGAAAATGATGGGCAGACCTGCCAGGGCCCCCCACCACTCTCACACAAGAGATAAAAGTCCAGCTCAGTATCCTCAGCTGCCAGGGATCACAGAATATTTTATAAATACATAGGGAAGGAGTGGACAGTTAAAGTACTATCCAGCAGTCCTTTCTTGACTTTCTGCAAAAGTAGCTTCAATCTTAGTTATGTGAAATGAATATAAAACTCTATATATGAAGGAAAATTTTAAAAGTCTGTTAATTGTCAACTGTAATTTTGCAAGCCTGAAGGATCAAATAATTGTTGACTTTTACCTTAGAATCAACTAATTATTATACTCTCAGCTGAAACCAAAATATCACCAAAAGCCAAATAAAACCTGAATTTAATAAAATGAAAACATCTTTACTAATATCTTGTAAAAAAGGATACCAATCAGTATATATCTCCCTCACCAAGTAAAAGGTTATATCAGATCACTGAAGTGAAAGGCAATGTACTGCACTATACAGGAGATGTGACAGCAACATTAACTGGTACAAAATGTCTTTCACCAAAAAAAAAAAAAAAACAAACCAAAAACCAACCAACCAACCAATAAAAAAATAAAATAAAAAAAACAACAAAAAACCCACCAAACCACCTAAATATCACTCTAATTTTCAGGCTACAGAAAATGAAACTCAGAGTACTGAAGACATGAATAAAGCAAGCTTTATGGAAAGAAAGGTTTCACAAGGTGGTCATCTGTTTAGACTCGCACTACTAAATGCCAATATTTATGTATTTATGCATTTCACATTTTCCCTAGATTCTATGGTGTGTTTTTACTCTTTACACTGTTAAAAGTCACAAAAGCTCAAGAGAAGAATCAAGTAGTTCTTCAAGTGATTCCCAGTGTGATCACGAAGGGAGAACACCAGATCTTGAGGAGATCAGTAAAGGCTTTTCAGTCTTAACCTCACTAAGGTCCAACTTTTCCTTGTGTATTCACAAACCAAAGAAATCCTGCAGAAAGATCAAGGGCAGCAAAGACAAGGTCAAACAGTGTATGAGGTGGGACAGTTATTCCTGGTCCAGTGCATTGTTTGTTTAACACGAAAAGCAAAATAAAAATGTAAAAAAGTATCTTGCCTTCCTGTAGCTAATTATTACGAAATACAGGAAGAATACAACATTTTATACCATAGACAAATTCTAAACATGTCACTTAAAATGCCAGCTTCTTTCAAAGCTGTCTGTATATCATTGACATAAGTGGCCTCACAGCTGTTAATGAGTGACTCATGCATGTTTCTTGTACAGAACGAACACAAAGTATGTCATTGTAATTCTGCAAGTAAAAAAATTTACATATATATATCAATTTTGTACTGCACTACACTGAAGAATATTGTTAATGTGGATTTGCTGTGCATTTTGAATTTAGAAGAAACTTGTGGGAGTATGATTTAAAATTCTCATTTAGACTGTCCTTGGATACTGTCAGGAAAATATATGCAGGATTTACTAATGAAAAGTGTGTATGCATATACCTGGTATTGCTTTATGAAGTATTTAAAGGCCTCATTGTTATTGAAAAAGTAATACTTTTCTCAATAATCAAAAAGCAGTAAATTGTTCACTTCCAAGCCTTTTTGTACCTGCACAAATGTTGCAGTTCTGTCAGATTTTCAGAACAGCAATAGCCACTGTACATTAAAATGTTGGGAAATTATGGCTTTTTCTTTCCGACCTTCCTAATCTGATACAGATATTATTTCCGACAGTGCTCCATTGAAAAAACAAGGACTGACTGAGCATACTCATTAGCAATCGTGAATGACAGGAGTCATCAGCTTGTGAGAAGAACTGCAGCTCCTGAAAGACTCTGTTTTTTAAATTCTTCTGAGTGAAAGGCAAAGCAAAGATCCTCTTAAAAGAAGAAAAAGTTTTTACTGAGAAGGTGAGAAAATATGTAAAATGAACAAAAATGACATGAAGAAAACTGTTGTAGCTATTAGCTTTCTGAGCTTGTTTTTTTTACCTTTGAGAAACTGCCAAGTTTTAAAATTCTGAGCTAAACCAACTTACATGTTTTTGTCAACAAGACAAATACACTTTTAATTGTATTAAACCATTTAAAGATTTTCTTTCTAAATGCCAGTGTCCTACAATGCATTCACTTTGACATTATAATAAAATATACAGTACATAATTTATCAGCAGCTGAATTCACAGATGTTGCAGAAGTGAGAAGGGGCATCAATCAAACTGCAGGACACATGGTTGGTGTCTGTCCTTGCCATTCCTCAGGCTGAAAAGTGGAAGAAGTACAGCAGCCGTGTCAGGGATCAGCTGTGAGGTGAGGTGTGAAAGCTCCTGCACTACTGAGCGCTGCTGACAGCAAATGTGGGAGGAGGAAGGTAGTGCCCCGTTCCTGTGGGGATGGGAGCCCTGATAAGGATTTATACACCTGACAAGTCCTTGCATAGGCTCTCACTCTAACCATAGTGGGTTATAGGTTGAAAAGCAGTTATCAACTACAGAGTAAAACCCTTCACTTTTTTTTTTTTTTCTTTTTTTTTTCTGGTGCCCTGAGTTTGCCCTCCTTGCTGATTTATTCACATTCCTCAGACAGGGATCTGGGATTACTGTCTCCTGTTAGCCTGTTCTTTCTTTTGTTATACTGCAAATCCTATGAGCTTTACACCTGTGGATTGAAAAAGGCTTGAAGAACCAGTATAGATCTGCAACACCCCTGACCTCTTCTATCCAGCGTATTCCAGATCAGTCCTTGTGGGAAGAAGTTCCAGCTAGTGGCAAGCAAAGTCAGAGTGGCTTCAGAGACCTGAAGTATCTGGTTGTGCTGAAAATTTGCAAGTGAGGGTCTCTTACTGTTTTCAGTGATAATTCACTTTCTTACCTTGAACACAATGAACAGAATTTTTATTAACTTAAGGTTGATTTTTGAGATTTTGCAGGTGGGCACGAGAATTAAGATAATTTATCAGGGATCAGCAATCCTTGCAAGAGTAAGATCATTGACAGGATCCTTTGATAAGCTTTTTGATCTTTTGCCAAACGGAAGTGTTATAGAGTTATAGGAGTTTATAACTTTCTTTGGAGGAACATCTATATACACAGATGCCATACCCGATGGTTTTTTCTCATATCAGGAAGCTTAAAAAGTAAGAACAATCTTTCTTTAATATGCATGAATTATCATCAACAAAATGTGTTATGGTGAAATTCTTGTCAATCTGCTTTTTAAAGGATGCAAGGATTATATTTACTAAAACGATGTGTAAGACATAATGCCCAAAAGCATATGAGATTGACCTTTCTTATGCAAAGACTGGAAAGGTACACATTGCATCTGCAGATACATAGTATCACCTTATAAGTATCTTGGGATGTGGTACACAACGTTATGCCTAACACCATAAAATTATTTTAATTTTGCATTATTTCTTGGAAGAGTTGGTGGGCGGAAAGAGGATGTAGAATTTTATACAGGGATAATGTTAAAATGAAAATTGATGCGGGACCTGTAATTTACATGTAATTTACATTAATTACACTCGTAATGCTGAAGTTCCTATGAGAAATTGATGGAAGACCAAAATCTAGTTACAGTGAAAACACATATTATGACATTCTTTCAGCGTAGCGGAGAGAATGGCCACGCTGCCTCACAGCTGAGAGTCGCCTCAACTTCGCGCACCTGTGCAGGTGAGGAGCTGTTGAAGAGGTGCCCGGTCGGACGGGTCCGCCGGGCCGGAGGGCACACTGCCTGCCGAGCTCGGGCCTGCCGTGACCTTGGCTGCTCTGGTCGGGCCAGACCGGCCCGCACTGACCCCGCTCCTGAGCTGCAGTGCCGATCCTGGACGGCTCCCACTTCCCCTCACTTCATCAGGGCAGCGGAAAGCCCTGCTGCCTACTGCCAATCTGAGCTCCAAGCAAAAACTTGTTTTGTTTCCCAAGCCTCGGGGACCCAAGACTGCTGTTACCACGTGCTTCCTCTTGTCATTGCCCGGTGGGAGGGCTGCGGCCGAGCCCCTGCCCTAGTGAAACGGGCTGGGAGGGGCCGCGCTGGGGCTCCCCGCTGCCGGCCCCGGCAGGCGGCTGGCGCAGCGGCTCGGCAGGTTTCGAGCCCGCTCTGTCACCACCGCCTGTCTCCGGCGCGGCGGCAGCGTTTCCTAGCGCTGTTTTGACAGGAAAGTCAGGTTGTTTTAACAGGAAAGTCGAGTTCCCCACGGCGCGGACAGAACGCTCAGCCCGCCCCAGGGCCGGCGGCCGGGCCGGGCATGCGCGGCGTGCGCCCCGCCCCCGGGAAGCGCCGCCTCCGCCGCCGCCGGGCGCGGGGGGATAAGCGGCGGTGGCCGAGCGGCCGCGCCCTCCACCATGAACCTGCACCAGGTGCTGACGGGCGCCGTGAACCCCGGGGACAGCTGCTTCTCTGTGGGCAGCCTGCACGACCAGCCCTTCACGGTGAGCGTCCCCCGCCGCGACCGCGGCGCCTCCGCAGGGCCCGGCACCGAAAGCGGCTGCGTCAGGCGCGGCGGCCGCGGGCGGCCCCGGGCGCGGGGCTCGCCCCGGTAGCGCCGTCCGGCGGCGGCGGCACCGCCCGAGGAGCCCGCGGGTCCCCGGCCCGGCGGCGGCGGGGACGCGCAGAACTTGTCCGGAGCGGCGGCCCCGGTGCCGGTGCCGGCCCGGGCGGGAGCGGGGCCGGAGGGGCGGCGGGCACGTGCCGGTAGCGGCGGTCGGGGCCGCGGGATGTGGTGGCGGTGATAAAAGATTACATAAACGGGGCAGCCGGGACGTGCGGCTCCTCTGGGTGGGAGCTTCAACGCTGCCTTGCAGTCGGGAAGGTGGCTGAAATCCTCTCTTGGGCATAGCTGAGGGAAACCTTGGAATAGCCAGCCCTAGTGTTGTTGAGGTTTTCAAAGCCTGTTTGAACTCTCTGTCGATGTTTGCTCTTAGAGTGGAGAGAAAACACTTGAATGGGTTGTAAAGGCCAAAGTCTTTATTAGCGTGCGTTTTCCTTCCTTTTGCTCTTGTTTTGTAATCAGACTTCTGTTGTGCTCTTCTTCCTACCCTCCCTCCGCGTGGGGCTGAGGCGGAATGAAATCAGACGCAGCAAAGTTCCTCAGGGCACCACGCTGGGGTATTTTTAACCTTACCTTTTATGGCTGCCCCCAGCTTCAGCCTGGTGTGCTCTCCAGTTTGATAAGGGAATGAATGATAGACGGAAATGCAGGAATGAGGACTCCTTTGCTGTCCCATCTGGTGGTGTACGCAGTTAAATTCGTCTGGCTACTTGCAGCTCCGCTCCGGGGTACTGGAGCAGAGGCGCTTCCCCAGGCTGGCTCTGACGAGTCTGTCTGCAGCGTTGTCTGGCCATGTCCTTCCTTCCTCTAAATAAGTTCGTGTTGGAAGATATCTTGAACTACCGCGATTGAGACTTCTGGTACCAAATTGTGCCAAACTCTCTAATTTTACATATCCGGAAATGTCAAAGACTCACCTGTGGTGGGAAGCCGTTTAGTAAGAGACAAGAAGATCTGCTTTACAGAGAAATGCTAGTAAGCTTTCAAAATACGTTGTCCTAAGTTTGCCGTTTTGGTGACATTCTTTTTTAAGGGAAAAATAATTCGAGTCATTCATGTCACTAGAATCACTTTCTACCTGTTATAGCTGAACTTATGTAGAGTTTTAAAAGTCCCTAGTGGATAAGAAGAGTAGGAATCTCTTCTCAAAAAGAATAGAATGGTTGGGAAGTGTAATTTTTGTTGTTACTGTGGTCACTCTTTTGGAGGAGCTATTTTCACATAAGTGTAGTGTAACAATGTTTCCTTGACATAAATGTAATAACAATATTTCTTATAGCTGCATTCATCTTCCTTTCATTATCCTTTTCCCTGGAAGGTTGTTAATGGATTTCTTTTCCTCAGATGTAAAATGGCTGATAGAAATGTCCTCGACTGCTTCAGGGCTGGTTTTGTTGTTGTTACTGCTTCTGTAATGCTGTGTTAAGTTAACGAGATCGCTCAGAAGGATTAAGAAGTGAAAGGTGCTGAAGCTAATTTCTGCTTTTTTTGGAAAACAATGTTGGCCTCTACTTTTAGAAAATCCGAAAAAAAAATTGACCATAGATTTTCCCTGTCTGAAATTATAAGCATTAATCATTCCATCCTGCTAATTTTTGTGGCTGAGAACATAGGAGTTGATACTTCAGGGTTATGAACTGTACAGGAGAGACAAGTTGTCCTTGTCCAACAGGAGAACTTTGTAATTTTAAAAGTTTTTTTAGATAAAGTATGCTTCAGGGTATTTTCTCATAGACAATACTGAATATTTAAAGTTAAGTGTTTTAAAATACTACAGTTTTAAGCGAAAAATACCAAAATTCTTCTCTTAAAAGCTGAAAATTTTGAAGCCAAATTAGTATAAAACTTCCCATATCCACTGAATTATATACAACATTTTCAATATGTGCATTTGTGTTTTAAGTAGGTATTTCAGGTATTTGTGGTAATGGGAGGCACGTTTGTTTTTCCGACTTTTCTTTTTTTTGATGTGTAGAGTGGGGCATGAGCTTCCTTGGAGAGAACACTGATAAGTTTTTAGCCCATCTTTTATTTATGTGTAGAAAAAGGCTCATAAGCTATGGTATCATAAGATACCGTAAGAAGCATGCTTGTTTCTCTACTGAGGGCAGGCGATAGTAATGAATGGCACACTAAATCAATGAGAAACTGACCCTCAGATGTCACAATTTACCTGTTTATTCTTTATGCCCTCCTGATACCGAATTATTTTATTTTCCATATACTTGTCCACAGTGGAAGCCATCCTTTGCTTTCTTTTGTTCGTGTCAGATCTGAAATATTTGAGTAAATGTTTAAAAATCTTGTGGAGTTTATCCCGTAGGATTCCTCTGAACTAGTTTTCACTGATGTTTTATTTAAGTTGTTAAGTGGGTAACTGATACTTTTTTTTGCTTATTCAGTTCTGATTCTGTAAATTTTTTAAATCATTGTTATTCTCCCCCACCAAAGTAGCAGAAGACTGGGGGAGGTGGGGTGGAATCTCTGTGAGCAAAAACAACTTTACAAGTGCAAGTCCCAAGACTGATAATGAAAGTTACAAAAGAACGATTGTTTGTAGGGGTAAAAATATGTGAAAGATTAATTATATGGATCATTTCAATGAAACCAAAATATTTCCTTGACAGATTTCCTCTATGTGTGTGATTAAACTAATTCTGGACTTGAGACTTGCTATGTACAATTGATAGAACTGGGAACTAAATATCTGAAGTTGAAATGGACTTGGAAAATTGGGCCTGGGGTGGGATTTCGTAGTTTGGTCAAGACAACAGTGAGTTTTCTAAAGATACTGAATTGCAATATAAAAAGGCTTCCTGTTTTGCAAAGTTTTTTTGATAAATAGAAGTCATTTATATGACTCAATGATACTGTTACTTACCTATCTGGAAAATACTTAATATTAGCACTTAGAACTCCCTGGATATCTGTAGTCCAGAAAATTTTGTGAGTTATCATAAGGGTCAATCAAGAAATTACACTGTTTACACCTCACCTGCTTCTTGGCTGGGATCTAGTATGGAACCTTTTTAAAGAGTGCCTTTTAAAATTTTTTTTAAATAATATTTCAGTTAAGCTACTCTGAACTTAAGAAATTAATTATTTCTTAACTGAATTAATCCTAAAAAATGATAACATTTCTTTATACATCAATGAAAAGTGCAACTTCAGTGAAATATGATTCTAAGCGCATGGCAAATCAGTTTGGTACTTATATATACTCTAATACAGCTGTAGTATAATAAAGTACTTTTGACAGATTAGAAAGTTGGGTTTTTTCCCAAAAATGATGAAATATTATTATTTAAAATTTAATTTACCATAATAGAAGAATTCCCTTATTTTAAATAAGATATTTAAGTGGAATGCTTAGACTAGTGTATGTTCTGATGCAAAAGTGGGGATGGAGAGAGATCATACTAAAAAAATAAAATAATTCAACAAGATACCATGTGGCTCATGATGACTGCTTTGATTTTGAGCATTCTATGTGCAGGGCATAAAAATATAGCAATTATTGCAGTATCATCTGCTTAAAAAAATTGTCTTTAGTTTTTATCTTGACTTTTCCTAAGTTCTGCATTGTCTTTCTAGTGTATGTTCACCCCATATGTGCTTGAATGTGCTTATATATAAGTATCTTTATAAATATGCATGTGTGCACACGTTTGCTGCGTTTAGCCGTGGATAATAGCTGCCCTTCATGTAAGAGACATAGGTTAAATAAAGTTTACAAGTTGTCCAAGGCAATGTGTCAGCCCTAATGTAGCTGTAGCAGAAACTATAGCAAAAACTTTATATGTCAGTATGTAGAAGAAATATGTCAAGAAGGTTGACTGTAAGGGAAATAAATGTGTTAGAGGTGCTATGCTATGTGAGAGGCCAAGGCCCCCAGTTGTTTGCTTTCCTTCTGTTGAGAACCCTTTCCCAACACCAGTATCAGATTGTGAGTTGTGTATGTCCGACTTTCACTTTAGAAAGAAAACAGAATAGTTCATATAATCATCTATACTATTTCCCATGCTTTTAAAGCACTTCTCTAGTCAAAATGTCTGTTACTCTTCTTCAAAGAAATATTAATTTAGAACTAAGAGCCAGCATTGGATTAAAAGAATAGGCAGAATTTTTGTCAAAATCCACTTTGCAATGCAAAATCACATTTATTTTCACAGGCCTGGAACATCTTTCGCTCCCTAATTTCAGGCTTGTTTGCTATGTCAGCAGCAAGTGAGATCCATGGTCCTGCAGCTTGAACTAGTTCTATCTTGTTTATTTCTGTAACAGAAGAACAAAGCATTGTTTAATAAACATTCCAAGTACATGATAATATCACGTTATCTGCCTGTCTTATTGTGCAAAGACAACTTTCTTGTAAATGTTCTAGGGCATTCTTAAGGTGAAAGGCTTTTATGGTCTGCCAACATCAGACGTAGAGGTTCTGCTTGCTTCAAAATCTTGTCTTAGGGTTTTAATATTATTATTTTAAAAAATTAATGCATATTTAAGAATTCTTTCACCATTCAAATGTATAACAGCATTTTGTGCCATGCCCCTCCCTCCCTTCCTCTCCCATTCCCACCAAGGGCCAAGTAATATAGGGAAGCAAATATATATATATGTATACAAAAATATAATGTGTGTGTTTTTATATATATATATACATACAAGAACTTCTTATACTGGAACCATTTGCACTTTGCTTAAGAGAAGACTGGAATTGCCTTTTTCTTAATTACCATTGCTTACAAAAATGCACTTTTAATGGGTCCTGTAAGAATGAAGATGAGTGCCATGTGAGCTATCACGGACAAATCTCGCAATGAAAGTTAGATGAAATGACTGGTGGGTAGAATTCATTCTTGTTGTATCTGAGACCCTCCTAGGATATGGAAGATATATCTTACTCCTGAATATAGTCTTCTATTATACTACACTAAAATACCTCTGCAGTGAATAAAAAAATCTAAGTGTAAAATTAGTCCAGCAGTTAATTTTATACACCTTGTTTAGAAAACCGTCTTGGTAAGATACTGCTACTTAGGAACCTCATTTACAGCTGGAGTCTGGGCTCCAGTGAATGTAAGAGGATCTGACGTCTCTGGACATATACAGTCTGATGGATGAATTGCAGGGGGTACAACAAAGAGCCAATGGAAGGACACCTTTGGAGAAGGGGAGTACGCAAGTTTTCCTCCTAAAGTGTCTGGTCAGTGTGAGGAATAATGAGAACAGTAGGCAACAGTAGAAAAGGGACCAAGTTGCAGTTTTATTGCCAGAAAATGTAGTCACCTGCTTCTTCAGACACTTTTTCCATTGCAATATAAAACTTCCCTACCCTCTGCATCCCTTGCATTTTGTCTTTGGAATTGTGGTTCTCCTGCAGGCAAACATTAACTAAACATCAAATATAACCTCCAAGTCATCATCCTTCTGCTTGGCTATAATTATATTTGGAAACCCTTTGAAAAACCCTTTCTTTCCCCTTTCTATCTCTTTGGGAACAGATCAGCTCTTAGTAGCTTAGGAGCTAGCCAGTGGTTCTGCTGCTTATTGGGCTTTGGGAAGCCAGTGTGACCAAGTATGATCTAATCTGTTTTATCAGATTTTTGTTCTGAAGTGATTCCTTTTTTCCTTCCAAATGTCAGTCTTTTCAAGTAGTGTGGAGAATCACCAGAACATAAGGTTGGAATGATGATATTTTTCTTCTAAAAACCAGATTTTGAAAAGGCACTCATCTTACTCTCACCATCTTCACAAGTGTACTTAAAATTGATTGTTAGAACTGAGAGCTACTAGGATGAGAAGATACTCCCCATGTTTTTTTCAGATAATTTATCCCCTGTTTGACAAACTTCTATTTTAAACACATGGCATATGAAGTTATTATTGTTATTATTAGACATAAATTAATAGCTATGTTTAAACATAGTAGAAGAGAGAAGGAGGTATAGTTCTTGGTTCATATTCATAAAGGGGACACCTTCAGGGAACAGCATGTCTAGGAGGCTGTAATGCTTCTTTAAGCTACTCTTGTACATGACAGCCTGGGTTAGCAGGAGCTAGCCTGCTAGTTCTGAGTTTTGAGTAGCACAATAGGAAAGATATAAAGCTGTGAGGGAGCATCCAAAGGACAACAGTGTACGGTCTGGAAGGGAAGCAATATCAGCAGTGACAGCCTGGCTAAGAGGAGACTGAGGGGAGACCTCGTGACAGCCTGCATGACAAACTTCCTCACAGGGGAAAATGAAGGGGCAGGACTGATCTCTTCTCTCTGGTGACCAGTGGCAGGACTCTAGGGAATGGCCTGAAGTCGTGTCAGGGCAGGTATAGGCTAGATATTAGGAAAAGGTTGCTCTCTCAGAGGCTGGTTGGGCACTGGAACAGGGTCCCCAGGGAAGTGGTCACAGCAGCAGGCTGAGAGATTTCAGGAAGTGTTTTGACACTGCCCTTGAGCATGTGGTGTGATTCTTGGAGCTTCCTGTGTAGGGCCAGGAGTTGGACGCCTATGATCTTTGTGGGTCTCTTCCAGCTCACGATATTCTATAATAACTGTTTTAAATATTTTTTCCTGATGCATTGATGAATATGCCGATTCCTCAAGTCACTAATGTATAGTTACTAACAGCGTTGATAATTACAAACAGTTCTTTCACTTATAGTTTCTTCCGGTATTTGATTGTTACTAACAGAGTTCTTTCAGTGCAAAATATCAAGTGTACTGAGGACTTAAAACCGATGGAATTATTGATCTCATTAAAATAGTTACTTTATGATTTACTTGCATGATCTCTGCTAATGGTAGGTGTTACTGTATATTTTGGTCCCTACTCACTATGATGGAAGTATGGAGCTTTACATGAGGTTCAACAAGGCAGGCTAAGTGCAAGGTGCTGTACCTGGCTTGGGACAGCCCCTGTTATCAGTCCAGGCTGGGCCATGAAGGCACTGAGAGCAGCCCTGCTGGAAGGACTCAGGGGTGCTGGTGGGTGAGAGGCTGGACATGACCCAGCCATGAGCACTCACAGCCCAGAAAGCCAAACGTGTCCTGGGCTGCATCCAAAGCAGTGTGGGCAGCAGGGCAGGGAGGGGATTCTGACCCTCTGCTCTGCTGAGAGCCCATCTGGAACACTGCATCCAGCTCCAGCACAGGAAAGACATGGAGCAAGTCTGGAGGAAGGCCATGAATATAATTAAAAGGATGGAGCACTATCGGGAGATTAATATTATGAGAGACGGGGCAACTGAGAGATGTTTTAAAACATGGTTTATTGCCTTATGGCGTCAGCCTCCTAGAAGGGTGAGACATTAAAGGTGTTAGATCCTATGACATCAGAAGGTGATTCATTCTTAGTTTACAATGCCTTATATTAGTTTTTTAGCCAATCAAATTCTTCTATGTAGTTTACTAGCATCTTTTTACGCCAATCATTAATTGCTTTGCTTTTCATGGCTTTGCTGCCATGGGTCATTTTTCAACCAATTATATAACACTTCACAAACTTACATTGATACATCTTAAACTTCTAATTAACTTTATAACAGATTCTCTTGCTAAACTTTAAAACCTTTTACTATCTTACTTAATATACTGCTTTGCTTCCATAATATGTATTTGTTTGCTTAAAACATAATTCTATTTAAACTACAAACTTATATTCTTGTTTTTTGTCTGTTTTAATGCTCTAATTCTCCAAGCCTTCTGCAAGGCCTTAGGTCAGACATTGTATCCATCTCTATCTCTGAGCCTGTATGCACAAGGCCCTGAGAGCTCTCTGTGCCTGCATTTCCCACAGAGCTCCTCTCCATGAGGAAGAGCTGAGAGATGGTCAGTCTGGAAAAGAGAGAGTTTAGGGATTACCTTATCATGGTCTTCCTGGTCCTGAAGGGAGCCTACAAGAAAGATGGAGAGAGACTGTGTACAACAACATGCAGTGACAGGACAAGAGGAAATGGCTTCAGACTGTGAGAGTTGGTTTAGATGTTGGAAAGAAATTCTTTACTGTGAGGTTAATGAGGCACTGGAACAGTTGCTCAGAGAAGCTGTGGTTGTGTCATCCCTGGAAGCACTCAAGGCCAGGCTGGATGGGGTTCTGAGCAACCTGGTCTAGTGAAAGGTGTATCTGCCAGTTGCAAAAGAGTTGGAAACAGATGATCTTTAAAGCTCCTTCCAATCCAAGCCATTCTTTGTGTTCTATCCTATGATTGAACAGAGGTGGTGGTGGCACGAGGTGTTTTCAGGCTTGTCTGTGAAGCTAGAAGTGGAGAGAACCAGATGGGAGAAGTATAGTAAGTCTTTGAAGTGCTGATGAGGCCTAGTGGTGGCATACACACACAGCATATGGGCTTCATACAGCCTTTGACACTTCAGTCTTAAATACATTTTTAATAAAGTTGTGTCTAGGTTTCTATGTTATGTCTTTCCATAGAAACACTTTTTTTGTTTGTTTTTGTTTTCCTTAAAACTGCCTCTATACAGAACTCTAAATTCTAAAAAATGGCTTTGGGAAAAATTGAACATTTAGTATTTCTGAATAAACTTTTTCTGGTGAACTGTGGACTTAATCAGTGAGTCACCAGGTGAGATTGTTTTTAACTAAGGAAAAAAATGTTCTGTGATGAACAGGTCTGAAGTTCATGTCATCACATCAAAATAATTACTTTAACATTTGAACAGAAATTACTACTCAATCTGCTCTTTTGGAATGAGTTTTCACTTATATTGCTTTGGAACCTGTAATTCAGTACACCGGTTCGTAACAAATGCTGCTCTTTGGACAAGCAGAATTGCACTGCTTGAATGCCTAAAAGCTGAAGGGGGAACTGGACAGGAAGGGGCTCAAAAACCTACAAGTAGTAAATGATCATAAATATATGGTTCTATTTAGTCTCCAGAATTACAGACAACACTTTCCAATTATGAGGTGGTCCATGGTGTTCTAGTGTGATAACTGAATATTGGCTGAGAAATGGTGAACACAGTCTTCTGGATGAGACTATTTTATGAAGGATCACTAATCCTGTGTGGGGAAAAATGTCTTCAGACCAAAATCTCGATATTTTTCATTTTATTTATTTATTTTAAGGTACATAATGGTATGATAGTCTAGACCAGTCTTGGTAAAAGTACTCTTACTCTTTCATGTGAAACACCTGAAAACATGATCATCGGATTTCAAATTTATATGTCTAGCCTTCAGTTAATTTGCTTTTGTTTTTAAGTCCACAGTTTTTATTTAATACATTAGAAATTAGTAGAGGAGTTGGTTGTAAGGCATTATCACTTTTGTCCGTGTATGGAAATCTACCATCTTCAGTTTCTATGACACTATTCTGCTCTTGAAGCTTTTAGTCAATTAAAATGTTGATCCTTTTACACTTCTCTTGCTAACAGAACTCTTGTTTGTGCTTATTTTTATTGCTATCTTTCTGAGTAACTTTTTAATGAGTGTGCATTCCGTATTTTAAGGAATTCCTTATTCTAAGACTTTCATTCTTGAATGTTGCTTTCTTATGCTAATTGGGTGATTCTCCTCTCTTGTTTCCACAAGATTCTCCAGTGTTTAATCTTTTCCTCTATTTTTATCTGTACTCAGTATCTAATAAAACTTCCAAGAAGATAGGAAGAAATTTTGACTTGAGCATTGCAGGATTCAGTGAACTGGCTTTGTGAATGTGTATGATATGTCAACATACTAGACAATATAAACTTGAGAGAATAGAATTAATGCCAATAACAGGGGACTCAACAGGTCTTAGAGGACAGTTTTGTTTCTGTATAACTAAGCTTTATGTTGTTACACTTTTGATTTTTGCTTGTACAAAGTCCTTACTAAATGTTTTCGTAAAATGTTAGCTCCTTAATTCTTATTCCCCCTTTTTAGAAATTTCAGAAATTAAAAAGAAAAATTTCTAAAGTCTGTCTCCAATCTAAGAAATATATTACTTATTCCTACTTCACAAGAACTTCGGTTATTATGCTTTTACTTTTCTTTTAGATGTTTTTGTATCTCCACTTTTTTGTTTTTGTATCACAAACCGCAGTTTGTTTGTTATGCAAGTCTTATGATGCACTTGTAAGCATGGATAAAGAGCTGTTTTCCATTTCTATTGCTTGGTTTTAAATTGCAGACGTCTGTATGTTCTCTGCAAATGCTTCTTCTGACTGTTTAGTGTTTTACATAGGATGCATGGACTATACTGTTTCATACTTCACTGATATGCTGTAAGTAGATAAAGCTTTACATTATTTTGTGGTGTTTTTTTTGTTTTCTTTGGGGTGTTTTTAATTTATTTTTTTTTAATATACTTTAGGCATACGCATCAGGATGTGATATTGTGGTACTGGGGACTGACTTTGAAAGATTACAGATAATCCCTGGAGCAAAACATGGAAACATTCAAGTGGGATGTGTGGACTGTTCAATGCAACAGGGGAAGGTACGTAGAGCAGTGTTTCTAATAATGTTCCAGCAATGTCATGTTAAGTACCCTCTTAGGAATGTGGATACTTGCAAGTTAGGGCAAATATACTACAATGAATAGCAAAATAACTGATTGCTTTCTGTTTTGTAAGCAGCACAGTAAATGTGAAATAGTAACCATAGCTATGGTAGATAGTTGTAGGAGATAGGTAGGACTGCACAGAAGGCTGTGGATTCAGGGCTACATTCAGGGCGAGAATTCGACTAAAAGATTACGAAGTTGGAAGCAAAAGTAATTTATTCACTATGGCTTTGCACTACTGAGCATGTCATTGACATACTTTGACATGTTAGTGGCTGGCAGGAGATGAGTGCTTCCACAGAAATCACTTTCAAATCATCCAGAAAAATGACATATGCAGGCAATTCATAAAGCCTCTCTTGGATAGGGTTTGCTTTCTTGAATTCTTAGTTTTTATTTTCTGTAGGTAGGTCTGCATCAGAAATGTTGAATTTTAGACAGCATTGGGTTTTAAGTCCTTTCAACAGAGCTTTTTGAAAATTTTCCTGTCAGAGTGAAAAAGATAAAACCAGGTAACTGTTCCCTGGGATGTCACAGTTACATAGCACCCCATTCGGATGTCAACTGTTGACCAATTCAGTATGAACTCCGTCTGCATAGCTGTTTGCTCATGTGAGAGGGATTTGTCAGCTTTCTGCTCATCATCACAAGCTTTATGCGCTGATGGGAGCTTTGGTTATATTCTAGTGTCCAGCTTGAGACAAGACCTCTGACAGAAACCAGTTTGTGTTTACATGTGAACACTGCTGACGAAACCCCCGCCACACCCTGTTCCTGCTTTTTAGCATTTGAATGATAAACTCTTGCAGTGATAGTGAAGGAATGCAAATGAAATATAAGGAAATGCTCTTCTCTGTGTCTCTGGCCCCTCATAGCACCTCAAACCCACCTGGGTTTCTCCACTGGCTGCTGTTAACTAGAAGGGGGTTTTTTAGTTCACTGAGCATTATTTCTCTAAATTTGCGAGGTCATCTGGATTACATGGTATCAATTCTGTATGCATTTGAATTTGTCCTTGAATTGTAAATGAACACGTGTGAATAGATCACACCTTAAGACTCACTAAGCTTCAGAATTGTTTCATTTCTTAAGTATACCTATGAGGTCATTTAGAGCCTGCAAGTTGGTCTGTTGTAAGGAAACTGGATGTGTTTCCAAAGCGCTAAAGTACTAAGCAGTAGACGGCTAGGAATTTGCTTATTGACCAGACAGATCAATGCATTTTCAGGTCATTCTTAAAAGAATGGAATTTCTTCTTAGACATTCTTCATCAGTACTGACACACAGATTCCACTTTGGTTTGTCAAAATGTAGAATTCCAGCGCTCTCAGTGTGTCTTCATAGGCGAAGTACTCCAGCTCTCTGACCATTTTGGTGTCCCTTCTTTGGACCCAACCTGTCTGGTCTGCCTGGTGCTGGTGTGGTACTCCAGGCGATGTGTCATTAGGGTAGGAAAATCACTCCCCTCACCCTACTGGCCACCCTTCTTTTGGAGCAGTCCAGGACATGGTTGGCTTTCTGGGCTACAGACACATGCTGCCAGCTCATGCACAGTATTTGTCCACCAGCACAAATCCAAATCCATGTCCACAGGGCTGCTCTCAATCTGTTAATTTCCCTAGTCTGTATTGATAGCATTGATTCTGGACCTTGCCCTTGGACTTGTTGAAGTAGATGATGTTGACATGGTCACACCTCTCTAGCCTGCCAGGGTCCCTCTGATGGCATCCTTTCCCTCCAGCCCACCACCTGCCCCACAGGGCCCCGTGCTGTCAAGGAACTTGCTGAAGGTGCTCTTTGTTTTTGGCAGAGTGAACTCAGTGAAGATGCAGGCTGAGTGATTGTGGAAGCTTGTGGAAAGTTTCAGGGGGCAGCGGTTGCTCTGGATACTACAAGTTGAGAATTTTGGAATGCTAATCTTAGTTTATCTTTAAAACCCACTAAACAATAAAATAGGGAAAAAATGTCCACATTTGGAGAAAAGGAAAAAAATCTAATCAATATGAGTTTATATAATTTTTTTGCTGTTGGGTGCGGAATGGAATTATTAGAGAATACAACATTAAGTGAGGTAGTTAAAGAGAATTAGAGAGGGCAGATATTAGTCTGAGATACAAAATGCCTGAAGAAACTTTTTCCTTGCAAATGTGACAAAATTATTCTTGGCATTTTTGGGTCAGGCTGATGTTAGTAGGATAGAAATTTATTTGACTATCCTTCTAATGTACAGGGTTTCTCTTAAAGCTATGGATCTGTGAATTTTAGGATCTATATGAATTGCTATGTTTGTATAGATCTTAAGTATGACAGTTTAGTTTGGTTTCCTTTCAAGCTTTCGTGGTTGATACTGGAATCAAAATATATTTTATAAAGTGAAACTAACTTTCTTATTGTTGAAGGAAAACTGTGATTAACTTTCTAAGTCAGAATTTTACAGAAATAGAAAATTGATTATTACAGCATATCTGTGTATCTGTAGATGTTCTCCTTTTAACAGCTGTCACTTTAAGAATGCAGTATGTCCATTGTTCATGACCTGTGCAGACTCCTTAATTTTGATAAATCTATAATTCAGGATATTTTTTTGGCAACATTGCCGTATCACAGTTCTCTCAGGCTCTCTGCCTGAGGTCTTTAGCATAATTTGGCGTATTTTAGCTCTTCCTAGCAAGTTTTCTTGGCTTGCTTTTATGTAGATACCTTGAGATCAAATACTATTAATTTTGTCTTAATGTAAATTTGAGGTGGGTAATAATCTGTGACGAAATACGACTTTCAAACACTGACTTAAAAATGACCGTATTGCAACTCTTTTTGATCTGTTTTATGTTAGCCTTTAGTAGCTGTTTCATTTGCAGTTTTCTGCATTGGGTGTTTTGCTTGCATAGTTTGGATCTTTTGAAATAACTTTTTAAAAGGTAGCCCATTCTAATGCTAGGGAAGTACACAAAAGTACTGTGATTGTATACTGGTTTCAAGTCTGAGAATATGAACTCTGCAGACTGTCTTGAGTGTTTACATAATTTAATATGGAATGAATACTGCTAATAATCTGATTTTTTTAAAAACTACTTGTCCTGCTATACTCTCAGTAGCTCATCGTGATTAATGAATAAATGGGGGATTGTATTTTTATTATTTGACATCACTTGCTTAGTGATTTTTGGTTCTGTTTTCAAAAGGAAATATGGACGTGATCTTGAAATTTATCTACAGGCAGGGTTAAAAGTAAAATCAACCAGTTGCATCTTGTTCTTGTTTGTTCAGCTTGTTTCTTGTATGTGTGTTTGTTTACATATAAGTGTATTTTACTTTAGATTGCAGCTTCTTACGGAAAGGTGGTTTGTATCTTTGAGCCAGTTAGCATCTTGAAGCAGAACAGTAGTCATCATAATGTAAGTATTTCATCAGTCCTTAATTTATCTGAGCAGTTACAAAGCCTGGCTGATTTTACTGGTTTGCTTTAAAGCTGGAGGTTTTTTGATGTCTTCTTTTAATGCTAGAATCAAGTTGAGACATAAAGGTGGTTCTTGGGAAGTGAAAATGATGAGATAAGGATAGAGGCCTGTAATTTGAAATGGTTTTAAGGAGATAGGCTTTAAGATAATACTTCATATTACTTGCTTATGTAACCCTGCAGTTCACAACCAAACATTTTAGGATTCAGAAAGATGTACACAGACCCATTCTGCCATGAGTAGCCATTAAAATAGAAAATCCTTTTTGAACCATCCTGTGTAGTCTTTATGCTTTGATGCATTCTACAGTTCTTGCTTTAACTTTTGCTTATGACATTACATGCTCTTGGACAAATTGTTATACTGAATGATTATACTGCAGTGTTATAATGGTGAATAAGAATAATATTTATGCTCTTGCGGCTTACTTTTGGTGACATTGCTTTAGTGATTAACATCCAGAATTTTAATTTCTGAATAATAATATGATTTAGGGCAAGTTACTTAACCATGGTTCTTACATGAAGAGGCATATGGATATAATTAAAAGCATTAAATTAGTCAGTTTGTTGATATGAGAACTTTGACAGCAATTGCTTAAGGAGTTTCTATCTCCCTCTCAGGGGTTTGGTCTCCATTTGTATTAACAAGTTGTTTGCCTGACCATCTAGTGGATTCTCGTCTTTGTACTAACCAACTCAGTCATAAGATTCTTGGTGTACATGTAAACTTGTGGTATATTTTATAATAATTATATAGCTGGAAATGATCACCTGTGTAATAATTTACATCACTGGAAAGCAGTGGAATAAAATTGCAGTAAGGTGCAAGTTCTCACACTCCTATGATCACTTTGGATATACTGCTCTTGTTTTTGGTCCATCCACCTCATATTTAGATCTATCCTGAATGTTTTTCTATACTATAATTGTAAGTGTAAACAGTACACTTAGTTTGAAACTTCAGAATTGGAGTAGTAACTGTAAGCAGTAAAGGAAGCAGTCACCACCCACAATTTGCTTTCAAATGTTTATAGCTGAAGAAATACTCTGTTACTTGATTCTTTCAGTTGACTTTTATGCAATAGTTTCCAGCATATTGTACAAAATTATTGTAATGTTGTCTTCCATTTACTGGAATGTTCAGTAAAATCCAAAAAAACCTCAGCTTTGAAAATACTCTGTTTAGGTCCTTATCTGCAGCTGCTTCTTACTGTCTTTTGCCAAACTTCTGAAAGACTGAGTTGTCATATTTTAATTTCACATCTATTTTGTATGATATGTTTGGGGTGGAAGATGACTACTTTTTAAAAAGTATGTGAATTAAGAATGTAACCTGTTGGCTCCTAAAATTATTTCTGGAAATGTTTTCAGTTTTTGCTATAAATCAAAACATCAAACCTTTGTGGTCTATTACAGAAGCAGACAAGATAAATACTTTGTGAAATTAATCCTCTTAACTTGTTCTAGAGAGTGAAATAGTGATGCAAAAGCTAAAGATATTTGACTGTCCTGTTATATACAAAAAAAAAAATAAGAAAAAGAGTGAAGGGGAAGTATCACATGTGTTATCTGGACCTTTCTGAACTCCTAATTCAGCAATGGTACAGATACCAAACACTGGGTACTTTTAACTTGTGTAATTTTTGGTATATTTTCTTTGTTCCAAAAATAAAATCTTACTTCCTCCTAACACACTTCTCAAATTCCACTAATGATTTTATATACCAATTTTTTTAAAATCTAAACTTTTAAAATAAAAAGTTAAAAAGCTCTATAAGTATGGTCATATTAGTGAAAAAGCTATTTTGTTTTAATGTCAATTAATTAGTTTTTATTAGGTAAGCAGTAACTTATGTTAAACATCTTCATTAAATTTTGAGAATGCAGTGAAGAGGTACTATTTATATTATAGAAAGAGGACAGAGTAGAATGAAGTGTTTTCATGCTAAATACTTCAAATTTCAGGTGTTACATTACCAGTGGCAGAAGAATGCTCAAATCTCACTGGAAGCCATAGCACATAATCTAACATGGGATCCCACAGGTATGAACAGATTAAAAGAAATACTTTTCTATTTGATACCACACCTAATTTTTTAATTTAAAATTTGTCATTCCTTGTGGACAAGGAAAAAGTTTTTGTTCTGTCCTAGCATGATAGAGAAGACCAAAGTGGAGCAAAATATACCTCTTGTCACTTATTACAGGAGAACTAACATACTAAGTGCATCTGTATGGTCTGACTTGATTGTTCTTATCTGAGCAGATAAGAAAACATGGCTTTAATGGTAAATATTTGTTGAGAAGGAGGATTGTTGGCAGTAGACCTAGGTATTTATTTTAGAAAATAACAAAAATTGAATAATTATCATAGTTTGAACTGTAGAAGCTCAAATCTACCAAGAAAAATCTAGGAAAGATGTATCTGCCAGGTTTTTTTCTGCAGTTTCAGCTTTGCAGAACCTTTTTTCTCTCTCTTTATGAAAATCTGTACTTTGCTACTTGCTTATAGTTAGGTTTTCATAAATATTTGTTCCAGGTACTCGCCTTCTGACTGGTTCCAATTGTCTTCAGCTTTGGTCCAATGTTCCTTTGGAAAACCCTGCTGACAATGATAGTACTGAAAGAACAGCTGTTGGACTTGGAGAGTGGAGATGTATCTGGCAATGCAAGTAAGAAATCCATTTAAAGACAAGTCATTCCCTTTTCTTTACTGATTCATACCTTTGAGATTAAATACTTAGTGTAGTTGAGTGAAATGCTATTGCATACTGTTACTTGATAAATATTATTGATGTGAGATAAACTTTAATCATATTTCCATTGACTATGTGACATTCTTTCCTCTTACAAGATCAGTTGTAGTTGGTTTTGAGGCAGTTCTTCAGTTACACAGAACACTAGTGAATTACTGAGGGAAGTCTAATATTGAAGCTCTCCAGTAGGCACTCTTACTTTTTCTGGGTTTATTCTGGGCATTTGGAACCGTCAGGATTGATACATTCTCTTTTCTGTGTCTCTGAATTCTCTTCTTGTATTTATATTGATTTTGATATTTGTATTTATATAATGTACATTCAGAAAAGTTTTAGTTTAGTACTTAAGTTTATAAGTCAATTTAAATCCTTCTGCCAGAGCCAGACTTTCCTGTACAGGGGGGTGCATTGTTCATGTGGGACCAATGTGCCGTATGGCCGTCTCCTAAAGAAGTTTCCCAAAGTGGCTGACTGGGCAGACCTACCTGAAGTTACTCTTTGTGAAGTGTTTAGAATTCTAGTAGATATCTCTATGGGTAATTTTCTGGATATACCAGAAAAACATCAGTTTTATGACCCTCCAGTTGTTCCTTTTTTCTCTGTACTTGAATTTTTACCCATGATGTATTTAAAAACTCAAAGATCATCCAAATGATAACCGAAAAATGTTTATTTGCATGTAATAAACTTTGTAAATACAAGAAGTTGAAGACTTACTCTATTTTTTGAGACATCTTTGGGTGCTTGTCTCTCAGCCTAATAAGACAAGTCAACCTGTTGACAGAATGCTATTGAGTATGGCTTTAGAATACCGGTAATAGTCATCAGGATCATACGGAGAGTGCTTTTCCTCCGTCCCTTCTATAACAGGTTTTGCATTTGTATCACGTGTAAAGATTTACAGAAGTCTTCTCAGCTCTCCACCTGTTTTTCTCTTTGTCAGACATAGAGCTGAGTGTTGCCTTCGTTGAATGAGTAGGTCCTGTAAAGGTCAACAGAGCTTGCTTTTTTTGTATACCTTTTATTCCCGTATGTCTTCTGGCATTTGTGCCGCAATTAGATTTAGAATAGGTTTTTCATGTAGAGAAGTCTGCAAGAACGTTGTTTTCCCCCTGCAAATATCCTTTTTAATGCCTGAAGGAAACATTCCCAAAAGTTTTCATATATGCCCCAGCAGGAGAATTTTGTTTAATCCTGGCTGGACTTCTTTGATACAGGGGTTTTGTCATCACTTGCTCTTTTACTGCACATAAATGCATCCTGCTTTTGCTGACCTTAACTTAATCCCTTTTGAAAGTTACGCCTCAACAACTTGTTACACATGTATTAAATTCAAGATGAAAAAATACACTATATCTTTGCTGTGCAATTAATTTTTTGTGTGTTCTTGTTGCTATTAATAAGTTTTGTTACTTAGTCAATAACTGAGTGCTTCAAACCCTGTAAAAGAAGCTAATTTATTAGTACATCCAATTAAAGTAAAATGCTCCAAAACTTAACCACATAATTAGGTTTAGAATATTTTGGTGTAGCATTTTATAGCAGTGTGACCCTTCATGTAAAAGCTACTTTCAGGTACTTTTAAGCTACATTATTCCTTTTACACTGTTTCGTTTTCTTGAGTTGTACTTGTAGGAAGTATGAGAAGTGGAGCTGCCTTTCAGAGGAGCTAGAAGATAATATGATACAACAGAGACCAGTTTGAGATCCATATAATTGTGAAATGGAAATAGAGCAGTTTAATCTGTTAGCAGCTGCTTTTCTTCTCTGATATTATTGAATATTGGATATTCAGCTACAAGATTTTGGCTTTCTGGCTCACTACAGCCACGTGTTGTGCGCGAGTTTGTGCCTTTTGGACTTTGTTAAAAATTAACTGTTTCGTGCAATACAATGCACACTTGTATTTAAGAATTTAAAAAACTTTTATGCATTCAAGGAAATAAAAAAGCTTAGAATTCTATAAAAGTTGTTAAATTTTTTTTTCTCTTTTTGATTGTCTTTATTCTGTAGGACTGCTTCTCAAGTTTGTTTAATGAAATTCTCACCAGATGGAGAGTTTTTTGCTACTGCTGGAAAGGTAAGCATTTTTTTTCCTTGTAGCTTAGATTCAGCTAAGCTATTAGAGCAAACCAACAAAAACACATTTTAAAAAAAAGGTTACTTAATGAAAAAAAACCGCAATTTTTTCATCATTTTCATGTAGTCTGTCTATGTGTTTTTATATTTTGGTAAACATGAATTTGGTAGAAGTGTAGTTTGAGGCAGGGAGGTAACACACCAAATATCCACTGCTTACTATTCTAAAATACAAATTTTTGATTTGTATCAAATAAAACATCAGAAAAAAGAAGAGTTTTGGGGAATGAGGGAAATCTGTGGATGAGATTACTGCTAGATATCCTGCTAGTGATGAAGTACAATCAAAATACCAAATATTATAAAAGAAATAAAAATTAGCTCTTTCATATGGTTTTTTGTAGGTGTATCTAATATGCTTTTTTGTGTCTGTAGAAGAGCATTCCCATTCCCCTTCATAGGTATATTTGGCACATGGCTCATGACAGTGTTTGTGGCCAGTCTCACTAATTAGTTCTGTGTGCTCAGCATTGAGCAGTTTATCAGCAAAAGCAGAACCCCTTGGCAAAATAAGCAAAAAAATTACCGCTAAATGTCAGTCTTTTGTTTTCCTGAAACAAACAAATCTTTTATTTATACTCCAAAACCTGTTGTTCAGGTTTTGTAAGAGGAGTAATGTCCTTACAATTCAAAGCAGAAAGAAAAAATCAAGATCATATAGAGGATCCAGTGGACAAATGTGACAAACTCATATGAGAATTTATATTTCTTGTTAAATGCTAGTACATAAGGTTAATTACGGCAATGCAGTTGCTGATATTAGTGAAAAACTGGCTTAAGGGTCACAGAATCCTGATTTGTAGTAGCCTGACAGAATGTGTTTCAGACTGAAGAGTAAAATACAGTTTTGCAATTTGCTTTAGTCTGGGGTGGAAGCATGAGTGAAAAATTAGTGTGTACACGTAAAAAGTGGTTAGACCAGAGTTTGATTTAGTAATAATGTAGAATTTGGCTGTTTAGGTCATAATATCCCTTAATACATGCTTGAAAATCAAAGAATTGAAGGTGATTAATTCTGCAAATATATCTTGATTTTTAAAGGTAGTTGTCATGCATTTTTTTGTAATTCAGTTGTGTGCTTCAGGAACAAATGAGTAATGCACATCTTTATTAGTTATATTTGTATTAGTTGTGCTTGTTTTTTTCCTTTAAAGTTTGCTATTTCAGGTCATCGTGCTTAATTGGAAGACTAGCTTTTAAGATATATGCTATCTTTAAAGAAGTGATAAAGATGCAATAAATCTGTAAAATTGCCTAGATTTCCTTTTCTACAGAAACTATACTCCAATTAACAACCTTCCAACATATAAAGTGAAATACTAGGCTTTCTTCATGATAGATTATCTGTATAAAAACAGAGCAATAAGTTCTCATGCTCTATTCTTTTTGTGCTTATTTGAATGTTGTATTGCTTGCTTTATGTTCTGTGATGCCTTTAACTGTCACAGAAAGGAGAGCCATTCCAGCCATGTTTCAGATAAATAAAATTCTTTGAGTATAAGTTTTATGTAAAAAGCAAGTGTTTTGTTATTGTCAGCAATATATATATATTGTATTCCCCCTTTTTTTGATGGGTAGGAGTTAATATTTACTTTACAAGTCAAATGTAAATGATTTAATGGTTTCTAATGTTACAATTTGGTGGAATGGTGGAAAAATGAATTAATCTGCAAGTAACTTATATAAGGTTAATATTATTGCAGAGTTTTTGACTCTAGTGTCTTATGTCCTGTTATCTTACATTGTAAATTCCTTAAAAGCAAATTACTGAATAAATAAGAAAAGTAGGAAAATTAATAACTTTATTTTTACCATAAGTGCCTACATTAGTTGCCTGCTTGGGGAGTCTTTAAAGCACATCCTTGTTTTTATGTCTTACTCCTTTACTTAACTTTTTGTGAGGGACAGTGCTAGTCAGCAAAACCAACCTGTCTTCCCTGCATTAAGGTCATGCTATGCATACCGAGGTTATTTCAATATTTTAGTGCCATTCACATTTAATAGGTGATCCACAACTTGAGAATCTAGGTCCAGATTAATTTATCTAGTCCTTGAAGGCATAATCAATTCATGTGTGTATCTGAAAAAAGCAGGCTGAGCACTACTGAGCTACTGGTTTTTAAGATGTCATCTATGACCTTTGTTTGTTTTCCTAACAGTTAAATCTGTGCAGAGGGTTTGGGTGGCTTTCTGACAAGGTAGAATTACTTGTACTAACATTTGAATATCATCTCAGGCTAGTGCAAGTTGTGCTTTTGTGATTAAAAATTGGCAGCTAATCAGAAGGACCAATATGAAATCCACGTTAGTAATGGCAGGAGTTTAAATGGAAGCTCTGCTGCTGTGTTTTCTTTAAGCTCAGGTTGTGAAGTTCTATTTACGGAACTGTTCCTCTCTGATCAGAAAAGCATTTTACTTTAAACAAAAATGAAACCTCTAGAGATGTATCCAAAAGTACTTGAAGTGCATCATACTCTTATGCAAGGTAGTCTTACTTACTGTCCTTTTTTGTCTTTGCACAGGATGACTGTCTTGTGAAAGTGTGGTACAACACAGAGAGCTGGCGGTCAGTTGTAACACCACCTGGTGCCAGTCCAGAAAACCAAGCAAAAGAACTTGATTTTTCATTTGTTTATTTGGCTCATCCTCGATCAGTAAATGCATTTTCATGGAGAAAGACCAGTAAATTCATGCCACGGTCAGTAGTTCTAATAACAAGTTCATAATTTGCCCCAAAACCCCCCAAACTATACAGTCTGCCTCTCTCTACAATCAACCGTCTCACAGTTGTATGGTTTACTTCAGTTATTGAGTGTGCGCACCTTTTATACTGTTCCTGCTCTTGGGTGCTCTTACCTGGGGAAGAAATGAAAAGATAGAAGTCTCACAGACTGACTGAAGTCATTGAACTAAATACAAAATCAGCTCTTGAGAAGTCATGTCTCTTTGCATTTCTTGATTGCACTAAGTGACCATTCATGCATTTAATCCTGACTTGTTCTATCCTGATGGAATCAGGGTAAAAGTCCTGTGACTTTGTCTTCTTTCACAAACACTGAAATATTTTCATGTCTTTTCATTTGTTTCTCTACCTAGTACAAAGCTGTCAGAAATAGTAACTGGAAATTGAATTCAAGTAATCATTTGGAACTGATATCTTTAATTTGAGGTGTTAGGGTTGTGTTCTGATAATTCCAAAACGACCTGTCCCTAGTTTTCACCAGTGCTTTCAATCTTAAACTGAAGTAGCGTTAGCAGTTTTGTGGCCTGCAACCATCTTTTTGCCATGTTATTTCAAACAGTAAACAAATTTGTATACCTTTGTATTGAACAAGTTTATATTGTTCTTTATAGCAGTCTTTCAGACTCTTCACTAATCCATTGTTATAGTTCTTACTATGTGGGTCACTTTTGAAAAGATACCTGCTCCGTGATTCCTAAGGGAGTTTGCTGCTGTACAGTCTGGTCATAGGTTTTAAGCCTTGGTTAGAGTGAAATTATGAACTTATATGATCTGGAAATCTGATGATCTGTGTAGTTTTTTCCAGTATCTAGTTTAGGGTAATTGGGTTTTTTGGCTATATATTTAACACAAGTTACCCTTGGAAAAGTAGTAATTAAGAAAAAACTCCTAGATTTAAATTGTCTGGTGTATCCCTGGTATTGCCTGAGTTTCTCTTTTGGATATATGCTTTTATAAGTGGTAAATACCAGTAAGATCTGGAATTAAGATCAGCTTTCCGAAATATTATTTTTTGTGAATGGCTTTGAAAGATAAAAATATCCATTTTGCTATTCTATGTATGAATTTTTCTTTAAGTTGAAATCCACAATTTGCTGTTGCACTGTTATGTGGTGACATTTGAGGTAATTTATAGTCAGATACTTGAACAGAGGGGAATGCCTTTCCTACATCATTTATTTTCCTAATACTTAATTGATAAGTTTTTCTTGTGCCAGTATCTGTAAATTGGTGCAATTCCAAAAACTGGTGGTGGAAGACTGTTTAGAAGTGTCTGTTTATTTTGATGCTGTGTAATAGCAGCCTTTTCACTCCTTAAATTTTCTTTCATTAGTGGTGCTGTCTGCAATGTACTCCTGACTTGCTGTAAGGATAATGTTTGTCGTCTCTGGGCAGAGACTTTGTTACCCAACGACAGTCTGTTGTACGGGGGAGGATACAGCAACTGGAGTGAAGCAGCGAACATCTCAAATAACTTCAAGAGAAATATTTCAAGTAAAGAAAAAGTACAGAGTGCATTAGAGGTAAGAATTGAATTTGAATTCTATAGAGAATAGCCACGTGTACAAATGTGATTTTAGACAAGTCTGTAATTTGTAACTCAAGCGTATCACAAGCTGGAATCCTTTATACCAGAGATGTGCATAAAATGTTATGAAAGGGTGAATTTCCTTGAAATCTTCCTTGGGCAGGCCAAGCTAACAGCTCTTCTGCTGAGCTTCTCACATTGAAGACACACTGTTCTAAAGTCACAACTGCCTATTTTTGTCTGGTGACTGAAGAAGAATGCCTAGCAGTATTTAGTTCAAAGGGCTAGGAACAGTATGGAGCACAGGTTATATATAGGTTTTTTGAAACCCAGAGGTAATGCTGGTAAAACATATGGTAGGAGCTCACTTTTTACCTCTGAAGTTGTGGGGATGTTCTCTCTGACATCTGCAACTGGAAAAACAGTAATATGGAGGGAAGAAAAAAATAGCCTTTCTGCTGTAGTTCTCAGAGCAGACTGCTTGTAAGCAGTAAGGCAAGCGATTCTGACAAGCGTACCAGATAGTGATTCCGACTGCTTTTCTAACCAGTGGGAATCATGAAGAAAGTGTAGCATTAATGGTCTGCTTTAAAGGCATGTAGGGCATACGTGGGCACTGTGCAATTATCTTAATGGAGTGATGTATTAGCATGCTAATAGTGCATGCTATACCTGAAAAACATGACAGGCTGAAAGGCGCAACAGAGCAAGGAAAATAGGTAAAGAGAGGAGAAGAAAGGAAGCTGGAGAAATTTGTGTTCCTATGAAAAATAAGAGGCAACATTATAAATCAGAAACAGCAATTATATGAGAATTGAGAGAAGACTGTTTGACATGAGCGTACTATGTAAAGATGAAGAGCACAGGAAGTGAAAAGGAATGCCAAGAGTGTAACACCATCTTTAATGCTAATTGTGTACCTTTGGGTGCTTACATAGATGTCTACAGCACTTCAACTGTGTAAGTCAGTCTTAAAAACTGAATATTATTCTTTCCCTTGGAAACAAATATTAATATAAAAGAGGAGGACCTTAAAATTCACTGGGGCCTTTGAGGGGTGTTGAAGTCCTGATCAAATTAGATCCAAAGTATGGATCCCATTTTTCAGCCTGAAACAAGCTTACTCTGTTGCTGCTTTGTTCAGAATCCTGAATAAGCATGGTGTGTGTTTATGAAACACAAGAATATTTTCTGTGTAAAAACCGTATGAATATTGTCTGCGCACTGAAATATGAAGTAGTTACTATATTAAGGTTATTTTATAAATAAAGGTAAATATTAAGGTATTTCATAAATAAATCCAAAGGCACTGGTTTCCCTCTACTGCAGACTCAACACAATTTTGCAAGAGACTCCACTGATTCTTTAAATTAGCTTTTAAGCTGAAAATACCATTCATTAGTGCCTAGAAAACCACTTACAGATGAAATCTGCTTTTTCTTTTAGAAAGGATTTTAAATGATACCTTATTCTTCATGCAGTTAAACCTGAGGCACTTCAGACGAGGAAGGAGGAGGTCGGGTGCTGTTGTAGCACATACTGGATATGCTCTGCATCAGCAAGATCCTCATGAAGCTCACAGGAACGTTCCTCCACATGCAAATGCCCTTTGCCACTTCCATATTGCTGCCAGTATCAATCCAGCCACAGGTAAGAAATGTAGTCCTTGCTATGAACTGAACTCCAGTTGCTGTTAGGTATGTACTCTCAACTTAGCAGAAGTATTTGTACGGTATTTATGCGATCATACAAAATTGCTAGTATGTTGGTTTCATTTTTGCATGAAAGGATTTTCTACAGTAATGAAATTATTTGAATAAATTTCCACTGTAGTGACCCTGTCTTTTATTTTGTTTATATCTTTTAGATGAGATTGATAGCATCTAAAACGGAGAAACTAAGTATTTGTAACTGGACTTAAAATTACTGTGAATTGTATATGATACTGAGAACACAGTCATAAAATAAAAAATGTTTAAGCTTCTTAAAGTGAGCACCTGACACTTAAGTGTTGAATTAACCATGCATTCCTATATTTCTGTCTCTGAACCAAACAAAACATGCCTTCACCCTGCATTCCATACATTTTGATATTGCCTAACTCTGGAACATGTTGGGGTTGAGGAAAGTCTCCTATAGCTGCTGATACTTCTGTCTTTATTATCTTTGTGTATGCTGAAAATGAAGTGCCTGTCTGCTCATTGGAAAAATGAATAGAAATATGTTATGGAATGCATTTCATGAAGGTTCTCATGTGGTTTTCCGTGTCTAGACTTAATGAACAAGCATACTATGTAATTCTTTTCTTAAACTAGTTAAGCTCTGTTTTATAGTATTGTTTTCTGTTCCTACTGAACCTTGTTTGAAAGGCCAATTTTCACCTAAGGGCATTTATGATTAGTTCATGTTTTTAGCTGTTTCTAGTCTGGTATGATTGGAAAGAACAGGTTTTCATTAGTACTGCTGTGCTAAGCAAAGCTCTAATCACTTTCTTCTTGATTATTCTTCAGCGTTTTGAGTAGTGGTTCATTAGTTCATATTTTTTCAGACAGGACTAGAATCACATCCAGCCTACCAGAAGGAAATTCCTTGCAGTTTTGTACTGTACTATCAGTACTATCATATTTCTACAGGAAAAGTCTCCAGTCATTGCTTGTTGCTACCCAGTGACCCACAGGAAAGTTTCTTGAAAGGTTCTTGGAGATGTGTGTATCTCCTCTGTACTTTTTCCTCTTCAGATTGCACAGTGAGCTGGCTCATCTTTTCATGTGGTAGCATATAATCTTTTACCGTTATTTTACCTACTTTTAAAACATTTCTTATTTTTTATACAGAGTAGCTAATATCATTGTTTAACCCAGCCATCAACCAAGCCTCAGGCAGTTGCTTGCTGACTCACTGCATGTCTGGGGAGAGAACCAAAAGGATAAAAGCTAGAAAACTCCTGGGTTGGGATAAAACCAGTTTAATAGGGAAAACAAAAGCTGCATGCACAACCAAAGAGACACAAGGAATTATCAGGCTTGCTATGGGCAGGGAGATCTTCAGCCATCTCCAGGAGAGGAGGATCCCATCACACCTAATGATCACTTGGATAACAAGCACTACCATTTCAAACTTTCCCCCTTCTTCCTTCCTGCTCCCACTTTAAGCACTGACCGTCATGCCTTATGGTCTGGAATATCCCTTTGGTCAGTCTCAGTCACCTGTCCTGGCTGTGTCTTCTCCCAACAATGCAGCCCCAATTTCACCAGTGTGGCAGTTCAAAAACTAGAACAGGCCTTGTCTCTGTGTAAGCCCTGCTCAGCAATAACAAAAACATCTCTATTATCAACCTTGTGTCCAGCACAAAACAAGCACAACTGTGTGAACTTTAATTATGCTTTTGATAGATTTTGCAGTATTACTATGCCAAGCAGCAAACTCAGAATGAGGATAAAAATAAATTTGAAAAATACTTAAAATTTCTCTTTGGCTTTTCTAATCTTGTATTCTTTTCATGTTACCTGTATTAATCAGTATCTGTTTTTATAATGTCTTTTGGATCACTTGGTCTTTTAATTCAGTAGATTGGAGGATAACAGGTTGTTCTTTATTGTAGAGTCTCTGAACTAACTTGCCCATTTTAAATCTTAATTTGAAGAAATATGTGTTCTTCCTCACAGTCAAGTCTTTAAGAACCTTAGTTTAACCAATTCTTTAAGTAGTCCTTTTCATTTGCTGTTTTGAAATTAAGTTTAATCCAAAAACCTAATTGTATTTCTTTTCATTTGATTTGAAGCAAATTGTTTGTAATCTGTTACTTAAAAATTTGCCATTACTATGGCATTTTAAAGTATTTGATAAAAACTAAAGCCAAAATAAGCTTTATCTCTCATTCACTTCACATTTTGAAAAAAACAATGCTGTGGTATATATTTATATAAGAATAAATGCAGTATGAAACAAAAATCCTTGAGACCTACTTTTATACTATATTTTTACTTGTTCTGATGTTCAGCCTGGGTGGAATTCAGTGAAAGGAATAAGCAGTGGTTGCTAGGACAAAATAGTCTCCAGGCAATTTCAGAAAAAGTTACTGAATTCAAAGACTTCAGAAGTTTTCTGGGAAGAGTGATTGTGATTTATGAAGCAAATAAAAACTCATCAAGAATAATGTCCAGAGCTGATCACCATTTAGAGGCTGGTAATTTTAGATGGAAGTTGGAAAAAAAAGTGAGTACTTCAGTGACTTTGATAAATACTCAAAAAGCATGTAGATTTATAACCTAATCTGAAAAATAATCTTTCTAGTTCAGCTTATGTTTACTGTAGCTTTGTCAACAGAATTTTTCACTTCAGGTTCTGTTACTTTCCAAATGTATAGTGATACTTTTGAGACTGGCACTGGCCTGTGTAGGCAGGCAGTATTTCTTAAATGAGCTGTGCCACTTTAGCCCCTTCCCCTGCTGTATCCCCTCCCCACAACAAAATTGCTAGTTTTCATGGTGCTCCTTTCTTTTATCTGTGTGCTCTCAGTTAGGATTTTCTTTGCCTAGATTGGATGATTAATAATTCAAACCTGTTGCCGATTTTGATAAAAACAACAGATTTTGAGTGAAAAGTATTTTGTCTCCCAGGGTATGGAATTTAAGTAATAGTGCATAAAAAGGGAGTAGAAGGACATGACACTACACATGGAGACTTCTAGGTGGAGGTTACATGCAGTTTGAGATTTTAACATGTTGCTGTATCATGAATTTGAGGAAATTGCAGTAAATCACCTATGTGCTTTTTCGCCTTGATTGATTTCGATTGTTACTCTGCAGCAGTCTGATCCTTGCTTCTGTCACACCCTTTATGATTACTGCTTTATTTTTCACAGCAACATGGGACGCCAAATGCCTTCAAACAGCAATATGAATAAACAATGTATCAGAACCAGAACTCCTGGGGTTTTGTCATGGTGTTTCGCAGGGCATTTTCTGATCTCTGCACTAATTTTTGCTAGTGTAAGCCCCTGGTCTTTGGTTACAGTGTATATCTACTGCAGCATCCATTCTGGACTAGATGTAGGGAAATTATGCTTAAATTATTTGGCTCGTACTGAGCTGTAGTGGTAAAAAAAAAAAAAGGTAAATTAACCTGTATGCACTACATCAAGGAGATACATTGCAGGACCCTACTGTTATCTTAATGTAAGCACACCAAAGAACCTCTCTGTGGAACAAGTCTCAAAGCAGATGATGCTGGTGCAAGGAATGACAAGTGACAATACACTTAGATTTATTTTTTTCATTATGGGATTTCTACATAAAAACCATTTGTCTAAAATTATTTTTTGACCTAATTTATTTAGTTCTCGAAAATGTCAATCAGTATCTTTTTCTGGTAGATATTCCTCTACTGCCTTCTATCACATCTCTGAGTCTTGGTGAAAATGAAGAAAAAAGCGGACCTTTCATTGTACACTGGCTGAACAACAAAGAGCTTCATTTTACCTTATCTATGGAAGTGTTTTTGCAACAACTTAAAAGGAGTTTTGAACATCATTCTTCTGAGACTAATACTGACGATTCTAATCAAATGGATGGCCGATCAGAAGAAGGTAAAAGTCATACAGACATATGTCATATAGAGAAATGGCTTTCAGTTTATAAAGTAATTTCTAATGTTCCCCCAGGGGAAGAAGTAAGAGATTGGCAACTTGACATGTAAGGATACAGATTACAGTGGCATTTCAATGCATTTTCTTCCCTTATACTGAAAGTATCTATGTAACTTAAAAAAATATGTCTAGAAGTTCTGATTTCTCTTTCTTTAGTTGTTCCAGAAATTTTGAGTTATATATACACTGAAAACTGTATTATTTAATTAAACTTGACTGGGGGCTTTTGCATGAAAATGTTACTTTAATATTAAGGAAGGAGGAGCAACCTTAGAATTAACTTTTTTTCTTAGATTTTAATGTACAGCTAATTTAAATAGCTTTATTCTGTAACATAATACAGTCAATTAATTTGAATATATACATTCTGGAGATTATTGCCTTTGTTTTGTCTATACATGCAAAAATTGTATGAAATAGGAGAAAAGAAAAATATTTCAAATTAAGGTGCAACATAAACTGTTTTGGTTTGTTAGACACTGAGCTGCATTAGAGGATTTATGGTTATAATCTTTGTCCTTTTACATTAGTTTTCGTATGAGTAGCTTATAAAAGCCCTGAAATTAGCTCCAAAGCCTGAATAACACTGTTATACTTATATATCTGTATATTGTAGAAGCTGATGAAAATGGAGATGAACAAAAAGGAAACCAAGAGAAGAAGGAACTGGGTGATGAGCAAGCTGCTCCATATGCAAGCCTTGTTCCTTTATCTTCTGCTATTTTTGATCATGAAATTGAAGTTTTGCTTTCTGAATGGAGTAAAAATGCTGACATGCTCTTCAGTATACATCCTATGGATGGCTCCCTGCTGGTGTGGCACGTGGACTGGCTAGATGAATACCAGCCTGGCATGTTTCGCCAGGTGCAGGTACTTTACTTCTCCTGCATTTTACGTTGGTGTTCAGTGAGAAGTACGATGGGAACTCTAATACTTATTCTTTCTTTCTTGATATTGCAGGTGTCATTTGTCTCAAGAATTCCTGTTGCATTTCCAACGGGTGATGCAAATTCTCTTTGCAGAAGTATAGTGATGTATGCTTGTACCAAAAATGTTGATTTAGCTATCCAACAAGGCAAACAAAAGCCTCCTGGCCTTACACGCTCTTCATCTATGCTTATCTCTTCTGGACACAGTAAATCAACCAACAGCTTAAAACTAAGTATTTTCACACCTAATGTTATGATGATTTCCAAACATGCAGATGGGTCACTGAACCAGTGGCTAGTGAGTTTTGCTGAAGAATCTGCCTTTTCAACTGTACTCAGTATTTCACACAAATCCCGATATTGTGGTCACCGTTTTCATCTTAACGACTTGGCTTGCCACTCAGTGTTACCACTGCTACTTACAACTTCACATCACAATGCTCTAATCTCACCAGATGTTGAGAAAACAGTACAGGCAAATGATTCTTTTAAGTCTCAGGAGTCACCAGTAAGACCTCAGATTAGAGGCAATGCAAACGTGACATCCCAGGATCCCAATGCTGTTTACAGTGAACTTATTCTTTGGAGAGTAGATCCTGTTGGGCCTTTGTCCTTTTCTGGTGGAGTTTCTGAACTTGCTCGGATCAATTCTCTTCATGTTTCAGCTTTTTCTAATGTTGCGTGGCTGCCCACACTTATACCCAGCTATTGCCTTGGTGAGTTTCATTTTCTGATTAGTGAAGTGTTCTAGAAGAAAATTAATATAACCTAATAACGCTCTTAAATAGATAATACAGATATGCTTGAACGTACTGGAAGAAATTTTAAGGCTGGATCCTTTATTTCACAAATTTTCAAGCTGCTCGTACTTGAGAATTCTTTATTCCTGTGTAAAAAGTTTCTCTGTTCTGTTTTATTTAATAGATTTGATATTTTAGGAGATTATGCAGTAAAGTTCTTAGTTATTAATGCATACTTCTTAGCATGCTGAAGACTTAAAAGCTGAGGGAGATTTAACTATAGTTTGCAAATGGAATTCTTATTTCCTTTTGTGTACTTTGATTTGGTTTCTAAGCGCAGCTTTAAACTTTGTAGCTCTTGCTTGTTAATAGAAGTAAATAGGAGATTTTTTTGTGCTGTATTGTTTCTCATCATAACTTCAAAAATACCTGTTGTCAAAAAATAAGAGGAAGCTATATGGTGTTTGAATATTTGAGCCTTTCCACCTTCCTGCTTTTCAGGTGCATACTGTAATTCTCCAAGTGCCTGCTTTGTGGCTAGTGACGGACAGTACTTAAGATTATATCAAGCTGTAATAGATGCTAAGAAACTTCTGTGTGAGCTCTCCAATCCAGAAATTTCTGTAAGTGAAAAGTGAAACTTGGTGACTGACTAAGCTGGTTGCTGAGGCTTCCACAGATCATTCTGCTTGTAAAAACAGATTAGGTAAAGCTTTATTTAGCCATACTGTATTTATGCCAACTCTGCATATTGAGGCAGGCAAAGGTTTGATTGGGAAATACCTGTGAAGAGCTTGCACCACAAGGAATAATAACTGTGTGGGTGCATTGCTTTCCTAAGGAAAAGCTGGAACAGCAATGTGGCTTTTGCAGAAAGGACAATAAATTGCAGTATATGGGGCTTTCCAGATGCTCTTGTTACCTTTTAGCCATCAAAACCAAATGTATTCTTCATAAAACAAGCAATGTTACCTGTGTTCTTACTGAATCACAACTAGTGTGTATTTAATGCTTTAATTAACATTTGCATAGAGATGTTGCACCTATATAGCAGGTTGTGCCACAAAAATGCATAAGAGTTAACAAGGCCACCCCCGTTTCTTTTCAAACAGAAGTATGTTGGTGAAGTTTTTAACATCATAAGTCAGCAATCTACAGCTCGCCCGGGATGTATCATTGAACTGGATGCCATCACAGAGCTTGTAAGATCTTCTGCTATACTCATTTTATACCATAATTAGGTTTCTTAAAGTATTAATAATAAAGGCAATACCTGTAGCTCTTTATTAGGTTAATTTGTGGCACTTAGCCTGTTTTTGACATGTTCTTGTACTTGCTTTCTTCAGTACCTGTAAATGAAAAGAATGTGAGTAATGAAGGTGGAGTTTCATGAGGAGTCTTCTGTTGATGTGTTTAACGTACCAAGTTAAAAGCTCCTGTGTTAGAGAGCAGTCTTGAAAAGCATGTACCAAGATGTTCACTTTTTGTGTATTTTTACATCCTTAGCATGGCCGGAAAACGCAGTTATTCCATGTTTTTCAAGAAGACTTTATTTTAAATAACCAAGAGAAGGAAATGCCTTCAAAGAAGAATGGTTTATCAGACTCCGGTAAGGAATTTTTTTTCCATAGAACATTGAATACAGTGTTTATTTGTTCCACGGAAAAAAATGAACTTATTAAATGGCTTTTATAATTTTAATGTCAGATACCTTAATTTGAGATATTCAGAAAGACCTCTAGTCTAATGAAGCTCATGGATATTTCACTTCCTTTGAATTGTGTGCAACCAAATTTTAGATCAAGTAGTTTAAATCACAAGATACCCATTGTGTCCTGTGTTAAGCAGGGACGTGTGTTTCCTCTTGTGTGAAGGGGGAAAGGGTTTTAAATGTGAAGCTTGCACTTGTGTGGGGTATGACATAGACCAAAATTACTGTATCCTTTCATGGTGGATGCTCTTCTTGTACATCAGCTAAATATTGCTCCTCAGGCCTTGCAACAAATGACAAGCCAAACCATTCCTCCTCACTATAATACTGTGAGTAGTATGTGGATTTGTAGGTCCTTGTACAGATCTGAATTGCTCTGGAAAAAATGATTAGTTTTCCTTGGTGGAGTGCCTCAGTTATTCCATTAT
The DNA here is from genome assembly GCF_052056855.1 of Sturnus vulgaris. Lineage (NCBI taxonomy): Eukaryota > Metazoa > Chordata > Aves > Passeriformes > Sturnidae > Sturnus > Sturnus vulgaris. The sequence goes on from NC_142283.1 coordinate 20,957,691, forward strand.
ATAGGCATCACATTGTTCTGCTCTAGTGAAATAATGTGGGAAAAAAGGGGTCAGAGTAAAGTTTGTCATCTCCATGTCATCTGCAGTACTAGATGGAGTACTGAATGAAAGGAAGCAGAACAGTTGAAAAGTGTCAAAGGAACCTAGGGAAATATTAAATCAACTGGATATACATAGGGATTATCTGGGAACTGATGTTTCTTCCTGAGGAAGAGATTTGGAGTAGTGGAGATAATCCTGGCCCTCAGTGGAGATCAAATAATGCAATTGGGATGTTAAAAATAAGAAACAAAATAGAGAACATAAAAAGTGCTACTCTACAGCATAATTAATTGTGTGTTTACATCTTGAGTATGATGCACAGAAATAATTTTAGAAGAAACATGGAAATATTTGATCTTAGACAACTGTAGACATCTGTATGTGTTCTGAAACTCTGTAAAGATTGCTGCATACCATCCATTTAAGGAATTGGGCTAAATTAACTCTTTGAAAAACTGTTCAATTAGAACTGGATTTTTTGCATGCATTCTAATTTGAAATTTTTTTTAATACTTTCTTTCTTCCTCTTTAATAATGCATGAAAGTAGTTACCTCATGTTGTTTTTAAAAAGAACAAATTCTCTTGCATTTTTCTATGGTACCATAAGCACTGCAATGTGAAAAGCACAGGGCAAATGCGGCTTATTCTTGTTAATGTTTTATGTATACACATACCAAAAGGGTCAGAGGAATCATGGAGGAAAGAGAGTCCCTAAATTAACTATTCCTTCTTGGTCCTAATAGGTTGACTTTGATATGAACCTTCCAGAAATGGGTACATGTTGATAGTACACCTCACATCTTCTTGTTTTTGTGTAAACTAGAGCAAGTAAATTCTTAGGAAGAAGCATCATATCTCTTGTGTTCTAGACTATACTGATAGTACGCTCTGAGATTTAACTTTAAACATAGCAAAGTCAGGCAAGTATGTTGTCATCTCTGAAAGAAAACATTGACAGCTCTTACATGAGTGTACCTGGATTGTAGTGTTTGGTTGTGGTAAAAAACAGAGAAAGCTAATGTAACAGATATAGTCAGACCATTGCATTTCAGTATTAGTTCATGTTAGCTTAATTGGGTTATTTGCTAGCCTGCAAAACTTAGTTCTGCTTTCAGGTGAATAACCCCTAAGATCTTCCTGTTCTAATTTCACCAGGAAACCAGCAGAATGGATTCTCTGAAAAATTCTACTTAATAGTGATAGAGTATACACAAAACCATTCATTACTGCATATGTGGCATTTACATCTGAAGGCAATTCCTGTCTCCATAGGTAAGCCCTCTTTCTTGTAGTTTTCTTTTTAAAAAAGCCACTGTCTAGTGAGTATCTGCTGTTCAGTGTAATCTAAAATGTTTCATCTTCTTGAAAAGATTCTGCATTTGATTACAAGATTTTATCACAGCCATTCTTTCTTGATTGCCTAATCTTCTGATTGCTGAAACTCTTCAGTTCAGCCAGAGCCTGGAGTTTGGTACTTTTTGTGCATTCTAAGGCCAGATAAGCTTAACTGGCTTTAGTACAGTCTAACAGTTAAGATGTTTAGCTTTTTGGAAGTTCCTGTTCAGCAATTTTTAAGCTTATGCATGCATTTTAAATAGGACTGTAGTCTAAAACGCCTAAGCATCAGTAGTGCTATTACAATTCTAAACAATTTGATGTTCTGAAATCTGCTGATTCTCTTTCAAACTGCCAAACTACCTCTAAAACTGTAATGTTTTAAAGGTAAGAGACACTTTGGAAGTTTTCTGTTAACATTTAAAGATTTTAAGAAACATAAATCTGATACCACTTATCAGAGGAATCTGTTATGTTTCTGTCATTCAGAAATATAACAGATTTCTGTCATTCATCTGTATGTTTTTGTCATTTAAACTAAATTAGCATTTCTTACTGTTGCTTTCAAATGAGAGAAAAAGTGTTATTGCAATTAGTTTATAGTTTAGTGAGAATAATCTGAGTTTAGTGATGCACTTACGTGATGAGGAAATAACTGACAAGGCTTTTCAGCACATCTGTTGGAAATTTTTGTGTTCCATTTCCTTCAATTTCATAGTTCAGCTGTGGAGTTCTATTAAAGAAGGGAAGCATTTGTATCACATTCTCTGAGACCCTATGTTTTAAGGAATAAAATGAAGCTGTTGTTAAAATTTTTCTGAAAAATAACTTTCACCAATGTAAACTAAGACATCAAAGTCTTAATTTAATTTTCCTTAGCTACAGGTAATCTATTCTTACTGAAACCATATTTTCAGTGGATAGCCACATATATATCTCTTTGACTGCAGTTTGGGTGGTTCTGGTCATGCTTTGATTATTTTATAATCTCTCCACAGTTCTAGAATCTCAGAAGTATTCAATGTGAGATGTCCTAGCATTTATCTTTAAATCTGAATAATAGAACACATTTCATTAAAATGAATGTAAAATTTTAAGTCAGGTTTTGTCTGTCTCTTCTGTAACTATTAAAGTGAGTAAAATTACTTCTTGCATTAAAAGAAATCATTGATCTTTTAAAATTAACAATGCGAACTTTTTTTTAGATGAAAAGATAGGTTTAAATCCAGTTGAAGAAGCAACACAAACAGAAGAATCATATTCTTCTCCAGATCCAGAGAAGATCCAATCGCCTTTCACTCAAAAGTATCGGGCCTGTAGAGCAAACCTTCAGAGCACCAGCTGGCTTACTCTGTCTTCCAAAATGGTGTATAGTCAAGAGTTGAGTATGCCAGAAGGAGTAGAAATAATAAGCGTCAAGCCATCAGCAGGTTTGTCATCTTTTTTTCAAAGACTAAAATAAGGAATCTCTGCCTTTCTGATTTTGGTTTTAAAATAGAAACAAAGTAATAGTAAGTTTTAGATTCATTGTTAGAGTCGAGTATGTAGGTGGATCCAAAAGGTTTGCTAAAATGTGCTTCCCCAACTTAATCTCAGTCCTGGAGCTAGCACTAAAATAAAGCTCTTACTTAAGGTGTAATATTTACTGTATTCTGCATTCTGGCAAAAACCAGAATAATAGAAAGTAAGTAAGTTTTGTTTTGCAGTCATTCATTAAATTTTTTGTAGGATCTTAACATACTTAAATGTTAAGGTTTTCATCAGTAGTCTTTCTAAAATACAGTTTTAGATTTTTCAATGGATAAATGTTTGACAGAAGAGAATAATATATTAATCTTCATCTTTAAAGAATATTATTTGACTCCTCTCTAGATCACGAAATACAATCAAACAGTAAAATGGTTTCATAGTTTCATTTTTGACGTATTGTCTCCTTTGTGAGGCCCTGTAAATGACCTCTTTGTGAGGAAGCAGTAATACTTTTTTAAAATTTGGAGTAATAGAATGGTGGCTGAATAAAATGTTGCTAATTTTGCTTTTTAGTATTTCCTCCAGTAAAAAGTGTATTTTATTTCATTTTAGGACACCTCAGTTCTTCTTCCATATATCCTGTTTGTCGTGCACCTTATCTGCTGGCTACTTCCTGCTCTGATGGAAAAGTTCGGTTCTGGAGATGCAGGGTTGTCACTGAATCATCAGCTTCTTCCATGCCACAATATGGCACAGACAATGACATTAAATATGTATGGGAAGAATGGCCGTTACTGATTGAGGATGGACTTCCTAGCAGTAGTGCTATTAATGTTCCAGGGAGGCCAACTGATGTCAGCTGTGCACACACAAACAGATTAGCAGTAGCATACAAGCAGGCAGCATCTAGAAATGGCCATCTTTCTCAAGATTTTGTGATGCACGTTAGTATTTTTGAATGTGAATCTACAGGGGGTTCTTCTTGGATTTTAGAACAGACGCTTAATTTAGATGAGGTAAGCACCACGTTGGACTCTGGTGTTAGTGTTGATAGTGTTGATTTAGTGTCAGATAACCATCACGATACTTCACTGTCTCATGGTGGGAGTATTATACCCAACACTAAGCACTTGGTGCACTTAGATTGGATGTCTAGGGAAGATGGTTCACATATTCTGACAGTGGGGATTGGATCAAAACTTTATATGTTTGGTCAGCTGTCTGGGAAGAGGCAAGAGCAAAATGGTAACGAGATCGTAGCAATTTCCCACAGTGGCAGTCCTAAGGCTGAAACCCTTTCTGGGTTTGTTTTGCTGCGTTGTGTTGACTTGGTTTCATCTGTGGAGGGGTCAGCTCCTTTTCCTGTATCCTTGTCTTGGGTGCGTGATGGCATTCTGGTAGTTGGAATGGATTGTGAAATGCATGTTTATTCCCAATGGCAATCTCCTTCTAAGCAGGAACTAGTTAGTACAGATTCCTACAGTGGAAGTATGCCATGCATAACTAGCTTAATGAAACAAAGCCAGTCAGCTGCCTCAGGTCTGCATCCACCAAAGAGAACCTTGACCAGATCTATGACCAGCCTTGCACAGAAACTTAGTGGGAAAAGGTCTGCCTCTGATCTGTCTATGGAAATAGAAGATTCTGGTCTTTTTGAAGCAGCTCATACCTTATCTCCAACTTTACCTCAGTACCACCCATATCAACTGTTGGAACTCATGGATCTTGGTAAAGTACGCAGAGCAAAAGCCATTCTGTCCCATTTGGTGAAGTGCATTGCTGGAGAAGTTGTTGCTATAAATGAGTCTGAGCCTAATCATGACAGGAGACTCAGATCTCTGACAATCAGTGCTAGTGGAAGTACTGCAAGAGATCCCAAAATGTTCAGCAAATCAGAGACTACAGACTATATAGAAATAGACTCTGTTCCACCATTGCCTCTCTATGCTCTGCTTGCTGCGGATGATGATTCATCTTATTCCTGTTCAGAGAAGTCCAATAATCAGAATAGTCAAAATAAAAAGGATGTGCCCAATGACAGTTATGAAAATCTCTTCCAAAATACTGTTATAAGTACAGATGACCTTGTCCCGTTTGAGGCAGACGAAGAGAGTTCAAAACCAACAGTCATTGATCTTTCTCAATACAGCCCAACTTACTTTGGACCAGAACATGCTCAAGTTCTTTCTCGTCATTTGCTTCATTCAAGCTTGCCAGGTCTGACTAGGATGGAGCAAATGTCATTGATGGCCTTGGCAGATACAATTGCTACTACCAGTACTGACATTGGAGAAAGCAGAGACAGAAGTCAGGGTAAGTTTTCTCTTCCAAATGAAACGTGTTTCTCTGCTTCACAACCTTTCCTTGAATTTTCTTCTATTTTGGGATATTTTTATGACTTACAAGATGATGATGCACCTTCATTTCATAGTATAATTATTTCAAGACCTAATGCTTTGATAAAAACAAAATTTTCTTTTGCTGCCTGCTAATGCCGTTGTGAGTCCATCAGTTCACATACTATAATTATCTTTTATTCACTTTGGAAGAGACAGTAATGACAAATGTTTGTTGTACTGTGTAGAGAAATTGAGAAATAGTTTGGCTTGATTTTTTAATATAGAACACTTTTGTTTCTTGCATTAAACAGAACAAATATCTTCAAAAGTTTTTATATTTGAAATTTTCTTATTCCTTTTCTTAAAGGGAAGAATTATGAACTAAGTCATTGTTTACAAATTTAAAGTGTTAGTAGTCACAAAGTTATATTTCTTCTGTTAATACTTACTTGGAATAATTGCTGTAAAATGTGTGTAAAAATAATTATTTCCAGGTGGAGAAACTCTTGATGAGTGTGGTTTAAAATTTTTATTGGCTGTCCGGCTTCACACCTTTCTGATAACTGCGCTTCCTCCTGTACATCGAGCCCAGCTGCTTCACCAAGGTAAGTGACCTGTTTTCTTAGATGAGTTGAGTTTTAGTGATGTAGTGGCACCTATGACTCTATGATGTGTCTCTGCAGAATCAGTGAATTAATTCATTGGAGTTTTTAAAGAAAATATTGTCCAATATAACTGAATGCTAGAGCAGAAAATGTCTTATTTTGTTTTTGATAAAGGTCTTAGAACTGATTTTTTTATAACAAGTTTTTAGTTGGTGAGGAGGTGTTTGTTTCCCCAAATTCAGTGATCTTCTAGTACCGTGTTGTTCCAATAACCTTCTGCTGGAATAATGTAGTAGAAAACTGTACCTGTTTATGTAGGGGCTTGGTACATATTTGGGAAAAAAAACACTACTTGGACTTTAAATATTTCTATATACTTACTTATGCTTTCTATATACAATCAACTATTTCATATAGGGAGGTTTTTTGTATAATTTAGCTAGTTCCATCCTGATACTGCAGATGACAGAGTGAGATGGATTTGATTAGTCATAATCAGATCTAAATACTGGCTGTGATTACTCCTTTAGCCATCACGATGGTTGATAGCATTTTCAGTTGCATGGCTTCTCATCCCTCAGCTGAATCAGAGGTCGGAATTTGCCAGACTTGCCACAGCAGAGTGTTGTAGAGTTAGCTTTCTGATGGAGTAATTTTAGTTGAGATACTTCCACTTCTGGTGAGTTCAGAAATTGGTGAGTGAGAAGTGCCTCAGTTGTATTATATTTCTTTGATATTTGATATGCAATCCTAACAAATACTCTTAAATTTCTCATCAGAAATGCACTTAAAAAATCCAAAACAAGCAGTTTCACCTTCTTCGCTTCTGCCTTTCCCATCCCCTTGTCTTCATATTCTGGATTTTTTTATTAATGAATGTCTTCTGATTTTTTTTTTTTAATGTTTATTGTATAGGCTTATCTACTAGTCACTTTGCCTGGGCATTCCATTCTGTAGCAGAGGAAGAGCTCCTGAGTATGCTCCCTGCAGTGCAGAAGGGAGATCCGACATGGTCAGAGCTCAGAGCTATGGGTGTGGGATGGTGGGTTCGAAACATCCACAGCCTGCGGAAATGCATAGAAAAGGTAACCATAGCATTTAAAAAAACCCCACCAACAAACCAACAAAATCTTCCCAAAAAGCTGTTCTCCAGTGTTTACCTTCTATTTATGTAGTTTTTAAGTTTTTACATGATGAAGTTTTCTGAAATGCTTCGTGCTGTATTTTTTGTGTCTATGCTTTTCTGTATGAATATGAACTTCTGGATTTAACTAATTTTTTAGTACTTTAGACTTCAAATTCCAGTGTGGAGTACATTTTTTGCTCTTAGGTACTCCATCTTAAAGATAACATTGTACAGTATTTATTGTGGATGCTCAAGATACAGATGGAGCATATAGTTACTTCTTATAGCAAAATTGAGAAACAAATTGTGGAGAAAGGTTCTTCTCAAAAACCTATCAGATGTGGGAGCACCTTAGATACTGTATGTACATCTGTCTTGCAAATTGATTATTTTTCATTATAAACAAACCTTCTATTGTTTTGTTTTGTCTTGGTGGTTTTTTGTTTGAGGGTTTTGTTGGGATTTTTATATTAAATATTTTAATCATTGCAATAAGCCTAACCTCATTAACACTTGTTTCAAGCTCTTGGAAAAGCCAAGTGTGTTGAGCAAGAAAATGACATGCATGAGGTATTTTAACTACAAAGCACGGAGTGGTAAAATGCATGTCTCTACTTCTACTTTTAAATCTTCAGGAATTAATCATCACTTTATGAAACTTAACTGCCATGTGTAAAAAAATCCTAGGTGTTCTAGGCCTGAGTTTAAGGCTGTCTTAAGTGGGACTTTGACTATTCTTGCTGCCACTTAGCCTTTTTTCTTTCCAATCTCCAAAAGTAATCACTTGTCCCAGCCTGTTTATCAAGACTCCATCTGTCTTTTGATTACCAGAGCAACTAGTAAATTAATTTTGCTATGATTTTAGAAACTGATTTCAGATATAGGGATTCTCACTTGATTTGCAAAAAAGCTTCTAGAACTGGAAGAGCATGAACTAAGTGATATCAAACAGGCTGTTGTATCTTCACATGTTCCCATGTCAGACTCATAATGACAGGAGGGATCCTGTATTAAAGAGAACTTCAGAGCGCTATGGGGTATGGGATGCCAGAAGCAGCAAGAATCTCATTTAAGATAAATTTAAGTTGTGGTTGCATTTTTGCTTTTGAACTGTCTTCTCAGGTGGCTAAAGCAGCTTTTCAGCGAAACAATGATCCACTTGACGCTGCCATTTTTTACCTTGCGATGAAGAAGAAGGCTGTTATCTGGGGATTATACAGGTATTCAGGCTCTTACGTGGAATTTCACACTGTCTAGTATAATTTTGGGGGAAAAAGTTGAATGTAATGGTGATCCAAAAGAAGCACAAATATTACCATTGAAAGCTGATATTTGATTTCTAAACTAGTTATTGCATTGATGAATAGTTTCTAACCTTATATTTACTTATTCTTAAATCTCTGGTAGTTTCAATTACTACTTAATTCTGATTCTGATTTACTTTTGAGGACTAGCAGTGTAGTGTGTAAAATGTCATGCCTATCTTTTACATGCATGCTTGTTAAAAATTTTATCTTAAATTCAAAGGACTGACTTAAGTCTAACTGAATACAGAATTCAGTTTTGCAAAACTTCTGAAAACTAATTTGTTTTGTCACTGAAGAGCTCAGCTGAAATAAAGTGAGATTTTCTGTATTTATATCAGATTATTGAAAATACCATTAGATTTTGTATTTACTGAACTTTCTGCTGTTTTTACATATGTAGCCTTCTCAACTCCCAGTGTGTTGAGAGACTCTGCATTTCCTAATGTAAAAATCTCTGTAAAGTTATACTGAAATCTGTGGAAATGAAGAACAATAGTGCAAGTAATAAAAAGTAAAATGTTTTTATCAATTATGTTCTATGTGTAGGTCCCAGAAAGATACTAAAATGACACAGTTTTTTGGAAACAACTTTACTGAGGACAGATGGCGTAAAGCAGCATTAAAGAATGCTTTTTCTTTGCTTGGCAAACAACGTTTTGAACATTCTGCAGCATTTTTCTTGTTGGCAGGACACTTAAAAGATGCAGTGGAGGTAATAAAATTTTTAATGTTTAAGACTGTTAGATTGTCCCAAATGTACAAATCTAGTAAATACAGTTTGCATTTTGCCTTAGTATGACCGCTGAAGCTTCTTATGTTTTCAATTTGTGTTCTTCATTCTCACCCCAAATGAATGACAAATACAAAAACAAAACCTTGATCTTTACATTTTGATTCCTTTTTAGCTGTCGTATTACTGATTCTGAAAGGTGACATGGGTAATTTCTCTGCTCTAAGGGGACTACCTAGTCCTGTAGGAAGACAGAGTAGTTTTTCATTAGGAAGTTCTAGACCTGGTGTTTTGGCAGTGATGTGGATTAGCTCTTAGAATTCCTTTACAAAAAAGAAAGCAAACAAAAATTATTTCCTGAGTCTGAATTGCAAAATTGGGAGGAAATTAATCTCTGTGATAATGAAGGATTTGTTCTGTAAAGCTTTGTAGCTAAAACAACCGAAATCCAGAGGTAAGAGGTGGCATATGCACATTGGCAATGATCTATTGAAGCTGCTTTATTTCAAAGATCGATTGTCATACCATACTCAAACTGAGGAAATGCAAATCCCATCTTGCATTTAATACTTGGCTACACCTGTTCTGCTAGTTCCTGCTCACTTTTTATGGAATTAATAGACCTACATATTTTAATCTGAGCAGATTTATGTCACTTTCTGCCCTATAATCATTTTAAACTGAGGAAAAGTGACAAAGTTTATCATTTGAATATACTTATTTTTAATTAGGTCTGCCTTGAAAAGCTGCATGACATTCAGTTGGCTCTTGTAATATCAAGACTTTATGAATCGGAGTTTGAAGTGTCAAGTACTTACAAATCTGTACTACAGAAGAGAGTTTTGGGAAGTGTGTCTACTGGAAAAGAGAGCTCAGGAAACACACACTGTGACCCTTTCTTGCGAAGTATGGCATACTGGATTTTGGAAGATTATAGCAAGGCTCTTGACACCTTGATTAAACATTCTGTTGAAGATGGAGGTAAGAATATAGGTATTTGGCCTGTTGAGTTGGTTTTAACTATTTGTTCATTTAAGCCACAGTATCTTAAAGTGTCATCTAAGGAAAATCAGGTACCACACAGTTCCTTTCCATTGTTAGTAACTAGCTTGCTGTAGAAATGTGTGTGGACTTTAATAGCAAACATGGTGACTGTATTGTTATTATCCTGTATCCCATGAATGCATACTTTGTCCTTTAAGCATGTGAATGCTTAAAGGATAATGGAATAACCCTGCAGTAATGGAGCTGTTTTTCCAGAAGCAGTCTAAATATGAAGACGCAAATTAAGTCCTTGAATTAATTCAACTCCATCACAGCCTAAGACAAAATTCTGATTTCCCACTTACATAGGAGAGTCTGGAAGACTTTTGTAGCTTTTAGTCCTTGGTAAGAGCTGACTACAATAATAGACTACCAACAGAAAGCTTTTGATGCTTAAAATGGTACAAGGATGTGCTGCCTGAAACAGCACCTAACTCTCCTACAGCAGTTCATTTCTATGTTCACTTGCTGGCTTTATAGACCTTCTACAATTTAATTGTATTATTTCCTAAAGGTAGTGTTTTCATTGAGGTTAAATTCTTCAAGTCCTTGGTAGCTAGCTGGTTTCAATCCTGGCTACTGAGAACAATTGAAAGGGAATAAATGAAGGCTCAAATACTTAGAACAGGGTAACTAATTTGTGAAACTGGTTTCAGTAGAAGTTACAAGCCTCAGGATGATTTTGAGCAAATGAGGAATACAGTGTTTCGTTGTTTCTATCTTGATCCCATCTTTCTGTATAAAATAATTTTAAAGTGTTGCTAGTTCTTTTGTGATCAGTTCATGGTTTGTTTGTCATGTCTTGCCTTATTTTCTTACCTGGAATGTGCTTTTTCATGTACCTCTCTCTGTTAACTGTCACCAGTTGTGCAACTATCACAACTCCAGACAGAGAAGAGTGTAAGGGTTTATTTCAGCCTGAGCCCTTTGAAAGTTGTGTGAATCATCCTATGCTGATGCTTGTATCTCTTCTGGGTTTTTTTCTTGTGGACATGAAAATGAAATGAATAGGTGTTGCACTGCTGTGTAATTTATTTATTTGTATGTCATACTGCTGCCATTATGTTTAAATGTTATGGATTTCCTGGTTTTTTTTGTAAGTTGCATTTCTTTTAAGATACAGACAAAACTAAAAATACTAGTGGGTTTTTTTTTAGAAGAGACTTTAAGTAAACATCTGTAAGATATAGCATCTTATTGTCATTTAGAGATGGAAAATGGAGACTTCAGGATTCTAAAACGAATAGAAAAGTGGTCTTATTTGACTTCAGTAAAACTGGCCTGACTACAAGGAAAAGAAATGGTGGCTGTTATAATTGAAAAAGTCATGCCTGCTGCCCCACTCTGCTGTTTTTAGTAGGTTTGGTGGTGTCCTTCCCACTGAGATATTCAAATGATAAAGGTACAAAGGAGAGTGCAGTGAAGCAAACTGAATGAATATATGAAGTAGACAATGAGATTGATACTAAAACCTAAAAGCCTTCTGATGAACTTTGGACTTTGCTGCAAATCAGTTATATCATACAGAGTGTTATATTTTCCTCATGCTGCCATATCTTTTCAGATGGTGATGGCTCATCAAGTTGCAACCCTGCAGTGTTTAACTTCTACAACTACCTAAGAACACATCCTCTCTTGCTGAGACGTCATTTTGGCTCTTCTGATACATCTTCCACACACATTTGCCTAACAGTAGAAAATGGGTTAGCTGACAAAATCAACCTAGGTGAAAGACGGCTGTTTTTCACCACTGCCTATGCTCATCTGAAAGCTGGTTGTCCTATGTTGGCCTTAGAAGTGTTATCAAAAATGCCCAAAGTTGTCAAGAGGTCCAAGTCATTCTGTACATCTCCTAGTTTAGTGGATACTGGTAAAGATCTTTCACCATATTCTCCAGTTAAGGAGTTTGAAACAAAAGATCAAGCTTCCAGTATTGATTGGTCACAGCCAGTATTCAATGGTCTAGGTTCACCTTCAGATTGTTCATCAGGAAAACATTCAAGTTCCACTCTTTCATTTGATTGGAGCCAGCCAAGTGCTCTATTCCAAGATGAACAGTTGCAATTACAGTCAGACAGTGATGAAAATGATGAGAGTGAAGATTCTTCCCTGGTAATGAAAGAGCTAAAACCTCTGAAGAAAACGGAAAAATTACATGAAACAAGTTCTAGCTACACAGAATCTTTTAGTGTGGTTGATGACAAAGATATTCTAAGTCCATCAGAAGATATAATTTCAGCACAGCTAAAGTTTAGAGCGTGCCTGAAAATCCTTACTGTGGAGCTTCGTACACTGTCCACTGGCTATGAAGTAGATGGTGGGAAGTTGCGCTATCAGCTTTACCAGTGGCTTGAGAGGGAAGTGGTAGCTCTCCAGAAGACCTGTGATTATGGTGTTGAAGTAGAAGAGATGCAGGCAGGAGTTGCAGGGATGCCAGAGGAAGCTACGTTACATGAAAACAGTGAAGACTTAGCTGACCGGGAAAAAACTATGTTACAGAAAGAAGACTTTCAGAAAAGACGTCAATGGCTTCTGAAATACCAGTCTCTCCTCAGAATGTTCCTAAGTTACTGTATACTTCATGGCTCACATGGTGGAGGCTTGGCATCTGTCAGAATGGAATTAATTCTGCTGTTACAGGAATCTCAACAGGTATGTAGTGGAGCATAGGTTGCATTTTCTCTGCTTCAAGTTTGTAGATTTATTTGAAAATGTTTTGTAATGTTTTTGAAATTTTCCTACCGTAGCATACAGCTGCTTTTAATAAATCTAAATCTGTTTTTAATTTTTTTGTACATTGTTTAATTTTTGGTTGTTTTTTAGAATCCTATTCCCTGTTTCAAAAGCTCTTACATTCCCTTAGAGAATATGTACTATTGCTTTGCGTGTGTTTCTTGCTTGTTTTTAGGAACAGTCAGTACAGATACCCTCCAGCCCTCCACCAGAGCAAAGCTCCATACCTCTCCTGTTTGCTTGCACAGCTAGTGCCAAAACAGTGGTGGCTAATCCATTGCTACATCTTGGCAATTTAACTCATGATATATTACATGCTATAATAAACCTTGATTCACCACCTCACCCAGATACACAGAACAGCAAGGTAAGTATTTTTTAAAGGTTTTTTTTGTTGTTGTCGTCATCTAGTTTGCTGAAGTCATAAATTTTTTTTTGAAAGCATGACAACTTCGTGCTGTTTTATTATCTGTGATAAATAATAAAACCTCTACACATAAACATTTTCTGTAGTACTTATCTTGAAGTAAAAGAAATATTCACTGATCATTACTCATTCCTGAAGTGTTGAAGATGCTGTTGTAGATTGGCATCTCTCAGAACTGGGTATTTGTTCAAGAGGACATTATTATGGAAAACATCATCAGCATAATATTTGTCTTTATGACAGTTGTTCGTTACTTCCGTTATGTCAATGGCAGATCCTGCATTTCTTTCTTAGACCTAAGTAAAATTAAATGTTGAAGTCTAAAAACTGATTTTCAGCAAAGTTCACTAAACCTGGACTTTCTTGTGAAATGGTATGTGTTTGTTCAGTAGTTGTAAAAAATTGTTTCTCTAAGATTTCACCTGTATTTAACCGTTGACTGGAAATAAAAGCTAGTCTTTCGTGAAGTTTTGTATGTGTTAGGTCCCAAATCGTGTCTGCTTTTACTAAGGATTTCTGGAGAACACTAAAAAGATGGCTTAGTTCCTAGTTAGCTTTGTTTTAGAGAGAGCAAATAATAAACTATTTTTGTTTTAATGGAACCTTTTTGATTTACATATTCTCTAGCTATTTACCTTAGTGTGTTTTGTGATTAAGAAAAAAGTGTCAACTGTGTTAAAAGTAATGATCAGTGTGATACTGAGTAAATTGATTGTGTGCCTAAGAGATGCTCAAGAATTTGCCAAAAACTAAATGGCATTGAAGTTTTCATTCTGAAATAAAGTCTTAGTATTTTGAGCCAGTGAACTGCCAGTTTAGGGTGTAATTACATAGGACTGTTGTATACAGGCTAAATATGTTGCTGTTTAATAATTGAAAACATGTCAGATAGTGCTGATCTGTGATTGTGTTGGTGGGGTGAGTGAGTTTTCCCCCATCCTTTTCATATCAAAGTGAACTGGTTGGTCTGATATAAATTCTAAAGGGAAAGATGACTTTGTAAGTGCATAAATACTTAAGACCTTTCATGCCCAGTGCTTGTTGTACATCCGTATGCATAGTGAAAGGCTGTGATACTAACCACTGCTCACTTTGGGTATAATAAGTTCTATAAAACTTTGTCTTACAGATATATGTAATGCATACCTTAGCAGCGTCGCTCTCTGCTTGCATCTACCAATGTCTCTGTGATGGCCACAGCTACAGGTAAAATCTGTGAAAAGCGATTTTTAGACAACTGTCTCATTGCAGTCATGATAATGGATAGGGCACCAGAAGACAGTGATCACACTTGCCTACATCTAGAAAGTGCTATCACTTGAACATTTGTAAATGTAACTTTAAAAAACAAATATAATTTCCCACTTCTCTGCTTCACAGCTCATTTCAAGCAAATCAGTTCACTGGGACAGTGTACCAGACAGTCCTGTTAACTCAGCGTCATTCTTTAAGAACAGCAAGCTTAGAAGAAACAGTGACTCCCAACACATCACCTGCTCAGTGGCCAGGTACCTAACTTGATTTCTTTCTTTCCTCCTAAGGAAAACTGAGTTATCTGGATCCACTGTAAGCGCATGTGGCTATAACTCGCTAATAGTATTTGTAACAGCTATGTTGAGTTCTTTGATTAAAATGTTGTATTTCTTTTTTCAGAATATCTAAGTTAGTGCTTCTGATTTTATACTGCTTCCTTTAACCAAAAAATGTTAGTGCTGGATCTAGTCAAGAGAGTGCAACTAAACAGGAGGTAGGATGAAGTCATGTCCTGTGCTCTCCTTGCTCCCTCGGAGTACCAGTATTCTACTTCCTGACGTCTAAGAAGGACTGGGAATTCTGTCTTAAGTTGTGCTCCAGCTAAGAATTATTTTACCTTATGGACATCTTTTGAACCAACTTGAAACTATTAAAAATATTGAAATATTAAAAACTGTAAAATTGATGTCAGATTTCAGGTAATACTTAAAGTATGCTGAGATCTATGCTGGTGAAACTACACTAAAGAGCTACGTTGTAGGGAGTGTCATCAATGTTATACACCTAGGTATAGCTTCAGTTTCCACCACTAAATTTAATGTAAGCATAGCCAGGAAATGTGCTTACTTATTATGAGAATTGTTTCTTAAATCAGAAAGCTTCACTTTAAAAATCTTCATGAAGAGCCTGAAGGAGACTTTGTATTTGATGCTATGCCATTTTTTTCTTTTCTGCCAAATGTTGTCACTGAACCTAGAGATTGTATTGAGAAACTAGCTTGTCAGCTGTTTTCTTGTTATTTAATTAATTGAAGGCTTAAATTTATAATTAAGAAATTATAAATAAATGAGTGGTGCAAGGAATTGTAACAGTTGTTCTTGTGAATAACATCACCTTGAACTGACTTTTTCTGGTTTTTAATAGATTCACATGCTATATGTGCAAATTGGAGAGCATGACAAAAAGCAGAATTCTTTGGCCACGACTATGTGCATTTTCACTTGTGTGCACAACGTTTCACAGTTGAAGCCACATCTAAAATTCCATCCTTTTGTAGGAGCATAAATATACTACAAGATATTTAGTAGTTGGGTGGGAAGAACACTTGCCAGAGACAATGTGTAATGCCATGATTTTTTGATTGATTTTAGCACTGTAAAGTGAGAAGATAGAATTTCAAGGTTATAATCTAGTTATAATAATTGAAAAGGCGTTATACGTTTCTCTAACCATTAAGAAGCTGGTTTTATCTGGAAACTAAAAAACTAATAAATTATTAAAAATTAAGAGCTTGTCTCTTTCCCCTGAAGTTTTCAACTTAGATTTCAATGCGTAGAACTTGGAATTTTTCTACAATAAAAATGACTAAGTAACATAGGTTGCCAACCAAAATACCCGTGATAATCTGGAGTATGTTCACACACATATGTGCTTTCTCAAATAATATGTTTATTTTACTTAAACAGGAATGACAGCTCTAATACGTCTCTTGAATTCTGCCGGCGAGGAAGCCCAGCCAGATCTCACAGTTCTACTTTGTGAAATTCTAACTGCGGTCTATCTCAGCCTGTTCATCCATGGCCTTGCAACACATTCTAGCAATGAGTTGTATAGAATTATGGCTCATCCACTTAACAGTAAAATGTGGTCTGCTGTCTTTGGAGGAGGAGCTCATACGCCCAGCAGAGGACAGCAGCAATTAAGGACAAAAACTGGTCAGTTCTTGTGTTTTATGTATGGTTGTCTTCTGGGCTTTCTTAAGAAAATTATGTGACTGCTGAAAGCTTAATTACTTTAAGTAGTTTGTGTTCAATAAGAATTCAGAATGGTTTTGGATTTGCATAGAAAAACAAGTATCTGAAATTATTGGTGTAGATATTGCGTAGAAGAGTGAAGCAGAAGTGAATGCTACTAAAATAAGGTTTCCAAGTAGTGCAGCTGCTCTAATGTGAGGGAGTTTTAAGTTGATCTTAAAAAGTTTCCAATACTATTGCAGCCTAGTTTTTTGTCTTTCTTTTAAAGCTTTCCGGTTCTCTCCTAACTGGAATATATTCCCATTTTACAAATACAGTATGTTTTCTCTCTTTGACAGGTAGGCACTTCCCAATGCCTAGCCCACATCAGGTAGTAGTGTTCTCCATGGAATGCGTGGGGTTTTCCAAATCCCTTACTTCCTTCAGTACTCATAGTCCTACCAAGCCTTCAGGCAAGATAATAGTTTTAGTACTAGGCCTCTACATGCAGTTTGCTATGTGTGGGTTTTTTTTTTTTGCATATGCAGAAAGACAGAAAAACTTCTGTTTGCAAGCCATGATACCAAAATATCCATTTAAATTGTGTAATTAAAGAAGCACATAAATTGGGCATTTTTTTAAAAAGAAAATTGTCAGCACTATAGTATTCTTATGGTTCTTCATTTGAAATAAATATTGAATATAAAATTGCTTTGACCATGGTTTGAAAAGATCAGAAGTGTTTCATATCTTTTTTCGAGAGCTGCTTGTTTTGCGTTTTGAATATAAGCATTATTGTGCATGTGGATTTCCAAGTGTTCATTCCAGACATTAGAAGTGAAAGTTGTCTTGTTGATATTCTAAGAACCCTTTAGAAAAGCAAACTATCTTCAAGTTTTAAATTCAGGTAGTGATAAATTATCCTCAGGTTTGGAACAAATTCCTGTAATTATTTTATTTTTTGTATGGTTATGTGCTTTTAAATTTAGTTTGACTTCTATAAATCCAACAGCAAAAATGCTACAATTAACTGAGTTTTTAAAGGAGAATTTTGTAAATACAAATTCACTTAAACTCTGATGCCTTTCTAAATCACATCTGAATGTATATGTAGAGAGATAAAATGTAACTTTATATTTTTTAAAAAAATTTATTGCTATTTAGATGGATGTTACATATCAAAATGTCTTACATTTATGGAAAACTGTAAATGTTTTCTGTTTAAATATCTTCATCAGACTTTTAGAAAAATGTTTTCAGAGTAAAAATCTTTAACCAAAAGAGGGCTCTTATTCTAGATCTGATTAGCTTTCTCTTTGACACTGAGTAAACATATCTCTCTGTCACTTTGGTAAGGTAAATGTTTGCTGTTACAGAATTGTCGGAAGTTATAATTGGCCTTTTTTGGCAATTCTGCTAACTAGGTGTTGGTAACTGTATACTAAGCTTTGTTAATATTATTGCTTCCACTGCTTTAAAATGCTAAGTATTTTTACAAAGAAATGTATTCTAAAATAGATACTAAATATAGCCTATCTGCTGCATGTTTTTCTGAAGAAGGAATGCTGGCTGATTGCAGGTTTAATAAAACTGTTCCTGGAAGAATCCAGAAACTCAAACAAAAAATTTAAGGGAAGAAAGAACATTTATTTTAACACTAGCTTTTAAGGATAATCACTGAGAAAGGTGCCTAGAGGTGTCATGGAGTCTATCTGTGGAGTTACTCAAAAACTTGAACAAACTAGGCCATCAGTTAAGTCAGTCCTGTTCTGAGCAAGGGATTGGACTAGATGTCTTTCAGACGATGTAATTCTAGGATTTAGTGGGTTATTACTTGTTTTTAATGCATGTTTATGTAAAGCAAATTGGGAAGAAAGGTATTTCTCCCAAGTCCTTGCTATGTCACATTGAAAAAAGTGTTGGGGGAAAAAAAGGGAAAAAATAGACCTCTAGTGAAGCAGAGGGATTAGGATTAAAATCATCTGTGTTTTTGTGCCTTTACTGTTTCTGACACCCAGAAACAAATACTGAGAAGTGACTGGAATGCTTGTTCCAGTTAACTATGCCATATTCTTCTGTAATATTATTTAGGTTTTTTCTATATATTACCATTTTGTTATGCATAACTGGACTCTTTTCCCTTATGTTTACTTTTAGATTTTTGTGAAATGCTTCCACTCTAAAATGGAGATCAAAAGCTAAAAATTCTGAACACTAATAATTCTAATACAATAAGACTACACCTGTCTTTTCCTCCTTTCCTCCCTTCCAATCCTTTAGTACCTACCTGAATGTGAATGTTGATCTCCAAATTTTAAACTTATTTTAAGAGATCATAATTCTAGGCACAGTGTTGGTCAATAAAGTTATTTCCCTTTCTGCTCTTTCCTTTAGTTGACTTGAGCATGTAGTAGCTTTGAATATAAAATTTCATTTAAGTAAACACGATCTTTCTCTTAGACTCAAATGGTAAAAACAGGAACCAAAAGTCAATACCTGGTAGTCTTATAAATTCCTAACCCCTATTAGGAATTAGTTTTTTATTAAAAGCTTTTTTAGTGCCTCTGTCATATAAAGATCACAAAGGGCAAAGCAGTTTGAATGCTTTTCAGATCACTGTACTTTTCAGCCATGTTTCTTGTTTTCGAAGTAGCAGCAAATGATTTTGGCAAACAGAACTCACACATGGTGGTTTTTTTTCCAAGAGGCAATTATCATCTGAAAGAGAACCTATTGATTATAGTAGATTTTTTCAGAATCACATGTACCGTATTTCTCTTGAAAACAACTTTAGAAAACTGTTTTGTAATTTAAGTCTAAAAAGAGCTGATAAGTTCTCTATCATCCAGAAGGTTAAGGGAGAATTTGATCTTTGCTTTAACAGTTAGAAATCCATGGTTTTATTTCATATATTGAGTTATTCCATGCTGCAAGAGCAAATGAAGAGAAGTTGAAAGTAATCAGCCTTTTAGCCCTTCCTGGGAAGGAGGAAGAGCGGTAACAGATCTTTGAATTATCATTGCATGTCTTAGAACCTGGCAGAAATTAAAGGATTTTCTTTGTCTGAAATAGTCCAATATTCTTGGGAAATAATGTAAATTTTACTTTTTTCTTATAAGTAAAATGGGAACAAAGATAAATGCTTCAAATAAAAAGAAAAAACCCAAAACAAACATGTAAAAGATTTTTAATTAGAAATACATGAGAAATTTGATAGTGTGTGTAATGAGTAATTTGAAATACCAAATGGCAGAATATTAACAACGTTTTTCACGTAGCTAATTTCTTTTAGATTGTATAAAAAGGAATCTGCATTAGTAGTGTTTTTCAAACCACTTAGATGGTTATTCTTTTATTTGCCTTACAAACCTAATTTTTTCCAATGGCTAGCCAGCAGTATTCTTAAGAATACAAAGAGTGATCTAATCGAAAGTAATAAAGTACTTTTTTGAGTAAAACACTTGCCTTTTGAATTCTGCTTAGAAAAGCAACCTGCAGGCCCATATTTGCTCATTTCTATATCATGCAGCATTTGCTCCTTATTTCATGCCTAGTGAATTTTTTTTTTAAGCAGTTGCTAAAAATTAGCTAAAAATTCATAGTGGTGCATGTGCATGCTCCTTAACTGATAAGCTTCGAGCAATGAAATGAAAATGCATTGTACTGCAGTTATTGTGGTTTTGACTTTTTGTGCAGGTAAGTGGATTTCAAATACTATGCCTAACAGGAAAAAAAAGATAGAGTATAGAAGTGCACACTTGGTGTTAAGATATTCGTGTTTCAAGATGAAAGATGGGATGTCTTCATCTTTTATTAGATTCTGTATAAAAATTGTTTTATGGCTGTTGTGGTTTAGGCCCAGCCATCAGCCAAGCCCCAGGCAGCCCCTCACTCATTCCCCCACTGGCAGAACCAGGTAGGAAATGGGAAGGGTAAAACATAGAGAAAACTCATGTGTTCAGAGCAAAACAATTTAATATCAAAAGCTGTGCACACAGCCAAAGAGAAACAAGGGGTGAATTCACTGCTTCCCACGAGCAGGCAGGCAGGAGAGCAGGGTTCCATCACAGTAACAGTGACTTGGGAAGACAAACACCGTCCCTCCAAATGTACTTCATCTTCCTTCTTCCCCCCACGTTGTGTACTGACCTTGATATCACATGGTCTGGAATATCTCTTGTGTATCCTCCCAGGCACCCCCAACTTCCTCACCAGCACAGAAATATAAAAGCAGAACAGGCCTTGGTTCTGTGTAAGCTCTGCTCCGCAATAACAAAAACATCTCTGTGTTACCAGCCCTGTGTTCAGCACAAATCCAAAACAAAGCCTCACAATAGCCACTTGTGAAGAAAACTAACTCAACCCAAGCCTCAACCAGTACAGTAGTTCAGCTGGTTGGGATGATAATGTTTGTCTTCTTAGGTGGTCAAAAGTCTTTCTGAATCGAATAACATGATTATTCCTGGTCCAGAAATGACAGAAGTAATGAATTAATTCCGTTGACTAGAGAGAGTACAGAGAATTTGTCCATTAGAAGAAAACAAAAAGTTATAAGTTATGAAAATCCTGGACTTTTTTTTTTAACCATATATTTAAATCTTACATGGTTCAGAGTTACAAATTGTATAGTTGGCTCAGTTTGTGTTATGAGCAAATAAGTCTTAAAGATGGAAATAAGTGTTTGTAAATTAACACTGTTTTTCTTTTGTTCAGAATGTTAGACCTGTTTTCAAGTGATTGGAATACCCATAAGAGTTTTAAAGGACATAGTTTTTCAGGCACCTATCAAGACTCGGAGAGTCTCCTGTGGATAAAACACTAAAAAAAATAAGGGTATAGGAAATATTTTGTGGTAGTTTACTCCAGGAACAGATAGGTGTGCTAGCTCTTCTTTTGCCATCTCCAGCATTATTAACAGGCAAAAGTAATTTTGGAAGCTTCAGTGGTTGTTAGTTTTGTGAGCTCTTCGTAGCAGAAGGGAATAGGAAAGTTAAAACAACAAAGAACTGATTTGCATTTCTGATGTTCGTATTAGTTTGTCCTTGCAACTGGTGTGGCCCAACATGTTGATGCTTGAACTCTGATAGAGATATCTGTCCCTTAGGTGGGCTCTTTAAGCGTATGAAATTGCTTTCTTTGCTCCTGCTTACTACTTCTGTTAGATCATAAGACAACCCATACTTCCCTCTGCTTAAGAAAACTGGCTTAGCTAAATCGGTGTTTGAAATTTTGTGGACTCCAAAATGAAGTTGAAAAAATTAACTTCCTTTTTATCTTCATATTTAAGCTTTCTTTGTTTTACCTAAATCTTGAACCTACTCCTCTGTTTCACTGTAGAAACTGATCTCTGTACATTACATATATCTATTTGAAAACAGAATAAAAAAATGTTTTAAAAACCCCAACCAAACAACAACAAAAAGACAAATACAACCTCCACCTTTTACAATCAAGTAGGAAACTGATTCAAGTCCATTTTCTCTGTTACCAAAGATGGCCAGCAAATATCCAAATACAATTTCTTTTCTCCCTTGTCGCTTTCACTTCTGATGTGTTCTGGAGAGTCAGAACGCTTAACAATTGGTGACAAGCAATTGGTATCATTCCTCCTCTACTAATAGGCTGTGTTGGAATATGATTCTTAACAAGATCCAGAATTATTTCAGAGTATCAGATGATACAAATATATTAAGATATTTCTGAAAGCTTGAATGAGCTATTTCCTTCAGTAGTATAATAGTCAAGAATGTAAATAAAATCTTCCATTAACACTTACTAGTTTGAAAAAATCAATTTGGGGCAAGCAAGACCTCTCTACTCCTATGATTTAGGGTGTTACTGCACATAATTAAGCCATCCCTGTTTAATAAATTATATATTAGATTGTGTTAGTTAAAATGTGATCTTTGTATTGTCGAGGCATAGCAATTTAGCAGGATTGTACTATTTAGGAAAAATATAGATCTCCACTAGAGGGAGACATGGAGTTAAAAGTTGGAGTAGGAATGGCAAGTTTGTTTTTGCAATATATAATCTGAAAAACAAGTCTGGCTTGTCTTAAAAGGAAGCATAATCAATATTTAGTAGTTCTTATTAAAGTGATCTAGTTTTGCAAGATCATTGCTTGAGTAATAATATTTGTCACCTTTGTAAGAAGAGATCTGCTCATGCAGTTATGGATGTATTATTTGTGCAGAGAGTTTTTACGTTCTGGACTTCTAGTTATATATTAGGTTTATGTATTTGAGGGTTAACATTCTCTATGTTTAGTTGTTACAGAAATGCTAAGATAAAGTTCTGAGAACTTATCATGATGAAAATTTTTACTTTTCATTGAGAGTCTCTTTATTAAAAGCGATAGGGTGGTAGAGAAGAAGGTTTAAAGCAACATCTGTATTTTCTTCTACCATAGATGATGGAGAGAAACAGCAAAAACATTACAGGCTTTCATCAAAAACCTCTCCAAAAGAAAGTTCTCAGTTGCCTGCATTGCCATTGGTAGACCAACAATCATCATCTTATAAAGAAAGATTTATCCCTCCTGAACTTAGCATCTGGGATTATTTCATTGCAAAGGTAAATTTTTGCTGTTTTGACAATTAAGTGTCTTCTAGCACTTCTGGATTGATAGTTTTTCTCTTCTTAGTCATTATTCTGGGTACTGATGTGATAGAATCTGCTTGCTTTTATTGCTCATGTTTAGCTTTTTCTAAAATGCAGCCTATACATATTTTTGAATCAGCTTTCTTGAAAACTGTTGTTACTCAATTAACTTATTTTCAGATAATGGTGTGAACAAATTATGTTGATTTTTATAATTACAGAGTACAAATGAGTAGATAATTATGGGTCAGCTATTTAGGGGAGCAAGGAAATGTGAGAAGCATTTATCAGCTATTTCAACTGGGTGAAATGCATATGCATACTCACTGAAAATCAAATTGTGTTGCCTTGTTAAGTCCATTGTGGCAGATGTTTCTTTGTAGAAAGTTATATACTTCTGTGGAGTTATATGCACATTTCTATATCAAGTGTTATTTCCATAAGCAAAATAAATTAGATAAGTGTGTTTTAGGAGCAAGGACAAAAAAGAAAATATGAATACTTAATAGCACAGTGAGGCAATAATAATGATCATAAATATTGAATACTGTAGAGAGAGGATAGGTTTCTCTGAGCTCTTGGAAAAGCTGAAGAGAATACACCCTGGTGGTTTTGGCTTCTCGCTGACAAGCTCATGTGTCCCACATCTGGTTTGGTATATCTGGCATGAAAATAAAATAAGAATTGAAAAACAGTGTTTTCATTTTCAGCATTAGAATTTTCAGTAATGTAAAAAATAGTTAAGGTGTTTAAAGTATGTAGTGCTTATGGGCAATTGCCCTTTTCATGAGATACAAACTCCAAATGAAACTGAACCGAATAAGATATGTCTGCTTTTTATAAAAAGCATTAAGCATTATAACTATTCAAATTTTAAAAGGTACTTTAGAATGAGATGTTGACTAGAAGATATTTACAGAGTTTTGTTGAAATTTTTAGCCATTTCTTCCATCACAAAGTAGAGTGGAATATGATTCAGAAGAGAGTCAGGAGAGTGATGAAGATGATGAAGACAATGATGGAGATATGTTTGCACCAAATTCACATAACCAAGAGCATTCTAATTCAAATTCTTACAGGTAAATAGCTCTTTAGACTGCAAGATATTTTGCAACGTCTAGACTTGCATTTCTGTTTTTACATTTTTGAGATATGATACCAGTTTCTTGATATTTCAGTGTATTATCAAGACTCAGTAGTTAATTTTTTATGCAACAATTACTTTATTCATTTTGTTAGTATGTGGTATAATGATTTTTTAATTGAAAGTACCTATAATATTCTAAAGTATGGTTTGTAGTTTTCAGTAGTTTATAATGAGGATTTGAAGCTCTAAATTTAAAACCTAATATTGAATAAATGAGAAAATAATTTTCCTATTAGTAAATGACTTACTAGTGCTTTCTTGTTAGTTGGTCACTGATGAGATTGGCAATGGTTCAGCTGGTACTTCACAATTTGAAGATTTTCTACCCTTTGGCTGGACATGATCTTTCAGGTAATAAGCAGCAGAGTTGTCTCTTAATACCTAATTAGCACGTTTAAAATCAGTAATGTGTTGAATAATGTACATATGTTGTAGCTTTTAGTTCAAAAATTCTTAGTTTCTCAGTGATATGATGTAATACTGTTTATCATACAGGTATATTTATGAAATGACGTGGTGGGTGGCTAAGGTGAATGGGTGAGAATAAATGCTCGGGTCTTATGTTTTCTTTGTTTTTTAGTCATGTAAGAATGTTTACAATATTTATTTCCTGGTGGAAACGCTATAATTTTTTTTAAATTGAGGTAACATTGTTCCTACTCCTTGTTTCGTGGAATCATAGAATGGTTTGGTTTTGGAAGGGATCTTTAAAGGTTATCTGGGTCCAACCCTGCCCACCACATCGTGGGCAGGGACATCTTTCACTAGATGGTGTTGCTAAAACCCTCATCTGATGAAACCTCACACATCTGGGGCATCCACAACCACTCTGGCCACCGGTTCCAGTGTCTCACTGCCCTCATTATAAAAATGTCTTTCTTTTATCTGGTCAAAATCTACTTGCTTGGTGTGAAACCATAACTCCTTGACCTGTCACTGCAGGCCTGGGTAAAGAGTCTCTGTGTCTTCCCTGTAAGTCTTTAAATATTGAAAGGCTGCTGTATTATGTCCCTGGAGCCTTCTCCAGTCCAAGGTGAACAACCCCAACACTCTCAGCCTTCAGCCTGTCTTCACAGGAGAGGTATTTCAGCCCTCTGACTGTTTTTGTGGATCCCCTCCACAGGTCCCTGTCATTCCTGTAGAGGGGGTGCTGTGCATGGATATGGTGTCCCAGCTAGAGTGTCACAATAACAAATTAGAGGGGCTAAATTCTCTCCCTCACCCTACTGGCAGCTCTTCTTTTGATGCAGCCCAGTATGCAGTGGGCTTTCTAGGCTGTGAGCCAGGTCGTGCTCAATTTTTCATCCACTGGTATCCCTAAGTCCTTCTCCACAGGGTTGCTCTCAGTCTGTTCATCACTCAGTTTTAGATGGAGGTGCATTTGTCCTTGCTGAAGCTTGTGAGGGTCTCATGGGCCCACTCCTCAGGCCTGCTAAGGTCCCTGTAGGTGGCATCCCTTCCCTCCAAAAAATCAGCTGCACCTCTCCCCTTGGTGTTGTGTGCCTGCTGCCTGTGGGTGCCCTCACTACCTCTACTTGTGTCATTATGTCATGTAAGTATCAGCTTTCTCTATCACCTGCCTGTCATCCAGCTTCCAGGAGGTTCTGTTTCATAATGATCTGCTCCATTATATAATTTCTCCAATATTGCAGAAATCTATTCCTTTTTTTAGCAATAATAGCCCTAAGCAGTTCATCTTTTTATACTTGCAAATACAGACTTGAAGTTTGAACAGAGTTTACTTGTGGAGATACTCAGCATAAACTTCAGCCTTCACCTGCTGAAATTATTTTTGCCAAGGTTATAATGGAAAAGGGAGGGGTTTTATTGTTATTTACTTGTCTTTCTAGAGCTTCCGGTTAGCTCCCCCATATGCCATGCAGTTTTGAAAACTCTGCAGCGCTGGGAACAAGTTCTTCTCCGACGTCTTGAGCTGTATGGGGGTCCACCTCAACATTATATTTCAGTTCATGCTTCTGAAGATGCCCTTGCTGCTGGTCCTGCATTGCTTCGCCACAAAACTTTACTTGAGCCTACAAACACTCCTTTCAGGCGAGTCTAATTTCTGTAGTATCTTTGATATAAATTAAGCATTAGGTTGTTGGTACACGTGATAGATTACAACTTCAGTAACTATGTGGAGGGTACATGTCCGATTCCATGCATGTCTGATCCAGAGCAAGAGCAGGAAAAATGTTCCACAGTTTCTGATTTTTTTTAAGTTTTTCTACTTATGCTTCACATGTATTTTGAGTGTCTCTGGAAAAAGTATGCTTGACAATGAAACATTTGCCTTGGGAGATAATTATGGATTAGTGACAAGTGAATTAAATTATTACCTCGCCTTTTGAGGTAATAAAATTACCTCACAGTTTTATCAGTATTGTTGCCTAAAATCAGAGAAGAAATACTGATTATTTGTAATATTTTCATAGTTATGACTTAACATAATTGCATGTTTAGCCAGAAAATTGTGCTTAATCTCCTGAAGTATAATTTTTGTCATGGATTTTTGCGTTTTAAATCTTACTGTCACTTGTGGATTTCAAAATACAGGAAGTCTGACTTCTTATTGTAAAATACTTCATCGTGGTCACACTTCCAGTAACTTGAGTTGATTAAAAGGACTCCAGTTTAACATGAATCTGCTGTCTGACACTGTTTTTAAATTATTATTTAAAGCAATTCAGTTTGATGGTTTTTGGCTTGTCATAAGCAGCTATATATAGCAACTATACTGGTATTTATAGGTTTTGCTTGATTGAGCCATTCCTAGGGATAAGCATAAGCATTTGAATTCTGATGTGATTCTACAATCCTTCCAGATTTGTTACTGAAAAATCATGGATGTTTCAGTGAAGTTACACAGCTGACGATGTGTTCTTAGCAGAAGGTGTTAGTCATTCATTTTAAAGAATGAGCTGGACTAATAAATAATCTGTGTGCTGCTCTTACCACTGTATAATCTCTAAAAGAGATTTTCTCACTTTTCCCAAGACAAGAGGAGTTGCTACGTATTCTGTTTCTTGTTTCTTTTGCACCTCTCACATGTAGGTTTTTCAGGAAGAGGTTATTAACGTGCTTTCAGATAGGTCTTGTATTCTGCCTATAGCGTTGTAGTTTTGCTTCAGCATTTCTTCTGACTATAGTTTGATTAGAGTATTAAATACTGCACTCTTTTGTAAATACGAGCATGATGTATAAATATGAGAATGATTTATTCAGCTTTGTTCTGTAGATCTAGCAGTCATGTTGCACTGTCTGTGAAGAGGCTCTGGCAATACTTGGTCAAACAGGAAGAAGTCCAGGAAACTTTTATCAGAAATATTTTTACAAAGAAGCGATACCTAAATGAGGTTGGTATGGTATATACAATGCAGAAAATATTGCAGGCCAATCTGTCAACTTTTATATAAGTTATTTGGCCAGCTTGTTTACTTCTGGTGCATGGATGGTTAATGTACTTACTCCAAATGTTAATGTAATTATTCCAAATCTACAGTATTTCATACCAAAAACACCTGTCTATCGTTGCATAGAATACAAAAATAATCAAACTTTGACCATAAAATGACAACTAGCACAATGTTGCTACAGTTGGTCTTTTCTTTAAGATCGGTATAAAAGCTGCCTCAAAAGAATGACAAAATGGACGGTTCTAAAGATTAAAACCAGTAATCTAATGAGCCACAGTATTGGAAGTTTTAGTTTGTCCCTGCCATAGTCATTCTGGCTTTTATCTACTGCTTCCATAACAGCGTTATGTTATGATTCAATTTTAATAGGAAAAATGCTCATACAGCAATTACTATTTCTGTCCCTGATTATTTGTCCCAGTTTCTAGTTGGATTCCACTTTCATATGTAGTTAAATGTTTTTAATGTTGGTTCTGTAATGAGCTTTTGGATTTTTTTTTTTTTCTCACTTTGCTTTTTTTTCTTACTCCTGCTCCTAATTTTGAAAGAATTGCTGGTATTGTAGAAAAACTGTAGCATAGCAGAAATGGGGGAGAAAGAAACAGATGGGAACAAACTAAATATGCAAGAGAAAGAATATTTATGACTAATAAAGCCATGGCAGTGGAGAGTTCTGCATGACCTAACCTTTGTCCTGTCACAACTAGAATATTAGCTTGTTTGGGTAATGTTGGATTATTGTGTTCACTGCAGAATACAGTTAAAAGGAAAATTGTTCCTTTAGGCTGTTAAAAGTGCATCACTTCTGACCATATTTTAAGTTAACATAGCCATGCTGTTATGCTGTACGGACAGGTATTTTGGAAAATTTTAGATGTCCTTTATATGTTTCAAGATAGGCTCGCAGTCTTACACAGCATCGTTGGCTTAATTTTCTATCTTGTTGCTGATAAAGTGTCAGTGTAGATTCCTTCTTTTCCAAGAAATTTGACTTTTGGGATGGACAAAGTGATGTTACAGTACAGAGTAAGTAAAGCAGTGTATTCTGTACTGAAAACAGAGTTTAGAGTTTGTCAATTATTCTTATTATATAAAATATGTGCATGTGTTTGCAATCATACTGTTGTGTTTCAGTTGTCCTGTATGAGGTAAGCAACAAGGAATTGAGGATTTTCTTGATACTGTGCATGTGATGTCATATCTTTATGCTTTGTTCTATGTTGTTTCTTTTCTTGGTGAAGTCATTAGATGAGCAGAATGAGACCATGAAAAATTCTATGGTGGAGGAGCCTGTCATCCATAAGGTACATAGTAATACTCTTCAAATTTATTAGACCTAAATTTTGAGGTTTTTTTCCTCAATGATGCTGATCTCACTTTAAAAAATTGTCTTCGCTCACATAGCAAAGAAACTTAAAAAGTAACAAAATGCAAGGGATTGAGTTCAACTGTTACAGAGTTTATCTGAAACTTAATATCTTAGCTGCATTAAGATACTAGATACAAACAATATCTATTATCAAGTTCTGTAGCAAGTGAGGAGCTGAAGTTGGGATTTGCCCGAGTCACAAAAATCCAGTATTAATATGATACACAGTACATACGGAACCTTTGATTATTATGAGCTGGCTGCAATACTTGCTTATAAGTGAAGGTGGTGAACTGCACTTTGAGCAGTTAGCATGATAGGAGTTTGCTACTGAGAGGTTTCACTGAGCCTTTTTTAAAAATGGTGACAAATCACCTCCTAAGTGTTTTAGCAACTGTCTTGAAAAATCGGTGTGACATGCTAAAAAGATGGAGTACTATGCCTAGAAACTCAAATGAGTACCATATTCTTTTCTTTTGCAAAACTAGTGTGAAGACAGAAATGTGAACACTTTGTGGCTTGGGCTGCTTTGTTAATATTAATCATGTGATAATGCAGTATTAGCAAATAGGTTATTGGAACTGTCTGGAGAAAAAATAAATTTAATTTCCTGCAGGTTTGTTCATCACAAGACACGAATCGTGGTTTTGGGTCTGTTTGCCAATGCGGTTTTGTCCAGCGTTGCATACATAAAATCAATGAAGTATCAATTTTGTTTTGACTTCAAGAAAGATATTCTGCTTCTTGGTCTGTAATAGCTGTATTATTAGACTTTGTGAAAGACCATGTGCAGTTCTTTGACAGAAAAATCATACTGCTTTTCAAGTAAAATATTATTGTTTAAATCTTCTAAAGCACAGAAAATTAAGAATTTGAGGATGAGAGGCTTGAAACAGTTCTGAAATAATTCTTCGAGATTTAAAAAAAAAAATAAATATTGTGTTTGTAATTCAGGTTTGATTTCTTAGGTGACTGAGTTTGGCAGTTTTATTACTTTTACTGTAAAATTATTTTGTAACTGCAACAGTCTTGGTCTGTAACCTATCAATTCTTTCGGTGCTGAGTTCTTTAATTTTGAAAAGGATTGCTGCAGTGCTGGTAAAGTTTAGACTTTTGTTGTGTGCTGGCATGTACCTGAATTCATTTCTAAAATACAAAATGATAGACAATATTCAAATCCAGCATTAGATCACATGGGAAAAAAAAAGAATATTTGGTAGGGAAAGGTTTGTGGTTACAGCATGTACAGGGTTTCATATTCATTTAATTGTAATAATTGTGATTAGATACACTGATGAAGTTCAGATTAATTTTCCTGTTCAGGAGCTTTCCTGCACGTTCTTTTGGACTGTTTCATCAGTTTCAGTGGCAAAAGAAGTTTGCTAAGAGCAATCATGGATGTAGCAAACTTTTTGAGAGCAAAATATCAAGGTTCAAAATTTCAATCAACAGTGTCTTGCATGTAGCCTTGCTGGTTTTCAGCACCCCTGAGAAACTTGAGAATGAACACAGTACTGTGGCTTGTGTGACAAATTACACTTTGTTGCTGTGGTAATCTTAACACAGCAATGGGAAGTTTCATTATTACACAGAACAGGTTTAGCATAATTAGCATAATTATTACAGGCTATAGGTGTTGAGTTTTCTTTGAATTAAAATTAAGGGGAAAAAACCGAAATTTCACACGTAACATTTTTTTGTCTCCAAAAAGTGGTATTGCAAAGAAGTTTGCAATTAACTGTGCTTTACTTTTTAAATACAGATAGAAACAGATTTGGGATACCCTGGTGGCAAGGCAAGAATAATCCATAAAGAGTCAGACATCATTACTGCTTTTGCAGTCAATAAGGTGGGTATAAAGGAAGTAGAATAATCCAATTCCTGGGTTTTCCACCTGATATCCAGGCATGATTTGGCTGGGTGAGGTAGGCTTTGCCAGCTGTCCTGCTGTTTTCAGCAGCTACAACTTTTGACAGTCGCTTCTCTAAAGCACTTCAAAATTACATTTTCATAAACAGTTTTACTACAAATTGTCTTCTTTTTTTCTATTGTGCAATGGATTGATTGAAGGGAGAGGTGGATTCTACTTTTTTTTTTTTAGGCTTGTGTGTAGGTCTGTTTGTCATTTTCTGTCAAACAGGAAGTAGTCTTTTCTTCTCTGTTCAGCCATGTAACCTTTCAGACCTGGAGGAGGGGAGCCTGATTGCAAGCCTTGTAGTGTAGTTATCTGTTGCTTATCCTCTGAGAAAAACAAGGAGATACTTGAGCTGCTTGGGGCTACAAGATGCAAATACTGTGTGATACTATCCCAGATGAAATTAGATTTTCATAAGGGAAATGTCAAGTATAAATGTACATAGATTTGTAGATGTAAATGTTTGGGGTTTGTAAATTAAGTGTGTGTTTTTTGTAACCAGCAGTGCCATAATCAGAAAAACAAAATTTTTTTGAGTTTTCCTTTTGCATCTGTCTTTCTGTATGTTATTTTTTTCAGGCAAATCGGAACTGCATTGCAATAGCATCAAGTCATGATATTCAAGAATTGGATGTTTCTGCAATTTTAGCTACGCAAATCTATACCTGGGTTGATGATGATATGGAAATAGAAAATAAAGGGTATATGTTCTTGGTTTTCAATATCACACTTGACTGTGCTTAAATCAGAGTAACGAAACATGGTATTTATTGTTGCTGTTGGGAATCTTGATTTAAAATGTGTTTTTTCATTTCTAGGGCTGATGATTTCCTAGTTATACATGCTCGTGATGATCTGGTAAATGTTCAGGGAAGCACTCCTTATACTCATAGTAATCCTGGCACACCTATCAATATGCCTTGGCTTGGTAGTACACAGACTGGGAGGGGTGCATCTGTGGTAAGTCACTTTTCAAAGATTAGCTTTATGTATTCTATTTACTTCTGTCCTTTTATCAGTTCATTCTTGCTTGTTATATTTTGCAGTTAACAGGTGACTAAATAAAACTTTTCTGTGCAACCAAGGCAAGCTGGATTTTTTTGGTAACAATTCATTTAATAGGTTAAAATACTGCACAGAATTTAAGGGACACCAACTAAACAAGCAAAGCTTTCAGTCAAGTCATACATGCTTTCTTTAAAAGCATCATATAAAAGCAAAGAATTGGGGTTTGGGTAAGAAGTTAGACTATAAATTTTTCTTTAATGACTTGAAGCCAAATGGTCTGTTTAAAAAGCATATATTCAGCAGGTTTCAGAATATAAATTCATAAGGATTGGGTAGAAATAATTGTATGAAATGTTGTGGTAATTTTTATTTTAAGCATTATTTTCATCTTCATTCTCCAGCTTCAGAAAGATCTTGTGTCCAGAATGAAGCTTGGCCCTGAGCAAAAGGCCATTAGGTTAGATTTAATTCAGATCAGACCATAATTGTAGTCTGGCCACAGACATTCTTATCTTAGTTCCTGTGGAGCATCGATGTAGATCTGTTGATTAGCTGGCTTGGAGATGCTTATTTGGAGACACTTAAGTGAGCTGAAGTGGTCATGCAAGACACCAGTATCTCTCAGTCTTTCTGCACAGGGAGTGCAGCAAGCAGAGTTTTCCTAAATGATCAAATTCATTAAGTCTTGAGACTTGGCTGTACGTGGTGTCATTTAACAATTCAAAGCAAGTCTATAACTGGTGGCAGAATGAAGTAACCATATGTTAATTAATATTGTCATTGACTTTTGAAAATAGCTGATGAATAGAAGTAAATAAGGAATAAGCATTATAAGATTGATCATGTGTTCCACATATGGAAGTGGGTATTGTGCCAGTACCTGCACCTCTGCCTTCACTTTAGGAACTACTGATCCTAGCTGCCAGTGTTGCAGCTCTGCTATTGCAATCAAGTCTCTTCTGCAAGTATTCTTTGAATGCCTTTGCCACTTCGTCTTCTCACTTCCATGTTTTAAATATATATATACATATGCATACAGAGTTTTTGTATTTGTGTTTTTCTCAATGTTAAGTAATTGCATAATCTGTTAATGTAAGCAGTATTGACACGGCCTTCTATTTTGCATGCAGTAAAATGTTCTTCCTAAAACATATTTAGCTCTGCTTGTATTGAATGCTTTGCTGTTAAACTTGGGGCTTAATTTTGTCTGGCATACTGTTTGACTATGGCAGACAGCCAACCACAGCACAGAACGACACCTGCCCACTAGGGAGGGAAGACAGAGGTACCCAGTGAAGGACAAAGTAAATGAAGGAAAAAATAGGGATTCTTGGGAGGAAATAGTGTTGCTGTGGAAGAACTGGAACCTGGAAGAAAAGCAGCTTCACTAAGACCTTTCTTTTGCTACTATTTTCTACTTTGTTCCTTCAGATACTGCTGATTCTTGGTATCATCTTTGCTTTTCCATAATGTGCAGCCCATTTAGTAGTTGTAGCCCACTGTTCTGTACCATATCTGGCTTTTCAATCTCATTGTCTTTGCTTCGCTTTCATCAGCAAAGGACACTCAGGCAGTTCACATTCTATGAAGTGTAAGGTTTTTCTGTCACTCTTCACTATTTCCTGCTACACAGCACATACAGGGCAAGTAAGGAGGGTCACTGCCAGGCACTTTGGCACAGTTTGTTTACACAGTTCTTACAGGAGGTGTTCATGAAAGAGTTCTGAAGGAAATAGTATGTACCTACAGCTCTGAAACTCAGGCAATGTTGCCAACATCTTGTCGTAAAACTCAGTGTGACTGACACCGATATTTAACAGTTTAACAACTGGTGGGGTGCAGTTAAAATGCATTTTTATTTTTCAGTCCTAATGTACATTATGCCCAAAATATCCAACTGTCCAGCAAAGCAAACAGTGTTCTAGCCATCAACTGTTCTAAGGGGGGCTATGAGTGTCAAATGTCAGTTATATGAATAATGGAAGTACTTGCATTTCATAATTGTACTTGTCTTCTAAATTGGAGAAACTGTACCAGAGAGTTCTGTTAGTGTAGCCCTTCAAAGGCACATTTCTGCAAATTTGCAATTTTCCAAAGCATAATCCAGCAGGGGTTAGGAGATCATGATGTGTGCTTATCTGTTGAATGAAGGACAATGACTTCCATTAACTTCTGAGTAAAAGTTAGTAGCTGTAAAACTCAATACAACCCTTTGTTTTAGTGAAGAAACAAGAGTGACCATGAGTTATTGTTCTTCCATTTACATGTAAGTGTGATAAGTGTGAGTCTAGAGAGCAAAGTATTGCAAATATAAGTGCACATATCAGTCTATAACTGTTTGAAGAATATCGTTCTCTGTTGTCCTGAATTTTAAAATGTAGTATATAGTTTTACCAAACCATTTGTCTTTTTCCTTGATATTTAAAGTACTTAGAGAAAAAGAAAGAGAAATACATATTTCAAGATGATATTTTTTATTTTTAGAAAATGTTTTGGAATGAACTTGAATAACTGAAGGACATAAGGCTTTCTCTTCAACAAAACCTTGAGAATTGAAAGATCTAAATCTACTTCCAAAATGTCATTCAGAGGGTTGCAGTTATTCCATGAATCCAAACCCAGGGAATTTTTTACAAAAAAGTAAATTATTTCCCTTCCGAGTAGTTTTCCTCATTTTTGTTTGCAAACTAATAATTTAGAGGATATTTCTTTAAAACTATATTGATTTTGTTTAAGAATATGAAGTGCATGAAAATTTGCAATTCCTGCCTCCTTTCAGTTGGCACCCTCATGTAATTGGAGGCCAGGGGAGAATAGCATACTTGAAATACTTCATCACTATCTACTGCCCCATGACCAAGCAGTGTTAAAATACTGTACAAAATTATGGCAATTGAAAGTCACAGTTTGATTCAATGGTCTTAAAGGTATTTTCTGACCGAAGTATTTCCCTGGAAGTAGTTCAGTGCCAGCTTGCATGGTATGTGGTAAGTGATAAGATGCTGTGTTTGAAGATGAGTGCCCTGGCAACAAAATTTCATGTGTTCTCATTTGAAGTTAACACCTGCCACAAATAGATATTTTGCCCTTCTGAAATGTTGATGTAAATAATATATGCATGAGCATACCAAATCCAAGAATTCTCTGAGGAAAGACAGTCCTCAAAGAAGTCAATACTTTTGAGAGCTATTGGGCAATAAAAGAATGAAAACTTAATTTTAACATACATTAATAGAAGGAAAGGGAGGGAAGAGACAACACAGTAACAGATGTATTTCCTTGATAAAAAATCCTTACTATTTTTTCCTTTTGTGTGTTGAACATATCATTTAAATAGATAGACTTCAAATATAATTATCAAACGTCTCCAGTCCTCTTTGCACATTGAATTCTTCCCAGCAGGAATTAATAAAATAAGAGAAAACAAAAATCTGGGTGGTATGCCTAGCTCAAAGCAAATTTTGAAATTTAGGAAAAAACGTGCTACTGAAAATTCACTGGATCTGTATTTGCCACAGAAGAAAAATTTGAAGAAACATTTATTTATCTATTTATTTAATACCATTTACATAGTATATTGCTTATTCTGGATGATCACAAATAACCACTTTTCAATCAATGGCAATAAGTTAACTAGACTTGAAAATATATTCCTTCCTACTTTTTACTTCTGTTAAAGTTTGTTTACCTCTTTCTTTACATGCTTCTGCCTTTCTCTTGCTTATCTTACAATATTCAGGAATATTCCAATAAATTTAATGGAATCAGAAAGGAATTGGAAAGAAAAGAGGTAAGACTGCAGTCTAAGGAGTGTTTATATTTGGATCCATACATTTCTGAAGAAAAAGTTTAATATTTATCTAGATGTATAAAGCTGCAAAAGTGTTAACATCTACACTAGTCTTGGAAGACACAGACTCCTATCTGAATCTCTAAACCCAGTACTTGTTTTTGTAGGAATTTTGATAGGAAAGAACTCTCTGCAATCACTAATTGTTCTCTAGTTTGATAATGTTTTGTTCAGTAGTACTATTTAATTTTTTTCTATTTTTTTGTATTGAATAGATGCTCAAGAAAGCTATTAATAATGTCAGAAGAATGGCTTCTCATCCAACACTGCCATATTGTAAGTTCAGGTTCTTTTAAAAAAGAAAAACTTATCTAAAGATTATATATTTCTTACTCATCACCTGTTTCTTAGTGTGTTGCTATTTTGTATAGCACAACAATCTATTACATGTTTTGAATGTTCATTATAAGCCATACTTACTGAAACTATTTTTAATTTTTAAAAATATTGGGGGATGTAGAATAGCCTTTAGAAACAGGAAAAAGTACTATATTTTTCTCTTATTTGTGACTAGAATGAAAGATACTAGAAAAAACGTGTTACTATTTCCAAGTAAATAGCTCCATATTTCATGAGAATCTAAATACAGTTCTTAATCAAATACTGAGTAACATGATTTTGAGTTGCAGAGGTACGTTCTGCTCCTACACCAAGACAGATACTATGGCACTAGTTATTTTGCGATAGTGTGAGTTTCCTTGAAATTATAAGAGCTACAGCTCTTGTGAAAGGTCATGTCAATATTTTCTGTTGCAGACCTGACGGGTGCTCAAGATGGGAGCGTAAGAATGTTTGAATGGGGTCATGCACAGCAAATCACATGTTTTCGATCTGGTGGCAACTCAAGGGTAACTCGAATGCGGTTCAATTACCAGGGAAATAAGGTAACTGACAAAATGCTTCTGTACACTTTCTCTTCTTCCCTCCCCCAGTATAATTGTTAATTAGCAGAAACATCACATGCTTCAAATCTCAAGTATTTTCTCAAAATTCTCAAAATCTCAAAACGATATTTTCTCTGCAATACGTACATATGTATTGTTACTATGTATTTTCTTTCAGTTCGGAATTGTTGATGCTGATGGATATATCAGTTTATATCAGACAAATTGGAAATGTTGTCCACTTACTGGAACTTCACCTAAGCCGTATTTGGTAAGCTGAAAACTAAGTTAGTTTCCACAAACCTGCATTGTGTTCCCTTCTTTCTCCCTTCAGACAACTAGGAGGGACCAAGCATTGTGCTGATAACCAGTATTAATCAAGATTAAGTTATGTATTGCTGCCATCCTGTGGTCTTTATGACAGGTTCTTACACTCTAATTGTACTTACTAAGTGGAGAGTGGAAAATGCAACATGAGATCTGAAATAACTTTAATGTTCATTGAGGCATGCCAATAATTGTCACTTGTCAATTAATGGAGAGTTGTTCAGGGTTGCAGAGTATATTTCCATGAAAAGTTAAGAGTCTTACAAGACGTAGCAATACCTTTTATATCCTATGTTATTTAAATTTCTTATAAAACACCTTTCCTTCTCAAGGAAGTTTAATATTACCTGCTTGCACAAAATAGATTCCTTTTAAAATAATAATTTCTAACTGCAATTTTTCAGACATGGCAGTGTCATAGCAAAACAGCCAATGACTTTGTTTTCATCAGTTCATCATCTTTGATAGCTACAGCAGGATTTTCTTCTGACAATAGGTAAGATCCGTTGTGATAGTGCATAGAAGTGAAGTGGTGCCAAGTTTTCTCTCCTTTCCCCCACTTTGTTTTTCTTATGATCCTTAAGCATTTTAAGAGTACTTCTGCATGGTTTCTTTCTTGGTGGGAGAGGGAGAGAAAGCAATGTTTGCAAGTAAATTCATGTGCCTATTAAGGGGGGGTTTCACAGGGAAGCACAAATATCCTGCTCATGTTCCATATGAGGAGAAGTAGAAAGGGAGGTCCTGAGTGCTTCTGTCAGGAATCCAGTGAAGCATGTGTGGGAATGGTTTAAAGTTGTGCCAGGAGAGGTCTGCCATGAGACTGGACATCAAGAAACATTTTGTTACCAAAAGGTTCAGACACTGGAACAGGCTTACTTGAGGTCAATCCCCAAAGCCTGTCAGAGTTTGGGGCATTTGGACAATGCCCTTAATAACATGCTTTAACTTATGGTCAGCCCTGAAGTGTCAGGTGGGTGGATTACGTGATCCTTGTAGGCCCCTTCCAGCTGAACTATTCTGTTCTGTTCTACTCACATGAACCTGTCATGTAAGTGATTTTTATAGCTCTGGGGAATATGGATAGCTCTTCATTTCTCATTTGTTTTCATAAATAAGTACTGATCAGAAAATATCAAAACTTGGTAACGTTCCTGTAAATTAAGCTACAAAAGATTGTTAACATAAATGCTTTATGGAAATATCAGTTATAGAATGATTGTGCAGAAGGCATGTTCTTGCAGTATGTGATAAACTATGGAAGTAATCTGGGGTCTGCTCAGAAGCCATTGTTGAAAGTCTGTTTACAGTGCTTTATTCCTGAAACAACCTTTTTAAGTATAGATGACTTTTCAAGTGTTCAAAATACCTTTGAACATCTGTTGCTGAATTAACATATTTTTTTCTACAGAAATATTTGTCTTTGGGATACTCTGGTTTCTCCTACAAACAGCTTGGTGCATGGTAAGTAACATACAACAAAGTGTTTGACCACAATATAAAAAAGTGTATTTGTGTGTCTATCTTTATGGAAGAGTTATTGTGGGAACTAATTTTAACACTGGCAATAAAACATCTTTCACCATTCTATGTGAGAACACCACTGGGAATATCAAATCAGATTCCTGAGAGATTAGTTGGTGTTCTATATACATGATTGGTTTCATGGTCATGAACACCTTCTTTTTGCATGCCTTTCAAGCATTTCTGTTCTTTTTTAAAAGATTCTGGGCAGCTCTTGCTTTAGAACACTTACTGCTCTAAGTAGGATTTTGGGGATGCAATAAGTTTTAGCTGGGTTTCATTAACTTTATTAGTAGTACTTAGTTGCAAGTAATACAACAAATGCATTTCAGTACCTGAAATAGGGAATTGAGATCAGAGAGTCTTGAACTTTGTGTACTTAAAGTATGGTGAATGCTTAAGTGTATGTGAGAGACATACGGAATTTCTAACTGTAAATTCATAGGCACTTTGAACTACAAGTACAGTGTCCCAAACTGTGTTCTGATAATTGTAACTTTCATTCCCTTTTTCCACTCATTTAGAGGGATAGACATACCCAAATAAATGTGAGAAGCAGCAAATTAGCTGTAAAATGAACAGTGGAAATTTGCAAGATATTTGTGCTAGTGGTTTAGGGAGAATTTCTGATGGGCATTATATGACTTAAAATAACAACTCATATTAAAATAACAAATCTGTTATTTAATGTTTTTTAAATAATCCGTTTCTGGTCAAAGGTTAAGAGTTTGTATTTACACAGGGATAGAAAAATAAATAGCGTTTTTTGTTAGGACAGATCTTAATTGCTTCATTTGAGAACACTGCAGGTTCAGAATGTCTGATGGGACCTGGTTTTATACATATGCATTGGTACTACAATAAGTGGGCTGGTTGTGGTCAACTGGATTACAGCATCAAATTCATTGTTGCTATTGTCTTGAACTATCAGAGGTTGATGGAAAATGCAAGTTAGTACAGTGTTTTATTTAAATTACTTTGCTTTGGCTTTCAGCTTTTATCTGTCATGATAGTGGAGCAACTGTGCTAGCATATGCTCCAAAGCACCAGCTGTTGATATCTGGAGGCAGAAAAGGCTTTACCTGTGTAATTGATCTTCGCCTAAAGCAGCAGCAGCAGTTACTCCAGAGTCATGATTCTCCAGTCAAAGCAATTGCTGTTGATCCTACAGAAGAGTATTTTGTCACAGGGTCTGCTGAAGGCAACATAAAGGTATTAATGATGGGGAGGGAGCAGAGATGCTGTGTGCCTTCAGAAAGAATCTTGTCCAGGTGTGGTACAATCAGATGTCATATGTATTGCATTTCTTCTCAACTCTTACTTTCACATTTACTAATTTAATTACGAAATGTCAGTCTTAACCTCTTTTTAATGCAGTCCTCTTAATTAGTGATACTTCAGTGTCTCTCCATATTGCCAGTTATAGAAAATGAGTACTAGTATTCTATAAATGTGTCATTACAGATTGCTATATATTCTTCTTTTACAGTCAGTGTCAGAAAAGTAAGTGGAAAATGTAGTGCAATTCCTCCATGAGTCACATGATGATTTTTAATATCATGCTAATTATCCTTATAAGAGATTGATGTTGTGATGCTTTTCCAGGTATGGAGTCTGACTACTTTTAATCTTCTTCACACTTTCGTCAATGAGCATGCTCGACAGTCTCTCTTCAGAAACATTGGGACAGGAGTCATGCAAATTGAAACAGGACCAGCAAATCACATATTCTCCTGTGGTGCTGATGGAACAGTAAAAATGAGAATCTTGCCTGATAGATTCAGCCATTTAAAGGATGTGTTAAAAAATGATGTGAAGTTTATGATCTAATGTTTTTCTCTGAATAGTGAATAACATTCCCCTTCTGCCATCCTTGAAAATATTTTTCCTGGAACTAACCAACAAAGCAGATGCACAATGATAGCTTGTGACACAAAGATGTTTTGGGGATTTTTCTTTCTTCCCTTCTGCCCTCAACCCCCTATTTATTAATTACCTGGAGCTTTTAGTCCCTGATGCACTAATGCCTTAAAGATTAAAAGGTCCTTCAGATTTTGATCATTGCCTGAAATAAAAGCTAAATATTACTCCAAATTATGTAGTTATAATTTATAAAGGTATTGCTGAAGTGGTTTACTCTTCCTTTTGAGGTAGGTACACTCTCACTTGGAGTGTACCATCTGGGCATGACCTCTGCTTATATTCAACACTTTGCCACCTTGTAAAAGCTGTCTGTCCTGATGGAAACCTTAGGTAATGTTTTTTCACTGTGGCAATGATAACTGTTTCTCTTCTCACTTTATTGAGTCAGCTGTCAATAAAAATTTATGCCTATGTGCAGAAGAGAAACAGTCTCCAGGAGTGAATACTCCTGGTCATGCAGGCATGCATACAATGAGCCACTTTGTCTCTCCACTCCTGAAATCCAGGCTGCTTACTTCTCTAGCTTGCCTGATCTCCTTCCTCTCATCTAGAGTATAAGAAACTGAGGGATATTCTGTAACTTGTTTTCTGTTCTATAGCTTGAATCACTGCCATCAGGATGGCAGGCTGACCTTTTGAAAACAAATATATTTTTAATCCTGAACACTCCCTTCACAAAAAAATAAAATGTAAGTATGAATGGATATCTTCCTAGTAAAATAGTCAAGATTATGTGTGGAGCCTTAGACTTGGTAAAAAGATACAGGAAGATACTGCTTTAGGATATGGCACTAGAATTTCTTCAAAGACTATTTATTTAGATGTCTGTAGAGGAAATAAAAACCCAACCTAATTTATTTTTGCATTTTTTTCCAGTAAGACTTTTATTTAGCCCAAAGATAGTCCATTCTTAGCACTTACATTTTTGTTTGTCTGTTTTTTCTAAGTACTTTAAAAAAGGAAAAAGTAATTCAACAGCAAAGTACTTCCACGCTGTCAGTCTTTCTTTCTTGATTTACTTCTTGTTTACATCTGGTGTCAGATGAAAGAAAACAAACTGAGAAGGATAGATGTAGAGGGGTTTTTTTTTTTGCCAAAATATTAAACTGCATAACTTAAATATTTGACCAAATTATTAATGCACAAGGCCTTTACTTTTTTTTTAAGTCAGCTAAACTGTTTCTGTATGTATTTTGGTTTACTTTTCCTTACTTGAGAGCTTGACAAAGGTTTAATTTGTAAATTAGATTTGAGGCTGGATTACTTGAATGCCAATGGTGTACTTTTTGCTAAAAGATATTTTGTGAAATATAGCACCAAGATACTAACTGTAAAATAAACTTGTCAAATTAGGAACTATGGGGATAAATAAAGCATAGCAGAAATGAAGGGCTTGTATAATGAACTATGTAACATTCTCAGGATGCTTTTATCTTAAGAATATAAAGTTGTTTAAAAAGATTTTGTAAAATGTATTAAGGTCATTTTAAATGTATGTTTCGCAAGTTGCAGTGCAAACACTATGAAGGTTTTTATGCACATAACCTGAATTTTCAAATTGTGCAATAAAAAGAATGTGAATGTTTTGCCATGAAGAAACATGTGACAGCATTTCAAACTGGTACAGCTGTTCTGTGATTTGATTATAATTGTTCTTCCTTAACACTTAGAAATTGAACGTGATTTCAAAACAGTTTAAGTATAGTGATGGACCAGAAAAGCGACTAGAAGTGATGCCACCTTACAAAACAGACTTGCCCAATGAGTATGAGTTGTCTGCTCAGTGGCTGAGTTTCTAATATTCTTTATTCTTATGGAAGAAGGAAAACAGTGGAGTAAACAGTAGCACACTCCTTTCGAATCAGCTGAAACCGTGACTTTGTAGCTGCTTTATATACATGCGTCAGTTTTATACACCCACTGAACTAACAAAGTTACAAGCGTGCAAAAATCATGGCAGTATTATATAATTATGTCCTTGATGTTTTGTCCTTAAATATTTATATCTCATTAGCTTTAATTCTTCAAGCTCAAATCCGTTGTACTGGCAATCACAAAAAGCTGTCTTACCATCTGCAAACTGAGCAGATTTTAAATGCAATTTGCCAAGACATACAATGTTGTCATTTTTCTGAGTAAAGCTGCACTTTGAAAAATCCTGGCAAACTTACACTTATACCAGAAAAGTACTGACCTTGACCAGGCATTTTCAATTATGTTTATAGTTACCATAAGCTATTCTTGAAACTAAATTATGTAAAATCACAATGTATTTGCCACACCTTTATAATCTTTCCAATAAATCCTGCAGAAACTTAACGTTCTAGAGTTCCATGTTGCTGCTATTTCATTTACAAATCAGTTGTTCACCTGCATATTGTTCATTGATGTTTAACTATTGTAAGACAAATTATCAGTAGCTTTCTTGTAATGATGGAGTAAACATGAGTTAAATTCTGTTTTATGTGCAACTTTTAAAGGGACACTCTCAACTTTGAATCTAGTCATTGGAGAAGAATTAAACTCGCAACCCTCTGGCTCTTGTCCTTAACTTCCTCTGACTTTTGTCCTCCAGCAATTCATGCTTTTTCCCTGTTGCTATGCAAATTACTCAAAACTTAAGGGTACTAGTGCCTAGAGAGGTCCCTGTGCTTAAAGTAGCCACGTGTACAAATTGAACACAAAATTTGCTTTTGCCAGTACTTAATCAATAATACTTTATTGTCCAGACAAGATAATTTAGCTGGCAGTTGATACTGTCCCTTTTAAATATCATAGATTGGGAGCTGTGACTTGTGTTTATCTGTGTAGCAGTACATGATGCTGTCAGAGTGTGTCATTCTTGTGTTGCTAACTGTTTCCGTTACCTCAGATACATGGTCCAAGTTCTTCATGATTACTTCAGCAACTTGTTAAAGTTAAACTCTGGCCATCTGGGTACTTAAACTGGCTTGCTGTGTGACTTTACACCAGAAAATTCTCAGCTGGCAGCTGCTGTTGCAGGATGTTGATGGAGAAAGGTGGAATCGATGCACATTTTGTACCGTGCCAGGGTGGTACAGAGTAAGGTCGTACATGTTCTACTGCATTTTAGGAACCTCAGAACCAGTTGCAGGAAATAAACTATGGCGA
Organism: Sturnus vulgaris; assembly: GCF_052056855.1. Lineage (NCBI taxonomy): Eukaryota > Metazoa > Chordata > Aves > Passeriformes > Sturnidae > Sturnus > Sturnus vulgaris. The sequence goes on from NC_142283.1 coordinate 21,001,151, forward strand.
TATCCTACAGTAGGTACCTCCTTCCTGTTTAGAGCACCCAGTGTTAGATTAGATGCAATAGTTACAAAAAAGCAACAGGGATTAAGGGGAAATAAGCTTGGAGATGAAATATTCTCCAAGGTAATTATTTTCAAATGTTTATTTTTACTAAAAATAGCAAAACCATCGCTAATGGCAGGTTCAGCACACTGATCAAACTACTTTCTATAAAATAAAGATATTGATTTACCAAGTTTCTTAGTGTTTCTTATTCCTCCCATTTCTAGTACTAAAATATGAATGATTTTAATATTTCCTTTTTTTTTTTAATGCTTTATCGTCTCATGCTTTATCCTTCCTTGTTCTGACTTTTTGGTGTTTGGGACGGGGTTGGGTGCTGGGTTTTTTGGTTGGGTTTTTTTATGCATAAGTAACAGAACTGAGTAAAACTAAATTATTTTGCAGTGCAATGTAAAGGCAATCACTATTGCCTTTATACACAGCCCAGGTCCTGGTGTCCACAGGGGGAACTGTGGAGGCTCTTGGTGGTTGCAAAGGCCATCTGTCCCCTAACTTGGGATATTCTTTCTTCCGTGATAGGTGTGTGTGAGCGGCTGCTTTTCACATAGTCTCCGTCCCAGACGGACCGGATTCTGCTAACCACATCTTGCCTCTGCCAGGCCTGGAATGAGCACCTTCCCAGCACAAATTTCTCTCCTCTCTGGCCTTCATAGTGTTTAAGACTTGTTCCTTAACTCCTAGCAGCCCCTACGCGAGGCACACAGCGGGCATGAGTAAAGCATGCATCTCCTCAGGCTCGCAGCAAGCTGCTGCCAAAATCTAAACTACCTCTGCGTACAGCTCAGTAGATACAAACGATTGTATTTAGGGTTTGGTAGCTGCCGCTTGTACGGGGGTCGAGCGGGACGGGCGGGCCCCGCCCCGGCCCGGGGCGAGCGCGGGGCAGGGCAGGGCCGGGTGCGCTCCCGCCCCGCCCCGGTCCCGGTCCCGGCGCGGAGCCGCGAGTTCGCCGCCGCCCGCCCGCTCCGCTCGGCTCGCCGCCGCCGCCGCGCACACAGTGAGCGCACTCACAGGGAAGAAGGGAGGGAGGGAGGGAGGGAGGGAGTGCCGCCGCTGCTCCGCGCCGCTCCGCGGGGCCGCGTCCCCGACCCCATCCCGGCCCTGCCGCGCCGGGCGGCCCCGGCCCCCGCCCCTGCCCTGCCCTGCGCGCCAGAGAGCGGCGGCGGGGCGGGCTGGGGCCCTCGGCGGCCTCGGCAGCACGGCTGGGCTCAGCCCGGGGGGTGAAATGCGGAGCTGGGGCTGGGGTTGGGTCTGGCCCTGGGGCCCGGTGTCCGGGTGTGGGGCCGCCTCCTGCCCCGGCGGGTCCCGGCGCCGCGCTCCAGGTGGGAGCTGCCCGGAACCACGCGGGGAGTTTCCTCACCGCCGATGTGTCTGGGTGAAGGCTGCTCTGCTCTGCTGGGGACACCAAGCCTCCTCCCCTCCTCCTGGGCTGGCTTTCCGCTGTTTTTCCAGAAATGTTTCTGCTTTCACCCGGAATGAGCCGTGCCCCGCGTCCGGGTGTGCTGGGGCGCGCAGGACTGACCTGCAGCTCTTGAGGCAGGGACAGGCGTGGTGATGCAGCTGAAGTCTGCACGGTGGTTGTAAAAGGCAAACTCTTCTGAGATGTGCTAGCTTGGTTTTGAAATACTACTGGCAAAAATCTTGAGGTTCTGCCAGTAGAATTAGTAGTATCTTATTTACATACTGCTAATTAAGTAAGAGAGATCACAATTCAGCGTGGGCTTTGCCTCTTTAGAAACCTGTCTTTAGAAACCTGAATGGTCAGACCCTCCACACCTCTGTACGTCTGTGGAGACACTTTAGACATGTTCACAGTCTTACCTGACCACGGGTAAAGCAAAACACGGTCCAGGTGATGCTTCCCCCTTTCAAACTGCCTGGTCAAAACTTCTAGCAGTCGTTTTCGCTCTCATTGGCTGGGTTTACTGCTTCCAATTCTATTTGTCTCTTGTTAGCTCTAAATGGGAAATTTGCCTTGAAAGAGCATCGGCAGTGGAGCCAAGCCAAAAAACAAAAACAAAACAAAAAACAAAAACAAAAATACAAAACAAAACACACACACACACACACACAAAAAAAAAAAAAAAGGAGTGTTGCAGTGGAAAGAGGGTACGAGACCTGAATTTGAAAGACAAAACTTCGTGAACTTGGAACATGCTCAGAAGCAGGAAGAAGGAACTGAAATGTTCTAGTGCATTTACACTTAGTACTGGAACTAAAACGTTCTGGTACATTTAGTGCCTCTGCTTCACTAGAAAGCAAATTTCAGCTGGAACGCTATTGAAATAGAAGTTTCAGTGCAGATCTTTGCAGGAGCCTGAAACACTGCAGGTTGAAATGGAAGTTGCACGCTGTTTGTCTTGACAACAGGAAGCTGCTCATTTCCGTTAAATAGTAACTAGCCTAATCTGACCAAACCTAGATTTCAGTGTGCTCCGCAGCTTAATTTATCTGTTTTGAGTTTTCTTTAAATAGTTGCTGCTAGGTAAAGAATGATAGGTGCTACTTGAAAAGGCTGAGTGGATAATCAAATCTCAGCTTTGGTCCATTTTGTATTTTCGTACAACAAAGCAAGTCCTCCAAGTGATGGACAATAAAATGCCTAATTAGTGTTAAAGCAGATGATGCATCCTTACGGATAGGTTTGTACAAAACTAATACTGAAATACGGAAATAACAATTTATGGTATGTAAACAGTGGCCAGTTTGAGATAAGTTGCATCTTAGGGTGAATTTTCTTCGAAGTTGCAGATGTTTGTTCTTGAGTTTACCTCATAATAGAGGTTTGGAGCTAGAAATCACCTTTATGTTTTTTGTTAATCCTTGTACATGAACAGTACAAAGATGAAAAGGAAAAAAAGCCACCAAATGGTATTGTCATGTATATACCATTGTATATATCCTTTAAAACTACCTACTTAATCTAAAAAAGTTGGTAATATCTTTTCATAGGTTTTTTCCATATTTATTACATTCTAGCAGCTATAACCACTTTCTAGATAAATTTGGTAACATTTTCTTACATCCCTAAGGTAAATCATAAGGCAAATAGATGGTACTTTGCTTCTTTTCCTTTTGTCTTTATTTTATTTCTCCACTGCCTTTGTAGGTAGATTTCTTGTTATTTTTTCCTCCTATATTAGACAGATCATTTAAACTACTTTCATCTTCTCCCACTGACACATTTCTTATACAGTGTTTGTCACATTTTGTGAATCAGATTGATTTGATGAAAAAAACAAAATTTTACTGAAAATTATGCATATAGGAAGAATTTTCTTGTAGGGAAAGTGTTATTTGTACACAATATACCTTGAGAAAGGGTCAAGACAAATATCAGTAATGTGTACCTCAACTTGACAGGTTCTAGTGCTCTGTTTTTTTCTTTGGAGTATCAGTACACAAATGGTGGTGCTCCAGCAGCTATGATTTAATGTCTTAGTAACTTTGGGAATTTTTTTGGGCTGGTCGGGGGAATTTTTTGTGTCCATCTACTCGCAGCCATGGGCAGCCGTGTTGTCAATTCTATTTGTGATAAAAATGTTTACAGTATTCCCCAACTGTAATGTAGGCCTCTTTATTTAATACTGCCTTTGCCATCACTGAAAGTGAGTATGGTTTGAAATTAGGTGGTTTTTTTTTTCCTCTTATGCCTCCAATGTCATCAGATCATAAGACTCAGAGTAAATGTTTCATGTGTTCAAGTGAAAGTCAAGAGGGCATTTTTCAGCTAAGCGTATGAACAAGAGGTTTCACACACAGCCATTTTATGTTCTGTTTCTCAAGTAATGTTTTGCTCAAACCAAAATTTCCTTTTTTAACCTAGAGATTGACCTCACACCCACTGAGAAGTGAGCTCTGTGCTCTTGAGACTGAGGCGTGTAATTTGCAGAGCAGTCGTAGCACTTAGTTCTTTCCTAAGCATTTCTAACAAGTCTCAAAGAAGGGGAAGAGTGTGGAATACAGGATTTGTATTACAAACTGTTAATCCAGTGTTTCAGGTGCTGTTGTCTGAACTGGTCGTTGACACTGTCACTTCAAGCCAAAATATCACTTTTTTCATCATTTCAGTGTGGTGGTTCCTGGAATCTCTGTAGTAAGGCAGGTTGTGAGATGGGGTATTAAACAAAATGCATAGCTTTTAAATTAGAGGAGTTAAAGCTATTCCTTAATTTCGATATGTTTTTGTTTGGAAATACAGATAACGAACAATAAATGTCTCAGCCCTTGAGCAAACCTTACAGGGACTTAAAAGGTGTTACATGACTTTTTGATGATAATGCCCTTAGCTGGCATGGATGGGTTGTATGCTGAAGATTAAGTCCAGAAGACATTAGTACCAAAATCTGCACTTCTTTTAATCTTTTCTCATTAAATAAAATTGTGTCTTCTAACAGGTAAACTTGAGTTTCAAATACGCCTGACTTAATCCAAAATCTCATTTTTTTTACAGAAATAGGCTTGTATATTTTTAAATAACTGTTTTTGAAGCTCAGTATATATAGTAGGATCAACAAAACTGGACACATTAAAACCCGGCATTTTCTCCCAGTTTGTGGAATAATGCAGTGAAGAGTGCAGGAGCGCAGTAGCGTTGGCCTATGGAAATGAGGCTGGGTGCAGCTGTGGCTAATGGTGCTTATTTGGATACATGTCTGACCCCGAGTGATGGTTGTTCCATCATCTGAAGGAGGTGTGTGTGCTGGGCAGTGGGCTGGGCTCTCTGTGTTTGCAGTTGAGTGTTTGGTCTGTTCTGCATCTGTGTCTGGAGACCCCAGAATGAGCTGGTGGAACTTCCTTTTTGCATAGCAATCTGGTATTTATTACCTGATCAACTGCAAAATTTTTGTTGTGTGGTGTATTTAAGCCTTTCTCAATTAATGGATTAATTTCTGCTGTAGTACTAGAACCTTACTGGAGTACGTCTGAATGGTGTGCCCGTGCTGAGGAGGTCTGGAGAGGAATTCAGGGAATGGCAGAGCAAAGCAAACTGTTCTAAACAGAACTGGCTTCTAAACTGGAAGGTTTTACATGCTTGCTTCTTTTAACATCTTAGTCTGATACTTGTAAACTAAATTTCCAGCTAACCAAGTATTTTTACAGACAATGTATTTTTTTCTTTTTTAGTGTTTGGTCTGCAGAAGTTACTGGGGCTCAGTTATATTCGGGGTGAACTGTAAATACTGAACTGAAGAAAAATATGTAACTGTAGTCCATGTTATTCCTCTACACAGTAAACACTTGTAAAAGGAAAGAATATATTAAAGGCAATAAGAAGGAGAAAAATAAGCTACAAAGAGAGAAAGCTTATACCTCCATGTCATTATCTGCTAAGGTATTTGTCTCTTGAGCTTTGAAGTTGAACACCTCTCTTGTGATGGAAATAAAATCCATCAGTTACCTGTGACTGGTTGTCCTCTCCAGCATATATATGACACACAGATAGTGTTGTAATTTTGTCTTGAAAGGCATTTTAAGTAATAATAAGCGATCCAGTGAGGCAAAAAAAAAAAAGTGCCTGTTAGGTAAAAAAGTGTTTAGGAAGGGGATAATAATTTTGTCCAAATACATACTAAATTGAAATTTATCAAACAAAATGTTATCACATTTAAATTATTGATTGTGCAATATGAGATGTGTAACCACTGTGATTCCATGAAGAGGAATTTCTCTTCAACTTCTAGCTGAAACAAGGTGTTTTGCACACAATTCCCATAGTCCAGTGTTGCCCACTTCCAATTTGATACATAGTACTGGGCTATCTAAAGGAGGTTGACAGTAGTGCAGAATGCATTAGTTCCACTTGCCTGAAGAACTTACTTCATCTGCAAGTACAGCTGAAGTTCTGGAAGTTAATTGTGAAATCCTGAAAAAAGGGTATTAAGAATTGGGCTTCAGATGATGAGGAGCGCTCTCTGTCAGAAGTCTGTTGGGTGTATGTGCTAACTAACATGTCCAGCCTGTTCTTACCCAGTTCTGAAAGAAACAAAAGTGTATTTTCCTGCTTTTCCCAGTTCTGCAGAAATCTGAGTCATGACTAGGTCATTGCTATCACTGGAATATTGTTGATGGAATGGGAATAAAATAATCTCTGCTGATTGCTTATGGACGCGGGCACTGAAAATGTTAACCTTTGTATTGGAAAGTATAAAAGTACAGGATAAATCTGAGCCCATGAATCTTCTGCTGTGTTCCAGTTTCAAAAAGTGATGTTTGCAACAAATCCTTTTTATCCATAAATAGCACACTGTATGGCAGAAGGCTTATCCCCAGCGGCAGTAAATAGTGTAAATAGTCTAAAATATGATTCAGCTTTTTTGTTGCAATGTCCGAAGTAAATAATTGCCTCTTGACATACTGAAAGCATTCCAATGTGTAGTGGATTGACCTTGGCTGGATGCCAGGCACCCATCAAAGCTGCTTTGTCACTCACCCTGGTAACTGGACAGGGGCGAGAAAATAGAACAAAACATTCGAGGGTTAGATAAGGACCAGGAGAGATCATCCACCAAATAGTATCACAGAATAATGATAAGTAAAATAAACGTTAAGAGCACCTTCCCCCCACTTCTCTCCTTTCTAGCTCTACCTTCTCCCCGCAGCAGTGCAGGGAGATGGGGGATGGAGTTTATGACCAGTTCATCACTCGTTCCTGCTGCTGCTCAGGGAAAGGAGTCCTTTTCCTGTTCCAGCATGGGGTCCCTCCCACAGGAGACAGTCAGGAATTTCTCCAGCTTGAGTCCATGCCACAGACAGCAGTTCTATACAAAATGCTGCAGTGTGGGTCACTCTTCCATGGGGTCTGCCCTGTTCCAGCGTGGGTCCCCCAAAGGCTCACAAGTCCTACCAGCAAACCTGCTCCAGCATGGGCTCCTCTCTCCCTGGCTCTGCAGGTCCCTGTCTGGGGCACAGACAGGCCAGCACAGGCCTCCCATGGGTTCACAGCCTTTTTGCACACCCCCCTGCTCCAGCAGGGGTACTCCAGGGGCTGTGGGTGAACCTCTGCATCCCTGTTACCTCAATGGCTGCAGGGGCACAGCTGCCTCTCCTTGGGCTGCACCACGGGCTGCAGGGGACTCTGCCCCAGCATCTCCTGCCCCTCCTTCTCCACTGACCCTGGCGTTCGCAGTTCTGTCTCACAGTTCTCACTCCTCTCTTCTCTGAGTTTTCATCAGCCCAGTCATCGTTTTCTCCTCCTTAAATCTGTTACCAGAGAGGCATTACCATCATTCCTGGTTAGCCCAGCCTTGGCCAGCAGCATGTCCATCCTGGAGCCAGCTGGCATCTGCTCTGCCACATATGGGGGAAGCTTCTGGCAGCTTCTCACAGAAGCCACCCTGTAGCCCCCAATACCAAAACCTGGCCATGCAAAACCAACATATAAGTGCTATTTTAACAGTTATGAAGGGGATTTTGGTGCTGTTTTGCCTTGGGGAACAGAGAGGAAGTTGCTATTAATAAAGCATCACCATTTTATATGAAATGCGTCTTAGAGCTATCTCTTGTATATCATGGTTAACTAATATGAAATCAGTAGCCAAACTGTACCTCCCATCTTTTGCAAAACTTTTGGTAGGTGGTTTTTTTTTTGAGAGTTTACATACTGTGGTTTCAGAATGTAGAGAAATACTAGTTTGGTATTAGAAGGTACCTGTGCCTTTCTGACTAATCTGCTGCAGATGGTTCTCCCTGAGTGGTAAGTATGTGCATGTGTAAAAAAACTAGATAAGGTAAGCCTAGTTAAATGGCCTGTAATTAAGCCCTGATTATTCATAATTAGATATGTGTTTATTTATGATATCCTTCCACTTCTCAGCAGAAGGTTATTTGTTTTGTATATATGCTTAGCCCATTTTCCTTAGTATATTAAAGTAATTTTCAGGTTCTGTGGAAGAACCTTTGCCCATCTTCAGCTCATTCCACATCCTTCTTCCTCCATTCGGACCACAAAATCTGCATTTTATCAGCTGCACTTCAAATGAATTTTTTGCTTTATGCTTTATAACGTGAAACAAAAGTGAACAACTGTTTTGCAACTTTCTTTTTATATTCTAGCACGTCTCGATGTTTTATTGTCAGTAACTGTTGATATTGAGATTTTGTTTAATCCTGGTGTATATAGTACTGTCTTTATGACTAACTGCAGAACTGTTTTATTTTTAAAAAATTCTCTTCTGAGGAAACATTGTTTACCTTTATGTCTTTGATATGGAGAAAAACATTTTGCTGCTGTTGGGCCTCCAGCTTGTAGTGTTTGGGATTCCAGACATAAAATCCGTGTCTCAAGTAGTCTAGAGTTGATCTTATTTATAGTATTGCTAGAACTTTCAGCTGTGTTATCTTTTTGGCATGACTGGAATGATTTTGTAGGCTGCTAAGTGGGGTTTAGTGGCATGTGAAAATTAATTATGATTTTTGTGAGATTAAAAAGTAGAAGTTTTTGCAAAAGATATAGGAAGGAGAACAGAGCAAGAAAGACAATTCTGAGCATGTGGGAGCCTTGAAGTTTGCTTAGTTGTGTTTTGGTTTGAAAGATAGGTGTCTGCTAAGGAAGGCAGGAGCCTCTCTTGGAATGGAAAATGTAGACTTTTTCCCTCTGCATTATTATAATTTTGAAATTAAGGGGCTTTCAGGCAAGGATATGAGGATAGTTCTTTACTAGTGTGTATAAATTTAAAAAACCCTACAGCTTAATAGGAAAATTAAAATAAAAATGTAGTAATACGAAAGAAGAAAACACTGACAGAGTCAGAATACAACCTGACACCCTGTCAGTCAGGGTGTTGGTAGCAGTCCCATTAAATGGTGGCTGCAGTCCTGGATGACAGATGTGGTTCTGTCTGAAGCAGTGGCCCCGTAGAAAGTGCAGTTTTCTTTTGAAGGTCTTGTGGTGGTGTAGATGGGTTTGGCCTTTCTCTGGAAGCCTAGTGGAAAAAGGTTGACTGTGGTGTTCTGAATTTTAGATTATATCTAGGTAGGAATGCTTGCCTCTCCTTCCTGGGTGGAGCATCTCACAATGGGATGATGTCATGCAGTGGGACTCCATTAACTGGAGATGGGTCGTGGGAGAGATAAAGAACAGTTCTTCCCAGGTTTTAACAGTTGGTAACAGATATCAACCCCAGATATAAAAATAGATATAAACCATACTTTTGGCTACATCTTGTATTGCAACCTAAGACAAGTTGTCCAAAACTTTGCAGGTCAGATTAGAAGAAGATAGTTTTTCAGATTATGTTTAGCTGTTTAATTATGGCTAGGATTACAGTGAAACAGGGAATAAGAAAGCTCAAGGATTTTTTGTGTCTGTGCTGTACTTTAAATGTGTGTATAACAAAATCAAGAAGCTGTGCTGTTTTATTTTGTTAACCTCGTGGTACAAATTGACTGTCCTACGTTTGAGCTAAAGGACAGATCTGCATTGGTGGGATAATGGGTGTAATATTTCGTGTTTCTCCCCCCTCCCCTTGTAACTGCTTATAACTGAATAAAATATGTGTAAATATGTGAAGGGGTATCTTCTCCTGAAGTCTCAAGTGTATTCAGGATGAGTGTTGCAAAGTTTTTCTGAACCTCTTCATTGGGAGCAGCCCTGTGGGGCAAGATTTGGGGGTGATGGTTGATGGAAAGCTCCACATGAGCCAGCAGTGTGGGCTCACAGCCCACAAAGCCAACTGTGTCCTGGGCTGCACCAAAAGCAGCGTGGGCAGCAGGGCAGGGAGGGGATTCTGTCCCTCTGCTCTGCTCTGCTCTGCTCTGGTGAGACCCCACTGCAGTGCTGTGTCCAGCTCTGGGGTCCCCAGCATGAGAAGGACATGGAACTGTTGGAGCAAGTCCAGAGGAGGGTCATGAAGTCAATAAAGGGACTGGAGCACATCCCCTGCAAAGCCAGGCTGAGACAGCTGGGGCTGTTCAGCCTGGAGAAGGGAAGGTTGTGTGGAGACCTCATGGCAACCTGGCAGGATCTGAAGGGGCCTGTAGGGAAGCTGGAGAGGGATTCTTCATCAGGAACTGCAGTGACAGGACAAGGAGTAATGGGTGCAAACTGAAAGAGGGGAAGTTAAGGTCAGATGTTAGGAAGAAATCCTTTACTGTGAGGGTGGTGAAACACTGGAACAAGTTGCCCAGGGCAGTTGTGGGTTGCCTCATCCCTGGAAGTGTTCAAGGCCCAGTTGGATGAAGGCCTTGAACAACCTGGTCTAGTGGGAGGTGTCCCTGCCCATGGCAGTAGGGGATGGGACTTGCTGATCCTTAAGGTCCGTTGCACCCCTTAACATTCTATGATTCTGTCTTCTGTGATTTCCAGTGGTTTCAGAATAATTTAAGCACAGTGAGGGGAGGCTAATGGTTTTTCTGTCTGACTGCAGTTTTATTTTGCTGTATACTGAGTAGTATTTGAAGTTACTGTGTATAAATTACAGGATGCTTTAGCCTCCTCTCTGATGAAATAATGAAACAATGCAGATCTCTTACTATAAGAAGTGCAGTAGGAATCTTGATACTTCTCTGTAGCTGCCAGAACTTTTTGTTGCTCCTGTACTTGACAACGTATTGAGAGGTGGAATTTTTTCTTGTTTGAAGATCTCATTCTAGAAGTGGTTTGTATGATACCCTTGTATTGCCATGCATTTCATATCAAGGTCTTATCTGCTACTTTTGTGAATTCAATTGATTATTTCCAGGCATATTTACTTAATTTGTTCTCCATTAAGTTCATACTTCATTGTATTAGATCACTCTCACATTAAAGAAAAAGAAATATTCAAATCTTGTTTTGTTTGGAGCTTTTGAGAATTTGTTAGAGCTTACAGGTACAGCTGAATAATAGTAGAAAGGCAATTAATATCTGAATTGTAGAAAAATCTGTGTAATCCAAGCAATGAATTTGCGTTGTATTGGTCTGCAAAACACCACACTGGTCAGTGATGCAGAAAGTATGCTGATTGTGACCAAATGCTTTTGTGCAGGTTTGCTAGTGGTATTTGCTGTACAAGTGGTTTTGAATATGCAGGTGGATGATTTAAAGTCGCTTGAAATGTCAATTTGTTGTTAATAATAGAAGAGTAACTGAGGGATAAGGGGAAATAGTGAATGTGAGGTCAGTGATAGGCAATAAAATATTGTATCCATTTTTATTATTCCTGTGAGGTTCAAATGTACCTTCAGGTGATTAACAGTTTATACATTTCTTTTCTTACACTGGATATTACATTGGGTAGTATAGAGTGCCTGAAGTACTACAGAAAGATCCATCTGCTGAAGCATGTTCCAGGCAACATCAAAAGATGAAAAGCACAACACATGGTCCTTGCTGTTGACCTCAGCTCATGCAGTGCTGTCCATCCCATCCACGATCCCTGAATGTTGGTTATTTGCCAGTGGTTTTGGATAGGCTTTGTCCAAGCTGTTTATTGTTACCTGTAGTTTTTTAGAAGTTTCTTAGCATTTCAGCATACTCATTTTTCTAATTACTTGCTTTAAAATTTAGGTCCTTTAAAAAAAACGCCAAACTGTATTTGTGTAAAGATCCTGTTTTACAAGGAGTACCCAGTCCTACGTGTCAAGCTGGGTATTTAATTTCAGTGATCACAGAACAGGGTGTATTGAAAAAAAATTCGGAGTGTTTGGGTCCACCTGATGGGGATTCAGCATTTGAGACCTATAAAAATTCTTAAGTGCCTAAAATCAGAACACGTGCTACTGTTCTGTACTCAGGAAACCATGTCACAAAACCAGCCCTGCTCTCTGCTCAAGCACAAGAAGTTATATATATGTGACTGAGGTTAGGTAAGGAGAGAGTGGGGTTACAGTGGACTTTAAAATTTAGGTTTATAACTATAGGAAAACAGACTTCTTTACTAGCCAGGCTTAAATGCAGCATGCAGCATTTAGTAATCTCTAAGTTGCACAACTATATGCGAGCAAAGTAGTACAGAGCCCCACAGTTAAAAATGCAGTTGTGACCTATTTCAACTGTATTTGTCATAAAACAATGTTGTTTAAAAAGTGAACAGCTACAGCACAAATCTGAAAGTTGGTGTTTTGAGTCTTGATGGCAATAAATACATTGACGGAGAAGAATGGCAACTAATAGAATTATTAGATTAGGAGGATTAAATTCAGAACTTGATCAAATACTGGAATAAGGATTAGGAGAATCTTGAGAATCGTAAATGAACCTCTTGAGATGAAAAACAAAAGACTGAAGAGAAAAAAAAGTGTGTTTAAAGCTTAATTTTTTTCTTAATATGAACAACTGTGTAAGACCATAATAAAATAAGCTAAAGTTAATAAAACATTTGACAGTGCCTGGCAGAAGAGAGATCTTTGTCAGAAGAGAAGTGATACCCAGCATGACAGTCTGAAACTATGTGATCATGCTTTTTTTTTTTTTTTCTGTGCTCAGTCAGCTAAGGGCATATTCTGTGACAGTGATGGAATCAGTGAACCAATGCTTTTCTGGTTTTGTTGGGTGTTTTTTGTTGTTTGTTTGTTTTTCTTGTTTTGGTTTGGTTTTTTCGTTTTGGTTTTTTTTTTGGGGGGGGGTGGTATGAGTTGAAAACAGCAGAGTAAAAATGCACTGAGGATTTGCTGGCTCTATAGCACTTTGGAGCATGCACTTCCCTGGAGAAAAGCTGTCAGACCCCTCTGTGCCCTTAGAGGATGCTCTCAGCTGGGGCACGGCTCTCTGAGAGGGTTGGTGGCTGATGCTGGGGCGCACAGGGACACGTGGAGCAAACCTGAATAGTTTCTGATTTGGTGTCACACTGACAGTCTGAAGAGCTGTGACCATCACCTAATTCCTTCTGCTCTGCTGAATTCAACTGAAGTTCCCTCAAGGGCGCTGCCCCTGGGCCTGGCTAATTCGGAGGCAATTTGTCCAGGTGCTTAGTGTTGCTGCAGTCTAACCCTGAAACCAGCATGCCTGAAGCTTGTTTATACCTTAAACAAGACCATACTGTAATTAAGATGTTCAGGGCTGCTTGTGGAAAGCTGTGCATCCTGCTAGCAGAAGCCCTTTAATAGTCAGAGCTGGGAGGTCCTGTTCTCTGACAGCCCTGATCCCACTCTCAACCCCCTTTATTGAAAGGAAGTACTATAAAAGCAGTAACTTTCGCCAGAATAAAACATGCAAAAAACTGTAATGTCCTGCTAGACTTCTCTGTTAAAAAGCACATTTTCACATTAGCTGCTCTGTTCTTTGTCAGTGGCCTCAGAGCAAGTTATGGAACTCTGGAAGCATGCAGCAGAGCACAGCACTAGGTGACTGTACCCCGAAGGTTGTGCTCCTGTGTCTGAAAATTTTGGCTGAAATACCTGTCTGTACTGTGCAGCAGTTGTTCTGTAATACTCAGTGTGTGGCAGCTTACAGCAAAGCTAACTCCTATTTTGGATCTGAATCTTGAAACTTTCAATGCAAGATAGCTTCAAGGGAATAAAAGGCAGTCAAGTGCTTCAAAACCATAACATCTTTCCCCCCCCCCCCTTCCCTTAAAATTATTTAAAGGTGTGTTATTTACGGATAATTTAGTTTTAATCTATCAACAGATACTGACAGAGTGGTTCTGTTATTTAGAATGGGAATCCTAAGGAGGAGATTCACAAATCCATGTAGTTTATAAAAAATATTAGAGCAAGGATATTTCTGCAGTTTAGTCTAACTGCTGAGAGAAGGTGGGACAATAAACTAATGAAGTTACTCTAACGTAAGCTACTGAAATAAGAAGATGAAATTCAAAAACCGTGAAAAGACTTCAGGCAATAACTCACTTGCTCCCTTAGTACACTGTTATTTTGAGTGCTCTAAAGAAAGTAAAATTATTAGTTTTACTCCCATTCTTCTGGTAGTACCTCTGGCACTATACATGTACATATATACATATATGAATGTTTAGTCTGACTAGCAAGTTTCGCAGTTCCTCTTCTTTATGTGCTCCTTCTATGCAGAGCTTGAACTTAATTCTTCTTTCTCATGCTCTTCTCCTCCTGAAAACCCCCTGGAGATATTGGAGTAGTATCAGGTAAAGGCAGTCCAAGATGTCCCAGTAAAAAAATAATCATCACTAAAGGAAAATGGATTCCTCTTTGAGTACAAAAATCTCTTATTGACAGTGGAGATGTGTAAGTGAACTAGTGCTGAATTAGTGCTGGTGACTATAAAGCTGGTTGTGTGATTTAGGGTAAATATGTTCGAGGTATTGTCTGTTTTGAACAAGATCTAAACCAAGCTGAAAAGAAACTGTTGGAGGAAACTGTTCTCTGTGACACTTTAAATTCCTTTTGCTTTACATGATTGGAAGAGTTCATATTTCATTATTGGGATAAAACTTCCTTCTAAACCGTCAAAGAGAAGAATGTGATTTCTTTTGTGTTTTGCCATAATTCAGGTGAGGAACTTTCAGTAACTGGTAGTATTAGTATTATATGAGATAGTTTTCTTACATAACATCAGGTTTTGTACACAGTTTAGGAGGTAATTAATATCAAGCTAAACCTTGATATACACAGAAACGTTTCTCAGACATCTACTTGTAATGCTTATTTATTGATTTGATTCTTTAAAAGACGTGCTTTAAAAGTTGCTTTTCTGCCTATGATTCATATATTCATATCTCTTTTTCTTTTTTTTTTTTTCCAGAGTGATAAATCCAGACAGGTTTCTCTAAATTTCTCTGTAACACCTGCATGTAATTACATGTACATCAAGTAAGTGTAGTAGGTCTGAGCAGTGCTCTCTTCTGTATGAATAACATACAGAAACTACTATGATTAAAGCTTTTTTGTGCTTGGGACCACAAGCTAAATTTCTTCTCAAAACCTAATTTTTCTCTTGTTCTTTCAATGTATTACTCTTGTACTGAAGAAAGTAGCTCAAAATATGCAGACCTACATTTTCATTTGTAGATCTCAAAATGTTTTTAAAGCAAACTTTATGCCTGTACGTACTTGAAAAGTGTCTAGTGGAATTTCAGCATGCTGGTGTTCTCCTTATTTCCTTGACTATGTGCTTCCATTTTGTTTCAGAATCATAGAATGACCTGGGTTAGAAGGGACTTTTAGAGATAGATTAGGCCTAACCCTGGCCCCAGTAGTCATCATGTTTCACAAGGAAGTGTTGCTCAAAGCCCTTCCAGCCTGGCTTTGAACACCTGCAGGAATGAGGCATCCACAACTTCTCTGGGCAATGCATTCCAAAGCCTCGCCCTCATGGAAAAATGTTTCTTCCCTATGCCTAGTATAAAACTACCTTCTTTCCATTGAGAACTCCTTGTCTGATCACTGTGAGCTCCAGCAAAAAGTCTTTCATCCTCTTTCTTTTAATCCACTTTAAGTAGTGCAAACTCAGAAGAGTTTTCCCCAGAGCCTTTTCTTCTCTGGGCAGAGCATCCCTACCTCTCAGCCTGTCTTCATAGGAGAGTTGCTCCAGTCCTTGGATCATCTTTGTGGCCCCCTCTGGACTCTCCTCAGCAGGTTCACATCCTTCTTTTGTTGGGGGTCCCCGAGCTGGATGCAGCACTTCAGGTGGGAGTAGGAGGGCCGGATCACCTCTCTGGGCCTTCTAGCCACACTACTTTTGATGCTTTTTGATGCCTTTCTGGGTTGCAAGGGCACCCTCCCAGCTTATATCCAATTTTCCCTATTTTTGATTTAAGTTCTGTTGCATGCACGTGACTGTATTTACAGCTCACAACTCTGTCAACAATCTGGGCATCTAGCATATAACAGATTGGCAATAGCTGGTTTCAGAAAGAAAGAAAGAAGGAAAGTCCCTATAAGGAAAATCACAAGTTATTCTGCTTTAAGTTCTTCCAGTTTGTATTCTTTTCAGGGAAAGTTTGGCTAATGTTATGGAAAGCAATGCATGGCCTTAATCCTCTAGGAAAGACTAGTAGGGTGAGAGCAGTGAATGCAGTTGTGTACCTCTGCCAGGTGACTGCCTCAATGGCTTTGACTGCATCCCAGTAAGACGTTGCAAGGAATATTTTATTATATTTGTGATTTTTCCCTGTTTAGAACGACATGCAATTGAAAGAGTGTAATTTCCAAAAAGAGACTTTCTTAGCCAATGCAACAGAAGATAGTGTTTGCATGAAGCTTAATTCATTTAACACTTAGCCATGAAACTTCCAGATGATTCTGATATCATGAAAGTGTTTAGGAATCTCTGGTAAAAAAAGTGAAATCTACATCAGATTTCTAGATGATTTACATAGAAATGTATCATCTATTGAAATTATTAAAAGAAAAAATAGCTTAGTGCAGAGTACTGCATCTTTAGAGGAATTCAGCTTTTTTTCTGCTTACATTCAGAAAATATATTTTAATGGTTTCTCTATTTTTATAAGTATTACTTATTTTGATGTTTTGTGATTGGTTTTTTTTTTCCCTTAAAATTTCTGTTTATGTGTAAAGAAAATGAACCTCTTCTGTCTTGTGAGAACCACTGTTTTGTTTGTCAGCCATGGGAAATGAGCACTTTCAGCCCTTACATGCTTGCTTGGGTAGCATATGTAGATTGGGAACCTGTTTTTCAGAGGTGAAAGTATGGAAATTTGTTACTCTGCTGACAAGTTATTTGTATGGCTTAGAATGAAATTCTAACATTAACTCAAAAAAGCATTAAAGCACCTCCTTGTGTTAACTATGACATCTAGTACCAGATAGCTGTAAGGAAGTGTACCTTGTCAGTAGCCATATAATAAGGAAATTTAAAGTGTCTTTTGGGCAGCTTTTTTGTTTCAGAAACACTGAACTTTGCTAACATTACTTGCCAGTAAAGATGATGAGTTACACCACATTCCAAGATGTGCAGCTGTGTTAGCCCACTTGCAAAATAATGAATATATTTGTTGTAGAGACTGTGCAAGGAAACAGTCCCTCAGTGACTTCTTTCATTACTGGAGAGCTTGAAGTCAGGAATCTGGAGCTCTTGAGAGGCTGCTTCAGATGGTGCATGTTAAAACTGGCATAAGCTTTGTCAGTCACAGACTGAAACCAACTCTCATGCTGCAGTCATCAGCCGCTTTCGTTCAGATTCTTCTCTTCCATTGTTTTTCAAATAGGTACTACAAAAATCCCCTCACTTCTCAAGCTTCTTTCCTGAAAGAAACTAAATAATAATATTTTAAAGTTGTTAAAAGGATTCTTAACACTCCAGAAGTTGAGAAGTGTCTAAAACTTTACTAAATGATTATTTGAGTAGGAAGATAGATTTAAAGAAATTTAACTTAAAAAGTGATATTCATAATATCAAATTAATCAGAATAAAGCTCATTATGGGCAATTTTCCTGGTTCTGCTGACTGTACAATGTTTCTGGATCCAAATTTCACTGCTATTCTTCAATTAATATTGAATGCTATTCACTTTGACTCATAGAAAATCTTTTGTGGTGTTTTATCACTTACAACTTCGAGACAATCCATAAATATTTTTTGTTAATGTTTATGCTGCTAGGTTGAAATCACTTCAGAATTTTTACCTTTAATAATTAAGACATCCCCTAATTCTTTTTGATAAGATTTATAAGAAACAGCTTTGTAGCTTTTGTCCTGATCCTGTGTGCACTCATACCAATTTCATTCGGCCAGTGGTGGTGGCTGTGCTTTAGGAAGACCACTGGAAGAAGCCTTTCTTCTGAATCACAGGTGCTCCTGTAGCAAGCATTTGTGTCTCATGTTGAGGTCAAACCTAATTTTAACTCTGCACAGGCACTTTCACTCCTTATAGAGGTAGTTGGGGGACTTGCTCCAGTGTTGGAGGCTCCCGATACAGTTTTACTTGTCTTGTGGCTGGTCTATTCTCAAGTGTTTTCATATCACCTTGTGAGCTAAAATAATTCTTTCCATTACCTGCTATTCAGACCCTGGTTATTTTCATAGGCTGAGGTCTTTCTTCTCTGATGAGCAAGCTAGTTGAAAGAGTAAATATATCAGACTCGAGCCTGCTGTATGCTCCCTTCCCTTGATTGCTACACTCTCCTTTGCAGTTCCTCTGGTTTGAATCCTGCTCTCCTGAACAGTGCAGGCATGTACATGCTTTTCTTTGCATACATACATACGCATCTGTCATAAATAACATCTCTGGGTGGAGTTCCGTCTCAGCTGGAATCACTGCTCATGATGTTTCTCTTCTGTTTTTACTAGAGAAACAGGTGGACTCTTCTGCTAAGTGTTTTCGTGCTGCCACAAGCATAGACACACTTTGGCATTATTTGTTGTGTTGTGGCAGCATTTCTGGTACAGCTTTGAAGAAGGTTGGACTCATTGATCTTTTAAAATCTGAAATGATTGTAAGGTTCTAAGACCAGTCATCAATGTGCAGGCTCATGTGGCTGCATTACTAACAGATTCTTATGCACATTGTTAGCAAACAGGTGGCAGGACATGCTTTTCTTCATGCTTAGCTGTGACTGTTGCTCTGAGCAGTGTTTGTGGTGGTGTAGCAGATGCTTTTGGAGCTCAAGGGCGTATGGGGCTGTCAGGTCCTGGTGAGGTCTTGGTACAAAAAGCTGTGAAGTCATAACTGAAGCAGAAAGAAATGCGGCATGTTTGATTCCTTCACTTTCAGCACGTGAGGAAGCGTACAGTTCCTTAGCAAACATAGTCAGGATTCAGCCATTTGAGCTTTTAAGAGCCATGGTGGAAAATCTCTGGTCACTTGAAATTATCCTTGTTTAAGATGAAGGTTAAACACTGTTCTCAGCACACACCGCTGAGATAGGTGCTCATCTAGAGTTAGCCTGAGGATGAAGAAGGCTTAATTTAATAAAATAAATACCCAGAAGGAGAGAAGCTCAGTGATATATGTTTGTTTGTTTTAAACATGCAGCGTTTCAAGCACCAGTAGGTGTTGAGATTGTGGGTATGTGAGCCTCAGAGGAAGCTGTGGGGTGAATATTGTGCTGGGAGCATTTTGGGAGTGGTTTTGGAGTTATCTTCTCCACCATGAGAATTGTGTGCCATGCAATGAAAGAGGAGGTTGATGAAATAAATGTGATCAGCCACCAATGCTGACAGGCAAGTCTAATGCAATGACATCCGTGCTGGCGACATTATCATGGTAGACCTGAATTTGGGTCTTGAGATGGTCAAAATCAGTCAAATTGGGTGAAGAGTGGGTAGAGAAGAACAAATATGGTGCACCTAGGAAAAGGGATTGAAGGCTGGTAATGTCCTCTCTTACCAAGTGTGTGTAATGCCTGACTGAAGGTAATGGGAATTTGGGCTGAGAAATAGGGCATACAACGGAGCTATTTTTTCTAAAGTGTGTTGTGTGAGTGTTGTTTCCAATTCAGGAGCCCCTGTGTAATGAAGCAGCACAGTGTTATGCACAGGACAGATGTACCAGTGGAAAGGTAGCTGCAGTAAATGGCTGCATAACTGAAGGAAATAGTGAGCTATTAAATTTTCATTCTCAGAAAAGGAAAGAAATGACCAGAACAATTTTTTACCTATGTGGTCTCTAAATGTTTAAAGGATTATAATACATGACTTTTGGGTACAGGATAAAAAGCAAGACCTCCTTATGCCCACACGTTTTATGGCTTTAGTGAGTTTCTGTAGAAGAGTTGAAGCTGTGCTTTATTGTTCAACCACATACCAAGTGTCTGTATCATCCTTTGTATGCAGATGAGTGTCTTGTGTGTCTCACCATTGTTGTCCTAGCTTTTTTGGAGCAGTGACAGATTGGATGATTTGTCATGATCTTGTGGCACGGATCTTTTCCTTTTGTTTCCAGTGGATGGTATCCACTCTGCTGAAGGATTCAAGTCAGTTGGCACTGATTTCACAACCCTTCTGCTGCCAAAAATGTCATGCTGTCCTGTTCCCATGCTTGTATTGTTTCCTTCCTTGTGTCAGCAGAAATGTTCATGTTAGTCAGAATGAGGAACTCAATCGTGAGATCAGTTAGCCTTTTTTATTTTCCCTCCAGCAGTCTTTTTTTGTGAATTAAATCTTCACTCTGATGTGTCGTGCAGCTAAAGAGATGCTTTTGCTACCACAGGGAGCTCTCAGGATGGGTGAAAGGAGGGGACAGAGTGGGTATAACATGTCTGAGGGTTGAGAATTGTGCAACCACTTCGTTTGGAGGCAATGCTTAAAGTTTGTGTTCATAAAAGTCTCTCAGTCTGACTTTGTGCTTAGGTACACTGATCTGTATTCCATTTCACTGAAACCCTGCCCTGATTTGTTCCTTTTTTCCTGTGTGTTTTATCTTTCTCCATTCAGGACACCTCTCAGCTTTGTGGGAGACATCTCACAAATGCTCACATTCTTTTGAGCCAAGTTTCATTTCTGAAGTTTTGGTTAGATATGTTGAAAGATTCAGGCTTACCCAAATTGCAGAAGAAGGCTTCTTTTAGTGTGATATTTCCCCTTCCAGTACTTCATGCTAGGATTTTTCTTTTAGCAGCTCCACTATCCAATTAGCACCTGCTGTTCACTATATATTTTATATATATACATATATATATAATTTTATTTTTATATATAATGTCTGAATTGGAAAAGATAATCGGTTATTTTCACATGACCTCCTTTTGAGACAGCCATTTGTGAATAACGTTTCAGTTTCTTTAACCTCTCTTTAAAAAGCATTCCATAACCTGGAGTGCTGCTGTAAACCAAGAGACGGTAGTAGTTAGTCAGATCACTTTTTCTCTTCTCCCATTCCTCTTTATTGTTTGTTATGTTGAAGTTTTCCTAAATTACAGATGTCAATTATTCAGCTATATAACAGTATAATGACCATCTGTGTATGAGAATTTGTAGGGAAATTTTGTAGTGTGTTTGGATTCTGAGATATTTCTGGTAAGGATGTTTGATCCTCTCTGTCAGTTTTTGAAGTGTGGGGTTTTTCAGAGCATTCAGTACTTGATGCAGTTTAGCTTTGTTTCTCAAACATTAACTTGCATACCTGAATAAGCTGCCTTTCACTAAGGCTGATGATCCGTAACATGTATGTTGGGCCACTGTAGTGTGTGGCATTTATTGTGCCACTTGTCACAGTGAAGTGGGAGATTACCCTGCAGTGCAGGGGAATTTGACCCAGCAGTGCCTAAGCACAATGGATGTATGGAAAACAAAAGATGCCAAACACTGAGGGGTTTTTCCATTAATCTTAGCCGTTTATATAGCTGTGTCTAATGATTAATTTTATAGTTAGCTTTTATGAATATCTGTCTCTCAGGGTCAGCAGTGCCAGGTTTGCATTGCAGGATGTATAAAAGAAGGGCCAATGTAGCATCTGCAAGCCATGTGTGTGTGCACTGGCTATTGTGTATTAGAACAACTCTTTGCTCCACAAACATCGCACTAAGTACATTGTAGCTGACATGTTAAAGTATTTTTGTGTTCCTACTAGCAAACATACGGAGTTTTTAAAAATATTCTTCTTTAGCAGTTGTTTAATTGTTTCTCTATAGGTTTTCAATGCAAATGGAAAGTCAGTGCATGTGAAGGAAGGACTGAGATTGTTCAACATACTTGAAATGTTAACTAAGGGAGGAAAGCTGGTAGTCTTAATCCTGATCTTCAGTCTGTTTTTCAAAATACATGAGAAAGCTAAAATGATATTATTTCTTGAACTGATTAGACTGAATACTGAGTTTTTGCTGTAGTTCTTTGCTTCTCTAAAATCCGCAGAACAGAAGGTGATTTAAAATAGCATTAGTTAGAAATACTTCAACAAAACAGGACAATTGACAGAAGCCAAGATGCTGTGATTTTCTTCCCTATTACTGTTGTATTTAATTATCTGCTGAACCAGAGTGCTGAAGACATAGATGTATGATTTTACTGCTCAGGATTTTTCCCAACTTCTTCAAGAGATGCTTGAAGAGTAGATTGTTTAGGGAGTTATTTTTTCCATTAGCATAAATGAACAAAAATAGAAATTTTGATTGCCTTGTCAATGAATATAACTTTTTTTTTCTAATTTCAGGTTTACTTTTACAATATAAACAGATAATTCCTATTTTTATGTCCCTTAACTATTGTAAATTAAAATAAATTATTAAGTGCTAGTCCTTAAGTATTTCAAATAACTTTCGTCCAGTATTACAATATTTAAGCTGACTCCAGTACTCTTCCAGAAAATCACTTTGCTTTGAATTTTCCCTACAAGAGGTTCTGGAGTCACAACAGCAAGGATAGAGCTGTGCTACTGAGCAGTTCATTTTCTGTACTGTCTCTGAAAGAGGCTAAGCTAGTTGTACTCATCCATATATTCAGGAAAGGAAGCAGTGCTGTTGCTTATAGAGACATAGAGACTGTCTTCCTGTCTTTTCTCCAACTGCATCTCACCACCACATCTTTGGACTCATACCAGAAAGGATGTGGCTTTTATCTTCTTCTGTTCTGTATTTGGACACAGATTGTACAACTTCCATTTTGTTGCAGCTGTATCATGATGAAAATCCCTTCTCATGTTTTTGATAGAGTGGAGTATGTGATGTCATCAGCTGACATAGTGTCTGATGCCATATTCTACACAAAATGATGTAAGGCATCAGCAGTCCCTGACAAAAGCTGGGATTGCTGTTCAGAGAATTCTAAATTCTTTCTGGATGCTGCAAGGCAATACAAAGCTTTTTAGAGGATTGACCCATCCAGATGTGGATTATGTGGAAGCTGCTCTCCTCAGCACACTTGGATGGTTACGGCACAGCATTTCTGTGTACCTCTGCACAGCAGCTCCATGCAGTATGGAGGAATGTCTAACATTTTCCTACTGAAAGAACAGCTGTCATGCTTTAGCGTTGACAGTTAGTAATCATAATGTATCACATAAACAGAACTGTGAGATCTTTGTCCTTTGTAGGGAAATCAATGACTTTTGGAAGGTTGTCAGTTTGGTTAAACATCTGGGCTACTAGTGAGAGAACCAGCACAAAAGTTGAAAAAAACAGAACTTGAAATAAGTATTCCTAAACCTTACCTTTCTTTTTGACTGTAAAAAGTAATGGCTTTTCAATTTCTGAGCCTATGGTTTCCTAGCACCACAACTGGGTGCCTTCCCTTGTCTCAGTCTGAGGTACGAGTTCCTACTGAGCATTTCTGCTTCATCTTCAAAAATACTCAGAAGTCCTGGGAAGTCTGGGACAGTTTCCCTTCCCCAGTGCTTCCCCTTGTCAATTAGATGGTTTCAGCCTCATTACCGTGGGGGTTTCTCAGCCCCATGAGATGTCCTTGTCAGTTTTAAACAGGGGGTAGCCAACGCCTGCCGCCCCATGTCTTCCTGTCACACCTCAGTTGAGTTCCTTAGTGTTTTCTGTGTTCAGGGATAGTGTTTCATGGAGCACCATAGACAGGCATTGATGTCTTTCAAGGTTGTAACCCTGAGCAACCTGTTTCCTCTGGAGCAGAAGAAGGGTGTGAGCAGGAATGAGCACTCACCTGAAGGAGATGTGAGGGTTGTTTATTTATAACTACGGGTAATTCCAGATGCATTCCGTATAAAGAAAGCAAGAGTACAGCAGCATGATCCAGCTACTTGTGTCCTCCTAGAGGGAGGAGATGTGAGCACATTTGCCCCAGCAGTTCCAGTCATGCTTAGTCATAATGTGAGTATCTCTTAAACGTATTGGTTGTTGATAACATAACATAACATAACATAACATAACATAACATAACATAACATAACATAACATAACATAACATAACATAACATAACATAACATAAACGTTTAGGAATACAGCAGAGAGGCATTTGAAAGCATTTTGTTTTGTGGATGGAGTGTGCATGTCTTAGGACTGTTTCTGAACAGCCAACCAGGTAGGCAGTTGTTTAGTACTGCTGTCTTATTTTATAGTAAATCAAGGTTTATACAGACCAGAATGATGGCACAGTTTTGTAATGGGGTGCTGAATATATTCAAGCTTTTGGCCTTAAACTAAATTACTTAATTTTTGCAATGAAACTGGTCCCCAAAAACTTTGTAATCACGAAAATGTTAATAAAAATAGAGGTACATATTTCATTTTTAAAAAGAGCATCAAATATCACAAATAGAGTTAAACAAGAGTCTTATGGGTACCTTAGCAGATGTTAACTGTGTTGGTTTTTGTCACTACGTGGACTTTATCTTTCATAATGTTGCTAACCCTTTTTCCTTTCCCGGAGGTGTATCAGACGCTTTGATCAATAGCTTCTCTCTGGTTCAGAGCAGAAAGAGATACTATTTATTTGTTTGGGTTGGTAGTTCTGCTAAGATGCAGAAGATACTGTTTCATTTTTCTTGTTTAGTCAAAATAACATTTATATCTAGTTTGAGTTTTAGTATAAACCACCTGTGAATAATTAACTCACCTGTGCAGCCAATTTTTGAGCAGACATTTGTAGTTACTGTGTTTTTACTCTATGAAACCAGTCGTAGGTGAAATGAAAAATCTGTAGCTTTATACATGAGGGTTTGCCATAAAAAATTGAAGGAGGGAAAAAACTGCTATCTTACTCACCAAGGGATTTCAGATGGATCAGATGTCAGCAGCCTCGAAAGGAGCTGCCCAGTTTACATGGGATCCACAAACCACCAGGAGGAGGTTGGATAAGGACTTCCTGGCCGCCAGTAGAAGCTGACATGCATGAAGTCCTAGTTCCTGTCTGGAGAGAGATGTCCATCACATGGAAAGGTAGTACCTGTGTCCCCCAGAAAATTACTATCCTGGAAAAACACCTTTCTGTGAATGGTGATTGTTAATACATGAATACATGAATTTGGAGTAAATATAATCTGTGAGATTTGTTTATTTCTTTATATAATGATGTTAGAAATAGGTTCAAGGTGATAAAAAAATTTCTTACTCAAGTCTCAGCCAACACCAAGCATTTCTAACCCTGTTCAGTTTTGATTTCATTTAGAAACCAATTGGTGAGAAGGCATAAGCAGATTTGAGTTGGAGATCAGATAAGATGAACATAAATCTGTGTGGTCATCAAATACGTTACTTTCTTTCAGATCTTTGTTGCACAAATGTGATTAACTCAGTGGTTTCTGGTTGTTGTTGTACGCATTGGCCCTATGTACATCTAGTTCTCTGAAGAATTTTATGGCTGCATTTAAGAGAAAGAGTTGGCATTTATATGCAGCACTCTTCAAAGGATAAATGTTCATAGATACCGCATTTCAAAGGATCTGGAAGAAACAGACAGACAGTACGTACCCCAAGGTGCTCTGTGTGTGCATGGTCAGTGAAGGCTCTGCAGGATCTGTGTTACCCAGTCATGCAGGGGATGCTAACATTTGTTAGACCTTATGACTTTAAAATGCAACATTTCATGATGAGTGTACTTGCATGCTTCTTAAAAACTAGAGAAATAAAAAAATGTATCAAGTTCACAAATCTAAGACACAGCAATAGTGTTTGTCATCAGTCATCACAAAATACCAGTTTTGAGTAGTAATTTTTAAAAAATTTTTTATTTTTCTTGACTTTTTATATTTAGACAGATTTCTTGTCTTAAATACATATAAATACATATTTTAGTGTAGTAATTAATTTTTTCCAGTACTTGCCCATTCATTTTCTATTAAATGTTTGAATTTCACCTATTTCT
Organism: Sturnus vulgaris; assembly: GCF_052056855.1. Lineage (NCBI taxonomy): Eukaryota > Metazoa > Chordata > Aves > Passeriformes > Sturnidae > Sturnus > Sturnus vulgaris. The sequence goes on from NC_142283.1 coordinate 21,026,770, forward strand.
GAATATTGGAATAAAGATCAGAAGCCCACTATCACAAACTGGAATTTTTGTTTCTTCCTTACAGTCATTAGGACCAAAACAGCTCTTGTTTTTATTTTGTCATGCCTGTGATTTTTGCAGAGAAGTTTTCACTTCTTAACCCCTGATCCACATTGTTTGATAGACTGATATGCTTACTTGTAGATTTCCAGGTATCTACATACGGAGTCTGCTGTGTTTAAATTCCATAGAAAATTTGAAAAGAAATTATATTACTTGTGCAATGACTATTGAAGAGCTATCAAGAATTGGTCACAAGCTTGAAGGTCAGTCTGCATTTACAGTATAAACTGTGGAGTAAAAACCACAGAGGATTATGAAAGCAAACTCAGGAAATTGGGAAACATCATGGCCTTAGTATTATGTTGCCCAAACACGCTCACTGTTTACTGTCAGGTAAGTTCCTGCTGGCATTTTCCTGACGTGAAAAATAAGCTATGTTATGTAGATGTTGAAATTATCTGTTTTGGGAAGGCCTTGCATTGGCTTCGAGTCAAATATATTTGTAGCCTGGCCTCATAATGCTACATTTCAGCTCTGCTTTTCTATTCATCGACTGGACTTGCTACTGTTTTCTACATACAGCCAGCTGCACTGAGATCAAGTAAGCGTGTTTGGCTATAGAAATCCGGTTTGAATGAAACAGCTGTATAGCCAAGTGAACATATGAACTTTGTGCTAAATAGATGCTATTTTAGTGCTTTCATATAATGTATTCCTTAGTACTAATCTCTTAGTTTCAGTTAAGACAAGTGTGTGATGTCTGGCATTTGGTAATGGTGATTTGTTAATGGAAATTTGCTTTTTCAGTTTCATTTGCAGAGATGAAGAACTTGGTAACTCTACATTGGCTTAAAGTGCAGATCAAGATTTTGGGGAAATCTTACTTGCTTAGAGTTGTTGTGAGTAAAGTTGTTTTGAGTAAAGGGAATGTTTTAAGTGGTGGCAGTTCCTGCTTCATCTTTTTTCATAGGGAATGTATATGCATTTGTCATACATTTAGGACTAAATGCTCTAAGGCAGACAGGAAGTAGAAAACATAGATTTAGTAATTTTTATTTTCATATACATCTAAAAACATTAGGCAATTGTCTCTACCCAACACTGATTAAACTAGAATATCCTAATTTTTCTGATTGCATCTCTGTTACCACAAATTAGCTGCATAGGAAAAATATTGAAGGGGGATGCCCCAGATTACTGCAGTTTTACAGTGGACACAGAAACAACTACTACATAATTTTAGGTATACCATCTGTTTGCCACCATCTGAGTTGCTCTTAATTTTCAAAAGAGAACCATCTTTTTGATATTTGAATTCTCACAAAATTAGTGAGAAAATTAAAGTCTTTTCATGGAGGTAACAAAAGCCTAATGCTTGGGGAGGTTTTTCAGACTTAGTTGAGATTGCATGTGCAATCTTTATAAGGTGGTGTTCCTGGTTTATGATGAATATTTTAATTCAGCACTGTCCCCCTCAATAATCCACCACCTCTGCATGCAAAACAATCCTGCATGTCTGATGAGAGGAAATGCTGGCACTGACTTTGCAGCTGGGAAGTTGAGTTACAGGTAATTCAACACATCCCCTCCAAGGGGAAAAAAAAAAAAAGGTTACATTATCCCATTTCTGGAAAGGCAATGGCAGGATAGGGAAGGGAAAAACATAGAGGGCAGAGCAGGTTTGAGCTAGGTCATTGCAGGCAGAAGCTGGGAGCAAGGGTGAGCTTCATGAGTAGCACAGTTGTATCCATATTTTGAAGTGATATTTATCATTTTAGTGTGGCTTCAAATTCATGGAGCCAAGCTGTTACCAGTACATGATCTGCTGTATGGCCACTGTAATGTAGCTATCCTCTAGATGTACTTAAGTTTTTTTCAAACCTGTCTGGGGTTCGGGTTGTGAAAAAATGATAGGTATTTTGTACTGCTACCTGGTGTTTTTCCAACTGATTTCAGGTGATGTCCACTGCTTCAGAAGCATTTAGTTCTCCAGATTTGCCATACCATCATGTACCAAATACAATTGCAGCCTTTTTCTGTGTTGCAGTATAAAATGCTACTGCAGGGCTGTATGGGAAGCCTCTTGCTTGACATTTTAATCCGTGCTTTCCTCTCTGTTCCCTAGAGGAGCAAAAGTCATTTGAGAAGACCTGCTCTTTTTTATCAGGGTGCTGTTGCCACCTCGTGGCATTGGCCAAAACCAGGAGCTCCGTGGCCTCCATCAGTGGCTGACATGTCCCAGTGAGATGGATGCGGGATGCACAGAGGGGAGCGGGTGGATCTCTCCTGAGAGACTTGGCCTCAGTGCAGCCCACAGAAGTTTGTTAGGTGGGATTTCTGATCCAAGTGCTGCATTCCTTGTGTGCAGAGTCAGTGGGCAGAGTCTTTATTCTTCCTCTCGTCCCATTTATTGTCTACTGGACGAAGCCAGTAGCTGTTGTCCATACTGAGTCTCAGATTTTGGAAACACATTTTAAAGAACTAAGCTTTTAGGAAGAATTGCAGAAGCACAGCCCTAACAGACCATCTGCCTGAGCAAGTAAATCATCTTAAGTATGTGCCATAATTCAGCTTTCTGTAAACAAGATATTGAGCAACAAGACTAAGAAGTCTTTTTCAGATCTTGTTATCCAAAACTTTTTTCTTTTTGTTTGGAAGCTGAATACTTGAAATAGTTCCTGAAAGTCTTGCAATAAGCCTGTGAAGTGGTATTCAGTTTGGCTGAGCCCCAGAGTTCAGATTGTGTTGTTATTGTTGCTAAAGCATTCTAAGGGCTGGAATATGAGTTTCCTTTAAAGTGGATAAAATCGTTGAGAAGTTAGACATACTTCTATGAAATAAACTCATTTGAGTCCAGAAAAATTCTGATGTATTTTGTTGGTTTGGTTTTTTTTTAATTGGCACTGAGAGCAGTCAACAGAAGTCCAATATTGAATTTTTACTGCAATGTGGAAATGCTAACCAGGGTTTACATGTGAAATTTGTGTGAACATTGCTTACTAGTGTAAGCTTGCTTATTAATAGAAGGAAAAATGAGCAAGGTATGGATTTTCAGTGGTTATAGCTAGATTAGAGATCATCCAAGACCTTCTTTTTGAGACAAATACTTATTTTTAGCTGCAATTAATTTATTTTTTTGAATATATATATATATATATATATATATATATAATTCAGAGAGCTAGCAGTGGTTTAAATTCTCCCAGCAAAAAAAAAAAAAAAAAGTTAGCTATATATCCCTGTAAAAGAACACTACATACCTATGCTGGTAGGCTAAATGGAAAGGAAGAAGAGGAAGATGGTGCTTCTCTGGTAGACAGACACTCTCACTTGGTCCAGCCTGAAGTGCTGTTTTCTCAAGTGTAATTTAGTTATGAAAATGTTACCATAAACCAGAGGAAGCAAGTGCCCTCTAAGACTTCCATAAATGATGAGTTCCTGAGTTTCTTTGGTTATTGAATTTCCAGCACTTGTTCAATGCAGTTTTAGTTAATATTTCACAAAAAAAAAAAAAAAGCCAGCTCTTGAAAGTGTTCCTCCAGTTTCTTTGTGGCTTCAGTTTAAGCTTTATGTAAATAATAAACTGATTTAAAGCCAATTTGGAACAAGCAGAAATTAATATGGTTATTTGAAGGAATACCATATAATTAGGTACATCTGGCTTGTGAATTTATACTATAACTAAACTCAGCTTTAAAGAGCAAACCCTGCTTAGGTTTAATATCCATTTAAATCTCTCTTTTTAGTCTCTTAGTTAAATTTGTACTAACAGGAGATTATTCACATAGGTGTTTTTTAGTTTTTTTAATTTGAAATTTTATCTAGATTAGATCTCCATTTGATATGCAAGTGGTGTTTTGACTGTTGGCATGATTAATGTCTTTGACGTCTTGGAGAAAAAGGGCATAGTTTGATTGTTACACATTAGAAAAACATTTGGATTGTGTGCTTGGGACTGCAACACAGCCCTCACAAACTGAGACACATGTGTTTTCCCACATGTACACCACTTTTATATGAACAGAAACTTTCCTTTTTTTTAGATAATATTCAGTTTCCTGTTCTGTCAGCATCACTGCCATACCTTAAAAAAAAAAAAAAAAAAAAAAAGCAAGCCATTATCTGCCATACACTCCACTAGCACTGTTTAAAATATACTGTATTTAACACTAGTTCAGGCACCTTGTTTTGGAGCTCTTTTTGAGTTTTGGCTGTGTGATACTAGATTTTCTGTCTTTAATTAAAATGTCCCTTTTCAATTAAGATTGTTCTAGCACTGTGTTTTGATGCACAAGCATCTGGCAGTACCTCTGATGTCTTGCTGAGAGCAGATCTGGTGTAGTATCTCTTCTCATAGCCTGTGGTGGTGCTGGCAGGTTCTGTGTAGCATCCACTGACTCCCTCTACTTGTCTGGGGAAACTGTGACACTATAGTGTGATTCCTGTTTTCAGGGATTTCTTCAAATTTATATTTTTGGTGCTCCTCAGATTTCTTAGGCCTTGCTTTTATTTTTGCAAAGGATGCAACTTCATATAGTAACACAAGTATCTCAATAAGAATTACATCATAAACTGCTGTTGGGAAGCTTATTTTCCTGTGACCTCTGATCTGCTGTACACTTCTCTAGACCAGAGAATTGCATTTTCCTACCTCTGTTCATGCAGGTCACAGTCTCATTCTGTCCAATGCTGCTGTCTGCTTGGCATGGCACTGTTGGCAGGAGCAATTTGTGTGTGGTCCTGTTACAGGAAAAAAAGTGAAAATAGTGTTTGCTATTTGAAGAAGCAGTGCTATAAGCCAGTGTCAGTACATGTTGCATGATTTGGTGCAAGGTCCTCAAAAACACTGTCTCTCTCTAACTTCTGCCACAACCTGTATGAGTTCTCAGACCGTCACCGCCTGTGACTGATTTCCTCCTCTTTCTGGATAGATGTGCTGGTTTTGGCTGTAGTGGAGTTAATTTTCTTCACAGTAGCTAGTATGAGGCAATGTCTTGGATTTCTGCTGGAAGCTGTGCTAGTTAACTCAGGGATGTTTTTTTTCCTTGCCACTTGCACAGAGGCAAAGCCTCTTCAGCTTCTCACCCTGCCCCACCAGCAGTGTTTTGGGGCTGCTCAAGGGGAGGGGACACAGCCAGGACAACTGACCAAACTGACCACAGGGGTATAGTGCAGACCATGTGCTGTCGTGCTCAGCATATAAAGCTGGGGGAAGAAGACGAGAGGGATATTTAGAACGATAACATTTGTCTTCCCAAGTCACTGTTACCTGTTACCAGCTGTCTTGGAGATGGCTGAAGACCTCTCCCTGCCCATGGGAAGCGGTGAATGAATCCCTTGTTCTGCTTTGCTTGTGTGTACAGCTTTTTATTTGCCTTTTAAACTGTCTGCATCTCAACCCACGAGTTTTCTCACTTCTGGCCTTCCAGTTCTCTCCCCTGCCCCTGGGTAGGAGTGAGCGAGCAGCTCTGTGGGGATCAGTTGCCGGCTGGGGCTTAGCCATGACAATAACAACCAAGCCATTGAATATTGTTTGCATTGTTTGCTATTGAGAAATTGTTTTATGCTTGCTTATCCGCTGGAAATTTGTCTTCATTAACTGCTAACTTCTGGATAAGTTAGCTACTCTCAGTGCACGATATCTATGTGACTGCAGTAAGACTTATTAGTGCGTTTTGGCAACATGATATGTACAGACAAGAAATCAGAATTCACATCTCAGAAGTCAGTGTATTGCTTTGAGTGTGAATTTTCAGAGTGATTTTGAAAGAAAAAAGATACGTCAGTGAAGCCCTTTCTGAGCTGAGAGCAGTCTTGTACCCTGGCAATGTGCTATTCTGTAACAAATAATGATCATTGAGGTTAAAAGGTAGGGCTCAGTCTGAGACACCATTCCAGGCCTGTGCTGAGACTGTGCTGTGAGATGCAGCTAAAATTTATGAAGAAAGCTTCCTTTTGAGGCTAAGTGAACAAGTTTCCTCACCTCTTAACCACAGGAGCTTAAACACAGGAGCTTTTGTGTAGAGTCCACAATAGCTTAAACTGTTGTCACTATTTGGAAACTTAAAATACCAATATGTTTGGGACAAGGACAGCGGTTTGGAATATGCACACTATCTTGATAGTTTGCAAGGTGGTTACTATCGTGTTCTCATGCTGTCAGCTCTGAATATAGATATGGTCATTAGTATTGCAGAGATGAGACTTTCAAATGTTCTGGCAAAGTTACATTCAATATAAAGTAGGTTCAACTTTATGGAGCCTTTTTTGCATGTGTCTTCCTGCTCTCTCTCCATCCATTTTCTGTCGGGGAGAAGAGCTAGGATGAGGACTGTCTGTTAGGGAGGTTTTACTGCATTCATATGGAACCCAGGATCTGTCCCCCACATGCTGTTTTTTCCTGTCCCTCACTTGGTAGACTTGTTGTGAAGTCCTTTGTCACCCCAATCTGCTGCTCATTTGGCTGGTTCATTGTCCAAAGGAGGTCTTCAGACACATTTTGGTACAGTTTACTCTGTGGTCAAGCCCCAGATTTTGCTTGCTCTGAAGGGCCACACCAGCAGTGTGCTGTGTGTTCATTCAGCGCCAGATTTGTCATATTTTGCTTTTACCATTTGGAAATGAAAGTGTGGGCAGACCTCAGTACACCAGTAGCAGGTTGAGAATGGATGTTTTAACTGGAAGGTCTAGAAAAAGGAAAGGAGGGCAGCCTGGGGAGGCGTGAGGAATAGAATGAAGTACTGGATGACAAGCGTGGTGCAAATGCCGTTTAGTGATCCCCTAGTACAATTATCAGGTGGCAATGACATTTTTAAAAATAATTTTTTAACTTAAAATTGTTAACTTCAATAGTTTATTAACCACATAGTAGAAACACACGCTAGAGTATCATTCATGGGTTTCCCCAACAGGTGGAGGTGTTGAGAGTTGTTTCAGCAAGTGCTGTAATCATTTGCATTGGTCCGAAGTCTGTTGGGCAAAGGGGAAATAACGAGTTAAGGAATTACAAGCAGCGACGATCAGACCAAACCCAGGAGTACACATATTTTTCAGATCTGGATTATAGCTCAACCTGCTAATCTTTTACTTATTTTGTTTCTCTATCTTTCGGTGAGCTGAATTTTCTTAAGAAAAAAAGTGCCTGATAGTTTATGTGCATGTAGAAAAATGAGTTTAAAATTCTGCACCATATATAATTGAGATGTTAGAGTTGTGCTATTACATGGAAACACTGAATAGTGCTGAAAACAGTATTTTTTACATTGATCATAAGCTAAGTACTGTCTAGGTTATCTTGATGTATGTCTTGTTTATGGTAGAAGATAAAACAGTAGTAAAGTCTGGCTACAGCAACAGGTAGGCTATTGTACTTAAGAGAACTGTATAAACAGTGCTATTAAAATCAGCCAGTCAAGATGAAACAGCTAATCAAGATCTTTTTTTCTTTACTCAGCTCCAAAACAATTAAATTGTGTAAGAGTTGGAATTTGGCTTTGCTGTGCTCACACCTCACGGAGAGTGCATATTGCACTTTCTTTTGCAATAGTAGAAGTAATACAGCTACAGATGGTGTTGCTTTACCTCTGTGTTAGGAAATAACTTTAAAATAACTTCTTGGTTTGCTTGGTCTGCTTGCAACTGTTTTAAGTGCATAACTGAAAGCAGAACAACTTAGATAAAGTGGGCATAATACAATTGTTTGTTTCAGCGAGAAAGCTGAAACTTCACTTTTTTCCCTGTGACTGTACCACTCTCCCCACGGTTTCCCCGTGCCCCATCCTGCACACGCGATGTCTGTGTGCAGCTTTTTGCCCGTGTGTGGCAGCAGAAGGCACAGCCCGCAGGTCAGCACTGCACCCTTGGGCACTTGGCAGCTGGGCAGGTGGATTTCTGCATCCTAGGAGATGGACAGTGCTGGAAGAGGCAGCAGATCCTGCTTCTGTGCTGCAAGATCTCAGTGCTCTGAGACCTCACCCACCAGTCTGAACTAACAGGGAAGCTCTAGAAAACAAAAATATTTCCTGATTTATAAATCTGTGCATCTTGAAACTCAGTACAGTTATGATCTGCCTGCCTGAGGAAAAGGGCATGTAGTGATACTGGAAGGAATGCAGGAGAGGAGCAAAGGAGCAAGTCAAGGGCACACCTCTCTGCTGTCTTTGCCTGCTTACTCAATCAGTAACTTCTATAAAAAGGTCTTTTAGGTAAAATCTACAAGTTACTAAGGCATGACTTGCAGAAGCAGTAGCTATAGTTAATTTCCTAATGATATCTCAGCGTGGCTTCCAGACTTGAATTAACAATTTTCCTTTTATTTCTATGAGGAAAAAACACATTTGTATGTTTTGGGCTTTTTTTCCTGAAATACTCTGTAAGCATCTTGTTGTCCTTATGAGAGGGCAGCATGTTTGGAGATTGCATAGATGTCTGCAGACCAGACCTGATACCCTTTTTTTTTTTGCTTGGAAGGTCTTAGACTTACATATAACAATCTTACATCTTGTTTCCTCTCAGAACATTAGTTTGAGAAAAAGTCAAAACCGTTGAGAACTGGTGAAATACAATATAGTGTGACATGTAATTTCCCAGTACATTTTGAAAATTGTGTACATAAAAACATTATATATGTGAGTAATTCAGGATAGTATCCCATGTTCTCCTTATCTTATGTGAAAATGCATCATGTATCTGTAATCCACATGCATTGAGGAGCCTCAGAAGCTGAAAGTCTGTTAACCCAAACTTCTAGTGTCAGAAATACGTGCAACAGCTTATTGCAGCTAAAAGGAGAAAAAGGTTTCCTTGTATTTTTCCTCTAGGGATTCTGGCTTGCCCTCTGTAACATTATCTGTCCAAATGTGTGGTGGGTTTTAAGCCCTTCATTGTAGGAAGTTACTTTTGTTTTCTGTAAGAGAATCTGCCCTACAAAATTTTGTTGTGTCTACTGATTCCATTTTTAGAATTTTCTTTGTTTTGCCCTTCCTATTCCATATCACATGCAGAGTTTACTTGTGCACCTTTTCCTTTTCCTCACAGTTGGGAGTGTGGTGGGAAATCCAGATCTCCTCAGCTGCTATTGGGATCTGTCATGTGGCTTCAAATAACTCAGTAAGTTACAGTCAGCAAAAGGCACACAACTGACTTAGGTGAAAGGACTGGTTACTACCATCTGTGTCAAGGGGTTGTAGCTGGGCGTAGATACTAGTATTTTATTGTTTAAAGGTTTGCTTTAAACCTTATTTTGAATTCTTTTTGCATTGATTTGCATTGAATGTGACATTCTGGAAGAGCGGAAGCTATTCACTAGACAACTTCAATTATGTTAACATAATATGGGGAAGTTTGGGTGTTTTTTTTTAAATCCCATGCATGTGTAATGTCTGAAGTGTGACATTACCACGTCCTTCTCTAGAACTTTTCTAGGGCTGTACAGGGTTTTTCTTGCAGTTGAAGGTTTAGTCTTGCTTCCATGGCAGCTGTCATCTTTTGAAAACTTCTTGCTGTTACTTTTCTGGTAGTGGTGCTGCTTCCTCTTTTTTTTATGAAGAAAACATTACATATTTTTTTTACATTTCAGAGTCCTCTTGCCAGCAATTTTAGCACCTTTTTTTTTTTTTTTTTAATACTAAGATGCTTATTATTTCTGTTGTATACTTACAAAATACATAGTAGGATTTGCAACTTCTGTATCTAATGAACAAATCCTTTTGTAAAGAGAGCTGTCTCAGCATGGATTGTGACACAAAACATAATCAGGGTTTTGAGCTGGATGGGGGATGTGCTGACCCATCCCTTCACAATTCCCCATGTACTACTGTAGTTAGCCAAGGCCTAGCTCTAGTCTGCCCTTTCTGTGGTAACTCTCCCTTAGGGTTTAGCAGAAGTCAGGACAATTTACAGACCATGAGTTAAAAGCCAAGCCAAACCAAAACTAGCTAAATTTTTTTGCAAAGTAAAACCAGAATTTTTTTGTTTCTGCAGAGAAGGATGGAAAGGACCGTACTCCCCTTGTCTTACCCAGCTTTGAAGATTTTAGACTTTTAGCCACTGAAGTATGCAGCCCATTGTTTTATGTGTGTTGCATACAGACTGTTTCATTTTCCTCTGGGAATTCTGGTCTTCCCTCCATGACAGTTCAAATGTGTGGTGAGTTTTAGGCCTTCACTGTAGGAAGGTATTTTTCTGTAAGAGAATCTGGCCTATGAAATTTAGCTCTACCTACTAATTATGTTTTTGGAATTTATGTAATTCTTTTTTTTGTCGTTCCTATTCCAAATCACATGCACAGTTCACAATTAAAGGGGGATTTTTTGGGATTTCCAGCCTTCTTACTCACCATGGGATCCAGATCAATCTGGATGCTTTGATAAATGTCACTTCCCTGTAGACGTATTGTCATCTGTTACCTGGGCCCCAGTGTTTTTCACAGACTCTGCTTAATTTTAACCTGCCTCATTCCATTACTTTTTCTGTCTTTCTAAGTAAAATAATTAAAGTTGATTTGGTGCAGACTCAGAAGAAGGTGATAATGTCCCATTACTGTATGCCAATACAAGTCCCTCCTTAACCTGAGAACAGAAAATTATATACTTAACCAGTCTTTAGCCAGGTTGGAGTCTTTTCAGCCAGTGCATGTATTTTTAAGAAGCCTAACAACCAAAATGAAAGAAAAAACAATTTCTTGAGTCTGAATTGAGACCCTGTGTGCAGGAGTAACAGGATTGCATGAGGAGACGTGATTTTGATTCTGTAGGAAGAAACAAAATCACTGTATTTTTGTTATCTATCCAGTAAGGTATAAGACTTCTGAGAGATTTGAGAAATCCTAATTTGCAGAACTTGCTGACATTTAATCACAAGTCTTGTTATCCCTCTCTGTCTGTCATCTAAAATAACAAAAGACGTCCATCTAATATGTAAATCTGATCATGCAGGGATCTTGATGCTGGCTTATATTCCTATCTCTCTACAACACTTCCTTTGATTAAAGGACCCCAGAGGCTATTGCAATTCTTCTGGACTAACCTTATGTTTCTTCCTGTCCCTTGTCTCTTCTGTGTGACGTTTTTTGAGTGGTTTTAATCTCCTAATTACCCTAAACTAGTACTTTAATTTTTTTCTTTTTTTTTTAACCTTGAAAATTTGGCTTCTTTACCTACTCCTGGGTTGTAATTAGGGTAATATTCAATTTCATTCTCTGTGCTTTCAAGGATGCAGTGTTGTACACCACAGGAGATGATAAGGCCTGTAGAAGACAGCTAGCTTCTTAAGGAATAGCTTTAAGGAACCCATGGAATTATGTGTATTGCAAAACAGGAAATTGGCAGTGTCACCAAAACCTTTTAAATAAAATGAAATCTGTCTTTCCTAGGTGTGGGAGAAGTACATGGCAAAGGACAGTCCTTACCATAAAATAACTGCAAATAGGATGAAAGTGCTTGCATTCTGAAGTATTATTTACCCCAGTCCACAGAGCATCTTTGCTGTAGGTAAAGAACTCATACTGTATCTGTTATTTAGAAGACCGTCCTACCTACATCTGGTCTTTCCAGCTTTGAGATGTTTAAGCCTTAACGAGTACAAGGGAATGTTACAATCTGAACACTTTATTTTTTTTCCTCTGTGCTACAGTGCAGGGCAGCTATCAGCTTTATCTCTTTCTGACTTCACCGTGAAATACACTTACTTCTACTTGACTCCAGTCAAGCATTTGCTAGCTGTTAATAGCTGTTAATGGTGTTACCTCCGGGAGACCCTGACAGCCCTTCAGGCCCACACATTTAACCTTGGGACTGAGAGGTGGGTGGGAATTTGAAATTTGACTGCATGTTGGAGCTGGCAGTGCCATCAGGCCTTCACTTGAGAGACCACACCTCTCCTTTTGTCAGAGCAGTCATGTTTCCAGCGAGGTTTTGTCCTGTTCACCGTGCTAAAAATCCATTAAATGAGTAAGCAGGGAAAGATGGTTCCCGAGGACAATGATTTTCCTGGAGGCTGTGCTAATTGACACTAGGGTTCCAAGTAACTCCCCTGATTTTGCACTGAAAGCACGTGTGACAGATTGCAAACTGTGAGGTGGCTGCAAAAGACCCCTGTTCTCTTGCTGTAAAACTTTATCGTGTAGTAGTTAAAAATATCCATCTTTTCTGGGATGTGTGTGGGGCAACTGTAGCCCAAAGAAACCAGATAGTTTTTCCTAGAATTTAAGGTGAATTGCTGGTCTCAGGTTAGATGGCACCATGCAATGAGCGTGAGTGAAAGAAAATTATTTAGCTTAAACTACCTGAAAGAGGGCTGCCACTTCTCATCTTTGAGCACGTATTAAGTCATCCAGTGTTAGTCAGTGTAATTACGGAGGCTACAGAAGTAATTCCAGATAGCGAACCGTGTTGAAATGCACCATTTAGGCTTAAAAATAAAACGCTTTAAAATAGATTTTCCTGCAAGTTAAGGGAGCCCCAGTGCGATTGTCAGCCATCGCAATCAGACACTGCTCTGCACTCAGGGCTTTTTTGGCCTCTCCCTGCTTGCTTTCTCATACCACGTTGGCAAGCTGCAACAAGTGAAAACTCCACCCTTCCTACAGACTGGGGAGAATAAGATTCATAAACGGCAACAGCTGGCGAGCAAAACCGGGGTTCCTCTGGAGGTGCTGTTTTTTCACACAGTCGCTGTGTGCAGCTGAGAAAGGGGCGGGATCCTTTGCAAGTAGGTTAGTCGTGATTTGCTGAATTCGGAGACTTTTCCCCTCAAAACCCCAGCCCTCTCGCTCCTTTTTTTTTTTTTTTTTTTTTGTTTTTCCCCTTCCTTTCTTTCTTTCTTTCCTCTCTCTGGGAGAGAGAGAAAGGGAGAGAAGTTAACTTGGGCTGCATCCCAGCGCGGATCTGGTCCCAGAGCCTTGCCCGGCACCATGAGCTCGGAAGCGGACGAGCCCAAGGAAGGTACGGATTTAAAGAGTTTATTTTCGCAGGAGGGGAAATACGCACTCTGATCCTTGGAACTTGGAGAAGAGTTTCTGCTCTCCAGCTTCCAAAGGGGAGGGGAAAAGGCCTTTGCAAAACTGTGCCCTGCCAGTTTTGCAGGATATGAAGTGGCACCCAGGGATGTCTGTCTGTCTGTCTCGGCAGTGGTGATTGCTCACACGTGGAGTACAGATAGGTGGAAGAAACAGTGTTTCAAAACACTGCTAGTCAAATGTCGAAAGAGGAAGATTTCTTTCATTTGGAAGCACTGTATTTTTCAGCCAAAGAGGAAGTTGCATGGGGGAGAAGTGAAAGGTCATTATTTTGGGAGTGAGGTTGATGGCACCGACTTCCCTGCGGATGAGTGTTCATATGTGTGTGTGTTAAAACAGGAGTGTGCCAAAGCTACAGCGTGATGCTGCTGCTTCTGGAGTGGAACGTGTGGAGGGGCTGGAAGTGCTCCAACAAAAATGCAATTATTCCCTAGTGTTGATCGGGAGGGGGGTGTGAGGGATTCGGACAGTGGGGAGCAAGGGGGGGAGGAGGAGGGCAATTTCCTGAAAGTGCCTATATACAAAAGAGCATTTATAAAGATGAGGGAACGGGGGTCGTATGCTGGATTTCTGAGAATAGAATTGATGTTTCATGGTTACACATAGTTCTTACGGAGACTCAGACATTCAGAGATCTGGTATGGCTGATAAAAACAACTTTATAAACCCCAGCAGAAAAGCAAGCAGTGAGGCGACCTAAGCATTTGGTGTTTCATGAAAACAAGAACTTTTCGGAATGTTTCAGGTGGTTTTCCCCTTACAAGTCTATTACCAGAGACATCTGTCTGTTTACTTGTTTAAAAGAGGATTTTGTTGATTTGCAAAAGTGTCTGCTTGCACTGAATCAAAACTAATGCTAATAATGCTGGTAGAACCTGGTATGTAATGGAGCCTGACACCTCCGCTTTGATAAGAATAATCCTCATATTTTTCTTCTTGTCGAAGGAACAGCTGAACTAAAAATCAGCTCGTCTTTTTTTGTTGTTGCTTTTTTTTCTTTCCCCAGAAAGATTCTGTGGGACAGATTTATAGATTTATTGAAAAGCAGAACTGTAAAAATTATTTCTCTTTAGAAACTTTGAAAAAGAGAATATGTGAACGTTCTCCCTCAGCTTTACAGCAGGAGAGATGTCCTTGCCTCTGGTTTCATAGGAAGGTCCAGACAGTTTTACTAAGCTGGCTATATTTAAAACGTAGATTTTATTGTTTGAAGAAATGTCTTGCCTTCTTAGAGGACTCTGATTCTTAAAATTAAATAGATTTGCTTTGCTGTGCATTTCTTCATAAACAATTTGACGTGCCAGGATTTTCATCCTGAAAAAAAAGCATTTGAAGCAGGTGTCTGAGACAAAAAAAAAAAAAAAAAGATAGCTTTTCATTAGTTACTTTTAACTTGGGGGATATTTGGGTTTTGCTTTTCTTTGTTTTTAATTTTCAGAATGGAAAATGAAACAGTAACCATTCTGGGAAGATGAGGTACAGATGTCACTGAAGTTTTTCAGTCAGTCTGTAAAGGTATTTCTGGTGATATATTCACATTTTTAAAAGAAGAAGTTAGAAAATGCACCAGAAAAGTGTGTATCTGAATAAAAACTGGGATTAACTGGTAAAAATGTAGAATTGCAGCGATTACACTACTTTGTTTAGTCTGATTGAACATTCATGGAAGCATAAAATACTGAAAAATGGAGTAAAATACCTATGTATTTGTAGTGATCCAGTCAGAGTCTTTCGATTAACAAGCTCTGTTTCATGAAGAAACTCTGGTTTTTTGCATGAAGAAAATGAATGCTTCATAAATTCAAACTGAATGTGTGGCTTAGTCTTCTGACACTGATTTTTTTAAGTGGCCTACCAAAGGGGAGGTTGTTGATTTTTCCTTTAGGTGGAAAACTAAATGTCACTCTAAACGACAAATGCTGATTTAACCACAAACTATGTGGTTCACCCAGGGAATTAGGAGGTAAAGACCTGTGACTGATTATGGAAGGAGAGCACACTTGGGGAGTTATAGAAGAGGTATTTTACCAGGTTCTGTACATTTCAAGGCCAAAGCTATTGATGAAGGGTATAGTGCCTAATCTGCTACAAGCTAAATAGTGAAAGGAGGAGAAGGCTGCATGAAAAATGTTGGCTTCATGATGTTTGTAAGCATCAGCAGATTTTTCTGTTTTCCTTAAAGTAGAGATGCTCGAATGGCCAGGATCTAGTAAAGCGTCTGTGAGGAGCTCTGAAGTTCAGCTGTAGCTTCCAGGTGTGACTCCCAGACCATGAGCTGGAATATCAGCCTCAGTGAAAAGGAGAGATGAGGGTGCAGTAATAACATTGAACATTGTTTATGTTCTGCCAATGATCTGATACTGAAGTGAGCAATACATCACTTTCAGCTAATTTATACAAGGGAATTGCAGTAACTGGAGAACATTGGGATGTCTATGAAAGTTGATTTAGTGTGGATTATTTTTAAGAATCTACATAACAAGATCCAAGATCGTAGTCTTTACTACTGTAAAAATGAACTATATCCACTCTTACAATGAACCCAAAATCAAAGTGAATTTTGAATGGTAAACTCCTAAAGATTTTCTTTTTGTAATTAATCAAATAAAGGTAGAGACTTTGACCTCAAGAAAATCTATTTTTTTAAGCAGGAACAGAGAAGAAAAAGACATTGCTAGATGACAGGCATTAACCACTATATATTATAGTAATTGCTGGATATAGGGTGTGCAGCAGTGTATGTGGGGTTTTCAGCTTCTGCTTTGATGTCTTCGTGGTCCATATTAGAATGGTAACATGAAAGAGGTTGTTTTTTTTTTTTCTCCCGCCACGCTACTCAGTAACTTCAGAACAATCTTTGTATTCATCTGTAGCCCCACAATGCTGTGGTAAATATGTGCATGTGTCTGTATGGCATCAATCTGTACTGCATTTACAGATTCCAACAACTGTCATGATATAAATAACCCTGTCACATTTTCTTGATTTCATTGCTTTTGCCCCAGATGAAACAAATTGCGTGTTAAAGTCCATAAGAAGACTATGGCATTTAACTGCATGGCATAATTTCAATCTGGTGTTGATTGGTGGCATGTCACCTATTGTGGAAGGTACCAAATGGAAGGTTTCAGGCTTTGATTTGACTGAATTCCTTTTTTGAAATCTTAGGGGAGTATTATTAGTGCTGTTGTGTTAAAATTGTGTGTCATGAGTGCACCGTTTAAAATACATGGCAATACCAATCAAAATTATTGTGATGTGAATGCACTTCTTCGATAGAGGGAAACAAATTTATGTAAAGCTTTGGATAATTTAATCTTTATTCTACAGGTTTTATGAAGTATAGTTAAAAAATAACAGGGGAGAAGTCTAATATCTTAAAGGAAAAGTAAAAACAGATACAGAGTGAATGTAATACATGTCCTGTAAAACAATGGATATTGTGTTACAAACTCGGACACAACTGAGAGCCTGTATTGCACCTTTTTCATACTTAGTTTTGAATACCTCATTTGAGGAGAGAGAGAGGGATCACTGCATTCCTACAAGTGCTTGGAGATTTTTTTAGACATGATTAGCATTTTTTTAATCCAAATGAGATTACTGAAGAATGAGCTCACCTGTTTTGTTCATTTCAGAGCTCGGAACAACACAGGGGTTATAAAATCACAGAGCAGTCACTGTTTCAAGAAGTTAGTATTCCCTCCTGTGAGTAGTTCTGGATTTGCTTTGACATTTTGCAGTCACCTCTCATGTGTGAATGTTTTCCAAGCTAGAATTGTGTTCAATTAAACAACAAATCAACTGCTCTTGTGCTCCTACTCCATCTACAACATCAGGGGGACTCTAGTGCATCATCCTCCATCCTACTAGCTGCAAAACTAGCATTTATTAGAGCCTTTTTTTACCTTATGACAGTGAATGGGGAAATCCAAACTGTAGAAGTAGAGCACGGAATTAGTACTTAACCCCACAGATGTGACTCACCTTCTGCTCTCACCCCAAAGACTAAAAAATGTGGGTTTCATTTGGTTCACCTGCTCTTTGCTCGCCCTCCCTTGTCAAAACAATAATCTTCATAAAACATTAAGGTCAGTGAAACAGGGGCCTTTTGTTGTAGTAGTCTGGACAGTTCAGTTCAGAAGCAGGAAGAATGATCTGGCCCCAGTGGATGTGTTAGAGATCTTGATTACTCAATTTGAGAACTTTTTTTTTGTCTCACAGATAACTTTCTTTCTGCTGATGGAGAGAATTAAAAGATTGCTGGGTACGCATATCATGTACACAGCTTTGTAAATCATAGCAATGCTTGACAATTTGGCATTTTGTGCAATCCCTTCTATAGTTAATTAGAATTATTGATAGGAAGGGTGATAGGAAAAAAATATCCTCTTGTATAGGAAAAACAGAAAAAATAAAATAAACTTGTGAGAAGTTAGAAAGAATTATTACTAACCGGGTTTTGTAAAACCGTATCACATATGCATGAGGAAAGCATTGGTGGAGGTACAAATAACAGGGCGAAAGGAAAACCAAGAAGCTAAAACCTTAATGAAGAAGAATCAACGGGAAATTTTGGGGCAGTAAGAGTACAGTATACAGGCAAGTTGGAACTGCTAGGATTTTTTCTTTAATGTAGTTTGGGTGCCAGTACATTTAATGGTGGAAGATGCAGGAAATAAAGGGCTATGAGGACAAAAACTGCCATGGTTTGTAGCACAGCTACTCTGGCTTCATTGAGATGTGGGCCACTGAAGCTGTCAGTAAGAGTACTGACTTCAGGCTGTTAAGCCATAAGACTCTGTAAGAAGCTCTGCACCTCTCCCCTTCAAAACTGAAAGAATGGTTGTTTTTATTTTCCTGGCCACATCAGGGTCATCTTTGAGATAACCTGTTTGTGAGTGGATCAGATGGCCACTCTGATTGCCTTTCCTACAGGCTCAGAATTTAATTCGTTGAACTGGTGGGGTTTTGTTATATAACACATTTGGAAGTCCATATGCAGCAGTTGTTTTCCGCAGGACACTTTGTACCTCATGTATTTATTAATCTGTGCAGCTGGATCAGATGAGGAAGCTAGGTGGTAATTTGAGCACAGGCCATGGGATAAACATGGGCTGTAGCTGATAGATTACTTCAGAGAATCACTGAAACTTAACAAGTTAATCATTTAGCTGTGATTGTAGGGTTGAATGCTAGATTGCTTTGAGAAAATTCCATTAATATAATTATACAATCAAATCTTTTAATCCAAAATGAATTGCAAAGTTCACATGCTTAGTTTCAAATAAGGTACAATCCCTTGAGCTGTCTGGTTGATAAAGAGAACCATAGATTAACTGAGGCTCTAGAGAATTTCTAGAGGTCACTGGGCACAACCTTCCACTGGAGGCAGAGCCAGCTTTAAAGTTGGATCCAAATTCAAAGTTAGATGAGGTTGCTCAGGCTTTTCTCAGTCGCACTGATGGTGTCTTTGAGAGTAGTGGTACCATCACTTCTCTAGAAGCCACTTCTTTAGTACTTCAGTATTTGGCCACACTTGCTGTGTCAATCCAACTGAGACTTCCCCTTGATGCTGCTTGCATCTCTTGCCCTCTTCTCTTTTGCTGTGCGTCCTCAAAAAGAGCCTGGCTCTGTCCACCCCGTAACTATCCAGTAACAAATTACACATGCTAGTAGAGGTCACTATTATTTTGATCAAACCTAGCACTCTCAATACCTCTTTGGTATCAGATGCTCTACCTCCCTAACCATGCTGGTGGCAGCCTGTAGGACCTGCTTCGGTTTGTCAGCTCCTTTTTTGGGGAGATATTGGGGAGCCCAGTATTGTTCACAGTATTCCACATAAGGGAAGAAATACTTTGGTTTCAAGTTCTACAAGTACTTTTTAATTTTCCGAAATTGTTTGTTGTACTGGAGACTTAGTTTCCGAGTCTTCTTTTCATTTACGTGTTAATGATAGCATTTGCTGTATTGTAGTACTTACACGTTTGGGTTCTTTTCCTTGGGGACTTTGCAAACAATAGACTGCCAGAAATGAGACAGAGGTTTGCGACCAGGAGCAAAAGTCAGCAAATCAAAAAGTCAGCAGGATCAAAAGAAATATCTGGGTGAGGGAAAGGCCTTGCACCTACGTTTGGTAAAGCTTTGTTCTTTACCAGTACTACTTCCAAGTGTAGTAAGAGGCTAAATGAATTGCTTCTAATAATAAGGAGTGTTTTGTTATACATTAGCCAGGAGTAGCTTAAGGAAAATGTAATGCTGAAACACTAATTGTAATTTGCAATTTTTATCCAAAACCACACAACATTTCTTTTATCAGTATCAATTTATTATTTGGTCAAATCTTCCATTAAATATTGCAGTTTCAGAAGGGTTCTTAAATGCTGCTTTTTGAGTTTGCTTAAATGCTGCTCTCCACTCAGTCATTAAGTGTTCCTCTAATAATAAATAAAGCAAATGAAAACTATATTGCAGGTGTTATTTCAAACTTCTGGAATGATTTTTTTGCTACCATTAGACTACAAAATGTGGCTAGGAAGCATTTCATAAAGAGAAAGATTTTTATGCTGTTTCGTGAAACAACTTCTGGTTTTCATTTTTCCATACTCAATAGAAGTAGTAGGCTAAAATACTTTTATTTCATAATGGCTTTAAAGCAAAAATTGCCTTTTTTTAATATATAAAGATTATTTTTTCGTGTTTGCATATTGGCTAGATATTTCATAGATCCAGTAGTATCCAGCAGTAGTAGTAGCAATCGCTGTTTATGCGTTTTTAAGAAATTTGAGTACTTCAGCTGGCTGTTCTGCATTAATGAGTAACACTAATCTGAACAATAGCCTTATACATATTGACACTAAGTTGTTTTTTTTAATGGTGGAAAATCTGAAAGTTACAGATGTTCATGTTTTCTTGGTTTGCATGATTATGTTTGATGAGTTGATTGTGTTTTTTAATGGTAGGTGTACACTTCCTGTTTTGTGGAAGCATCTCTGTCATGACTACAGAACAGGATACACATTGGGATTAACAATAAAAGGCAACTGCCAAAAACTTAGTTGTTTTAATCATCATGTGAGCAAAAGCACAACTCTTAAAGCCGTTGTCATTTGGAGACGGTCTTATTTTGAGGGAGAAGGAGAGAAACTGAGACTTGTTCTTTGAGATATTAATTCTGCATTCATAACTTGGGGATGTTTCCTCACAAATTTTGTTCTTATCCCTAAGACTCCCTGCCCGGGTTGGGCTGTGTTTTGACTCAGTTTCATCAGTTAATTCCCTGTCCCAGTTGTGGTGTGTGGTCCATTTCTAGTGCTTGGCTGGCAGGCAGTGAGAAGTGGAGAGCTCACATCTCTGGGTGGCTGTTGGATTCAGTCTGGGGAGCTTGGGGTTCAAAATCTTTCCCACAGAACTGTTTCAGCAGAAGATATATAGAGGATTGGATACACACTATAAACTAATTAAATTTTCCCTACCTTTTGCAGAATTTAGCATCAGTGTTTCTAACTGCAGATTAGCAGCGAAAGATCAGATAGTCTGTTTTGCATAGCAGTAGGGAAAACTTACATTTCAGTTTGACAGATAATATACAAATGTCAGAGTGTCTGCAGAGTCCTGTTCCTTCTGGCAGCTTGCAGTTATGAGAATAAGCACCTCATTTATTTGAGAGCATTTATCCTTGAAAGCTTTGAAACTTGAAAATCCAGGGACATAATCTGAGATTATTTTATATTATAAAGGCCTGTAATTGCAAGTTTCTCTAAGGCATTGCTAGCTGCTGTGTGATTTCAGTGGATCTCTAAGAATGTGATACCCTCAAGTTCCTATCCCAAAATATTTACATTCATACAGGAATTAATAGAGAACTGACTTAGTGCGTGCACAGACAAGCATCCACTTAATTAACTTCAGAGAGGTGTGGAAAAATGCAGAAACTCCATTGTTTTAAAACCTGAGGCTTTCATGAGGAGTGATTTTGCTCTTGCTATGTCCACTTTGCAAAACTGTTCTACAAAGATAATTTTATTTATAGAAAGAATAAAATTTTGGCTTAATATTAACAGAAGTGAGCAGATGACACCTGTGAATATTTCAGCTACTGATTCCAAGGGCTGTTTTTTACTGCTTGCAAATAAAAATGTGAATGGATGTTTTTGTTCACTTAAAAACATTAGTTTTAAAAACATTCACTGAGAAATAGTAATGTGGACTTCTTTAGGAACTTGAAACAATGAATCATAAATTTGAGCATCTGTGAACAAAAATGGTGGGTACTTCAGGAAGGGGTGGAAATAAACTTTGATTCTGGTGTCTTTTGGTAAGATGTCCTCATCAAGCTCACAGCCTTGTCCTTAATGCTGGAAATCAAAGATTTAAATTCTGTGATGCAAGACATTGCATCCTGGGTGTATGTTTAAACTCACTTTCTTTGCAACAAGCAGTTGGTATCAAAATCAGTAATGTGCAGTTAAATGTTGATCCCTTTATTGTGGCTTTTTACCTGATGCCATGCAGTTGGGTAGGAGAGGACAGCATTATGGTGAGGAAAAGAGAAAGTATAGACATTTTTATTTCAGTGCAAATATTTGAAATTTAGATTGATGGTGTTTCTATTCACCACTCGAGGGCTTTCCTTCTCCTGGTTCAAATTTGCATTCCCTCCTTCTTACTGTGGGTAATAATCTTGGAAATCTCAAGCTGCCACAACCTTTCTTGGTATTGTATGCTCTTTCATAGCTGATCAGTGCTGTCCATTGCTTACTTGAAAATGTCATTTGATGCTAGTGTGAAGTAAAGAAGCTAAATTGTCAAATTCTGCAGCAGTCAACAGTTGTAAAAAATCGTGTAGTCAAGTCTCATATGCTTTGCCCCAAGAAGAGAATTACAAAGTAGAAGCACGTTTCACAGAAGAGTTGAGGCTGAAAAGGGACCTCTGGAAGCTGTCCAGTTTTTAGTCAGTAAATATACTTGTGACCTTTAAAAATAAATAGGATTACTACTGCTTTCCTAGATAACAAAGTTCTGTATCCACATAGTACTGCTTCCCGATGTGAAAGAGAATGACAATGTCAGACAAAATGTTTAACAAAGATTCCATTTTTTTAGATTAAGTTGCTAACAATATTGAAGAGCTAATTTTTCTCTTATGTTTTATATTCCACTAGAACTTAATTACATTAGCGAAAGCAAAACCAAACTCCTAAGCTCTATGGGGAGGTGGACTGATGTTTTGACAGTCTTAATTTATGTTTGAGAGTTTTGGTGCTGTTAATTCAAACATTTTAAAAGTGGGTTTGGGTGGCACTAGTGGGAACAAGGAGAAGTCAAAGCAAAGCATATGAAAGATGTGCTTGGGTTTTGGAGAGCCTGTTCTCACCTGACAGCAGGAGAGTAGAGGAGTGAGGAAAAGACTCAACCTCTTGGTTCACTACTGGGTATTTGGATAAAGGTCATGGGAGTTGTAGTATGGACACAGAAGAAACAGGCTGTGGCTACTAAATAATGGGAAAAGAACTTAAAACTCGGGGGTTGGTTTATTTTACTCCTTGCAGAATAGGAAAGTAAACATGTTAGGTGTGCAGAGAAAATTACTATTTCAGCCACCAAGTGTAGCCTTCCATAACCACAGGTACCATGAGTGATTGGTATGGAAGGTAGACAAAGCACATATTCTCTGCACAGCCATGTGTTGAATAGCATAAAATTTATCCTTTGTGCTGCAAAACAGGAAAAAGGGTAGTGAAAAATTAAAACAGAAAAAGAGATGAAGGGTGTCACTAGTGTCTTAGGCCTAAAGAACAGCCAATATCTGATAAGTAAAATTCTTAGATGGGATATTTTCTTGTGTTTTATGATCTACATTTCAATGTTGATATTGGAAATTAATACACCAACCAGACACCTGAGAACTGAAAGCCCTGAGAATCACTACTAGATCTTATGTAGCTGGCCTGTAGCTGTGGCAGTCTTCAGTGCCTATACATATATATGTGCGTGTGTATTTACACACATGCACACACACTCATATAAAGTGAATGGTAGCATCCAGCCTACTTTAAACATTACAATGAAAGACAGATGCTGAGGGACTCACATTATCTCTGTAAGAAACAGGCAGTGTAGTTACAGATTGACAGGGAGAAGACCAGAGAACCAGAACTAGAAATACAGGATAAACATTATTAACCAGTTTCAAAGACGTTGTAAGATCCCTCACAAGCTTGTGTGTCATTTCAACACTCTGAAGCCTCTGCTTTGACTTCCTTTACATGTGATTCAAATACATGCCTTTTGCATCTATTTTGACAGCCAGGTTGTGATTGAGTTCCCTGTCCTTCTCATGCATCTCGTCTGGACCTTCCAGTTCGTTGTCTTTTTGCAACATGTATCTTAGTCTTAAATTCTACCCCTGCCCCCGTATGAAATTTAGTTTTTTCCAATGGATTCCAAGTTTTCCAGGGCTGCTGGCCTCTGAGGTTTTCCTTCTGCATTCAAGCCAGAAACTCATTTTTGGATGTATGCAGTGCCTGTGCCTACAGCTAAGTGTTTTGGGGTTTATTTTTTTGTGAGAAGACATTATTTTTGCTAGGATGGTTGTAAGAGCAATTTGGTACCACTTTTTTAAGTTTCAAATTTAGGGTGCCACTTGACTTAGGGAGCTTGGCACTGTTGCCTTGCTGCAGTTTGGTATGTGTTTCTAAGGCTGGACAAATATAATAGAAATGCTATATACTCTAAAATACAGAGTACCTGCATGGCATTTGGTTGATTGGAAGGAATGACATAAGATACATTTAATTTCCTGTGAAAAGATTTATCAGTATTACTGTTCACTGTGCACGGACACCTGGTAGATACGGAGGAACCTGATACAGCCCTGAAAAGGCCAACTGCTGAAATATACAGGCTGTGTATTTAACAGCACTGCACCAGTTGTTGCATTCCAACAAGGACAACAAATGGTGGCAGAGGACTGAAATACCGAATTAAGTTCATGACACTGCTCTGTGTGACTGTCATTTTCTCGGTTTAATATCCAGTGTATTCTGAAATATTCTGAGAGCAGTTATCAGAAGTTAATAGTTGTTTGTTTGGTTTTTTTTTTCCATCCTTTTAAAAGCTACACTGTTAATTAAAATACATGCAGAGGTTTTGGGGAAAATGGCTTTTAGGAGGCTTTTTAAAATTTCTAAATCAGCTACAGTATATATATCATGTGATACACAGGCTGGTTGTGGGAAGCACAAGCATGTAAAACCAGAATAACTTGTTGGCACTAACTGCTCCCATGGGACTACAAAACTCTGCAACATTCTTATTGGAAATAGCATCATTCCTTGCTACTCTACCCAGCCTTAACCTTCAGGTACATTTTTTGGCAATTCTTCTCACCTCTTGACCAAAAAAGTATTTTGTTTTCTGAGTTTTTTAGTGGTTTGGTTTTGTTTTTGCAGCTAGAATATGGATCATCTTTTGCGGTTCATAAAATTTTGGACATTATCATACAGTAATGTTAGAATTAAATAGCAAAATCCAGAAGCATATAACAATATCACATGTGTTTTGCATACATATTGGCAGTTAGTTACAGAGCATTTTATTGAGTGAAAAGAAGCTGTTCTGTGTTTGCTGGCTTTTCTTTTATTTTTCCTATGTTTCTGCAGATGAATATATGCTCACTTTCAGTATGAGTATGCAGATCAGACATACTCGGTGTTTTCAAAAATGCTTCATTAGCTACATTTTTTTTCTGAAATTGCTTGATTAACTGTTGCTCCAGAGTGACTTGCAGCCTCATAGCTGATTTCCAAATCCAGTAAGACTGCTCATGCAATATTTGCCATGCATAAAGCTTGGCTTCAGATGGGTTTTTTTTCCTTTTGAAGGTCTTCCAGTGTGAATGCTAGAGCTAGTGCACATTGCTTGAATAATTAGCATTCTCATCGTATGCTCAGTTGGTAACAATTATGGCAAGACAGAATTTAGTACAATTTACCTGTTAGGAGACTTGTAGGAAAATGCTACTCATGAAAGAATGCTTTGTATGCATTGAGAATTTTAGCTTAAACTGTTTTCTAGTTAAAATTGGTATTCATATATAAATCCCTCTTTTTAAACACAAGGTGCCAAGTACAATATTTGATCTTCCAATAAGGACCTTGTGTACATGAATTAAAAAAATAGAGGTGCATGTGAAAGAAGCTAGTACTGTACAGGGCCCTTGTTTGAGGTTTTTTTTTTTTTCATTCCTCCTGCACTTAGCCTTTTTCTGTCTGGGTTTTCCACTGCCTGATGGTGCTTGCCCAACCTATGTGCCCCGTTGACGTCCTTCTGTCAATAAACTCTGTGGCTGTCCTGGTCTCTTCCCACTCCTGCCCTCAGCCAGCTGTGAAGTTGCAGTCCCAGTGTCTGAGGTTGAAGAGTGAAAGCTCTGAGTGCTTCTGGTCTTGCATGTCTGGTACAAGCCTCAGTTTTCATCAGCTTTTGAAAAGCCAGTAAGTGAACAAATGCTTGTGAGTGTGGAGACTGGCCAATATGTTGAAGTGGCCGTTTGGGTACTGCTGTATTTTTGGAAGGAGTTCTAGAAGAATTTTGGGAAGGATTGTAAGGATTTTAGCATACCTTTCACCCAGGAAACTTTGAAGCACTAAGATAAGAATCAAAACGCTGACGCTCCTCTTAAAATAGAAAAAAGAAAACAGCATTAAAAAACCTTTTTGAAACTGTGACTCACTCAAACGGTTATTAAGAAGAAGCTATATATATCATTTGGCAGCTAGAAAATCAACTTACCTTGTTCATATCTGAAGAATTCATAGTCTGTATCCTACCACTCATGTTTTTTAATCATATTGTCATATAATAAGTATATTGTGAAAATTTTTACAGCCCTGATTACAGGTTTATAACTATTTTTGCCTATTTTGTATTTTGGGATTTGTTCACTGATACTAACTCTTGTAGTTTATCACCATTGGAGCTTTACCTTACTGAAGTCATGTATTTATACATGACTTCATATATTTATATGCTTCTGTATTTATTTTTTTTTTACATTTCTGGCCTGTATCATTCCTGAAAACAAGGGCAGACCTGTGAAGACCCAGAAAGCAGAAAGCAAAAAAAGATTAAAAATTCAGTAATTCTTTTATCCCTTCATATCTAGGCAATCTCATGATTTTGGAGGTGCATGACTCATGGTCACATACACTCAAAGAACATAATGTTAATTCCACTTGATTTCAAGTTGCCTCCCTCCAGGAAAATGGTGCTTTTTCACTGCAGGAGTCTGACTGAACATGCAATTTGTGTGGCATGTGCAGACTTTTAGCTGTAGTTCACATACAGAGTCTGTAGAGAGGCAAACACACACATGCACACAGGATTCCTGGCAGGAAGTCCATTCCCATATTTCTCAGTGCTGTGTGATAGCTTTCTAAAGGCTGCCTGAAGCCCTCAGTCAGTGCTGTCTCTTTCCTCTCAAGCCCAGGTTGGTGTTTTTGTTCCCAAAAACCCTCATCATTTTTGGGCCTTACTCGTACAGCACGTGATATGCCAGTCACTAAAATGAGAACTGGGTCTCAGGGAGCAGTGTTTCACAGTCATATTTTCTCTTCCTTTGGGACTGTTCTGTCAACACAGTGAGTCTCAGAAAGCTCAGCACTTGACTTGACCATGGAATTTATGATGGTTTACTGTAATTTTTTGCTGGATGCTTTTTTTTCCCCTGCTCCTTCATTATGAGAAGTTTAAAAATACTCTGTGACTCAAGTATTCATTGTCAATGTCTGTGAGACTGCATACCATACACTCAGCTGCAAATGATGTTGAATCCACCATAGACTGTTGTCTTGTGGAAAATAGTAAGTTGGATTTTTCCCAAATACTACCTTTTTGTTTTCTTTTTTCTTTTTTTTTTTTTCTTTTTTTTTTTTTTTTTTTTTTAATCTAAATAGAGTTGAGACATAGGGTATGTGGTAATAGTGTAATAGTCATTTGCCACAACGGAGGGAGGTGTGCTAGCTTCCAAGTGAGGGAAAAGTCAGCATTGCAGCCATAATTATGAGCCTTCTTGTACTTTTATAGCAGTCTCCTGAGAGTCTATTAACCACAATTTTAAATTTTCACTGCAAGTTTACACTTCCCTCACAGTTTAAGGGAAACCTCTGTGTGGTAAAATATTTTGGAAAAAACACATCCAGAATTCTACATGTCCAGTGTTTATTCATTTTAAAATGCAAAATACCATATTAAACACATATACCATGTGCTTGGCTATGAAAATCTGAACATTTCATAATCTCTAAGCTCACAGCTTTCACAGGAGGCTGTCTCTAGCTTTTGTTTGCTTGTTTAAATAATAAATTAGGAGATTTTGCAGATGCCTGCATTATTCTGAAGATTGATCCTGTGAATTTCAAAGTAATGGAAGTGGGATTTCCTCTGAGAGCCTTTCCTCTTGGACTACGTTCCTCTGTGGAGGCATGCCTTTACTGTACACGAACTGTGTAGTTTGTGTAGAAAATCACATGCCATTGATGTCCAAGGGGTAAATTTTTATGATAACCTTTTAAAAAGTAAAGTATAAAACTGCAGAGGAGAGAAATTAGACCTATAAAAAGCAATCATGAGGTAAACCAAACTGTGAGATGCTTAAAATTAGTGGGATTACCTGCAGCTCACCAGAGAAATGACACTTATTCCAGTTTGAAGTGCAAGGCTGTAACCTGTCAATACAAAAGGTGTGGTCAGACATCCAGGCCAGCTTCTGTAACCACTTTCAAAAGGTGGCTCCCTAAGCAGTTGTAGAAAGGAGCATCTTCAGGTGCTGGTATCTGAAATTGCAGTCAGAAGTCTGAAAGGGGGTGCCTGGCAGCCCTCACACTGCCCTCCCCAGCACAGCCTGTGAGTCTGGCACCTCTGACACACTGAGCATCTCCACTTGCAGATACCAGGTTAATGTTTTCACCTCTTCTTGACACGTCACCTGTCCTCTCAAGTCACAGCACCTTTCTTCTCCCTCCCTGCCTGTGAATTGTTCCACTTGTCAGTTGGCAGGAACAGCCCTGTGTTGCACTGCTTGCTCAGCACTGCAATTTCCTTTCAGCTCTCTCTTCAAGGAAGTGAAACCATTGAGATGTATTTTTGCATTTTGAGGTACCAAAGCAAAATGAAGCACTGCAGGCAGGAGAGAAAGGTAGCTGAGAAGCGCTGCCCTTACAGCGAGGAGGCAAACCCCATATTCAATCTGTGATAGCTTCTGACAATGTTTCAAAGCACGATTAGGTGTGTGCTGGATTTACCAAAATAAATATGCCACAGGCCAGCCTTCACCTTGGGTACTCTGCTTCTTTTTAAGCTGTCAGCAATAAAAACTTCAATTACGTTAGATGAACAAGTAGGGAATCGTTTTACTGTTATTTAAGGAAATATGTTCATTCTCAAGAAGCTCTCTAATCTTACTGCTTAAACTGAGTTTTATTCAAGCCATGAAATAAATTTTAAGTCTTTCTGTCATTGGTAAGGAGGAAAAATTCTGATTATAAACTACAAAGAGTTAGCAAGTTCCTATTTTGGATTAGCTGAAATACTGAAGTATGAAATGCACATATTTAATTATGCAATTAAACTAGAACTTGGGTAACAGCACAGGGAAAATTAAGCTAACTTCTGGTGTACTTATGGTAAAGTAGATAGAAAGTAAGCCATGCTGAATAGCCCCAAAAGTTGGGCAGATATTAGGAAAATACCATTAAGAGTTCAGCAGCTTGTGCAATGGAGCAATTCCTGTTTCGGTTAGCAAAGGTTGAGCTGTGCTTTGTAAAATGTAAAATTATGTAATACAAGAGGGTTTTTTGTTGGAAAACTGAAAAATATTTAGCATACTGCCATACTTTCAGTTTCTTGTAATTGATACTTTGCAGTTTATTATATTAGAACTATACCTGAGTATTGTATGACTTTCAGGAGGCAGGTTATATGGATTTAGAAATACAGAATTGTTCAGGCTGGAATTACAGTGGAGTGTTCGTTGTGATAGTATTTTGCAAGAATGCCTACGACATCCTGGGGGGAAAAAAAGCTTAAAAATACAGATACATTGTATCATGTAAATTTTTTCTCTGCAATTTTTTTTTTTTTAAGACAACATTGCAACAGTAACTGCTTTTCGTAGGAACATCTATATCTGTGTGGAGTGTCAGAAAGAAGACATGAGCATTAATAAGAAGACTTTTATTACTTAAAGTTATGAAATAGCAATTGATAGTCCTATTTTGAAAGGCAAAGAAAGTTATCATTCATCGATAGATCTTTGTAAAGTGTTGGCTGTTGAGTTCTAATATTTGACCACACTTTGGAAGAATTAGATTAGTTTTACTTTAATAGTAACAATTGCAGTTTTTTTAAAAACACAGAAAGCAAATCACATATTTTCAGTTCGAAATGACTGCTCAGCATCTGTAATGTCTTCCTGTAATGTATCTTTGTGGTTGAGAAGTGTGTCTGTCTTGTGATCTTGAGTGCTTTGCTCAAGATGGTTAACAAGGGGTTCTTTGGTTTTTTGAGTGTCCTCTTGTAGTAAAGATTTTTAAAAATGTGCTCAGACGCTTCATGCTTCAAAACAAAATACTGATATGTACTGAAAGTTTTAACAAAGAAACCTGCTTGAAGGTTTATGGGATGATTTAAAAAGGAGCTTGTTATTAAGTTTCTCAAAGATACTCTTGAATTAAAAATACAGATTTGTGTTTCATGTCCTGAAGGACAAGTTTCTTCTATTTGCTGGAACCCCTGAGGCACCCTGTGTCTGAACACACCCAGCTGCCCACATACCAGCCGTCAAGAGGAAACCTTTTCCAAATTCAGGGACTTACTGTCTGACATCTGCAGAGTTGATGTTTTCATTAAAAGAAAAAAAAAAAAAGAAAAAAAAATTTCCAGTCCCTGTGTTTGCTAAGCAAACCTTTCATATGTATAGTAAATGTAATCAGATGTTGTCTTCCTTTGCCTGTCTGAGACTCCAGGAGAGCTGCAGCACAAAGGCAGCCATTTCCCAGACAATTCTACCTGAAAATACCAACTCACATATGTCTTCAATGGAGAGAATGCTGCCAAGGGAGTGTGCCTTAAAAAATTGCCGCTGACAACACATGCTAATATTTCACAAGTCAAGTTTCTGAAGGACAGTTTGGGGTCTTTTAAGTGTCTGAACAAAAGTACGAACCAGTCATTGGGTGTATGAGTGCAGTTTGAGTTTGAGGTGGAAATGTGACCTACTTCATTAGTCACAGAAAGATATTTTTAAAAGGTTATGCTCACAATTGTGTTATGACAATCCCTAGAAAGTCTTGCTTTTACTGCATAAAGTATAGGACATTGAAATGTTAATCTGTACTTGCAGAAAACTAGTGTCTTTAGATTACATCCAGAGAATCTCAGTGCTGTTTGCTGACCATAGATTTTTGTCTTTCTTTTATATTACTACATGGATATCTATAGATATGTATAAAATAGATACCTAAAAAAAAAATAATGTGTGGTGTCTGCCTTGACTGATCATGTAAAATGCTCAGCAGGAACAGGCTTTATAACAGTCACTGAATTGTTATCATTATTTGAGTAGCAGTGGTTATTTGTCACGACATTGGGATAATCCTAGTTTCAGATTTCATTATGGATGCGAGAATCAGATTAAGTTTGTCGCTCATCTGATCAAATAAGGCAGTTTTATTGTCTCAATTTGATTTTCCATCAATCTGTATATATATAGAGATCTTCTAAACCATTTCTGAGCAAGTTCAGTTGGTACTTTTTCAAAAGTAAAACAGTCTGAAAGAATGTAAACCTAAAGAGAAGGTTTTAGGGATTTAAATATGGGGTTTTGTCTACGGCTACGTTGCATTATTTTTGTGGTACTTAGTGAGACTATTGTGAATCTATAAATACAGAAATATTCCTTAACTTGCTGTCCTGAGACTGTTTGGAAGTACTGACTGCACACTTTTTTCTTCCCCTAGTGGCCACAGATGTCTTCAACTCCAAAAGTCTGGCCATTCAGGCCCAGAAAAAGATCCTTGGAAAAATGGTATCCAAATCAATAGCAACTACATTGATCGATGATACAAGCAGTGATGTTTTGGATGAGCTTTACAGAGTAACAAAGGAATATACACAAAATAAAAAAGAAGCAGAGAAGATCATCAAAAACCTCATCAAAATAGTCCTCAAATTGGCAATTCTCTACAGGAACAACCAATTTAATCAGGATGAAATAGCACTGATGGAGAAATTCAAGAAGAAGGTTCATCAGCTGGCTAAGACCGTGGTCAGTTTCCATCAGGTGGATTATACCTTTGACAGGAACTTTTTGTCCAAACTGTTGAATGAATGTAGAGAGCTGCTTCATGAAATCATTCAGCGTCACCTAACTGCAAAGTCACACGGACGCGTCAACAATGTGTTTGATCACTTCTCTGATTGTGAATTTTTGGCTGCCTTGTACAATCCCTTTGGACCTTATAAAATCCATTTGCAGAAACTTTGTGATGGGGTCAACAAAATGCTAGATGAGGGGAACATATAAGTACTTATATTAGAGGTGACTGCCTGTGAGTTATTTGTAGATGGAACACTGTTGATTTATGAAGGAATAAGGGAGCATGCAAAGAGGTTTTTTTACATTATGACAAATCTTTCCTAAAATCTTTATTAATTGATTTCTTACTATGTGCTATCTGTTGCTATTCACAGTCCATCTGGAAGAAAAAACCGCACGTGACTTTTTTTTACTGTGCTTTGCCTATGGAAACAGCTTGATAAAGACAATCAAACAGAATGGTTCAAGTAGAGTAAGAGTCTTGCAAGGTAGATATACAAATCACAACAACATGCTGTCAGACAATCTGCATCTTTCATAGATTTATGGAATTAATTCTAAATTATCAGAATCCAGTAATGTTGGTAATAGACTATCATGGTGATGGTACACTCTGTAATTTCTTTCATTTACTTGTAAAATAGATGTGTATGATTCAGTTATAGTCTTTTATGCTCTCTGCACAGATAACAGCTTCCTAGTGTTGCCATTATGAAGCATTGAGTTTTAAATAAAATCAGTGATGCTGTCACATAGAGTCTTAACAGCAGGCTTGTGCATCTCCAGCTCAGAGGTGAAAACTTCCTGTCTGCAAGGCAGGATCTCCCAAATAGAGATCCTTATAGGCCTGCACAGGTGCTTGCTTCCTTTGACTACATGGGGATTATTTGAGGAATAAGCTACAGGAAAACAGCCGAACTGGGGAAGAGCATTCCCAAGAAACTGCTTGTGGTACAGAATTTTAACTCTGCCTATGATAAGATAAAGCACAGTGACTTCTCTGTGCAATTCCTTAAGATATTTAGAATTCTAATGCTAGTAGAATCATAGAATCAATCATTTGGGTTGGAAGGGTCACAATTCTTTTTGAAAAGATGTGAGTCAGTATATTTGATATACTAGTCTGATGTGTATGATGATGTGAATTCACTGAAGTTGATAAATAAATTGCAAGCTGATTTGCTTTGTGTACAATGAAAGTAGAAACAGAAATTAGTATTATCATTGTGTTATATACTATTTAACTAATGGAAAAATGGAATTTTAAATAAATTTTTTTCTTCTTTTCTTACTTCCTACCTTTTATCCTTCTTTTTCTTCTTCATCTTCTCTCTGCCTTGACATTGGGGATAAAAAATGTGACTTTCTAGACACTGTAATGTACTTAAAAGCATGAAGTTAATACATTTCAAACAGCCAAAGACTTTGTTAGGAAGCATATAAAGAATTTGCTGTTTATTTAATTGCCAGTGTTTTTGCTGTTTGCTGTGTCCTTTTGTTTTAATGAGTAAACCAAAGAATATTTGCACTCCAAACTTCTCTTGTCTTTTTTTCCCTCTTATCATATTTTAAATTCTAAATTGTGCCAGCAACAAAAGCATTGCAACATCTGACATAGAGTTTCAGCATTATTTGTGATTTTTAAGGGAGAAATATAAGTTTTATTCATGTTAACTTGGTCATTAGAAGCTCAGTATTCCTGGAAATGTGCCAGAGAAACGTGTTCAAAATGTGAACTCATTTTTTGGAAGCCGCTGCTGTTGAGCAGAGGGAGAAAATTGATGTACTTCTTGTCTGGAAACAACTGGGAACTGATGTAAGGACAGTACACCAGAATTTGCTAAGAAGTAACTTGTTAGGTTGACATCTGAAGGAGTATCATGTAAGATCCTTTCCCTAAGCAGCAGGTATTTACTGTTTAGGTGCTTTACCTAAACACTAAATACACTGTGTTTCTGTCCATCAGAAGTCATGTAGAGAGATGCAACATCATGGAGAAAATTGCACAAATTGTGTACAGTTTCGTTTCTGGTATATTTATTTTATCTTCCCATCTAGAAAGAGAAAGCTGTTTGTTTTCTTTACCAATTCTTCCTCCTAGGGTGAGAATAAAAAGGAACTTTACTTCAAGAAATTAAAACAGGTTTATCTGCAAATCCTATTTTTAAATTATGTCCTGATTCTCCCAAAATAGCATAGTTTAAAATGAATGGTAACAGTTACTGTAAGGAGGAGACAGTACCTTATTTAGAACCAAGTGTATTACATGCATGTACTGTGTAAAGCACAGAAGATTATCTTTGCCCATGAACTAGAATATTTTGATTGCTCAAATTTTAATTTCTATGGGATAAAATTGCTGAAATAATCTTTATACATTGATAATTAACACCTACTTACAAGTATATGAATCATATATATTTTCAGTGCCCAGGATCTTCTTACTGAGCTGCACTGTCTGGCCATTTACTTGTTAGAAAAAGTGAAAACTGCCCATGGAGATCTGATTATAAGCATGAAAACTTGACAGCTATGAGAATTTATGTTTAGCTCACAATCGAGTTACTTTTTTCTGAGATGCTGTAACAATGGTTCTTGTCTGGCATTTATTTTAAATTACAAAAAAGTGAGTTCCATAATGATGAAAGAAACCAATTATATTGGGTTTCCAAACACCTACCATGTACTTCTGACAAGACATAGCACTTAAGTTATATACTTTTGCAGGTTTTTTTTTTCCTGCAGCATACATAAATAGTAACTTTGATTATGAAAATTCAGAAATAAACTGACAGCATTTTTGCCTGTAGTACACTTGTATGAAGGCATTGACCCTCTAGCAGGAACTTGGCATAGTCAAGATTTTTAAAAAGGTTACAGTGGTACTGTTTAATTAGGGGTGGCATAATCCCATAATTTAGTGTTGTGAAATTGATAATACTGTGTTTTAATAGGGTAATAATTACTAATACATTAAAATCCACATCATAGATTCATTTTACAATGGGCATCTAAATCTCAGTACCTCAGGTGATGCGTATTATTGTCTTTTCAATGCTTAGTTAATACATAAAGCCTAAATGCCATCAAAATACATATTGTTGAAGTTCTGGAACTTAAAACTAATTTTATAGCCTTCTAGAGACATTGAAAAAGTGCTAAGTCAGACCTTGGATATATTTTACAAAACAAACATGATCTCATCCATATGATGAAAACAAAATATATGGAGGTTATCAGTGCTATTTTGTGTGGGCTATTGGCTTTTGGCCACCCCTTAATTATGTTTGTATGCACAGACAAACAAAAAGACACAATTGAGTAAATTACAAGCCTTATTCTTGGCCTTGAGTTCTCTTGAGAGTTATCTCCATTTAGGAGGTACAGACATCATCAGGAATCTGGAAGATTTCAACAACTGATGTGGGTTCATTTGTGGTTTTGGTTTGGTTTCTTTTTTTCCCCCTGAAAGGAAAATATCAAATCATTTCTCCTCTAAAAAAAGATTCAACCCCACCCATAAATTCTTGTAAAACAATGGAGTGAAAAATGGCCAATTGCTTTCTCATATCTCTCCCTAGTGAGACTGCACTTTCCCAAGAAAACAGGGAACTGATTGTGATGGCAGTTGGCTTCAGTCGCTTTCCAGCCCCTTCTAGCTGTAATGGCTGTAATATAATGTGACTTTTTAAAGGAATTCTGCATGTAGCTCTTCAAGGGACCGGAGTGTGCTCATTTCCAGGGTCTGGCAGAGGGGATTCACCCCACTTCATTGTCAGAGAGGACAGTGCTAAGAGTAGGATGGTAAATTGTACGTTGCATGGGCCCAGATGGTCTCTCTATGATGAGGATTAGCTGGCTGGTGATCACCTACCACAGCTTTCCCTTGTCTGTTGCTGCCATTCTGAGCAGCTGACACAACTGGTCAACTCCTTTCCTACTGTTCTTACCCCAGGATTACATTACATGGTAATCTAAGGAGAGCAGAAGATAGACTACATTACCTGCTTCACTTAATGAAAAAAATAAACTGCTTTCCTGTTTTGTTGAGGTTTTATTTGGGGGGGAGGGGTTGGGTTGGCAATGCAATGTGATCTCTGAAAGAATAATCTGTCTTGATTTAGCTGTTAATACTGTTTTGGCTATAATCTATACCCTCATCAGTGCAGTAGGCATTTAGCTGTGATTTCAGTACATTTATTTCTAAGCCTTTTTTTTTCCTCCAGAAGTGCTTTTGAATGTATTACAGAGGGTATACTTCATATACATGAGATGAAGATTCCTGTTTGCATAACGATTTGCAGAAAATCTTTGCTACAACTGCTTTTTATTGAGATTAGGGCAGGTCAGCCAGCATTCATGGTTAAGTGGCAAACATCTGTGTTCTGGATAAAACCACTGTCAAAAGAGATTATAATTGTCCAGAAAAGTTCTGTAATATCTTACTTCTATGCATTTCACATAAATGAAACTTCTTTTGGGAGGGGGAAGTTTCCTATTTATCTTAAAACCAAATTGCTGTGCAAAACCACACTGTTGACTATTACTCAGGAAGTTTAGACTTGGTAATGTCGTTATTTTCAGTTAGTGAGAAAAAAAAGACACCAAAACTCAACAGAAGAAGAAAACTTGCATTTGAAAGAGGTTTTGAAATAATTATCCATTCTAATATTTTCATGCTGAATTTTGCATACTGCAGTTGAAATTATATTGCAGCTTTGTAATTCATATGTAGTATTAAGTATTAGAAGTTAACGTGATTTTTTTAACATCTACTAAAACGAATAGTATCTCCATACACACTATGTCAAAGAGCTTTCTTTTGCAGTTACAATAGTGCTCAGTCTGTGTAACAAATCACAATTTCTTAATGTTTAAACTACAAATTGCTGAAGTGACCTCTCTTTTCTTAGTTTTATTATTTAGACTTCTGTTTTCCGATTTTGAAGTTGAGATTTATGGGCAAGACATTTCTGTATCAATACCCACTTCTTTTTTGTAAGCTTGAGAAACAGAGGTGCTGATGTATATCTTCTAGCCATCTGTAAATTTCTACTTGCCAGCACAACACCAGTTCCTGGAGAAACATCCCTTACGGCATTTCTTTCTATTAGGGAACAAATTGAAAAAAGGTGTCTTATAACTTTGGGATGTACCATAATTACACAGTATCAAACAAAGAAGCAGACTTTAATGATTAAGAATAATGTAATTAAGAAGGTACTTTGCTTGCCCAGCTTTCCCAAGCAATCAAAACTTACTTGCTATTTGTTGTTCTCCCGTGTGGGAAAGTCTTGGTATGGTAGGTGGAGGACAAAGGCAGAGCTTCCTACAGTGACGGTGATTTAGATTTAAATTACTCTTACATGTAAGGCCTTCCACTGTCTGCTCTAAAGATCTGGACACTGGATTTTAAAATCGTGCTTTTCATTGACTTAAAGACAAATTAATTCCTATTTCAGTTTGTATTATATTTGGGTTTAAAATGTGTTTTTACTGTGCACATAAACATGAGCAGAAACAAAACAGCAGCTGGCTTTGTGCATCATACCGCGCTTTCTAGATACCTTGGGATTTTTCATTAGGTGTTTTATGTCCTGTAAGGAAACTTCTTAGTGGATGTAATTCTGAAAGTTTTCATAAATTCAGGTCATTCTAAGAGAAAATTGTTTGCTTTTCGGATAGTTGTGCTCCAGTTTCCACTGGCACCTCATGGCAACCTAGAGCTCTTCATATGCAAGACATTTGTAGGACATTTTGAAGTACATTTTTTCAGAATTCATTTATTGTTTATTTTTCTGGCCAAGCTGCAGTAATGCTGCTAATAGTGGATAAAAAATATTGCTACTTAGGTTGTGTGAGGGTTTTCTGATACAGGGAGTATGGTGATGTAGGTGGAATAAATCAGCTCAAGTAGGGCCCCCATACCACCAACCCTTCTTCTCTTGTGTGAGAATACAAATACACTAGTTATGCTCCATTACTGAATAGTGTTGACAAACTACTTGGCTTTCTTGAGCAGGATTTACTCTTTTATTTGGGGAATCTGTTTCAGTAGCTGGGTTTGGCTAGGGTTCTGAGAAGAAAGTCCCCTGGCTGTTTGATAGCCTACAGTTAATTAAGGGTTTCTGTGACATGAAAGGACAGCCTTTCCCCATTCCAGAGGCACTGAGCTGATGCTTTCAGCTTACTTCACTGACTGGAATGGAGATACTGTGGTTTTTTGCTTTGTTCATTAGGGGATCAGTTTTATTTTTGTGGAGAGTCACAACTGTGTATGATCTACTAGGCCTACTAAGAGATTGCAGAAATAAAAGAGACTGAGGCTGACTAGTTTATTACCCCATGAGGCTTTGAGCCAGAGGGGGTAAAGTGCATAAATCCAGGGACATGACATAAGATCAGCTGCTACTTTCAAGAGAGCTGGTTCTGTATCTCAAGGATCTTGATAATTCAGCAACAGAAAAATTATGTCATCCTTGGAACTAAAGTGAGTCTCTTTGCCCAACCAAAAAAGCTGTCTCAGTTAGGCTGCTTTGATTTCAGTGGTATGGACACTCCCAAAGGTACATTTGCTGCGCATTCATATGAGAAACTATTAGGGAAATGTGGGAAGAAAAGCTCAGCAATTTTCTGGGACAAGGGCTGTGATGAGACAAAGATCTCATTAAGTTTGCCATCAACACTGTGATAAGGACTACTGCCTGCTGTAAGCACAGGCATTTCACTTTGTCTAAGTCAATATATTTAATCCTACAGTTCCAGTATCCTATGACACTGTAATCTGTGGTTTACCCAAAAGCTAGAACTAAGAGGCTCATGCTACAAAATACGGAAACAGGGAATGTGGCCCTTTATAAAACAGTATCAAAGAAAACTAGTCTTTGCTACTCTTTGGAGCTGAGAGAACCTTGGCTGGGGTATTTCAATTTCCCACCTCATTTCTGATTAGGAGAGCAAGTACTGAAGAGGAGTACAAGCAAACTAAAGCAAGGAAAAGGTGTTTACGTTGTTAATTGACTGTTCTCCATCTTGCTTCTAGACAGAAGTCTATTCCATACGTCATGTATTCTTGACTAAAATTGTTCTTTACTTAAATTGGGGAGAAATTCTCAGCATGGAATACAAACAATCTAAACCTGTGGTGTTTTGCTTCATTTGCATTCTTGGGATGGTTGGGATGGAAGCTGGAAGAGTGGGTATTTCTGAGAGACAACTGGAACTCTGCTGTTAATCCGGGGAAAATGAATATAAGTTGTGCACAGAGAAAAGTTCTGGAAAATTTGGATTAACAACTGTAAAATGTCCATGGTGGCATCTTGAGAGGCCATTTTAGAAGGCACAGTTTGAAAGTAACTTACCTTTTGTGCAACATTTTGTGTTCCTTAAAGGAGCTGCCTGGATTTAATTTATGAGCAGAACCTCTTGGAATTTTTAGCAGTTCTAAATCTCAGTATGGCTGTTAATTCAGGAAGCAATTGCACCAAATCAGTTTTCTCAGGAAGCATTTCAAGTCTTCCATCTATTCATTAAAGATTCAGCTCATCTGCAGAATCTGTTTACTTGTGACTTGATAATAGTGCAAATATGCATCTGATTTCCACAGAAATGTCACAGAATGTCACATATGGTTATTTATCAGTCTTTCTACTTGTTTTAGTTCTTGTTTTAAGTCCTTCTGAGGTTTTACTGTCTTTTTTTCTTTGTCTTTTTTTTTTTTTCCAAGGGAACCAATTTAATGGATTTTTCATGAAGAATCGTTTAGGATGAAATAGTGTGGTTGTGTTATGGGAGTAGCACCATAACCTTTTGCTGGCACCTCCCTAACTTCTCACCACAGGATGCATTTTCAAAGCTGTAGATGTGCACAAACAACTAGTTTCTGCTTCAAAAGTTTGTTCTAATACTGTGTCACTTCATACCTGCTCAGCAGTCCACTGAGCCCTGACTGACCCAGGGCTTCGGTCTCCCTTAAATCCTAAGTCTCTGGTGGAATCAAATGGAGAGCTTCCATAGCGCTCTGCTTGTGCCCCCTGCTTGAATTTTCCACTTAATTGAGTGGTATGTGCAACAAATGCCAAAATTAATGTTTCTTGCCAAAACAGGGATATGAGACCTCCTGTGATGTGGGTTGTTGACAACAGCTATAAAAATGTTTGCCTTTACATTTGCAGTTGGTGCATAAGAATGTGCGCACTGTTAACTACGCAGTAGGCTGCTCCCCAGCATCTCATCAGGAAAGCTGCTTTTCAGGTTCTGAAGGTGACTAACAACAGATTCAATGGCAAAAAAATCCCCACTCACTGATTTTCTGTGTAGGCTCACAGAAGAATAAAAGAAGACAAGAGAATGGAAGCTAGAATGGAGATACTACTACATGCTGATATTCCTGCAGATGAAAGGAATCAATAGAAATATTACATTCAAACTATGAAGAATTCCTCAGTGGGGGGTTCTAAGTAGTTCTAAGTAGTTTTATGTAAACACTTTTACTGAGAGAGTAATTAGTACGGTGAGCTGGGGCATGCAGTTGGTTTCTGTGAGATAAACATGGTCAGGGCCTGAGACCCATCAATGACCTCTCTGCACCGCAGCCAGAAAAGGGCTGCAGAGAGGGAGAGGGGAGATGGGCAGGACGAGCTGGCTGCAAACAAGGTGTCTTTGGTCGCAGCAATAAACATCTGTGATCAAAACACCAGGGACGTTTAAAGCACTAAGGTTATTGGGAGGCACCATCTGTTGGAGGCCGGGCTTTTGCAGTATTCAGTGGAAGGTGCTACAGTTTTTAACATGGATTCAGTATCTAGGTCCTGGTAAGAAAAATCTTCCCTTTCAATCATGTTTGTAGAGAAGTCTTTGTTCTCAGTGAATAGGTTTCTGCAAATCTTCGCGAGTAAAACCATTTAGCAAGCAAATGAAGAACTTAAAAATTATCTTTATAATCCAAAAAGATCGTTTAGCAATGTTAAAAAAATACAGAGTAAAAGCAAGTCAACCAATTCTTTTATTCCCCCTGAACAAAAGTTTCCAAGGTGCTCACCATCTCCAGCAGCAGGCAGTAGAAACCATTTCCAATGGGATTAAGACTCCCACAGTACTCACAACACATGCAAGCCTCTAGTTTATTAAAGACTTGTAAAAGAAAGAAAAGCCCACCCAGTTATCTAACTTGTTAGCCAAAAGATGTTAGCACATACACCAAATTTGTTTCAGTGCAC
Source organism: Sturnus vulgaris (assembly GCF_052056855.1). Lineage (NCBI taxonomy): Eukaryota > Metazoa > Chordata > Aves > Passeriformes > Sturnidae > Sturnus > Sturnus vulgaris. Next base: position 21,067,424 of record NC_142283.1, read on the forward strand.
AGCACAAAAATTTACTGTTAATGAACTTACATGCTGTAGTCATGGAAGTGTAACAGAAAAGAAACATCATCACATTCAGTATTACAAGGTATTGTGTAGGATTTTTGGCAAAGTTTTCCTGGTGAAAAGTGTCTGAAATGTCAGTATAAATGTTAATGACAAATATAGTCCACACTGATCACTAAAAGCAAATTTGGTCCTCCTTTTTGAACTGACTTATTTTGTTAAACCCTGTCTGGCTGTGTTTGGAATGTGGATATTCTGCTATTACTCTCGCACTATGGCTCAGTCACTGAAAACTCACTGTGGCACCTGATCTTGGTTTTTGACTTGACACCTATTCTGCTCCTCTTTCCACCTAATATCATCTGACTTTGGTAAGCAGCTGCACTACCCTCATACCTTTTTTTCAGACTGATACAGATATTTTCTGATAGCTTTATGACTTTTGGAACAAAGCTTTTCTGACTGATAAGGGAACCTATTGAACACCTTTCCATACAGAGTGGTTCTTTGCTATTTTGCATTTTTAAAATCTTTTTTAATTGCTATTTTTGCATCTTTTTATTTTAATATTTTTAATACAGACAAGTTTCACTTTAAAAACATAAAGTATAGAAGCGATGTACTGTCTCTCCAGTGCACTTTATTTTGTATTTTATGGGAAAAAACACCAATCTGTTGAGGAACTTCTTAATTGTTACAAAGAGTGAGCTCTCCCTTGATTCTAATCCCAGTCTATGCACAGAAATAAAGTAGCTCTAAAAGTTCCTGACTGTTTATTTGGTATCTAAACAACAAATTCTGCTAAAGAAGTACCTCAGAGACGGATTTTATTTGGACCATGTAACCACTAACTTCTAGGCAAATTCAAGAGTAAGTCCTGTTCTTGAGTAGCCCATCATCTATAAAAAACAGGAGATGGAAGACTATGGAATGTGAAAGACTAGAGCTGAAATGGCTTATTCAAGATCATGGAAGATGGTGCTGGACAAATCAGCATTGAAAATAAGCCCGGTTTTCTTAGGACTTGTTTATAGAAGTGCCCACAGATCTGAGCTGCTCTAGATTACATAGGGTTACATAGGGGATTATGCAAATAAAATTGGTACTGAAAGGATGACCACTCAGTCCCTGTGGGCATTTCCAGTCTTTACTAGATGCAGCTCTCACAGCATCCTGGAGACTTCCCTTTCTTTTCCCAGGTGGGAGCCCAATCCCACACTGTAGCAACAATAAACAAAATAGGGAGTGTTGAGGCTGACCCAAAGCTCACAGATGTTAAGGGCTCAATCTCTTACTTCCTCAGGAAGAGCAATTGCAATCTGACTCACCGCTGTGCCCTCCTCCCGTCCAGGAAAGAGCCTCCTCCTGCTGCCAAGCACGGCACGGCCAAACAACAATCAGCGATGTTCGCTCTGCAAAATACACCCAGCTGCACCGGGCCGGGCAATTCGCTTTTCTGCTGAGCTGCATTCAAATGTCATAGACAAACTTCGGAAGTTTAATTAAATGTGAGAGTATTTAGTGCTGTGACAAAATAACACACCTCTAGTGCAGTGGGTTGTTTCTGCTTACAGTCAAAAATATTTCCCGCACTTAAAACTTGTCATTGATCGTAGACTATTTATCTGATGCACGTTCCCTTGGCTGCCTTCAGGAGTGTTTGTTTTCCTATGGTTTCCAGCAGTTTCCCTGTGGGTGGTGCTGTGAATGCGGGCACTTTGGGCAGTCTCACCGTAGCACGAGCTCGCTCTGGTGCCCACAGTGCAAGTTGCAGTTGAAACTTTCAAACCCCTGCAAGCCCAACTGGGTTATAAAATCATAGACCATTCGTCTCTGTTCGCACTGTTTCTAAAGAAATGAATGCCACAGATGATTGGAGGTCAGAAATTATAATTTATTCTATTTTTGAATAGAATAAATATTCTACTAATTCTGTTCTCTCCAAATAGCTGTTGCTCAGGAAACTGTCACCTTTCTTTAGTGTACACAGTAAAGCATTTACAGCTAAGATGATAACCAGGCAGCAAAACCATTTTTTCTCTCTGTTAGCTCCAGAAACAATCCAAAGTTTACAGGAAAGGTTAATCATGAATTAAAGTTCATCTGTGCAGAGGGAATATGTAGATGATTTCCCCAAAAAAGTAATTCTGTGCATTCCTTAAAAAATACTCTGTTCCCCTAGATTTAAGCATCTATTAAATGATGCTTAAACAGAACAACTACATTCTGAATAAGACTGTCTCATACAAAACTTGCAATAATATAATGATTGTGTGCATTTGTACTTAACCCACTGCTGGTTCAACTAAACACAATGCACTCTGCTACTCTTTGTGCCTCACTCTGTTCCTTTGCTTCACCATGGGGTCACTCCCACAGGCTGCAGCTCTTCATGAGCTGCTCCAGCATGGGTCCCTCTCACCGGGTGTATTCCTTCAGCAACAGGCTGCTCCGGTCGCCCACGGGGTCACAAATCCTGCCAGCAAACCTTTTCCAGTGTGAACCTGCTGCCTTACCATGGTCTTCCCTGTGGGCTCCATCCAGAGAATCTGCTCCTGCAGCTGGACCACCTGCTTTCACTCCTTCTCCACCCAGGTGTCTGCAGGGCTGTTTCTCCCTCACAATTCTTCCACAATTGCTGCAAAACGCGTTTTATATTTTCCCAGACACATTCCCAGAGAGGCACCGTCTCAGAGGGTCCTGTGGATCCGGTGGGAATGCCGTGCCAGGCCTGCAGCCCCCGGGTGCCCGCACCCAGCACCGCCCTCCGCACTCGGGCAGCCAAAATCCGCGGGGCACAGAAAGGGCAGCGTATTGCACTTTCATTGCTCAATACAGAGAGTTCCCAAGGCTGAAAGCAGCGCTTTCCATGGGGAAATAGTAAATAGAGGAAGAAAAAAATTGCACACCATAAACTCTAAGATTAACATAAAAGAAGTAACTGTGGATTAACTTTAACCAGAGGTGTGATGTCTTACACCAGGGCAGCCTGGTCTTGCAATCCAGCCCAGCAATGGCCTCGTTGGACACGTGGACAGGACAGCCTGCTCCTTCCCACCTTTCACAGCCAGCTTGAGAAAGCAGGGCTGGGCAGGACTGATCCTGGGTGCTACCACCTCCATCCCGAGGCTCTTCTTGCCCTCTGCATCTCTTCCTTACCCTTCGCATCCCTTGCTCTCCCCTTGTCTTCCTCGTCTCCTTCCCTTTCCCACCCATTCCTTTCTCTTCCCTATCTCTTCCTCTCCTCATCCCATCATATCCTTTCCTTCCCCTAACCCTACCTCTCCTCTCCTTCTCCCTTCCCTCCCCTCCATTCCCTATCCCTTCCTTTTGTATGGAAAATCATGCTATGAAAAGCCAGTGTCCATAAAGGAAGACAGAGGAGTCCTGCAACTTTATTCCAATACAGGGAGGGAGTTCACTGGGGCACACGCCCACGGGGTTTTGTGTCTCGAAGTTTTGGAGGACACAACCTCCTTTTATCCTAAACTCCTGGTCCCACGTTGCCCTCTTCCTTTCCCCATCGGCTGAGGTACTAGGAAGGTACAGCCTTCCTCAACCACCTACCACATATTCTCCCTTGAACCTGGCATTTCACCCCTAAGGTCAGAAACCCAAACTTGTGCAGATCCCTGCCTGTTTGAGGAGCCAGGCTGTCCGGGCTCTGCAACAAACCTGCTGCTTGAGGTTAACGGCGACATTAAGACCCATTTCAAAGACGTTAACACCCATACTTTCACCCATCGAACTGTTTGTAAAGACATTAGCGCACATTTTCCCTATCACTTCCCCCCTCCTATCCTCTCCCCTTCCTTCCCCATCTCTTCTACTTCCCTCCTTTCCCTTCCTTTCCTCATCCCAGCCCACCATATCTCTTCCATTCTTTTCCACAACCCTTCTCCTTCCTTCCTGGAATCCTTCCTATCCCCTCGTTTCCATCCCTTCCTCCCCTTTCCCTTTTTCCTGCCCATCCCATCGCGCCTCACCGCACACTACAGTTCCCAGCGGGCGGCGGGGCTGGCGCACGCGCAGTGGGGGCGCACCGCCCCGCCCCGCCCCGTGTTGTCCCTCCCCCGGGCGGCGGGGCCGGGGCCGGGCACGGGCAGTGGGGCCGGGACGGACCGGGCGGCGCAGCGGGGTCGGGCGGCGCGGAGCGATGGCGGCGGCGGGGCTGAGGTTCGACGGCCGGGTGGTGCTGGTGACCGGCGCCGGAGGAGGTGAGCGCCGGCCGGGGTGAGCGCCGGCCGGGGTTTCCGCACCCGGGAGAGGCGGCGGAGCTGCTCGGGGGAAGCCCGGGCGGTGCGGGCTCCGCGCAGCCGCCGCTGCCCGCGGCCCTGACAAGTGCCCCGGTGGCAGCCGGTCCGGCTTCGGGGGGACAAGCGGATTGTTTCCGCAAAGGAGAGAAGGGGGAGGCGCTGTCGGTGCCGGCCCCGGCCGTGCCAAGGCTGTGCAGGGGTCAGGGTCGTGTCTCCTGCTGCCCTCGGGAGCTGCTGCCGTCGGAGGCCGGCCCGACACTGCCCGCGTTGGGAACCCCTCCGAACGTGGGGGATTTCTGCTGTTTAAACACACGCGGGGAGCAGCGCCTGTGCGCGGCGCTCAGCATGGGTGTCCTCCTCCAAGCGCTGTCCTGGTATCCTTGGAGCCTTGGACCTGGTGGCTGAGGCGTGTGACCCGTGTGGCTTGGCACGGCGCTGCTCCGGCCGGGCTGTCACCGTGCCGTCCGTGCTGCGCACAGCGGCCGCCCACCGGCTGCTGCCTTCCTGCCCGCGCTGCTCCGGGAGCCGGCCTGCGGCAGGTGGGAGCGGCGGGGAGAGAGACATCCCTGACAGCAGCAGGGCTGGCCTGCGCTCTTGGTGGTCTGCAGGCTTCGTCTCTCCAGGGAGCGTGGTCGGCAGTGGAATGCTTGGTTTTGCCAGGAACTGTTTTTGTATTTGTTGTTATGGCGTGGGAGTGGTTGGTTGGGTTTTTCTGTTTCTTTCCCTTTTTATTATTTTTTTCTTTCTCTGCATCTTTTTTCTCTGCACCTTTTCCTACTCTGCTGTCAGTTTGAATGAGTGAGAGACAAAGTTTGAATTCGTGATGAGCTCTTTAGGAAACTTGTTCAGCCTTACCTTGAAAAGGTTCTGCCCTCCCCCCAGTGGCGTTTTGCTCTTATTTTGTGGTGCCGCACATAGCCAGAGGAGTCATCTTGGGGCCTAGATTAAGTGATGTCTTGTGAAGAAGATGTTTTAGAAAGCACTGAACAGTCCATGTACATGACATTAAGGTGACCAACCTGATAATAACTGAGACCAGGTTTTCTTAATGGTGCTTTTCTGCTTTTACCGGATCTATATTTGTGGCCTTTTCCCTATATAAGTTTCACTGAAGAACAGGTTAAGACATTGCATAATAGTAAAACAAGGTCACTGTGGCAGTAATAAAGCTTCCAGAAAGTATTGCACTGAGTAAAAGTTGCATGTCATAAATGTGTGTACAGTGACCCTTGTACTCTTAGGGTTTGACTGCTTGAAAATGTTTTGTTCATAGAGAAAATTCCTTGTGTGTTTTATTTCACAACAGCTTTTTAGTAAATTTAAGCCAAGATTAATAGAGGTCTACAGATTAGTTCTCGTTTTGCTTTTATTTAATTTACATCATGGTAAAAAAAAAAAGCGTTTTTTCAGCATTGATTTTTTGGATGCTGGTGAACAGATCAGAGCTGGGAATTTAATTAGACATCTGTATCACTAATTTGTGTTAAAGTGATACCTGTTTTCACGTACACACATGTCTAAAAAGTGTTTCTTTCCCCTTTGAGCAAATTCTTTGTGAATTACTGTGTTGGACATAGTTTATACAACCTATGTTGTTCTTTTTAAGATTAGTTTTGATTCTCAATCCTTGCTTAGCAGTTGAGAAGGCCAGTACATATAACGTGATCTGGGTTTTATGCACTTCTCAGTGTCTTTTCAAAACAAAACAAAGAAAGGTTTTCTTGGACTTGGGTTACATGAGCAGTGGATGTATGTGCATCTCACATGTGATACTCTCCGTTGCAGCACCTAAGAGAGTCTTAAGGAAATTTTCAACTTGTTGCTGTGAGATTAGTGTGCTTCAAAACAGTCTATACAGTTCTTTTTTTCCTTTTTTTTTTTTTTGAGAACTGGTTTTTAATGTCCTGGTGAGGTGCAAAGAGATACTGTTGGCATTCTGAGAAACTCTCTTCTGTCTGATCAATTTTTGATGATTTGAATCTCCTTTTCTTTTTAAGTGAGTAAAAAAAGGATCAGTGCCATTAATCCCAACAATTTTTGACTGGTACAGTGGATAATATATCTGTAAATCATTTATTGTAATGAATGCCAAACACAACTAGAATCTAAGCCAGAGTGAAGATTCAAGACCCTTGCTTTTGTATGTGACGCAGAAACGACAGTCTTCTCTTAGGATAGGCAAACTATGTATCTGTTTGGTTAACTGAGGTATTAGGAATTCCTTTGTATCCAAATGATTTTGTCAGTACATCTTCAGTTAAATTTTGTTCACTTTCTTTTTCAAATCCTAACTTTAACTAGGAAAGTATATTATTCACTTAGAGTGTAATTAATTAACTTGAAACATCCCCTCCTTCTTCAGTATTACAATAGGACATTAAAGGTTCTTCCTTTCAAGTGTATTTTTATATCGCAAGCACAAGCTCAGCAGTGTACAGCTTTCCCAGATGCTTCTGTTGAATCCAATAACAAGGAGTAAGCATGCTTTGTTTGGGTTTTTTTTTCTCTTGATTGGAAGTTTTGTTTACTATTTATATTTTGTCTTATAAAAGATTTTGAGCTGCTGGGGGAAACAATGTTTTACTTTGAACCTGCAAGGTGTTTGTGCTGAATTGGTGTGTTTTTCTTGATGCAATCAATTTTTATATAGCTTTTGTCTGAATTATGATCCAGGAAACAAATTCACTCTTGTTTTTAACTTTTTTTTTTTTTTTTGAAACTAGGTTTGGGCAGAGCATATGCTCTGGCTTTTGCTGAAAGAGGAGCTTCAGTAGTTGGTAAGTTTTATCTTAACTAACTTGATCTAGACAGTAACCTTTGCCTTTTCACATAGCTTGCATTCAACAGTCCATGCCCTTTTTGACAGTAACCTTTGTTATTTAATAGTTTTCTGTCTTATCTTTTGCTGTTTAATTTTGCCCCTAAGCTTTATGTTCTTTTGAAACAAGTTGCCCATGTTTGTCCAAGGGCTCACGTTTGCTGGAAGGCCAATTTGATTAGATAATTTCCTAGATTTGATTCATCTATGCCTACAAGTCTTTACTGCAATCTGTGGCCAGACAGTATGTTGTCTTAGGTAAATACTGCTCAGAAGCTTCCAGTATGACCATTTGAATATGTGAATATGTTGTCTTACAGTGCCTTCTCCCAAGAAAGAAGTTACTGAAATGTAACTCAATAGCATTGTTTCTTTCTGTGGCTCATGGGACAGAAGAGATCTGGTCTTGGTGTCAGTGCCAAATAGCTGTCACTGAAGGATTTCTGGTGGTTTTGTAGTTCCTTGGTTGAACCTTAGCAGGGCATATTTAGTTGTGAAAAATGCTGTATCACAAGAGGATCCTGAAGGTTAAGTTGTATTTTGGGTACTCACCAGCAGTCGGCTTTGCCATTTTTAGGTTGGCTCTTAGGAAAACTTAATTCGCTGAAAGGGCTGTCAGGCACTGGAAAAAGCCAGGGAAGTAGTTGAGTTACCACCACTGGAGGCATTTAGAAGATGTGTAGATGTGGCACTTAGGGACATGGTTTACTCCTGGACTTGGCAGTGTTAGGTTAGTGGTTGGACTTGACCTCACAAGATGTTTCCAACCTAAATGACTCTATGATTTTATGATTTCACTGCCTATGAATGAATTTGTACAGGTATTATTGATGACTTCAAGATTAAATGTTTAGAGAGATTACGGACAAGAACTTGTTCACTGTTTTTGTGCAGTTTTCTAATGGCAATCCCAATCTCAGTTTACAAAATTTCATAAAAATTGTTTGGTTTTACTTCACTGATTAAAAATGAGTATTTCTTTAGATAACCTCAAAAAATCGAGGTTGTTTTTTCTTTTTTTTTTCTGTTAATTGCTGTCTTTGATACTTGCTGTATTTACAAGGGATGTGAATAATTCACATCGAGTTCTTATTTAACAAAAATTATGTCACTAAAACAGTCCAAATATTTTATAGGGACTCGCTGTAGATGGTGGTGGTCTGACTTTTGCAGAATGATAAAGAAAATGTATTCTGTTGCCTGACTACATCTAATTCTCCCTTGTCTCTTGGCCTCATTGTGTAATAACTAAACAACACGTTAAGAATTGACTGTAAGGGGAACCTATTGTTTCCATTCAGCTTGTCCTGCAGTGTTACCTCTTCATGTTTGCATTTGTTTCTGTTGTTCTCTTAAAATTCTGACTTCAAGAGCTGAGAAGTTACTTGTATAAATATTCAGTTTTTAAAACTCAAGCAGATATGACGCTCATATCTACCTTGTCTCTTTAAAACAAGTTCCCTTTTATAAGTTACAGAAATGAAGGTATGTTGTAAGAACAGTGATCAAATACTCTGGAGGAATATTTTGAGTAGTTGGAAGAGTAACAGTAGGCCCCAGCATGACACCTTTGTCCAGTCCTGCATCTCTGTTGAGTGAGTTGCTGTTGGTGTGGTTAGGCTGACTAGAGCAAGCTAGGTGGAAAACTCTCTGTTCTCATCACCTAAAGGCAGCCTGCTACCACTGTTTTTTGTCATTCCTTATCTCTTTCATGCATCTTACGAGGAGAAGTTGAAAGAAGGAAAAAGGGATGATTTGGTTTTCTCTTGCATCCTGTGTAATGCCCAGATCTGCTGTTTCTTCTGGTCTGTCTGAGGGCTCTTGTGTGAAGCATCTCTCCTGATGTGTATCCTATTTGTATTTTTGTTTGCATAGTGAAATGGTATTGAATTGCATGAATCCTTTAAAATACAAACCAGAAGATGCAATCTATCAGTACACCTGCATTGTTCATCTCTGTTTGGTCTGTGACACCAGCGTACCGCAAGAAATGAGCTGCCTTATTGTTTAAAAAACTTGTACTGTTGATATCATGTGCTCTGCACCAACTGTTTCACCCTTCCGATTTACTTCTTCTACTCTGCTAATGACACACTCCTAGCCTTAGAGGAATTCTTCCCAAGGTTCAGACTATAGCTATGCTCTGCCAAAACTGCTGCAGTCTTTGGCTCTTTTTGACTGTATGTTTTCAACTGAGAATTGCATGATATAAAGCTTGGGCTTAAAATAATGGTTTTTGTCTATTTTATTGTTAGGGTTTCTTTTCATTGCTCTATCACACTCATAGAGTTACTATTTTCAAAGCCTGGAATAGCTCAACTCTTTCCTGCATACTCATTTTTGTTTCAGCTCCATTAGTGCCTGTGCTCGGCCTAAGGTACTTTACCACCTCTGAAAATTTTACAAAATATTTAATTAAGGTTTTGTCAGAAAATTACTATGGAAGTGTGGGATAAGCATATATAAACTTGTCTGTGGTAGAGAGTTGTAAGGTCTTAACAAGACTGAACGGTTTGTATATGTTTACCACCCAAATTGTTCACTCTTCTTTCCCAGGTGTTATTCCTGACTTGCTTTCCTTTAATGTCGTGGATTTGCAGACTGAACAGTCTGCCTGTGTTGCCTATCCTAATTTATCAATACACTTAGAGATTTTCCTTAATGCCTCACTTGAGTTGTGTTGGCTGCTTGTTTGGGTTGGTGGATACCAGTCTTTGTCTCTGTCGTTTTTTGCATCAGTCTGTTAAGGTACTTTTACTTCCTGCTTCAGGCTGGGCATTTTTTTGGGTTTGGTTTGTTGAGGGTTGGTTGTTTTTTCTGTTTTTTTTTTTCACATGTCATATCCCTCCCCTTTTGATATTCACTTCTTCTGGACTTCAGCATTTTTATTTACTCAAAAATTTCTACCATGGTTCTACATTTCTCCTAAAGTGCTGCACACAAAGCTGAATATAGAATTCCAGATGAGACTTCTTGAAGTGGATAGTACGGAGTGATTTTCGTCCTGCAAACCGTATTCCTGTTTACACAGAGAGTTAAAAAAAAGCAAAACGACAAAATGTGTCTATTTCATTTTGCGATGATACAACAGACTTGACATTGCTGGTTTTCGTTAAGACCAGCAAGAATATCCTGCATGTTTTGTGGATTTCACTGTGTTTGGCTTCTTTAGGTCAGAAGGCAGAAAGCTGGAATTCACCATAGCAAAAGACTCTTTAGTAGAATACCAGTATTAGATGTAAATTCAGTCAATTCTGGCTTTCTTACAATTCCATTTTGTACTCATTTAAACAACTTCTTACCATGTTTTGAAGTTCTTTGTCCAAGTACAGTGTTTGTATGGGATTTTTGTTCCCCTGGTAGTCCTGTGAAGCTGTGGGATGTGCAGGTGCAGGAGTTTAGCAGAGTGTGGCAGCCGTACATTCGTGCCCTAGCACAGAGCGCAGCCTGGAGTAGCTCTGTGCCAGGTGGGCCTGTTATCCCACAGGAGCAGGATCTGAAGCTCCAGAGCAGGCACTTCTGACTTTGTTCCCACAGCTGGATCTCTTCTGTGGTGGTGGTAACTGGTAACATTTAGCTACTCTATTAAACACGAACAAAGCCTTGCCCCTCTTGCTTATGGTTCCTGCAATGGCTGGAGACTGGCATAAATTGCCTGTGATTGGGGTGTAATCTAGGTTTTAATCTATGAACTGCAACACAATTACAGAGGTAGCATGGGCAGGGCAAGCAAGTTGAATTCATGGTGGGGGGGGAAGGTTCTGTTTTCCATGTTATTTGTCAGGTAAAAGGGATGATGTATATTGCACTGCTTTAAAAAAAAATAATCTTATGTCCTACTATTTTTCTCTTGTCATCTGTGGTTTTCAGTAAGATCCAGATGCAGCAGACTTCATTAGTACTCCTTATAACTTCCAATGTGATAATGAGGTAAGGACAGACCATGAAGTCTGAGTGTTGACAACAAAAATTTCATTTCTTTGTCATGCACAGTGAATGATCTTGGAGGTGATTTTAAGGGATATGGCAAAAGCTCCTCAGCTGCTGACAAAGTTGTCGATGAAATCAGAGCAAAAGGAGGGAAGGCAGTACCCAATTATGGTATGTTATTTTTCCAGATGAGTGCAATGCTTTATCTGTAGGAATAGTTGACATGTTAAATGAAAAGCTGATGCTGCTTAATGGAAGACTACTGCCAGTTTACCAGTAAAATATACATTAAACAGTTGTAATATCATGTGGAGTGGGGAGAGAGATGCTAAAAGCAAATGCATTCATTGCTTCTTTTAATTAAGATTTGTCTACTAATGTCCTTTTCTTTTATCTGATTTTTTAACATTAAAATATTAAGCAGCTGTCCATCTGCAGTTTTCAGAGGCAAAATGGGAATGGATAGTTCTTGCTTGCTTTGCTTCGTTTTTTTTCTTGGAATGGCTAATATCATACCATTTAGACTTCTGTGCGAGATTTGCTTTAGGTCACATGCAGATAATGGCTGGATTTGAATTTGGTTTTCACTGAGGCTGTTCACAATTTATTTTTCTTACCTCTTAGTGGAATTAGTTGTTAATATCCTGGAAGTGCAGTATATCCAGTTAATTTTATTTGACAATTTGTACTTTTTTCTTATAGATTCCGTGGAGGATGGTGAAAAGCTTGTGAAGACAGCCCTTGAGGCTTTTGGGAGGATAGGTACAGTTGCTTAATTCATGTTGAAACTTGTTTGCAAGTGCAAAGCCATTATAAACACTGCAATTAACAACATGTGTATGAAATACGTTTTGATGAAGTGTAGTACTCACCAATCCTTGATGCTCATAGTCAGTGAAATCTGAGTAAGGGGCTTTCAGCTTTTAATCTGAATGGTAACTTTTCTGGGTTTTTTGGTGGGTTTAGCAGAAGTTTAAAGCTTAGTATATGATTCTTATTTTCCTGCCCTTCAGATTTTTGGTACTTCGATAATAGTTAACAATTTCTGTCACAAAGCACAGCGTCTATGGAGTCTTATAACTAGCTGCATAGAATTAACATAAATAATGTTATTATGAAAATAAAATTTCCAAAAAGTTTTGGAAGTTTTTCTGCTTACATTAGGTCAAAATGTATTAACAGAAAGGAGAAAATAAAACCCTGAGGTAATTAAACTTCTTTTTAACCGTGTGATTGCCACATTTAAAACCACTTGATGATTTTAACTAAGGGTTACATAGCTAAAAGTACATGTAATCAAAACCAACAGGAACCCAATTAAATATCTGACAAGAAATTGTTATGATCCAGGTCGCTCTATCAGCTTTGTGACTGTAGTCTCTCTAGTTTTCAATTGGGCTACTGCAGCAAAGATGGTGGTGCAAACTGCCCGATCGGAGCATTCTGAAATCCAAAGCAGGCTTTGAAACTGTACAGGATGGCTGCATCCTGCAGGTATTGGACTCCTAGGCGGCCAGCACTTCACAGCTATCCCTCCCTTTCAGACTTTGTCCTGTTGAGGTCCCTGTCAGGTTGAGACTTGCCTGTCTTGAAGTATTATGTTGTAGTTATTGTCCAAGGGTAGAATTCATTAATCAGGACAAGAAGCTATAGAATATATGTAATATCACGTATATATCCAATGTTCTTGTCTGTATATCTTGGAAGTGTGAGAAAAATAGAAGCAGGCTTGTATTTTATCAGTGCATTGAATTAGTTTCCTCTTTTAATTTCAGATATTGTTATAAACAATGCTGGGTGAGTATATCTGAGGGTTTTGTCCTGATTGAGTTTGGGCTGTCCGTTTTGTGCAAACAAATGTTGATCTTGTGTTTGTTTTGTTTTCCTAATGTTGTGGTTTAGGATCCTGAGAGACCGTTCCTTTGTTCGGATAAGTGATGAAGACTGGGGTGAGTTGATTTAAAAATTACTTCAAAATGTAGTTTCTGTGTGAAAGGTGACATGTACATCCCTCCCACGGTAACAAGAACGGAATCAGGGAAGACTTAACTTTTGCCCTTCGAGCTTAGTGGCAAGCTGCTTGTGTTCAGTGTGCAAACCAGGTCTGTGCTGCAATGCATGGTAAGGTGTATGTATTCCAACGGGGAAGAAGGGCTTTTCTTCCCACTCTTGGTTGCCAAATGCAATAAGAAAAAGAGCCATGTGAATTACACACAATAGTTTTTGTGAGCAGAACATTGCTAGTGCCAGCATTGAGTGGCTGAATACTAAACAGGCTTAAAAGGCCCAGAACTAACTAGAGAGGAAAGCAAACTGATGTGCAAAGGTGCAGAAGAAAAAGCAAAACCTTCAGTGAGATGGTAGATGGTGATAAGCCAGTGGAGAAAACTTTTACAAAGATAGTGTATCTTCTGTATTCTTGTCTGAGTCTGCTTAAGTGCAGGAATTTTGAATGCTTTTGAATTCTGTGCAGGAGAGCCCCATCCGAGAGGCAGTGTATGTGGGCAGCCCCTTCATGATCAGTGTATGTTCAGGCAAGTACTGTAAAATGGTCTGTCAAGACAAAAAAAAAAAAAAGCCCATCATTCTTTTTGTAATAGTTTCAGAGTATGAAGAGAGTGCATTTTTATCATGAAGAAGAAACATGGTGCATTTCAGGTTGGGAGACGAATTGTGGAGTTACTGAACTGATGTCAATTTGTTCCTAGATATAATTCATAGAATTCATTTGAGGGGATCATTCCTGGTCACCCGAGCTGCATGGAACCATATGAAAAATCAGAAGTTTGGCAGGTAAAAATGTGTCTTCTGTTTTACATTTTTCAGTAGGGTATAACAGACTGATGTATGGCCAAACAGTGAAGGAGGCATCTTGCATTCTTTTCTTTCACTTTCTCAGGGGTGAAGCAAAATCAGTTCAAATGCCTTTTTAGTTCTGATGCCTCTTCTCCACTTCCTCAGCCAAATGTGTAAAGCTTTTTCTTCCAATAAATTTAAATGTATTTTTCTGACTTTCCCGAACAGAAGTTGTTACAATGCAGAAAGACTATTTCCGTTAATGGGGACTGGTTAGAAATGTTTGTTACTTGTATGTTACTGCAAGTTTGAGGGACTCTTGTTCTGCTTTCCCTCTTATTCAAGTGACTGATAAATGCAATTCTGCTCCTAGGTCATGCGTTTTTTTTGTTTGATGTTTGGTTGTTGGGAGTTTTCTCTGTCAGTTTTAACCCTTTGGACAAATATTCTTGTCTTAAAAGCTATGGGAGTGTTCTTAGTCTGTTTTGGTATGTATTACTGTTAACTCAAAAATAGTGCAGCGAAATCAGATTTTTTTTTTCATTTTTGTGATTTTATCAAAAACCTTATCAAAGCACTGACTTAACCGTGCCCACATGTTGAAAACTGTGTGAGCTGTTTCCCCATCCTGTGACCTAAATAACATTCATTCTCATCCAGGGAACTGAACTGTGAGGATAGTGAAAGTCTTAAATCTGGGAGTTTAAAATTATCTTAGTTCTTCCAAAACAGCATAATTCTAGAGTTGCATCCATTTAAGATAATGCTTCCCTTGTCTCCTTTTCTGTATTTGCTCAGATACGAGTGGTAGTGAGTGCTTCTGCAGTTTATGGATAGGCATATGCCATCTGCAAAATCCCTTCTTTACATAGAGTTTGTAGCTTTTCTTCATCGTATTGAACCAGTACTTGCAACACATCTCTTTACTTAGAGATGTGTTTACTTAAAATCTTTGGATTATTGGCAGTAAGGCAGATAAAAAAGTGAAGTATATGTTGATCCCAGCTATGCAGAATGTTTAGAAGTAGATTTCAACAGTGTCTGGTAAAGCTTTGTGTTGGTTTTGCATGACCTAGTTTTTGGCAGCAGTGGTATCACAGAGGTGGCTTCTGTGAGAAGCTGCTAGAAGCTTCCACAGTGTCCATCAGAGCCAATCTCAGATGGCCAAGGCTGTGCCAGTTAGATGGTAACGCTTCTGTGATAACAGATTTAAGAAGAAAATCAAAACAAAAGGACACACAATTTTTTCTACCTAGAGAAGAGGAGGAGGAGGTGAGAACATGTGAGGAAAACAACATGAAAATACCACAGTCAGTGAAGAAGGAGAGGGAGAAGGTGCTACAGGCACCAGAGCTGAGATTCCTCTGCAGGCTGTGCTGAGACTATGGAGGAGCAGCTGTATCCCTGCAGTCCATGGGGATCCATGGGGATGCAGAGATCCACCTGCAGCCCATAGGGGAGGTGCCCATGGTGGAGCGGGTGGATGCCTGGAGGATGCTTGATCCTGTGGGAGACCTGGTGAAGAGATGGGGTCCCTGCTTCCAGGCTGGAGCAGCCTGTCCTTGGAGGACTGCACCCCATGGAAGAGAGACCCATGTCGAAGCAGTTTTGGGAGGACTGTGTACCCGTGGGAAAGACTCGAGTCGCAGCAGTTTTGACAGAACTGCTGCTCTTGAGAGTGGACCCATGCCAGAGAAGGTCACAGAGAACTGTGTCCCGTGAGAGGGACCCCATGGTCTCACAGGGGAAGGACTCCTCTCCCAGAGCAGCAGGAGAAAATCTCAGAGATGAACTGACCAAAACTCCTACTCCATCTCCCTGTGCTGTCTCTGGGAAGGAGGGAGGAGGGGTTGAGGGAAGAAGAGGGCTTATTTTGCTTCTTACTATCTTTCTCTGTTAGAAATAAATTCACTCTGTACGTTTAAGTTGAGCCTGTTTTGCCCTTCGAGTGTTTTCTCCCGGTCCTTTACTCATGAGCCCTTCATTAACTTTTTTCTCTCCCCTGCCCAGCTCTGGCAAGGGAGTGTGAGCAGGCTTTCGTGGGTGTCTGGCATTTGGCCAGTGTCAATCCACGACAGGCTTCCTTTAGAAGTGAAGGTGTAGACCCATTTCTTTAAAATTGAGATGACCTGCAGCACAATGTTTTCTTGCCTAAAACCAGCTGTGAACTGTAGTGGTTTTAGAGCTCTAGAGTGAGCAGTTCATTCACCTGCAAAGCAATGACGAGGACAGCAAAGAGCAAGACTTTCCTTTCATGTCTTCTTCTGTCATGCATTTAATGCATATTAGAATTCTTTGAATGTGAATTCTGTGAGAATAGGTCTTCAGATATTACCAGGTAGATAATATTAAGGGAAGTAGTTTTCAGTAAAGTAATTTTCGTGTGAGTGCTGAAACCTTTTATTAGTTGTAAGAATAATACCACCTGAAATGCGGATAGAAATAAAAATAATTTACTTTTCTTTATACGGGACAGAATGTCTTTCCTAGTGTTGCAATATCACTCAGAAAGCCTCATGACTTTGTTAGTTTTCTGCTACTCTGACAATGCATCAGGATTTGTGAGATATTTGCTATCCATCAGATATTAAATAGTTACCTGATTGTTAGCAAAACCAAAAACCAATCTTTTCTTATTTGTGTACTTTGTTTTGTGGACTATGGAGACTATAAGGCCAAAACTGGAAAATTCTGTTGTGTAGAATGAAATAACTTTAAGAAATAATTTAATTTTTTTCTCTCTCTTCTCACCTAAGAATAATTATGACATCCTCAGCTGCGGGAATATACGGAAACTTTGGTCAGGCAAACTACAGCGCTGCTAAACTTGGCCTTTTGGGTCTCTCAAACACAATTGCAATTGAAGGCCGGAAGTATAACATCCACTGCAACACAATTGCTCCTACTGCTGGATCCAGGCTGACCCAGACTGTCATGCCACAAGGTGAATAATTTAAGGTCTACATGTACTGATATTTTTCAGTGAATTGAAGCACAACAAACTTTCTCACCTCTTAGAAAATGCAAGTCCTTCACACTTCATGTACTACCAATTAATTTTTCGTACTATCTTTTTGTCTTTGAACTGTCAACGAACTTATTTTGTCTGTTGTAAGGAATTCTTACTTTCTGCCTCAAGATATGAAGCAAGTTTTCTCATTTGCAAAACCAATTGCATAGGGCAAGGCTCTTTAATTGTAATCTTTTCCAAGATCCTCCTACACTAGTGGAACGGCTTGTTTGTTTCATCACATGTGACATCAAGTATATGCATAAGATGTCTGCACTTGTTACAATATTGCCTAATTGCAAAATACTGGGTTTTTGCACAACATGTCATGTATGTACTTAGTGATTCCATGATCAGCAGGAGATGATAGTGAACCGAGTTGCTTAATTTTTCTTTATTGCACAGCTGCTAATTTTTGGAAATTCGAACAGTTTTAACACAGTACTGCATTGGGAAGTTCAGTAAGGAACGTATTAGGAAACAGTTGTGTGTAAGTGTAAATTTAGGATAAATAGATTAATTACTTTGGCAAATGACCAGAAGAAAGAAAAGTAATTAGAAAAAAAAGTCTGTAAAAGGAAATTGCTCTTAGAAAATATTCTAGAATCAGCCTATTTCATTTCACTCCTGACCTTCTCTTCCCCTATGATGGGCAGATTTCAAAGCCCAGAAAATCATCACATTTGTCAAACTGGTAGACAGGGTATTGGAGAGTAATATATTTTGCATGTTATGCACTGATTGAATGCTTGATTTTATTTGACTGAAGTAGCCTGGTTTAGATCTAAATAATCCAAGTGGTCGTGACTCTCGCAGTCTTATAGATTGTAGGTTCCAGTGATTTATTGCAATTATTTATAGAAGATCCAAATACATGAAGCATGCAATGTAAAATGGATTACAGTAGCTGGCAAGTTTTGAAGATATTTAATCTACATAGGTGTACCTCATAATTTTCTTTCTTAGTCACTTTAAGAAGAGAGAGATCCTTTGGTCCCACTGTAAGATACGGCTCTGATGATTTATTTGTTATCTCATTCTCTCCATCCTGTCCAGTTTTTCAAATACTGTTTAAAAGATTTGAACATCACAATTTGAAAAAGATTTTCAGATGTCTTATATAATTATCCTCGTTATCTTAGTCAGCACTTTCCTATTTGTCTTCAGATGTCTGCAGACACCTATACTTTTTCATTACCATACATTGTTATGTATGTTCAACTTGAGCCACATATTCTTGTTCTTAATAAGAACTCTTAAATGCAGTTTTGTATGGTTATTTTGTTTTTTTTAAACTACTACTACCTATTTTAAAATTATTTTAGGAGTGGGTTAAGCATTAATGATAATAGTATAGGGCTAAATTTTGAGACTAAATGTTGTCTGACATAAAGTGGAGTACTTTGGAAAACTGTAAGAGGTTTGCTATGCACTTACAACATGCCATATTAAATGGAATTCAGCTTTCTTCTACTTCTATCCAGCTTCTAAAAATGAACTTCTGTTTACCTTCGTTTTGCTGTTAAAGAAGTATTGTAATGATAAGCTTTCCTAGCTCTTCATCTGGGAAAATCTGGCTATAATTGAAAATGCTTGATGACCTTTAGCTGAGGAACAGCTGTATATCTACTGCTGTTGAAAGAATGATATTCTGAAAGCTGAAAAAGGAAATTAAGCAAAGTTATTGTTCAGACAGAAGATAGAATATGTGATAAGAGCTGCCTGGACAACCACACTGTTCCATGACAATGTCTCAATTTTCAGATAGCTTTCTGTTGTGCTAGAAGCCAATGAAAATCCCAAAATAGGTTTCATATGTAAATATAGCAGGACTGATAATTATTTGGAAAAATCTGCATTTCCAAATGAGATAATTCTTAAACAATCAGCAGCTGCAATTATTTTCATTATGTCTATATAGCTGACTAGCATACCAGAACGGAAATTGCTCAGGTACATCTCTGTCAAGATTATGTATAGCTGTCTTGTCCTTGGTTCAGACTGCCTGTCAGATGGAAATTTAGATAAGTTATCTGGCTTTGCAGTGTGCGTGTGACAGTGTTCCCAACAGTTAAATAGGCTTTCATCTCTCTAGCTAAGAAGCCATATCTTGGGGTTTGGCAGCGTATGCACATCTCATGAGATGTTTGTATTTATTGAATCTTCAAACGTTTCATTTGGTTTGTCCTTTCTTTTAATGACAGAAATTGATAAAATTCTCCTGGTTCTGCTGTTCATAAGAGGATGTTAGATTAAATAATTAGGTGAAACTGTAGAGTATTTCTATTTCACGATTCCTCCCTCTGATTTGCTCTAGATCTGGTCGATGCTTTCAAACCAGAATATGTTGCTCCTTTAGTAGTTTGGCTTTGTCACGAGAGCTGTGCTGAAAATGGCAGTCTGTTTGAGGTAATTTTTTTATTTTTCCTTTCTTCTCTCTCCTTCCCTCCTTTTGCTCCTTCTCCCAAATTCAGTTTTATTTTGTCAAGCCTTAAACTTTTTGCTGAAACTAAATTACTATGTGTGAACTACATGCCCAGCATAGACAGAAGAAATACTGATCTGGTTGGGCAGTATTTGACAAGTACTTCAGGCAGTAGCAGTTCTATTCAAGATCAAGTTCTGTTCTGTGCTCAAAATGCTACTAATTTGATTGTTACAATTATTGTACTCTTTTAAGAAAACGTACCAAAATTCAAAAGACATTTTTGTTCTCAAAATCATTCAAGCATAGAAAGTAGCTTGCAGGAAGGAGTAATTAATCATGATACTCATTAAAGGTATTGGCATCAAACTGCGGACTCATATATTGGATGGAAACTGTTTTATGTTGACCACATTCAGGTGCTTAACTAAACTATTAAATGCAACCAGCAGTAGTCCAGAAATTCTTAATATATTGAGTTTGGTCTGGGGTATAGTTTTGTTTCCCAACATTACTAAAACTTTGCTTTGTGACATGTCATAAGCTGATGATATTCTTTTTTTCTTGGCAGGTTGGAGCTGGGTGGATTGGAAAGTGTAAGTACTTTGTGTTGCAAGATTGATCTTGTTTTGGAATTTGCATCCATACTGTGCAAATTTTCTTTAGATTTAACCTGTATGCTCAAGACATTTTTTACTTAGGCGAGAAGATGAATAAAAGCCTAGGGTTCTCAGGAAACTGTTTATATTCAGTAAAAGTCAAAAATTTAACTTCACGTGGGAAAAACTGGCAACTTAGGTATATACACTGTTATGCATTTGAAAAGTGACTGAAAATCTGCCTAAATAACTTTAACTCTTGGATCCTGGGAATAATTTGAAATAGAATTTGTGGTGCTAAGTGTGCTGCCTTTTCTTGGTAGCTTTAATTTTTCATGACATAAAAGTATCACATGCTGATAAGCAGGCATGTTTTTTTTTTTCATTTCATCCTTTTTCATTTTTTTCCACCTTTACTTATGCTTCTATTAAAATACTTGTATATAAGCATGTTGAGGCAATTAGTCGTCTTCAATAACCAGTAGCTATGCTGAGCACTTATGAGAAGAAAAAATATTCAGTGTATGAGATTATTTGTTTCCTAGATCCATTGAACCTATTACAAGCATTTTTTTCATAAACTGTACAACTTTTCAGCCTACATGGTTATCATCAGTGGGTTGGAAGTAGAGCTGCTAATTCAGGAAGTCATTCTGCTTTCTTTCAAACTTGATAACCATTTTGTCCATTTCTAACTGCAAGTGTTCTGTGTAACTGGAATAGTGTTTCCAAGAAGTGTGTAAACAGATTAAAAGAAGCAGGGCAGCAGCACAAAACATCTTGCTGCCCTTCACAAGCAGTTAGGTTTTAATACAGCTGAAAATCTGCACTTTGATCAAGAGAAAATATAATTTTTCATCATTATAATGGCTATTGAAGTTACTGAAATGAAACCAGGTTGTTAATGAGGCACCAGTATGGCCTGGTTCATTGCCTTCGGCTAATTAATGGCAAACCCAACATGACTGGTTAAGTATCAGAATTACAATCCATAAGTCTGTATCCTTATGGAACTAATTTCACATTGGCCTAACCAGTTTCTCTCAGGTTACAGTATTGAAATACAACTTCAGAGACCATTTAAAGGTGGTGGCTACTGAAATTGAGGTCCTTTTATTGCTAACAAGTGGTTTTCACTTTTTCCCTTTTTATGCTTTCACAGAAGATTCCTAAGCATTAATATTCGAAGTCATGTCAGAAGAGAAAGCCTATAGATACGTATTAGCTACAACTTTTCAGTAGACAGAATCCTAAAACTAGTATTTCTGGAGAGACTAAGTCTTTTGTAGCTTCAGTGAAACTTAGAACCAGTGCTGTTCCCTTTCTGAATGCAAGTTAAAGCAAGTAAGCCTTTTTAGTCCAGCTGGAAGTTATACTGGTCAGTTATATTGGAGTACTTAAAACATTTCCTTACTGTACCATCTTGAAGATGGTGGCCTATATGAAAGTTATCTGAAGAAATGAAAAGTTTTGTTTGTTACGGGAACTCTCTGGCTGTTTCCCATTAGTGCGCTGGGAGCGATCCTTGGGTGCCATTGTCAGAGGAAAGAATCAGCCAATGACGCCTGAAGCAGTGAGAGATAAATGGGAGAAGGTGTGTGACTTTGATAATGCCAGCAAACCCAGAACCATCCAAGGTAAGGGAGACTTTTAAGTTGGGGCTGTTCAGCCTGGGGATGAGAATGTTTCTGGGACATCTTACTGTAGCCTTTCAGTACCTTATGGAGGCCTCTGAGAAATATGGAAAGATGGGACAAATGTATACTGCTGCAATAGGACAAGGGGTAATGATTTTAAACTAAAAGAGGATAAATTTAGATTAGATGTAAGAGGGGCGATTTTTTCAGTGAAGGTGATGAAACACTGGCATAGAGGTAGTAGATGCCCTATGTCTGGAAATATTCAAGGTCTGATCAGCAAACTGATTTACTTGAGGATGTCCCTTCTTGGCAGTTGCTGGGGGGTTTGACCTCTAAAGGTCCCTTCCAACCCAAACTATGCTTTGATTCTGTTTATGTGGATAGCTTGAGTAAGCAAAGCTTAGAAGAGAAGGCTTTCTTTCAAATATTTGCTGAAACTTCAAAATCTACAGAACTAGTGAATTTTCTTGTAAATGTGTTACATTAATAATTTACTGTTTCGGTATGATCAGATCTTTCTAAAGCAACTGCTATATTCTTACTTATAGCATTAAGACATGATTTATCTTAACAGTTTCTAGAGAAGTGACATTGTTGTCATTGTAAGCATGAGTCAGACTGATGACAGTGCTTTATTTGATTGTACCTACATGCAGACAGCATAGTGTAATAGCGAGATTGTGTTTTCTTTTCTGTCCTGGAATCCTGGTTTTTGGTAAACATTTCACTGTCAAAAAGCTCTGGTTAAGTCATGGGATATATCACAGCAAGGAAGTTCTTATTGTGCCTAATGTTCTTAGGTCACATCACCCCCTTGGCTGGTGACCAAAATGATTTTCTCTTTAAATGCTTTGTTTACTTTTCTGGTTCCTTGCCAGCATTTAAGAGTGCAGGGCAGAAGGGAAAAAAAGCATCCTTACGTACAATGTCAGTTGAATTTCAAAGATACTTAAATTCACAGTAGATGTTTAAGCTGTTGGTTCAGAAATCTATTAGGACATATTTTGTTAAAAACTTTTGAAGATATGTTTTTAGATGCCTATACCAAAACCAGAATAGTACACGCTTTGTCCTTTCCCTCACATCTTGACATGTTGAGGAATGTAACCATCTGACTAGTAGTTCTAGGTCACCAGGCTGATTTTGTCTTACAGATATCCTGTTTCCAAACGTATGCAAGTTTATACATGTTCTCTGTTCTGCTATGGAATGGTATTTGTAACAACATAATTCCAGTTTTATTGCTTCTGATCTGTTCTAGGACCTGTCACATATACTATGTTACTTTTATGGGTTGCTAGCAAAAAAGTGTTGTAGGTGCGGATTTCTTTTCAAAGTTGCTTCAACATTATATATGGTATTTCATATCTGCCAGTTGATGCTATGAGGAGAAAAAACTGAAGAAAATTTTGGGCTTCAAGTAAAAGTGCTTACAATACAATACGGCAGGTATCTACAATCAGGAAATCGTAAATGTTGCATTGGCTTGGTTCCACGCCTTGGCTTTTGTCTTGTTATGAACTACGTCAAGATACGGCTTTTTCCTTTCAGTGCCATCAAGTCACAGATACTGAATAAAAACTTGTGCATTAATTGTTGTATGGTGTATTTATGAGAATCAGCATAAGGGTTGTGGAAATTTCTCGTTAGCTGAGGAGTATTTTTTGTTCTATTAGACGTTTCTTCTACTGTCAAATTCTCCACTTTATTGCTTTATGGTATTTGACTGTGAAATAAAGGAAACTAATTAGAGTACTTGCAACAAAAGTTAAAAGGTACAGTGCCTAACATCTGCAAGTTAAAACTCTTCCTGCATATTTTCTTAATTTGAGTAATATGATGTTGTGAAGAGCATTTGTGCAGTAGGAAAAAAACCCAAAAAGCATTTAGATCAAATATTTGCTTTTAATGTAGTAGAAAATCCTGTAATCCAAGATGCTAATCTTGTTTCTTGTTTTAGTAATACTGATCAGAGAGGCTTGACTTTATAAGACTTTGTATTCTGTATGTAAAGCAGAAAGACCAAATTAAGTGTGATGCAGAAGCTTCTGTATGTGTGGTGCAGGGTGCAGTAGGTCACAGGTGCACCATGCACTGCATGTTGGTGTGTTTTCTCCTTGCCTTCATAGCGCACTGCTTGCTCTTGTGTCATTGTCCAATTCTTCCTGTTGTGGAAAGGGAATCAGACTGTGTTGTGATAGAGGCAGAGGAGAGCCATCCCTGTCTTGCAGACTGTACACTGTATACAGCATTCTGTAGTATCTATTGCACAAGTTAGTGTGTTGTTCTGTTATCTAGGGAAGCAGAATTTATTGTGTCTCTATGACCTGTGTGAGGCACTCTGTCTCAAGCTTCGGTTGGGAAAATGTGAATCAGTTTAATCTAAAGGTATATAATTGGTTCTTAGAAATTTTTGTGCATTTTAAATTCTCTTAGAAGCTGTCTATTTACGGAAAACAACTTGATTATTCTTATTGTCTAACTTCTGGCACAGCTTAAAAGCTTATGTCTGACATAGAGCAAATTAATGTAAAACACATCAAAGGTGTGTGTATATATGTATGCACACTTTGTGTGTATGTGAAGAATTTGCAAAAGAGAAGTGTCCCAGCTTCAGTGTCAGCTTTCCTTATATGTATTTATAAAAGGTTTAAAAACTTGTGCTGTTTCATCTGTTGTTAAGGGATATGGTTCATGTGCAATGTCCCCTTATTGGAAAATGAATACTTTTGGAAAGAGTCCCCTGTGACTGTTTTCAACCTTTGTTCTCCATCTTAATCTTTTCCTTCTCTCTGCTAATGATTTGCTGTATAATAGCAGACCATTCTGAAGTGGTGAATATTTAAGGTTTTAGAGTTCCCTGATAGTTTCAACAATTTAAAATATACCCTTATACCAATGATAAAATAATTACGTTAAATAAGAAGTTTTCTATTGCTTTTTTTTTGGTTTTTTTTGCCAAAATTATACTCTCTGGTATAATTGTATATTTCTTGGGTCTTAAAAGAAAGGTAGAAAGAAGATTGGGAATTACCATCCTATCCTGTCAGCCTCATCTGTGTGTGTGGGAAGGTCATGGAGAACAGGGAGGTGTTTTGAGACAGCCAGTACAGATTCACCAAGATTCTGACTAACCCAATGGCCTTCTGTGATGGAGTGACTGCATCAGTGAGTAAGGGAAGGCCTGTGAATATCATCTGTCTAAACTTGTCTAAGGCCTTTGACACAGCCTCCCATAACATTTGTCTAAACTTCTGAGATATGGATGTGATGGATGGAGTGGAGGAGGTGTTGGTCGGATGGTCAATGTCTCAGTGTCGACATGGAGATCAGTTATGAGTGGTGTCTCTCACAGGCCTGTATTGTGAACAGTACTGTGCAATAGCTTAATTAATGACATGGGTAAGGGATTGAGTGCATCCTCTGCAAACTTGCTGAGTGGTGCTGTGACACACCTGAGGGATGGGATGCCATCCAGTGGGACCTGGATAAGCCTGAGGAGTGAACCCATGGGAAGCTCATGAGCTTCAACTATGCCAAGTGCAAACTGTGGCACCTAGGTTGGGGCAAGCCCCTGTATCAATATGGGATGAAGGCATCAGAAACATCCCTGTGGAGAAGTACCTGGAGATGCTGGTGGATGAAAAGTTGGACAGAAGCTGGCAATGTGCACCTGCAGCCCAGAAGGTCAGTTGTATCCCAGGGTGCCTCAAAAGAAATCTCTCCAGCAGGTTGTGGGAGGTGATTCTGCCCCCCAGAGGTCTTCTCTCCACTTGGAATACAACATCCAGCTCTGCAGTCTTCAACACAGGAAAGACATAGACCAGCTTTGGAGCAAGGCAAGAGGAGGGCCACAGAAATGACCAAAATAATAGAACTCCTCTTCTAAAGGGAAAGGTATTGGGTTTGCTCAGTCTGGAGAAGAGAAGGCTTCAGTGACACCTTTTTGGAGTCTTCCAGTATTAACTTTTCAGCAGGGCATGTTGCAATAGGATGTGAGGTAATGGCTTTAAACTAAGGGTTGATTTAGATGAGCTGTAAGGAAGCAGTTTTTTACGAAGAGGATGGTTAAACGCTGGAACAGGTTTTTCATAGACAGGCAGTAGGTGCCCTATCCTGTAAACATTCAAGGTCAGGTATGACGGGGCTCTGAGGTACCTGGTCTAGTTGAAGATGTGTCTGATCATTGCAGGGGAGTTGAACTAGCTGACCTCCAAGGATCCCTTCCAACCCAAACTATTCTATGACTGTGTGATCTCCTTTGTGTTCAGCCAGACACTAGCCAGCTCACCAATTTTATAGTCCACTTATGTCATACATTCTGGAATAAAAGACTCCTTGAAAAGGAGATTGTAGTATTCTGCACCATTATTAATTTACAGGTTACCTTTATACTGTTGGTCTTAATTATGACAAATTATTTTGTCAAAAATGCATATTGTTAATCTTGATGACTCTCCATTAAAAGTGGTCTTTATATTCCTGCATGTAAGAAGTTTGTGGCCATGTGAAGCTGGGGAAACATTCAGGTTTACTTGGAAGTCAAACCTGTATTCTCCTGTGAAGATTTTAAAGCAATGTGAGACCTTCCCTTGGTTCATGCAGATAAAGTAGAAACAGTTTGTTACTTCTCCCAGTAGCTCTATATTGCTTTTCTTTTATTCATTTAATGAATGAACAAAGGGATAAAAGAGATTACCTTTTAAAAGCTTCTTAAAAATTACAAATCTAGTTTTGCACATTTTCACATTATGTAAATGTCATAACCTCATGTCATATTGTGACAGAGCTTGTATCCAAAGAGGAAGCTTGTCTTTGGCAGAAGAAGTGACAACATACGTTTGTTTCTTAGATGTTCCTTTTCTTCACAAGATTCAGGCCAAAAACGAATGTTATGATGATTCTGGCACTGAGACTAGTAAGCAAGAGATAGTTCAGGAAAAGAGGATTCTGCAAGAGGGCCTGCAGTTTATCTTGGAGGGTGTTTAAGAGCAGTGCTGTGTGACAGAGCAACATTGTGTTAATGCAAGCAGCAATGAAAGTCAGTATGGGCCCAGGGGTTTTGAAGTGGAGGGGAGTGACTCTGGGTTAAGGTAGTTAAGTAATGATTTTTCACTCCTCTGATTTAAACATATTTTTATTTTTCTGTGCAAGATTCTCATCACCTTTTGTTTGATTCTTTCTAATGTTTAATATTTATTTTAGCCCTATTAAGTTTCAAGGAACAAGCTGTTCTTGATGGCCTGCCTTTACTATAACTGAATTCAGCCATGCATCATCTAATTTATAATTTTGTCATTGTTCAGTCTCAGACTTACTTTTCTCTCTATCTGTCTGATTCAGGAAAGAGGGTAACAATCAGGAGGTTAGACCTGTGACTTGTATTTCAAATAATTTTCATGATAAGGAAATCATTAGTAATTTTCAGAGATTTGCTTCTCAGATAGTTGAAACATACAGTGCTCATTATCTTCTCTTTAACACGTTGAGATAGTTGTTGTGGTTGACTGGTGGGTGCAGAACTGATGGAAACTGTGTAGAAATCAATTTTCCTCTAATTTTGTGTGGACGCTTGTAAAATGCAGCACCATGCTCAGTTTGCAGATGTATATTTACTGTGTTCAAAGGTGAACTGAGAAATACCAGGCTATGTCTCATTTGCTGATTGATATGTGTTATATGTCTGTAACTGAAGTGTGTCATGTATGGTTATCTAAAAGTGGTTTTTTTTCAATTCTTTTCTCTAGAGTCCATAAGTGTATTGAGTGATGCTCTGAGTCAGATAGAATCTCAAGGGAATGTTTCTATGAATTCAACAAGCTCTGGATCAGTGGTCTCTTCTTCTGTTGACACGGTAAGTACATCTGTCTACCAGATGCACTCAAATCTGGGTGAAAACCTTGAGCAGAGAGACTTGTGTTGCTGCCCAGCTTATGCTCTGGTTTGCTATGTGCAAAAAGAAGAGTAGGGTTTAAACTGTGAAGTGAGGAAGCAGAAAGAAAAATGTCTCCAGTCTCTATTTTTTGTATTGATGATAGGAAAACTTATGCCTGAATAGACTGGATAATGCAGAATCTAAGTGCTTGTAAGTTCTGTTAAGCCTCCTTGATTAGGGTATTATTCAGAAAAGCAACAGAGCTTGGGTGTTGTTGGGCAGTGTCATTTTGCTCTGGCTCCTTCTCTATAGATAATTTTTCCTCATTTCAATTTTATTGTTGTGTTAATTATTTCAGTTGTGGTTTGTTTTAGAAAAAATCTTATGCACTGCTGAGAGGGCAGCTGTATGAAGTTACGCCATTTATTCTTGAGGTAGATTGCTTGAAGCAAGGTATAATGCCTTGCATTTGGGTTGCTTGTATTGCAATGAATACATTAATATTTTATGGTATATTTATTACTCATACTTTGTGTACATGTGACTGTAATGAAAATGCTCAAGTGTCAGGTTTGATAGAGGAATTACAGAAGGAATGCAGGTTCAATATTAACTGGTTTTGATTTTTACTTTATGCTTCTTATTTCTAGGCAAGCATTGTTGGCCGTGAATTGGGTACCAATGTGTATAAATACACTCACTTGGAGCCTATTCTATATGCACTTGGTGTGGGAATGTCAACTAAGGATCCAGACCACCTAAAATTTCTATTTGAAGGAAGTGAAGAATTCTGCTGTTTACCCAGCTTTGGAGTAATTCCTGCTCAGACGTCAATGTTTGATGGCGTTCCTTCTCTTTCAGGACTAAATATTGATCTTGCAAGGGTATGGAAGAGTAAAGTAGCTAATTTTGCTTGTGTCTCATATATCTGAAAGGTGGCTTCAATTAGTATTTTTGTAATATTGTTAAGTGCCTTTTGTTCTAGAAAGGAAAAATTCAGTGGTTTGTATTCTTACATCCTAAGAAATTATTCAGTTACTTCAGTTGTATAATGTGTTTTGCTATGATGAGATGTATGATGAATTTGATATTCAATTTTACTTTGTGTTCACTACACTTTTTTTAAACCATAAAACCTTAAAACTTTATTTGAAAACATTTTGGGGATGAAGTTAGAAAAACAAAAGAATAAAACTTGGAGTTTATAAAAATTTGTTTCCTCTGAACACTTTGTAAAATAGCTGTGTATTGACTTGGGGGAGAAAGCAATCTATTGATTGTTGTTACAGTACTGTCTTTCTTTACATAGATGCTGCATGGTGAGCAATATCTGGAACTTTTTAAGCCATTACCAACCTCAGGTCAGTCCTTCTGTGTTGCTGATTTGTTTTTCACCATGATAGCACTTCCTGTAGTCATGTTGTAAATGGAAATAGGGAAGCTTTGCAAACTGTAGTACTGCATATCCTTTTTACAAGGAGTGGGGGAGAAGAGAGGTGAGCTGCTGGGTTCTTGAAGGAATTCTGAAACTGTTTTAGAGATCAGGTGTTTTGAGATCTCAGTATACTTAGTAAAATACTCATAATCTTAGATACAGTAAGAAAATATACTACATACCTATGTATTATTCATCTAATTTGATACTAATTACCAGAACTTTAAAATATTTCAGTAAGGTTGTATCATAAAACTTTTGTATGTTTACCTAAGAATTCTTCAACATTGATTTTATCTGTGTGCCTGTAAGAGGATAAGACTTAAATTATGCATGTAAAAAAAATGGACATCCTAATGAGGCGGCTAAAATCCAATTAATTTTCTTCCTGTCAAAATTCTCAAGGTATTAGTTACTGCAGTAGCAAATTCTTCTCAGAGATGGCTGAGTAATCCCAGATTACAGCAACTGAGAGTTGCATGTTACATTAATTCAGAATGTGCATGTGTCTGGATTTTTTCATTAGTAGATTTTAAAAATTAAGTTTTTGAGAGTATAGCAAAAAAAAAAATGCAAGCCACAAATAAATGGCGAAATTTCTTGTTGAAACAAAAAAGAGATCTGAAAATTATATTTACTACAAAGAAGTCTGATTAGTAATGGATTGCCAGGACTTCATAAAGGTTTTTGGTTTTGCATTCCATAGGTTGATTTATAAACTCATTCTGTCTCTAAAGCAGTAACCTCTATGGCAAACTTCAGGGACCCCTGTGCCCAGGCTCTGAGCTGAGCTTCTCTTCTGTAGGGCTGTGGTTGCCTCAGCCCTCCTGAAATCCACGGACAATCCTTAAATAATTGGAGCTATCTTTGAAGAGAGCAATGTATTAGAGTCTAAAAAGTGATGTGTTTAGTTCTGAATACATGAACTATAGCAAAAAACCCCCCGAAGTTACAAAAATACCCCAAGCAAAGCAACACTCAGATCTTCAAATCAAGATGTGCAAAGATTCCCAGACACTGTTATAGTCAGGACGATTGTAATTAATATGACTATTACAATGCTTATGATGATGATGATTATTGTAATAATACCAATAGCAGCATACTATAATGGTAGTGGTAGGTAAGGAAGTTAGTAAGTAGAGTAGTTAATAAGGAAGTGTAAAGAGCTATCTGTGGGCTTCATTCCTGAAGCAAAACTTTACAATGTGCACATGTTCTTTTCTTACAGGAGAATTAACTTCAGTTGCAACTGTTGCTGATATTCTGGACAAAGGATCAGGAGCAGTCTTGCTAATAGATGGTAAAATAGTTTATGGC
Organism: Sturnus vulgaris; assembly: GCF_052056855.1. NCBI lineage: Eukaryota > Metazoa > Chordata > Aves > Passeriformes > Sturnidae > Sturnus > Sturnus vulgaris. Next base: position 21,097,534 of record NC_142283.1, read on the forward strand.
TTTTGATGGAGGTGCAGTTATATTTATTAGGCTTCATTTTTTAACTAGCTGTACCAATAATTGCCAGCCCCGTCACGGAAAAGACTTTTAGCTTATTAAATCTCAGTGAGATATGGCTGTGTAATTGTTCTTGGTCAGTCAACCTATTGAAATAGAAACACTTTCTTCTTGTGTAGGTAGAACAATGCACCATGCAAACCGATCAAAGTGTAATTGTTCTTGGGTAGTTAGCATACTGAAATAAAAACACTTTCTTCCTGTGTAGGTAGAATAATGCAGTATGTAAACTGATCAAAGTTCTTAACAATAAGAATACCTTTCCTGCCTGAAGGCAGCCGGTTTGTATTCCGCCACCCCACAGTAAGGGGTCTGTGTCTGCATGTTTGCATGTGTTTTGTGGGTGGTTTTGTGAAGATTAATCATGTAGTTATGTTGTGCTGACCCATCTGCAAAGCACTGGTCTTTAACAGCATGTCCTGCATTCCTTTTTTATGTCTACATTATTTTATTCTAAACAAAACGCATTTCCTTCCTCTTGTATCCAAGTTAGAGCATGAGAATGTCTCCAGAAATTGATAACCTGTAGTTTTCAGAATCTTATTCTCATTACATGTGATTACGCCAAGGTCCTTTGTGAAACTGGATAACAAGAGCAGGTTTATAGGCTAAACAGCAGTAGGTTTATCTCTAAATACTGTTGGCCTTTTATTCCTTCAGTGGTCAGATAAAGTTGTAAAAGGTTTTTACTGACCATTACTCATAGGTGTGTTTTGCTTTCATACTGGGTAATATGAAGCCTGTCTATTCCTGCAACATGCAAAAGTTCTTTTTCGTGAGCAGAGTATCAGTGGTTTTTAAATTTCTTCTGGAGCTGTAAATGAACATTATTAACAAAACAGTGCTGTGAATTCCAGTCTAAGGTGTGAAGGAGTGAAATACATATGAACTGAAATAGGAAGCTGAATCTCAGTTCAGTGTAAAAAGTCTAACCTGTTCAAAAGAAGAAACAGATGACCTTAAACTCTGAACTCTTCTCATACAAAGTGCTGGTACCACTTTTTGTGTGAGTTCATAATCTACTTTACACACTGGCTATTCTCAATTGCTTTTAATATATCGTATCTTATTGTACAGTTCTGTATTTAAATAAATGTTTATACAATCTGAGATGCTGAAATAAATCTATTTTCAGCTCTGTGTTGTCAGATATTTTTAGCACCTTGAATGTCGTTACCATTTTGATGGCTCATTTTTTAATTTTAATGCTTTAATATAGATAAAGTTTGTAATACTATTTGAAACGGATCCTCAGTCTTCCCTACTAGGGAAGTGACTTGCAACAGTGCAGTGTGAAAGTGTGACCACTGTCCCCTGAGTCGTTAAAATGAGCTTTGTCAAGTTTCCGGCTGAACTTGTCTCTTGTAACAACACATGATGGTTGTATGAAAAAGGAGATTGAACACAATATATGACCTTCCTCTTCTTTGTCTTTCAGTGAATACCTATTGTGGAAAGGACCTAGTATGTTACAATCAGTTCTCTTTGTTTTTTATTGGAGCTGGAAGATTTGGTGGAAAACGAACATCAGAAAAGGCCAAGGTAAATCCACACATACTCATATTTAAAAATCACCAAACACGTAAAGACTTGTGTCAGCACTGCAAGAAAAATATCTTCTATATGAACTAGGAAGTATAAACTAGCATTTAAGCAGTGTGGCTGGGCAAACTCAGATGGAATTTAAATACTTCTATTCACTGCAGAGCCTGAGTGAAAAGGTACTGTTCGGGTCTTGGGAAAGCAGTGGTTTTGTTTGGAGAGTTAGGGAGAAAAGTGGGTTGATAAACATTACATGGATGAGATATTCCTGCCCTGAAATATTTGAAATCTTAGAATATCCTAATGGAAAGCTGTATTAGGGTTGAGCTTGCAGTTTCTAAAGATTTCTAGGTGTTTTTGGAGCTGAACTTTTCTGTTTTCAGAGAGTTAGCAAGTAGCAAACTTTGTCACATGAATACAGAGTGTGTATGTCGAAATGCTTGAAGTAGCTGTTTGGGTACCTGACACTGTCCCCTTCAATGCTGTGTTGGAGGGCAGTGTCAGCTGTGACTGCCTGTTGTTACTGTGAGCTAGAGCCCTGAGGCACTACAGTGATAAATAGTTGAATAGAGGGTATGTTAAATTCAGTGGTTTTGAACATTTGTAATGAAATACATAGGTTTCATATATCTGAAATAGTGTAGGTGATGTTCTTTGGGATTTTTGCATGTAAACCTAAAAGTTTTTTTACTTAAATCTGTATCAATTATATGGAAGTTTTACCATATATAAACTTTACAAATCACATGCTGGAATGCCTGCTGCTTCAAAGACTCTCTGTTGAATATAAAAAAATTCACAAGAAATTGTTGCAGACAGTGTATTGAGGTCTTTGAAGGAACTCTTAATTCTTCTATAATCAGATTTTATAAGCAGTGCACATGAAAAACACTGTGGTTCAAGGCTAACCTATAGTTGTGACATCAGTGAGTCCAGTGTAGTGCTTTGGCTAGTTAAACATTGGACTTCAGGCAACTGTAATTTCTTCACTCTATTCAGTGAAGTGTGAGAATGTTATATACGTTATTTTACATTTTAAAATATGAAGAATACCTGTTTCAGGCAGCTCCTTCCCATGATAAAAAAAGTCCCACAAATGTAGTCTCATTAAGACAACACAATAATACAGCAATTTCAACAGAGTCATCAGCATGCCAGTTTCCTATGGTGAATTTTCCTGCTTTTTCCTTGCAGACCTTCCCAATTAAAGGAGTTTCTCTATGCAAAAAGAAATCCCAAGCTGAACAGACCTATGTTGTAGTGTGTCTTTTTGTCACTTAACACTTTCGTTGAATTTGAACATTGTATTACAAGTTGTGAAACATATTTCCAAGTTGAGGTCTGTGGTGAGCAACATGTTCTGTAAGCAACATGACACATGACTCATGTCATATGTCTCCTTTTAATTGAGGATTTCTTGACCCGTGGGTAGAGGGATTTCATTGATTATTCACATGTTGGCTAGTTTTAATGGCTCAGTAGGTCAAGTTGAGTTTCTTTAGATTGGCAAGTCGTGCTTATTTTGAAAGCATGTTTGAGTAAGGTTCTTGTTATCAAGCTGATTGTGTAGGTCCACTGTGATTCTCAGATATAACAAGAGAAGTTGTCAAGTCTTCCACCCCAGAAGTGGTCTTGCTCTGTGTTAGTAAACAAGGAAGGGCCTTTGCTTTTATTAGACATGAAACTACACAGCTCTTGGTTTCTTATTATTTCTCTTTTCTTTGCTAATGACCTTACATAAATTAAGGTAAGTAAAATTACTACAGGTGAGAATCAATTTGCTTCCTTTCATTTTAGAGCTTATGCCAGTTTCTTTCTGGGCTTTTTTTGTTTGTTTTGAAAACACAAGGAGTAAAGGAGGAAAAATATTTCAGCTACTTTAATAACTTGAATTGGTTATGGTGTACTTTATGTTTGTCATGTTTTTGCAGTAATGTGGGGCTTAATATGCAGCATGTAATTGCAAAAAAAAAAGTAAAAGAAAAAAGTGTAAAACAAGAAAGTGCTGGAAGTGCATAAAGGTGAAAAGTAATGAAACATAGTCCATGGGTGAGGTAGTAAATAATTTTGTTCTTCATTGTCCCTGTAAAAGTATTAATTTAAAAGCTTCTCTTTTATTTCTATGTTCCGAAGCATTTTAATATTCAATGAGACAACTACTTTTTCTGAGTGAATCATTCTTGCTTGACTTTTTTTGGATAATTTGGAACAAATGTTATCAAACTCATCAGGTGAATCATGTAACTGTAGGCAGGATCTGATGCTTCAGAATCACTGTCTTTATAAGGCTGACCTTGATAAGAGACCTTTTCTGGACTAAATATCTTTATTTGTCCATAAATGTAGAAAGGATAGGAGGAAGCATACTAAATGCTAAATATTGTTTGTTTTTATGCATAACTGCTATATTCTGGAATTAGGTATGGATAAAAGATTTTTGCTGTGAAATACTACTAATATTGTTATTTTTGCTTTAGCCAACAGCAGTTCCACCCAAGAGACCCCCTGATGCTGTAATTTCTGATGTTACAACAGTTGATCAGGTAAAGTCTTGCCTTCTTTAGGTGTGGAAATCTTTGTTTTGTTTGGAGAAAGGAGTGTTAAATGATGTTAACTAATAGATCAGGTTTTCTGCTATACCTCAGGTATTTATACTTGTTTATTTATGTTTAAGTGTGTATATGTATATGTGTGTGTATGTATGCATAAAACTAAAATGTCTTCCAGCTTATAATCATGTATTCAATGTACTGTGTAAAACATTATTTTCATAAGACTGATGAAATTTTATAGTTGCTTATTACAAATTTTGCATAGAACAAGGAGATGAATGTTTGTATTCTGTTGTACTTTGGAAAAAAAGGTTCGGGCTTGCTGAAATTTACAAACATAGTACAAACAAACACATTGTGGCAAAAGAAAAAAAAGTAAGTGCTTGTGACTCACAGTTTTGAAAAAAGTTAAATTTGTGTAGTACGAAGAGTCAAGAGAAACCTGAAATATTGACAGACACCTGTCCATGTATGTTTCTATTTGTCCACATTCCTACTGGTTCATGGGCATCTGCTTTCCCCATGCAGAAACCTGTACAAAGAAATACAACTTCCTTTCAAGGTAAACATGCAGGTGTCAGACGATAAAGAAAGGAAAGTCTGGAACTACCAACGTTAGGGCACTGAGTGGTGTTTCCAAAATCAGCTTATCCATGGCAGGTGGCTTTTGAAGATGGAATTAAAATGTTGAGCATTAGCTGAACTGTGGGAATTGCAATGTCTGCTGAGCATCTCTCTGATTATATATGGAGTAATTAAGTCTCACCCAGCTGATTCTTGTGCTTGAAGTCCAAGTTAGCCCTACCCACTTCAGCTGGGAAAGAGAGCCAAGATCAGCATTTTTGTTTATGTTACTGATTTAGACTGCGTCCCAAAATGCACAGCATTGGTCTAGGAGGTACAGGTGTCTAATTCTTCTCAATGGGCTTAATGGAAAATTGGCAAGGTGAGCAAGGAGCAGGGAATGATGAGGGAGTACTTTTTTCCTGGCAGGTGCTTAAATGTAGTGGAAGGTGCTTTCTAGCAGCCTTTATAAGATGAGATACAACATCTTTAAAGGTCCAATATTTAAAAATATTTATTTTGAATGTTGGAAAGATTCTCCACTGCATGATTATATTGGAATTGATTCCAGACTCATCAGTTTTCACATGGTATTTATGATTGCCTTGTTCGTATGGTAATTTTAGTTTCTGAGCCTTAAACCCATATGTCCAGAACTGTTACTGTGCATAACAAGCTCAAAGTTCATGAGATAAAAGATAGTAATGACCGTATAATGCAGAAGTTGGGAAACGTGCTATTGCAAAATTGATTCTTGTAAATAAAAGAAGTAGCAGAGAGTAGCCACTTCACTTGTTTTTTTTTTTAAGATCTACTCTGACAGGTAAATATATGAAAATAATTATTTTCTAGTTAGAGGAACCACAGCCAGTGGACTTTGATAATCACAAGAAGGCTTCTGTACCTAATTATTTCAGTAGCATTTGTGTTTCAGTGATGATGATAGAAGTGGTGTACAGAAGAGGGGAATGTGTAGCACTCAGGAACTTTATGTACTGATACAGACTTTAATGGAAGGACAGCTTGGGAAAATTTTTTAGATTTACCAAGATTTTACATTTATGTGTCTGTGGGATGTCACATAAACGCCCAAAATCTTCTTTAAAAATGGAAGCTGGCACACAGATTGCTTCAAAATTTCTGAATGTCTTAGTGTTTAAATGAAAAGTGTGTTGACAGAAATGACTGTTGCCATTCAACTATTGAATTGGTACAGACTATAGGACAGACTTGAAGAGTCAGTTTGCAGAAGGCATTTGATTTAACTTAAACTTAATGTGATAGTTGTGACACTCAGTTTTTGTGTTACCATAATTACGTGGCTAATCATGCTCTTCATAATTAGCATTTTCCCCTTTTCGTATCATGATCATGTAGTAAACCATCTGATAAATGGACTTCCATGCAGGTTTTAGAAATATTACACATCAAGGTAATGGCTGTAGTTACCTTGGAAGTTTATTCAGTTCTAACTCTGCTGCAGTGGGTTTTTTCTAGGAGGAGGAATGTTGCAGACCAGATTAAGCACTGTTTACTGAGGAGAACACTGGAATGGAGGGCTAAATAACTGTTTCTGCCCATCACCATGTGTTCAGCAGAAGAGAGGATACAGCCACCTACAGTTCCTGGAAAAATTTTGTGCTATGTGGCCATTGACAGAATGAAGTAATCTTTTTAGTTAGTGGTATCAAAGACTAATAGCAGGAGGTATAATATATGTTTATCCTTCTCAGATCTGTACCCATTTCTGAGAAGTTCTTTAAATTCCAGACAGTGCTTATGAATAAGTTGCAGTACCATGATGTAAGCTGCTTAAAGGTAAAAGTGGCTAAGAAAAATTTCAACGTATCTGATCTTCTAAAAGCCTTTAAAGCTTAAAATTGCATCTTGCTGAAGGGCATTAAATATTTCTTCTGTATTCATGAATTCTTCTGCAAAGAACTAGGTGACAATTTTTCCATTTTGCCCTGTAGAGATGTGCGTGTGTGATGGTATTTTTCTAGCTTGTTCTCTCTCTGTAACCTGAACTTCACTTTACTAGACACACTGGCATAAATCTTTTGAATAAAATAGACCTTCTGACAGAAGATCAAGATGTCTAGAGGGTGTTTGACTATTAGCCATTAGCAAGAAATGAATCATTCAATTTCAACCCTATAGGGAATGCTTAATGCAGTTTCAGAGCTTTTGTCCTGGCAGTTTTCAAGCTGGGGGCTTAAATTAATCAATCAAAATGATTTTGCTGAATGGTTACTAATGCAATGAAAAATAACACACAGGGAATGACCTGTATCTCTGGAGAATTTTGTCTGCATATAGCTTTCACAGTCTTCCTAAATATGTTGTTTTCTTGGGAACTCATTTCCTGATGACACATAAGGTAAGCTGAAGTGCTTATTTAAAGTGTATAATACCTTAACTTACACAAGTCACTTCTGCAGATGGAAACAAATAAGTTGTCTTGAATTTGTTGTGGGCTTTCTCTAGTTTATTTGTTTGCTCATGGGAAACTCACGGTGTTATGATATTCTACAAGTTTCCTTCCAAAAAACTGTTCTCTATCTTCAAATATCAGAAATAATATTCAAAATACACAGTGTAGTGACAACAAATAAGCAGCTTAACAGTAGTGCACAGAACGAAAATTTTCACCAAGTCATTTTAGTTTTACTGTTCTCTGTTTTCTTTCACCTTTTTTCTGAAAGCTATCTGTTTTGTTTGCAGTATGGCAAAACTAGAGCCTGTAGTATGTGGAGCTTTGCAGGACTTCCAAGTTTTTGTTAGTGTCAACTCATCTCAATAGAGTATCTAGTAATTTTGCAAAATATTTGCCAGTAGGAAAGTTCTCTTTGCTTGCAACAGTATCATATATTTCTCTACAGTATTCTCCCACACTGAATTCTGACTGTGTGCTTTATTTCTCTCTATTGATATAAGACATGACAAAAAAAAATTAACAGTAGATTTTAGCTTAATAATTCATTAAGCATTCATTAAACGCTTCCTATGCTCCTCTTTTATTCCAAGAATTCTTTTTAGTAAGTTTTTATTGTAAATTCCACGCTTTTACAACAAATTAGATTTCTGCATAATTGTCATTACAATTGTTTCGAGTTACAATAAGAATTGTAATTTTAGCCAAATTTGACACACTGAAAAACTAAACTCAGGTAGATGCAGTATGAGCAGGACTGCAGGACTGAGAATGACTCGGGAAGGGGACTCCTGCAGTCTTAATCACAGGATGCTGATAACACTACTTCATACAGGACAGGGGCCAATTATTTTCTCCTCTTTAGAGAAAACAAAAACTGTATGTTTGAAAAAAATCCCAAACCAGCAATTTCTTCACATCCTGTCAATCAATGCTAGATTTATACCAGGAACTGAAGGCTTTACATAGTTTTTTTTAGATTAGTCTTTGTATGATTTACTGAATCTTTTTCAAAACCTCCAAATTAGTAAAGAATCATATTCACTTGTATAGTATATATATACATATAGTCTCTTTTTTATGCTGCTAATTGTATCACATCCAGAAGAATCAACATCCAATGCTGTATGCCACTCCTTTAAATGTTCTCTGTACAATTTCAATGCCTCAAACATTTATAAACAGCCTTGCTTTACAGATTAGAAAATACAAGGAGAAAAGGTTGAGCAACAGAAACACATTCCAGCTCCCCAATGGAAAATTTGAAGGTCTAGTTTTTTAAAGCACCTCACAATTTTGATGTACAACACAGCCTCTGTGGATTTCAATTTCAGCCTATGATGTTCAGATATCCTCCAGCTAGTCCTACTCCTAAATTACATCTTTCAAATTCCATTGTCTAATCCTCTCCTACCAGTCACTGATTAAGAAGCATCCATGTCTGAGTGCTTTTGGATATCTGGGCAACAGTGGCCCACAGACCAAACTACAGAAAATCCCCTGTCAAGCAACTGCAGTTCCAATCAGTCCCTAACCATGAGATAATTTTCCTCTCACTACTCCTTCTTAGAATGTAACTTCTTGCAGCAAATGACACAGGAAAACTGACTTCCTACACTGTCTCAGTTCATTCCTACAGCTTTTTCCTCGCATGCTCCTGAAGAAGAGGGAAACAAACACACCATTCATACCTGCATCACTGGAAACTGTATCATCAAACACTGCACACAAAGCAGATTAAGACTACAAAACCCACAACCTTTACTTAGAATTTTTATCTTTTTAGATATCTGTAACACTTAAAACACTATCACAGTTTTCCAAATTAAAGCGACTTTAAAATGACAGGATATAAATAAGCTCTTTCAACCGACCACTATGAGGCTCAGCTTCATCAGCTCTGAAGAAGAATGTAAAAATTCTTGAAAGCAAGAATAGCCTAACTGCATGACCCTGGCAGCCTCAGTGCAGAAGTTCCGTGTCCTTGAGATCTCCAAACTGCATGGAAAAGTAGATGTGGCAGAAATCTACATGTGATAGCTCATGTGACACTGCATTGCAGAGTCTTAAAGGGTTCACAGCATGTACACAGCTGGTTCAAAAGCATTACAGGTTGAGATACCATGTTTTTCAAACCTGTCTAAATGTACTAGTCTGGCAATCAATTTGTTTAGACAAGGTAGTATTCCTTTCCGATTTTGTTTCCTCCCCTTATCTATACATGTCTTAGTAAAGGCTATAAAAATAGTTAATCCATTTGAAGTTCCCCAAAATGAGTTGAATTAAGAGAGGTATTGTTTAGGGAAAGGCTTCTTGCATATTTGTCATGTTACTGCAAAATGACTAATATTTTGTGGTCTCTGTCAGAATATGTAAGTTGATACTAAATTTGAAAAACATTTGTATGGGCAAACAGAAAATGCATGAATAGTGCAGGGTGGGGAAGTTTTATGTACAGTGAATTATTTAAGTACTGTGCTAAATCTGAGACCTTGAAGTCAACACTGCCATTTTAAGTGCAAATTTTCACTGTTCTTAATGTGACTGAGAGCCCATTGGCACACACAGTTAAGATTGTGGATGTTTTCTTCACAAGATGGCTTGACTACTTTTTCTCTTAAATAAGCTGTAGAAGCATACATATATGTCTATGTCTATCCGTCCCTGTATTCATATATACAGACATTTACTTGGTAAGGTAAGCTTCTGGATAAAGGTATTTTTCTGCCCAGTTAGAAGGGAAAATACATGGCTAGTTGGCTTCCTTTTTCATTAACTTTACCACTGACCTTTATTACAGTCTGCGGGAAGACTGAAAAATTGGCACAGACAGGTTTGATAGTGCCTTTTCTTTTGTGGTCTGGCAGAACTCCTAAATTGTTAGGAAATGAGACTTGACAGTTTGTGTTATTAATTGGAAACAATTTAACCATCTTATTACTGACTTCAATCTAATGCTTTGCATCACTTGATTCTTGTAATCCTCCAAGGATGCATCTTGGGTTGGTTGCTTGGTTCCTTCCCCCCTCTGTCCCCAATGCTGTCACTTATGAAATGTCCTTATTGGAGGAATATAGAAAGTAGAGCCAACAGGACATTAAAGCAGCTCCATTTTCATATTGACTGTAGTTTATGTAATGAAGATTTACCAAAGATTGTGGTAAATGGCAGACCTGATTTGGCTGCACTGAATCTGAGAAAAACTACTGTAACTGTTTTATTCACTTCTGCCTGTGTTTTTTCTAGCTGTGACCAGTGTCATTGTAGTTACTGAAAATATGAAAAGACAAGTATCATTTCCCAGATTCATATGTCAGACTTTTAGTTAAGTACATTGAACACATTTAATTCTCTGGACCCAGTTATTTTCTAGCTGCTACATTTATTTTGTTAGCAAAGCACAAGTATTTTTTAAAATTACTAGAAAATTACTACAGTAAGTTTGAAAAGCATTTGGTACAAGTATTGTCTCCCTAGTAGTGCTTATGACTACTCTAAATAAATGGTTAGTTCTTGTTGCAGTTTTAGTAAGCAACAGCTGCACAACTAGATTTGAGTTTTGGGCTTAACACAGAAATTTGTCCTTTTTTAATGATCCATAAATTGAAATTTACAGTACTGCAACTAAATGTTATTTAGCTAGAATTAAAATTTATTGCAACAGCTCTTTTTGTGAAAATAGCCTCCTGACAGCTTTTGTAAAAATTCAAATTAATTGAAGAATGACACTAAGACCCTAGAATTTTAATTTAGCTATGAAGTTACTTAATTATTTAATAATTTAATATCTGGCATTATTTTCTAGTTCTTGAGTAGCACTTTGCTGTTAGATTTCAGATAGAAATCTTTTGATAGAAAACTTGGGTAATGAAGGGTGATAACCTACTTCATAGAATTCTCTTGAAGAATTCTCTTTATATTGTCAGATTTATATTTACTTGTTTGAAAAAAAGTATGAGTCTGTCCCTCACTAAAAATCTCTTTCATAGTGTTATAACTTTTACATATTCAGCAAATTATTTGCCCTCTCTGGTCCTTTTCAGAATCTCAAACACAGACCCAGATAAACTTCAGTCTTACACTAGTATTAAGTTTCCAGTCTTCACTATTTTCCTAAGAAATTAATTATAGGATTAATTAGAAGATAATTGAAAAGAAAACTTATAATAAATACACCTTTTTGGCAAAAGGAAAACTACAGTTACAAATTTCAGATCCACTGTTGTCTTTTTTTTTACCCCGGAAGGAAAAGTGTTTCAAAACCAGTAAATAAATATGCAAACATCTACAGAGAAGTATTAGCTTACTATTTGCCGTTCTAAGATTTCCATGCTTATGCTATGGTGCAGTTTAGGATTTTCTTCTCGGCTGTTTTCAGTGTTCTGGTTCCAGCTGTATTGTTGTATGGCTCATAGCAAGAAAATTGCTGAGAAATAAGAGAGAGGTAGAGCTTAGTTTTAAAGCTGTAGATAGGTGGAGAAATGATCCAAATATTCACGGATTAAAAAAGAAAATAGATGGATTATGGTTTAAAATGATAACAAGAGTTCTAGTTATACTGTCTGCTTCAGACTTGATGGAAAAACAGTGTTAGACATATATTGGAAAATTCTTCCTTTTGGGAATCTGTTTTTTTTCAGCCTTCCCTTTGAGAAATCTGCTATCTTCTTTTCTCCAAATGGCATTTAGTACAGTTTACCCTCATTCAAATAAATACATACTATTTTTGTAGTTCTAAATGCTGGGAAAAAGTTTTTACCGACAGTGGGTTCCAAAGGCCAATGATATGCTTGACTAAAATACAGTTTGTTTTCAGTTTAAAAGCTTTTTTCAATTAAATCTGTGTTCAATTTGTATATGTCATCATAATTAAGCTGCTAAATTCTTGGAATCTTCATTAGTTAATGTGAAGTACTGATTTTCACTGTACTTCTGGGAAATTTTTACTAGAGAGTACTCCATTATCATTTAGTCACTGCATTTCACTGTAATCTCTAGACCAGAGAAGAAGGTTTTATTTCAGAAATTTGCACAGGTTGGCTTTTAATATCTTTCATAATACAGACTGCTGGCTGCTCTGCATGTACAGCAAATACAAGATTTGATCATGAAAATGGTAAAGCTACACAGGGAGAGGAACCTGAAGTACAGTAGCCATATTCTTCATAGTTTCTCAGGTTTATTCACATTCACAGTATATAAAGCACATTAAATCTGTATTTCTCTACTTTTTTAGTAACAAAAGAGAATATTTAACATGAAGCAAAGGTCTTCCAGAAGGCTTGGAGTGTTACTTTCGGGTTTTTTTTTTTTTTTTTGGTACTGGGATCAGCTACCCATGAATCTCCTATGAGAAGTGTATCATAATTTAAAAGGAAAAAAATTGAGGATATTTCTGATCCCTGTAAGATGAATCTGTTGTTGGAAAAACATGATGCAGTGTGTGTATGTTATTAAAAAAAAGTCATGTATATACTTCTGTTTTATACTGTGGATAAATTTGTCAAAGAAAAGAGTAATAATTAGTTTCCGTTTTACCTGCCTTGTTGTAGAGTGTAAATAGATTGTGATATGTTTCTTAATCTGTCATGAATTTCTGAGTAGCTCCTGCTTGTTCTGATTCCTTCTCTGTTTCTGCAGGCTGCCTTATATCGCCTGAGTGGGGATAGGAATCCTTTACATCTGGATCCAAGTTTTGCTGCTCTTGGAGGTGAGCTGATGGGAATACCATTGTGTTAATATTTGGATGAAGGATAATGTAAATGTATTTTTAATCTGTTTTTCACTATTTTCAACCTGGGAAAAGTAGTGATTGTTTTATAGCTGTTCTTAGAGACACCAATTAAATGTCTTCAAATTCTGCGTGACATTTCAGTTTGAAGCATTGCTTCTTGTACCTAGAAATGGGGAATGGTGTATTTACTTTACTTACAATGAAAACATACTTTCTAACCTATTTTTCTTTAGATCTTGTTTATTGCCACTATCCCGTTTTTACAATATCTGTTTTATAAGCAGAAATAATTACCTATCAAAGCTTGTGAAGGAATCCGTAAATTCTCTGATACATAGTTCTTCTAAATAATTTTGAGATTATGTAGGTCTCAGTGGAACTTTTTGTTCTTCAGTGTAGTCTTCTCAATCCCAGTAAATCCAGGAGGGCAGGAGAGAGGCAGCTTGTTAACACTTCTTTCTTATAAAATTGCATAACTGCACCTCTTGCTAGCACTCTACATGCCAAAGCACCAGATCAGAGACTGCACTAACTAATTCTTGAAGAGATATAATAAATGAAAAAGGGTATTTTCTTGAAATCGTGTTGTAAATTTATTTTTTCGGACTTACTTTCAGGCCTTTCAGGTAGTATAGTTTGATTACTCCAGACAGATTTGATTTACTTAAGAAGTTTTCCTGAATATGTATGGTATCATAAACATTACGTAAAACTACTAATGGGTAGCAACTAGTCTGCAGTTTTCTGATTAATTTCTTTTTATTATGCAAGTATCACTGTATGGTGTTCTTACCAAGATAATAAAGCAGAGCTATGCTTTCTTGTTCAGATCACACCTAACATACTTCCGCAAATTATCTCCTTTTGTAAATGCATACTAATTGGTTTGTTAACTCAGTTTTGTATAATTCTGTGTAAATTTGTGTTCATAAGTAATGACTGCCAAATACTAGAGTCCAAGAGAAGAGATTTCCTCCGTTTGTTAAAGCATTCTGTTTGTTGATGATGTTGGTTTGTTAACCATGGTGATGGAGGTGACAAATACATATTCATAACTGAAAACCCCATGTTTGGAATAATAACGATGATAATACTTTAAAAACCTTACAGAAAAAGAGAAGTAGAAATCTTCTACTGCTCACACAAAGAGCACTGACACTTGGGGAAAATGAAATTAATACTGCAGATGAGTTGTCCCTTTGTCTCAACACAAAGCTGCTGTACTGGATTTTGGAATTCTGACAGTACCCTATCTATACTAAATGCAAGTACTATCAAAGAAGAAATGGCTAGAGATATTCCACAAATTCTTTTTCTGGGTGTGCAAATGTCTTTTTTCCTTCAGAACTATTCATACTGGCTCTCACCAGTGTGAATGGGAAACAAGCATTCAGCATAATGTATTCAGGTCATTCCAGGATTATTGTTAAGACTTCCCATGGGTAATGTTTCAGAAGACATATAATACATGAAAACACCTGTTTTTATTCCTATGCCTTTATTCCTGTGTCTTGTATTTCCAGATACTAGAAAGGGAGGCAACATTTACTTTGGTTTTGTTTCAGTCTGGATATGAAGTAACTTGATTAGCTTACCGAATTTTTCTTTGAGTATGCATTAGTTTTATAAAGAAAATACCAGGGAAAAATAGGATTGGATATATTTGGCTGTTTCTGAGTTATGAATAGAGTGGATGGTTTCTGGTTCTTTAATGGTGAATTGAACTGAGGTTTTTAAGGAGCTAGATGTCGCTGTAACATTCTGAATGAGAGATACTGAAAACCTGGTTACAATACTGCAGTAAACTGACTACATGGTAAGTTTGTGCTTTCAGAGCAGTGCCCATTGTATACAAAATAGAATGCTGTTAAAGTGTGCACACTCAAATATTTTATGGGAAAGAAATGACAGAATGATCAGGCTGGAATACTTACAGTGAGAAAACAGACTCATATTCCTTTAAGCCTGTCATTCTGTCATGTGTTCTAACCTAATGCATCAAAATTTCTCTTTCTGACCTATAATTCTGCTAGCCTTGTCTTTCCTTTGGTCTCATAATTCCCATCTTTCCCAGCATTGAATCTTCCATGGCTTAACTTCAGCTTGCAACTTATTACTACACAGCCACTTGCTAATTCCTTAACTGTCCCCTCCCTGTTTTTCTCTTCACTTCCCTTTCCTCCCCAATGCCTACTCCCAGCAGGATGGAGAGTAGGGTTGGAGAGGAAAAAAGGCAAAGCTTGTGGGTTGATACAAGAACAGTTTAATAACTGAAACAAAGTAAAATATTATACTAATAATACTAATGCTGCTGCTGCTACTTCAAATAATAATGAAAGGGATAGAGAAAAAGTGAGGAGTAAAACCCAAGTGAAACAAGTGCACAACACATTTTCTTATCACCTGCTGACCATTGCCCAACCCATCCCTGAGCCATGATCAGTGTCTCCTGGCCAGCTTCACCCAGTTTATATCCTGGACATGAGGTTCTTCGATCCAGAATGTCCTTTTCACCAGTTCAAGTCAGCAGTTCCAGTTATGCTCCCTCACAGTTTTTTGTGCACCTGCTTGCTGGCAGATCATAGATCACTGAAGAGTATTTGGCATATGTTAGACACTTCTTAGCAACAGCTGAAACATCAGTGTATTATCAGCATTACTGTCACACTAAATTCAGAGCACAGCACAGTATAAGCT
Source organism: Sturnus vulgaris (assembly GCF_052056855.1). Classification (NCBI taxonomy): domain Eukaryota; kingdom Metazoa; phylum Chordata; class Aves; order Passeriformes; family Sturnidae; genus Sturnus; species Sturnus vulgaris. The sequence continues at coordinate 21,113,114 of NC_142283.1, forward strand.
ACTAGAGAAAATTCGCTAAAGCCAGCCAAAACTAGGATAGAGTCCTTATAGCTTTTTTATCTGTCTTGATGGTGGTTTCTTTTCTTCTACATCTTCCGTTTCTCTGCTGGCTAGACTTTCTCCTGTCTCCTCTTTGTTGTTTCATTTTGCTTTTGGTTCTTCTCCCAGCTGTTGTCCCTTGTGAGAACATTTTGTGCTGTGTAGCTGCCATGAGAAGTTGTTTAGAGCCCAAGAAAAACAGACTCTGGCAGACAGGAGTAGCATATGAGTTCTGGGCAAAGCAACTGGTTTCAGTGCCAAAGCTGGACAGATCTGTCTGGATTCCATGGGCTGTTGCAAGTGTGATCAGTTACTGTTTACCTGCCTTGTCAGGTCAGAACAACCTGTTAAAGGAATCAGAATGTACAAGCAGCATTTTTATAACTTAACCGTTGCACTTTAGCAAATCTGAGACCAGTTGTCAAGTTTTATTCTGTCAGATTTTTGATGGTACTGGAAAAGATGCAATTCTAATATAAAGCTTATCCTCTGCCAAGGTTGAGCTTCTACTTCAAAGCATAGGAGTGTGAGGAAATTTGACAAAAATGTCAATATAAGAAAAACAAAAACACTGGAAATTTTCTTTTATGTTTCTTTTTTAACTTTTAAATAGAGGTAAATTAATCCTGAGTAGGCATTGTATTAGAAGTCTTTGGCCAGCCATGGATAGGAAGTCAAAACAGAAAGTATCAAATAGTGTTAGTATTGCTACTTTTTAATGATTGCAATACCTCTTACTCTTAAAGCACAATACTTCCATTTTAATTGCATGTCTGGTGTGCCTATGCATGTGTACTAAAACAAATAATCTCCTTATTTTTAATTTTTTCACCTCTACAGACAGGGACTAGTTCTACTTCTGAGTCTCACAGAACAGAGGCAGTGCAAGTGCAAGTGTCACTTGTTTGCTCTACTTCGCCCAAATGTAGAGGAAATAATAAATAATAACCTACACTTTTTCATTGAGATAAATTAGGTTAAAAAGAAAAAGGATAGAGAACAGTAATGGAGAAAAATACTATGAATAAAGTATAGATATTAATAGAAGCTGCATTCAAGGTCCTAATATTAAAAATGCTAAACTATTACCTCTTCAAATAGGATTTGAGAAGCCTATTCTTCATGGACTATGCACCTTTGGGTTTGCTGCTAGGAACGTTTTGAAGCAGTTTGCAAATAACGATGTGAACAGATTCAAGGCAATCAAGGTCTGTGTGTTCATTCTTTGCAGTAAATTTTCTTGATTTTTCTGGTTTTAGTGCCAAAAGAAATCTTCAGTGTGGGGGACGTCTTTCACAATGTCTTAACTGCCAGAATTGCTTTTACTTACAGCTGCATGCATTTTAATGCCTCTTGTCTTGTATGTTTACTTAAATATTTAGGCTTTCTGCATTGATAGCTGACTTAATTTTCCTCTTTACTTTTTATCATTTCAATATAGTCAATATATTTAAGCTTTGCATTTACGTGTGACAGACAAACCTTTTCGCAATCCAACTTTTTTTTTTCTTTTTTATCTTTTAGGTTCGCTTTGCAAACCCAGTCTATCCAGGGCAAACTTTGCAAACAGAAATGTGGAAGGAAGGAAATAGAATCCATTTTCAGACAAAGGTCAGAACAATCTCTTCATTGTGGTCTTCAGAGAAAGATGTATTGGTTAAAAGACTGGGGATATGAGGGGGAGAAGGAAAAATGACTCATTAAGTAGCACACCATTGGCAAAGGTTTTGTAAAGAAATGAAGTAAATAGAATGCAATAGTCTTACTTTGTGTTGTCACTAGAATTCTAATGGAAGTACCATTTTAATCACAGGACTTAAATCACAGGACTTAATACCCTGATATTAAATGAGAACTCTTTTAATTTTGTTGCATTTTTTTTGTCCACTGGACAAGATAAAAAAGCAGTCAACCTCAGGTCATCATAGTGTGTGCTTATTTCTGGAGTTACTCATAACTTTGTGTATTAATCTTTTTTTTTTTTTACATTTATTTATCTTAATTGGCTCTTAACAGTTTATGCATGTAAGTGTGCTGCAGATTTAGCTTAGATTAAGTTAAACTTAGGCTGCAGCTACACAGAACAACTTGCTAAAAATGGAAATTTCATACCAGTTGAACATAGTAACTGCAATAAAACAGAGTTTACACTTTTATAAAATCTGGGTTTGCATTGTTCTATTTTCTTTGGTCTTGATATTAGCATTTTATATGGCTATCTTGTAATCCTCATCTCCATGTCATAGGGTACTGAGTGGGAGCTAAGGGTAAAAGTCCAAGTGAAGGGCAAAAAGTAAATGTTCATCACTTCTGTAGCATCATATGACATTTCCACTTTCTTAATCTATGATTTGATACTGGTATTTGTCAATATTTGCTTTGGCTTACGCAATGTGAGTTACATTGCTTTGCTGGCCTAAGTTTTGCAGCCTCGTCTCCATCAAAATGTAGCCAGCTCTTGATTCGTGGTTAGGGCAGCAGGTATAGTTGCAGCTGCAGTGAGGAGTGGGCAGGCAGAGTCGAATAAGCAGAGTCATCATAAAGAGGGTTGCTGTATTCATACAGCTTTCTGGGATATAGGATGAAGGAGGCAAATTTTGTTTGCAGACCTGATGTTCATTAGAAACTAAAGAATTTCAGAATGGTAACAATGTAGAGACTACTGTGTACAAATTCTTAATTTCTAATTACTAGTAGTAAGTAAGCAAGGTACTTCGGTGCCTCAAGTGAGCTTTGGAGATGACTGTAGCTATATGTAAAAGGTATTGTCACCCAGTCCTGACAATTTCTAGAATTCATATGTTTACTTTTGATGGTTTCCATATACTGTTGTAATTAATAGAGTTCATAATATACTTCCAAGCCCTTCCAGATTTGTAAACTGGGTGAGTTGTTCCATTGTGGTTAAAGACAAAATTTGTAATTATGCTTGGTTTAGTAAGTGCTAATATGTAGAGTTTTGGTAAATTTTGCTAACGTTTTTTTCTTCCACAACTTCACAGTAATTGATTTTGGATAGAAATTACAATGTTTTAACAGGATTATAGTAAACCATCTTGAACAGTTATGAGTTGTGCAGAGTTTTGTTACTTATTTCATGTCGAATTTGTATTAACTAAAGCCATCTTTGTGCTGAAATAAACTCTGGTTAAATCAAACTATGAGTGGACATTAAACTTCGAGAACAGTGGTTTGAATCCATTTTCACCGTTGTCTGAAATGCAGTGGCAGCAGGTGACAAGCTGTTAGGCATGATTTGAGTAATAGTTAATGTACAGCAATAAACTAGGCTGTGATACTTGATATTTCTTCAGCTAGGCTATTTATCATACACCTCTCTATATGCATTGTCAGTGAATCAATTTGCCATCTTCTGTTAGCTGCCATAGGTCAGTATGGTTTGTCACGTCCCTCAAAGAGACAATCCCAAATTGAAACACATTTTCTTCTCTGAATTAGCTACTTCAAAAAATTAAATTAGGAGGGAATTCAGAAATTTTCCATCATTCTTTTTGTAATCTTTCTTGTTTGCAATGCTTAAAAAACTGTTTCTAGTGCAAGTTGTGGTATAAGGCGTGTAAAATAAGCCAGTAAAATAGTCTAAATGGACTCTTGACAACTGATATCTACCTTAAGGAAATATATTTTAGAACAATGTCTTTCTAAGAACTGTTTATGAAGAAATATTGACAGTAACTTGTAACACTGGAGGTAAATAAGGTTTTCAACTGTTTTGTGAACAGAACACTAGCAATATATTTTGTTACAGTTTCTCTAGAGGAAAAGAATTATTTTGCTTGAAGAGCTGTTTGAAAAACATAAGAACTTGCCTCAAGACTACAACACATTTATGAGATTTTTTTTTCACTCTTACTTTTATGTTTTCTCTTTTCATCTTTCATCTTTTCATCTATGATTTTTAAATATCTTTTGTGACTGCAAATAAATCACCTCTTTAATATATTTTCCTCCCAATACAGATCAAGGAGACTGGGGAACTTGCCATTGCAGGGGGCTATGTGGATATGGTAGCAGCCTTGGAAAAGCCTTCTGCTCGAGAGCCTCTGATGGTAGGTGGAAGAAATGGAAGTCTTACCTTGCAGAGAAGCATAGTTAGGCTTTATTTTGGTGAAAAACACAGGAAAAATACTTAGGTCTCTTACCAATCTTGCAGTATTTAGAGGAGTTATGAGTTCAGAGATGTTAACATGCACATTGTTTAAGGTACAGATGTTAATTGATCCGTTTGAGAGGAAAATTCCAGTTGTTTTGAGATACACAGGATAGCTGGTGTTTGATGTGCTTGATGCTAATTGAACTCTCAGGATAAGCATTGTGCTGTATGTTACAAAACAAAGAAGGGCATGTACCAGTGAGGGCCACGTATTGTGAGCACTCCCATAGCTGAAAATAGAAATTATTTAATGTATCTCAGATGTGTATCTGTAGAACAATGATTTTCTGATTATTTTTTATATGTTGAAGATCAAACTGTGTAGGATGTGAAAGTGTGTGAGCTCAATTTTTTCAGAGACATGGGGACAATGGCAAGAAGGCATTTAGCATAAGTGAAAATGAGATAATGTACTCACAGAAGTTTCGTCATTGACTCGTTTTGAAATAGAACTCAGAGAGCTGTTTCTACATGTGGTTAGGTCTAGCACACAATATGCTCTTTATACTGTGTTTCTTTTTAAAAATCCTCTGCATGCATGCATGCATGCCTTAAGCCTTGGGTACCATATTTGCCACAAGACACAGAATTGTGCATTCAGTAATGAGGATGACCTGGGTTCCTAAGTCGCTTAAGGCAATGCATAATGTGTTGCCTTAATAAACTGTTATCTATTTTCCCTATTGATTCCCGCATGCAAAACAATGAAACTTTAATACTTGGGAGTTTATGAAATACTGAGACGGTGACATTCATATAAAGTTTGTGATCAGAAAATGAGGAATATTGGGTGATACTTGGGCTGCATCCAAAGCAGCATGGGCAGTAGGGGAGGGAGGGAATTCTATACCTCTGCTCTGCTCTGATGAGAGCCCACCTGGAACACTGCATCCAGCTCTCGGGTACCAGCACAGGAAGGGCATTTACCTGTTGGAGCAAGTCCAGAGGAAGGATATCAGGAAAATTAGGAGAATTAAGCACCCCTCCCATGAGAAAAGGCTAAGAAAATTGGATTTGTTCAGCCTGGAAAAGAGGAAGCTTCGGGGTGACCTCATTGTGGCCTTTTATTGTGACCTGAAGAGAGATGAAGAGGAGTTTTTTACAAGAGCATGTAGAGACAGGATAAGTGGGAATGGATTCAAACTAAAAGAGGATAAATTTAGATTAGATTTTAAGAAATTCTTTACTGTGAGGTTCATGAGGTACTGTGGAACAGGTTTCCCAGAGACACCAGCTGCCTCATCCCTGGAAGTGTTGAAGGTCAGGCTGGATGGGATTTGGAGCACCTTGGTCTAGTGAAAAGTGTCCCTGCCCCCTACAGGGAGGTTAGATCTAGATTATCTTTAGGGTTTATTCCAATTCAGGCCATCCTATGATTCTATGATTTATCCGGGAACCTGTTTGTTTTTCCTGCTCGCGTTTAATCTTCTGACACATTGTGAATTGTTGAATGAAGTTCAAACATTAGAACTTTTCTGAACTGCTCAGATTCGGGGTTTTTTTTGTTGTTTTTTTTTAACTTGGGCAGAACAGGTGTTCTTCTTTAAGCTTACTCTGTGAAATTAAAGTGCTTTGCCAGAAATTTGCTGACAGGGTCAGACACCCACCAGAGGAAACCAGCCTGAGTGAAGATTGGCAAATTTAAATGCCATTAGGAACCCTTTTATGTAATGGAAAATGTTAGGCTTAACCAAAGAGGTGACAAAATAACAGCCTGAGTGAAGAGTCTTGTGTTATGCTGTACAGGTAGGTACAGCGAGCAACTAAAGCTCTGAGACCTTCTTTGCTCCAATTCTAGTTAGACGAAAAATATCACTGAAGTAGCTTCCTAAAGTGTAGCCTTTTATCTAGTACAAATATTTGTTAAAAGAAAGACAGTGAAAGGCTTGCAAAATAATGCGTTTGGAAAAGTTGGAAATGTTACTATAGCTAATGCCACTTTTAAATTTTGTCTGCACTGGAGCTTTGACTGTGTTCATAGTGCAGTATGTTTTCAACGTCTTTCATGTCAAGTTAAAGTAATGTACTGGTTAAAACATTTTTTATGTTCTGAAAACTAACATAACGTTCACTGTGGAAAAAGTGACAGTGGTTATCCTCCAAAGGAAAAAAGGGCAATTTAGAAACTTAGAGCACTAATTAAAAAACATGTCTTAAATTGTAATGATAAATGACAAAAACTATAAAAGCAAGATTTGAAATAATCCTAAATGAAAATTTGAAATTAAGATTTTCTGCTTGAATGTACTTTCTAGTGCTGATAGTTGCTAGAGGTGATTATTTTGTGGTAGAAGAAATCTCAATTGCATTTAATAATTCTGCTATAGATAGTTGAAGCATTGTGTGCTGGAAAGTAAAAGACATATTCAGTACTTTTTAATGAAGTTTCAATTTTAAATGTTTCATACTTTTTTTTTTAAGACTGAAGGGCTGCAGAGTAACCTTGTGTTTGAAGAAATTGGTCGTCGTGTAAAAGAAATGGGAAATGAATTGGTAAAGAAAGTAAACGCCATATTCCAGTGGGACATCACTAAGGATGGAAAAACAGCTATGCAGTGGAGTAAGTTGTAGTGTTTATATAATACCCTGATGCATTTTTGCTATGAAATGGGATTAATTGTAATCATTCTAATTAAATTTGATAGCTTGAAACTAAGCTTAATGTAGTAGATGAATATGCAATGAGACCTACAGGTCTTAATGCATTCTGGGTGCACAAATGACAAAGGTCAGATAAAGTTTGCTTGCCTATTTAGATGTAGGCATAGACTGCATCATCCTTTAGAACTTCTGTGCATTTCTATTTACATTTTCCAGATTAGATTGCCACTGCACTTAGGAAAGCGTGCTAAATTAGCCTAGTAGGAGTGTTACAGTAATTAGTCTGCTGGTGATGTACATGCTAACTGATCTAAAACAAAGCAGTAATTATTGGTACTGCATTGTTCTTGTCACTTCAGTGGAAATGTAGCCCAATTTGTTTCTATTTAAAGTTTCTGAGATCAAGGTTTAATGGAGGCATAATCATGATTTTGTGTCGTTTAAGCATAGGACTGGTTGATGACGAGAAACTAAAGCCTGTAATAGCAATGGGTGACAGCAGAAGCTTTCCCTGATTAAATGAATAATAGAATTTTGTGGTCTGATGGGGGCAAAACTACCTCCTCTAAAATCTTTCCTTCTTAAATTCTCCTTTGCTCTCTTGATAAAGATATGTATTTTTGAAAACAACCCCAAATCTAATTCTATTAATTGGATAGATTTTTTTATCTTTGGAAATTTTTTTTTGTTTTTCAGTTGACACCTCTACTGCTCTATTGGTAGAGTGCAAAGTTTTTCCAAAGGGAAAAAGCTTAGTAATGTTGTAACTTCCCGGCCTTTTTGTGGAGAAATGAAAGTCTTTGGGCCAAGTCTGTTGCTTAGACTTCTTTTTGATTGGTCTCAGTGGTTGGATGTAGTCAAAAGAGTTTTGAGGACAATGCAGTCGAAGGGGCTGCCCTTTGACAGGCTGAGAGGGGAGACTCACAATAGGTCAGCTCAGGTCCGCCTTATGTTTTTGTCTGTACACTCTGACTTTCTTTAAACTATTGTTGAGCAATTTAGAAACCTAGACTCTCACTTAATCCTTTCCTAATGTTAACTAGCAGAGATTCTGAGTAGCGAGACCTACTGCTAAGTTTCAGGAAAAATATTATACATAGATTGATCAGGATAGTTGTATTCTACTTACCTTATTTTTGAGGGATAAAGAGTATTTCCATTTGGATAGAAGTTAATAAATATTCTGCATATACCTGTGTAGATTATGCAAGGTGATTGCCTATACATCAAAATAAGACCAGGGAAATACTGAATAATCCAACTCAGATGTTCTTTCTAAAAATTCATTACTGCTCTTAGTAATTTCTACTATCTGCAGTTTTCCATTTTTGTGTGAAAGTAATTTAAATTAATGACATGGTTAGAACTTGGAGAGAAGACTCACAAAGTTTTACTTGTGTTCTTGCTCATATTTTTAGATGATAATTAGAAGTGCATTGGTTAAACTTCTGAATGCTTAAGTGGAAACTTATATTTGTTGAGCAATCACTCTGTACTCCACATCATCCTGTCTATTGTTTCATGTGTAACTAAATTAGATATAAGTGATGGACATGTTTATCATAACAACTAGATAACTATTTCAGATTGATTGATCACTGACTTTAACTTTGGAACTGTTTCATTGATTACCTTAATTCAATATTATATATGTCCAGAGAATAGAGGAACAAGTCAATGGAGGAGAAATCTGCTGAGAGGTGTTTCAAGATGTGAATAAAATTGCTCATTTAAGAAGTTCTGAAACTGCAAATTGCTGAATGCAGAACAAGCACACTTAAAGATTTAGGCCTGAGCAGTGCCCTTATCTGCCTCGTGAGACCATATTTTATTAGAGGGAAAACAGGTGAATGTTTTTGCTATTGTATTCAGATGAAGACAGTGCTCCTGCTTAAATAAATCAATAGTCAGCGTTTTGTCCTCTCCTGTTTCTCCTCCTGCTGAAGCAGTAGAAGGAAGTTACTGATTTCTTCCTGTTCATATGTCTCTAGGTAAAAAGGATTAAATAGACATAGACTTTGTTAGTCCTGTTCCCTCTGCTTCTGTTGCAGTGAAAATTTTCTGCACTATTATATGAATTTGGAAAAAAACCTAAAGCTCCCTGTGGGATGGAGGCTGGAGGAGAGCTATTAAGAGCTGAAGTGAAACATTTCCAGAATTTTGGAAAAGTTACTGTGAATATTTTTACAGTGTGGTCAGTTCCTTAAAGCTTAGGAATTACTGTAGTCTTTGTGATGTAGTAAATATGTAAGGCTGAATGTAAACGTCTCGATAAGCCAGCTAGGTGCTCATAGAAAATGTTGTTTACGTTTCCTTTTGGGAGCATTGATATGCTAGTACTTCCTTTTCATATCACTTTTTTTGAAAGAAGTTTCTGTATCATTCTATTTCTGTATTTGTTTATGTTTTTTGAATATTTTTGTGTGCCTTTAGATTTCAAGTACTTACTGGATGAAGAAAACTTGGTTAGTACTAAAATAGTTAAACTGCTACAAATCATCTAAATATTAAACTTTCATGTTGTCAATATGAAAATAGTTATGAAAACTCACTGGCAGAATTTTAGGAGTTACGACAGCTGCAGTGTCAACCTTCACTGTTTATCCTTTTATGGACCAAGAGCCTGCTATTGTTGGTGTCTATTTAATTCCAATGAGTACATTTTTAATGGCAAGGTATATATAGGTATCTGCATGATTAAATGTTTACTTGGGGAATATTTTAAAACACTTTCCAGCCATTAAAAAGCATATACCCAAACAAACACAAAGCAAAAGACCTTCCAGAGGCAAGTACTTGAGATTTATAGGCAGTTGCCAACTTAATTCTTTTTGCGTGTTTGCATATATTACATTATTATTATTATTACAATATTCAAGACCACGATCTTGTACTGTCTCGTCTACCAGATGCAGGGATAATTTCTTTTCATTTTCTGTGGTAAGTGCAGAAGAAGATGGTAGTTTTTGAGTTTGCATTCAAAGGAAGGCAGCTTTCTTGCAGTTAGGATATTCTCAATAGTCCAAAGGATTTCTGACTTGGTGATCTTTGCAAGATCTCTGTGTGGTCATTAGCAAGACTTTTGTAATTCAGATGAGCAATGACAGTCAGTTCAGAATATGTAGCATTCATAATGCCATTTACTTACTTGAATGTTTTACTTTTTCAGTTATTGAGTTAATATAAGCTTCTGTACACACTTAGAAATTTTAACCTTTGACAAATTGAATTTTTACTTGAAAAACTGAAGATGACAATACAATGTTACTTTTCGATAGCTTGAATTTCTGTGTCACTATTTAGACTGATTTTCAAAGGTGCTCCAGATTTTAATGTTTCTCAACTCAGTCAGTAGAACTGCATTTCTTTACCATACATTTAAATTCGTCCTGGTGGTTATTAGTTGATCTTCTGTGTACAAGAATTTTAAATCATTTTTGTAAATGTTATGCTGCTAGATTAGATCAATTCTAAATTATCCTTCTACCTTTTATAAGTAAAATTGCCATTTTGGAGGGTCAATTCCATGATGTACATAGCTACAAGAATGCAAAAAAAGCAAATATGACATTAAAATTAATTCACAGTTTGATTCATGTAGCTAAATATTGCATACTATTTCAGTGTACAAATCAAAATTCTTGACAAGTTATCACTGAAACAACTGGTATATGAGGAAAGATATTATTTTGGCTGAGTTTTTTGTTTTGTTTTAAGCTGTGACCTATCCTTTTTTAGGCCTCATTTTGTAAGGGCCTCCTAGGCCTTTAAAAACAGTTTCTGGTTCTTTTGGGCTACTGGTAGGCCTCTTTCTCTTATTTAACTGGATATATAGTTGTTCTGTCTTGTGTTTTAATTTTTTGACTTGTCACTTTTACAGTTTTGTGCAGTTGTGATAAGTGCAGCAGTTGACAGTGCTGGAAACAATCTGGGCCCTGCAGCCCACTGCTGCCTTTCTCAATGATTGTAGCTCCAGCATCTTCTGCTAATGTCCTTCAGCCTTTTCCTTCTGGGAAGGAAGCAGATGAGAGAAGGCAGCAGCCGCAGCTCGAGTGCTGTGTCCATTTCTGGGCCCCTCGGTTCAGGAAAGACATTGAGGTGCTGGAGGGTGTCCAGAGAAGGGCAGTGGAGCTGGGGGAGGGTCTGGAGCACAAGTCTGATGGGGAGCAGCTGAGGGAGCCTGGGGGTGTTTACCTTGGAGAAAAGGAGGCTCCGTGGGGCCCTTACACTCTCTACAACTGCCTGCAAAGAGGTTATAGCCGAGTGAGGGTCAGTCTCTTCTCCCAGGTAAGAAATCACAGGACCAGCAAAAATGGACCTCAAGTCATGGGATGCTCATGTTGGACATCAGGAGGAATTTCTTCATGGAAAGAATGGGCTACCCAGGGAGGTGCTGGGGTCATTATCCTGACGTGTTCAGGAAATTCAGTAGTGTGGCACTCAGTGCCATGGTCTAGTTGTCAAGGTATTGATCAGTCAATACTTGGACCCAGTGATCTCAGAGATCTTTTCCAACCTTAATGATTCTCTGATTCTGTGAAATTTGTTCTCTTGTATGCAATCTCTCTGGTATTTTTCAAATTTTAAGGAACCAAAAAGTTCTTTTTTTTAGCGATATGTTTTCATTTATTTTTTAGTGTTCTAACTATAACTGTGACCTCCTGATCTCTACTTTCTCCAGTAAACCAGGACTTTCAGAAGTTCAAGTGAAGTGAAATCTGTGAATTGAATTTGGCTTTTGTTGTTACAGAGAGACTTCTTTATGGAGGCTCTAGTATTATAACACTTGTCTGTTTAACCAGCAGTGGCCTTTCCTTTTATGTAGTTCTCTGTGGATAGTGTGAAGCCATGAGGAGGTGTAGTGCAATTGACTGTGCACTGAGGATGTGAAATTTTGGACAGCTCATCTACTCTGTAAACAATGTTGAACTGTAACCCCTGACAACTGGCCTTAATTAGTGGTATTTCTGTATTAAAGCGAGCTTTTCTAATGGAAGAGGATGCTGAAAATCCTTTTAAAAGAGATAAAGCAAGTATCAAAACCTAAGAAATAAGTGTATTGGTACTGAAACTACTTTCAAGTTTTAAGAAAAACCTTAACTGATAACCCACCTCAGCTTTTTCCAGTTCGTTTCACTACCTAAAGCATACTTTGCTCTCTCCTGCATATATATTACTATACAAGAATTGCTTTTTTTTCAGGCATAGTAAAATACTAATTTTTTTTGAGTTAAGGTTAAATTTCAAGTTTCATTTCTGTAGAGAAAAGGTAATGCTGTTGAGATCTGTTGGCTGATAGTTAATGACACTCTAGAACAGTACTCAGAAGAGTTTTTCCATCTATTGCCTTTCTTCATGTTTCTGAAGTTATTTCTGAAGGCAGAAGATGTTTCTGTTCGTTTCCAGTTCTCAGAAGAATAAAACTTTGTTAAGAGAGCAGGGAAGAAATTGTTACATGTAGTTGGTTGTGATCAGCTGACATATTAAGGTGAAATTGCTCAATGATTTATGATGCAATATGACTTCAGGCAATGAAGAGTGTGTGATACTTGTTTTCATTTGCTTAGAGGTTGAGTCTTGTATTGTCCTTACCCACTGTAAAGCAGAATAAAACCCAAACCAAACAAACAAAAAAAAAAAAAAAGTCCGACTGTTAATATGCAAAAATTTGGAGGAAAACTAGCATTTCATTCACTTGAACTTCTTGATTCTACTTTTCTGCTGGATGTGTAATAGAATATATTCTAGAAGGCATACATGAGGGCACTCTCTGGTCACTGGAAAGCTAGGATTTTTCTGTTCTGATGCTTGGAACCTTATTGAGCTTATTTCTTTCATTGCTAGTTTATTTGTCCATGAGCTAGTGCTCTAGTTTAATCTCAGTTGTCTTTTCAGTGTTCAAGCCTAGGTATAGGTCAAGAGGGAAGAAAGTGGTTTGTGTATGTTTCTAATCCTTCTGTTTTTTCTTAACTGCAAAAAAATTGAATGAGCAAGCTTTTGTGGTAGTCTTTCATTCTTTATAATGCGTGGAGCTACTTTCCTTCTCTAAATACTAATATTTGATAAATTTTGGATCACTCCACAGTGGCACTTTATTTTTTTTAACTACTTGCATTAGAGAGGTCAACTCATTTATGATGAAGCCTATGCAAAAGAATGGATCAAGTAACAATAGAAGTTTCTCCATGATTTTGTAGAAAAGACAGTTTTGCTGTCACAGACTGCTTTGCTTTTGTGGCTGCTTAGTATTTGTTTCACTCTTTTCTTCTTTATCAAAAAATCTTAATGTTCTTTAAAAAGAATACAGAGAAAGTTTTTTTTTGTTTGTTTGTTTTTTTTACTTAGAATTTCTAGTAAGGTTTAACTTGAGGTGAAATTAAAGATTTGAGGTGATCAGCTTGAGTTTGGTGCCCAGCAAGGTTATGGAGGAGGTAATCTTGACTGTGATCACTCAGCGCCTCTGGGAACTGAGGGGCCAGCATCAAAGCCAGCACGGGTTTAGGAAAGGCAGATCCTGCCTGAACAACCTGGTCTCCTTTTATGACCAGATGACTCACCTGGTGGATGTGTCTGCCTCAGCAAAGCCTTTGGCACTGTCTCCCACAGGATTCTCCTGGTAAGGCTGGCAGTCCACAGCTTGGACAGGCATAAATGTCCCCTCACTCAGTTCACAGATGATACGAGTTTGGGTGCGGGCGTTGATCTGCTGAAAGGTTGGGAATCTCTGCAGAGGGATCTGGGCAGGCTAAATCAATGGGCCAAGGCTAATTGGATGAGGTTCAACAATGTCATTGCCCATGGGTCACAACAACTCCAGGCAGTGCCACAGACTCGGCAGAGTGGCTGGAAAGCTGCAAGCTGCCCAGTGGAAAAGTATCTGAGGGTTTTAGATGACAACTGGCTGAGCATGAGCCAGTGTACACACAGGTAGCCAAGAAGGCCAGTGGCATCCTGACCCGTATCAGAAATAGTGTGTGGCCAGCAGGACCAAGGCAGTGATTGTCTCACTGTACTGGGCACTGGTGAGGTCACAACTAAAGTGCCGTGTCCAGTTTTGGGGCCCTTACAAGAAGAAAGACTTTGAGGAGCTGGAGCAAGTCCAAAGAAAGGTGGTGGAGCTGGGGAAGGGTCTGCTGGTGCACAAGTCCTGTGAGAGGCAGCTGAGGGAGCTGGGGCTGTTTAGCCTGTAGAAAAGGGACACCTTACTGCTCTGTACAACTGCCTGAAAGGAGACTGTAGCCCGGGTGGGTTGGCTTCTCCTGCTTCCACAGCCATTGACAGGACAAGAAGAAATGGCTTCAGGCTGCACCACAAGAGGTTCATAGTGAAGATCAGGAGAAATTTCTTCACAGAAAGGGATGGAATCACCATCACTGGAAGCCTTCAAGAAAATCTGTTGTATCTGGCATTTAGTGCTGTGGTCTAGTTGTTAAGCTAGTGATCAGTCAAAGGTTGAACTCAATAATTTTGGAAGTCTTTTCCAACCTTAGTAATTCTGTGGTTCTGTAAACATGAAAGATTTACCTTGATTATGGGTGCCATGATTATGCAATGTTAAAGGTGTGGTTGTGCTCTGAGAGGTTAGTATTAATTGTAGGTGTTGATTGGTGAATGATGGTCTTGGGATTTGGCTAGGAAATGGAGAAGGAGAGCAAAAATTGTAATAATGTTAAGTAAAATCTTAATATACAACAATGTAACACTGTTAATTATGTACTATATTCAGACTGAAACTTAGGGGTCATGAGAACTTTTCTGAGTCACTACACCTATTTGTTTTTGCCATCTGAACTTGACACTGGTGAGGCTGATGGATGATATTAGCAATAAAGTATATAAAAATTACTTTTCAACTAGTACTTAGTGAAAAATAAGTTGTGTCTTGGGAGATGGTACATCAGACTTATATCTGGGTCCCTTCTGGAGCAGTGTAGGAATGGTAGAGACAGAAAAAATGCCAGCAGCATGAAGTACGAAAAGGGATTTCTAAGATATAGAAATACTTCAAAACAGTTTGTTAGGAATTGCAGGCATCCTAGACACCATGTCTGTGTTTTGTGAATCAATCTGTTGAGCTTGCTTACCTTCCTGTTTGTATCAAAGGAAGCAGTTTGGCTACACTGGTGTGGTGCCTAACGGCAGCATTTGGGTAGAGGTGTATTTTTAAAAGCACATGGACAATTAGGCTTGGTTAATTTAATCTGAGAGTTGGTATCCACTCTCAGACTTTGGTTTGTGTGTGTAGCTTGCATTTCATGGTTCAGTAGATGATTTTTTTGATTTTTGTTTTCCTAATAAGAGTCTGTGCATGCATAACCTACAGGAGCAATGTTAAAGGCTCAGGCATCTTAGACTATATAGTAGCTGTTTTGGATCACAAGGATGTTACATAGTCTCTACCCACAAACACAAATATACAGATAATTTATCTGGTGCTCAGTAACCTTTTTTAATTTCTTCCCATATTGCTTGAAGTGACATGCATTAAATCGGTTCCAGAAATTATAATTTACCTTAAAATCAACTGCAGATAATAATCCAGTATGTCACTTCTCAGTTAGCAACATTGTATAAACTTCCCTTCTAGTTCTTTTGTAACTGGATAAATATTGCTTAAGGCAGATTTCAGAAAATGAAAGACTTAAATAGACTAAAGCTACTCCCAGTCTCTGTAGTTCCCCTTATCCTGTCAAAAATTTTTTTGGAAAAAAGTTGCACATAAGGTAGCATATGCAGAAATAAGGCTCCATGGTTAAGAGAGGACCTTAACACTTGTCCATGAAGAGCAACTGTCATCCATGATTCTGTGACTACAGTTGCCGTATCCTCATGGGAATATCCACATGAATAACACGTGGGATGGGAGCATAATGGATCAAGAGGCAAAGGTGTAAAGGAAAGACAAGAATTCGCAAAATCTGAGAATTACTCAGCAGAATATATCCTGTCAAAATACTCTTCTAAGGAAATGGCACAATACCTGATAGTGTTAGCTTTGTAATAGGTTATTTTGGCAGGTCATTTGGCATGGGAAAAGAGCACTCTAAAGCTACAAACACTTGGACGAATTTTTGTATTTCCAAGAGAGAAAGACAGATAATTAAAAAGACTATAAACATTCCTTGCATGAAGCAGAATAGGCTATATTATACTGTTTGGGGGACAGACTAGGGAAAATGCAGCAGTATGTTTGAAGACAACTACATTTGCCTTGTCTGACTACAGGATGCTGGTTTTGAACTATAGAGCTTTATTACTAACTTTAACATTTTTGTAGTAAGTGCACTAATTAATACCTTGTGCATCTTCAGTGTCATTCAAAAATAGCTTTTACCATTGCTGCCAGAATTTTTAAATCCTTGCTGTAAGCAACCTCCCCTTTAGTACAGGAATAATTTTTTATTTTCTTTCATTGATGAAGAAGAATTAAACTTCATTTATTTTCTAAGTGGCTGATAGCTCGAGGTTTATGTTTAGACTCTATTATAATGGGTAAGGAAAGTACTGTTCTTAAGCCTGAAAATTTTATCTTTATTTTGAAATTTAACTGTCTTTGCTCTTGCTTTTCAGCAATTGACTTAAAGAATGGCTCTGGAGCAGTGTATCAAGGACCTGCCAGAAGTTCTGCTGATACAACCTTCACTCTCTCGGATGAGGATTTCATGGATGTGGTACAACAGAAGATCAACCCCCAAAAGGTAAAGCCTGGGTGGCACAGACATACTCTTGTATGTAGGCATATTATTTGCCTTAAATCAAGCTGTGGTTCATGACTGTTTGCAGTCTGAAATCCTAAATCCTGGGATGTTTTGACAGTGGAGACCAGAGTCAGATAAGGACATCAGTACCTTATACTGAATTAGCCAGAAAGCGTGAGGGGGCATTTATGCCATCTTTATCATCTTGAGACAAAGATAACCACAAAGGGCTAAAGCAGGGGCCTTCTTTATAGGTATTGAACCCACAAACTGAGATTGTGGGTTCAATATCTATATGGCCCATACACTTTAGACTTGGACTGGGTCCCTTCCAACTCAGACTGTACTGTGATTCTGTAACATAAAGCCTGACAGTACAAAGTTAGGAGTTTGTTTGCTTCCTGGTACTTCATAGTATACTATTTGCAAGCTTAGGTTTGTCAGTTTGATCATTCAGGCTGTTTTGCTTGTCATGTTGCAGGCAGTTGATGTTTGTGGCAGTGGTCTGATTTATTGCTAGTACTGCAGCAAGGAGAAATGTCAGAACAGTTCATGCATGTAGATGGTCAAAATTCACCCAAACCAGGATATTATACAGGGAAATAAAGATTTAAGGAAGGTCTATAATCTGAGTCTGCACTTTTAGCTTCTTGGAGTAATCAACTGCTTAAAACTACTAATTTTACTAATAAAATTGCCTTGTGTAAAGGTAAATTAAACTGTCACAAATTTAATATGTCAGCTTACAGATTAAAGCTTGAGCAAATGAAAACTTTAATTAAGCTCATCATATATCAAACAGTTCCTTTTCTTTGATCCCGAGCAAAAGTTGTTGGAGACTTTGATTGTGAATTGGAGACTAATGATCACAGTCAATGTTTGTTATAAGTCTTAACATACCACATGAGTAAAATCCTTTGTGACCCTCTGTATACAGCGGGCGTAAAGCATAAACAAACAAGATGTTGATGTGTAATCGTCAGAATGCTAAAGAACAGTGATTGCAATTCAGGAATATCATCTATGCTTAGGCATTAGTGTTTCCTTTGAGTTTCTGTGAAGTTTTCCATCTAAAGCTCAAAGCATCTATTCAAATTCTTTTCTGCTGGCTCTCTCTATTCTTTATTTCAATGTATTTCATGCTAATGGAACTATGCAAAAGAACATTTAAAGAACTTTCAAAGAGTTTTCAAACTCAAAGCCATAGCACAGCAAAACTAGTTTAAAAAAAATACAAACTAGATTGAAACAGGGTATACAGCTCTTTGAAGTAGAGACAATAAAAATCTAATATACCAGCACTGAAGTGAAAATAATGATTGATTTATGACTTTGCAAATGCAACAAAATCTTGCTTATTTCCTGTTTGTTGTAATATGCTATATATAAAGCCATTGCATTTCTTTGACCTGTGGGTGTAATACATTGTGCAAGTTTATGTTTGTATTTGTTACAAATTTGAGTATGTAGCTTACATTTTCATTAGGTCTTTAATTTTCATTATATAGCCTCTTCATTCCATTTTTTCATTTCTTATAATAATATATAGATATCTGTAGTGTGAGGGGGTGATGCTGGGAGCTTTTTTTTTGTGCCCTGCTGAAGTTTTGCCACCAGATCCTGTGAAGGCATTTGTCTTACACCTGAAAAAGTCCTCTATAGTATATGTGGAAAGGAAACAAAGGCCACTGAAGTTGCTTTGTATTTATTTGATTTGATTTATTCCCATGAGTGATAGACTTGGCCTTGTCTGCATTATAGATAAAAAGTCTGGTTCTGGGTGGTATTAGAATTGAAGTTTTTGTTTATAACTGATAACCATTAGGCATTGTGCACTGAAGGCTTTCTCCTGAGTGCTAAACAACCATTCTTTTGCTTCTTGTTTTATTCTAGCAACTCTGGTTTGTGAGTAAACAGTTGAATACGTACTTTTTTTTTTCCCTCTTCTGTTCTCTTTAGGCATTCTTTTCTGGTAAACTAAAAGTGAAGGGGAACATCATGCTGAGCCAGAAACTGGAAATGATCCTGAAAGACTATGCCAAACTCTGAACTGCTTGATCATCTACCACAGTGGTGAAGAACTGTAGAAGATAGAAACTCAATTAGTTCAGAACCAATGATTTGCAGGCTAGTTAACATCAATGTACTGATTCATTATACGGCTAATACACAAGCTGATTTAATTGCTGTAGAAAGAAGTTATGAAATGAACATAACTGTTACTATTGTCCCTTTTTAGTTTCTCAGCAAAGGTATAGAATCATACTTTCTGATTGCACATCTTTATCTAAATAAAATGTATTTAGTTCTTACAAAGAAGCATATATTTCTATGTTGATTCTGAAGAAAATTAAACCAATAGGCTTCTTTAATATCTCCTTCTATGTGTCTGTCAGTCTTCATTCATGTTGCCTTAGATAGATTTAGCTTCTATAAGTCTATCTGGTTTATTGTTAAAGCTAATGTTTTTTGTCTCAAACTCTCATGATTCTATGAAAGTAAGTGGAAGATGGAAGTAAATTCCATTTATTTACATCTTGTCATTATGTGGTTTTTTTTCTGCACCAGAAAAAACTCTTGGAACTTTGGAATCCATATTGATTAGCCATTTTCATATGTTAGTCTTGTAAATCACTTACAAAGTGGTTAATGTTAATTCTTTAGGGGAAACTTTTACATGTGAGTGGCATTAACACTGCACCAACGGCTGTCACTAGATCCAAAATGTTCTTCATGTAGATTGATTCTCATGAGGGGCAGCATCATGGCAGGCAGCAGGGAAAGATGGAAGTGAATTCCTCATTTTGTGTCTATGGCCAGAACTGAGTTAGCAGCTGTGGCCATATGTTTTCCTAAAGAAATTATGCTCTTAATCACCAACTGTCACATGAACACCTGGAAGTTTGATTTCATCCAAGTGCCCAACATTTTGTGTCCTCAGTTATCTTTTTTTCACCTTCAGACATGTTCTGTGCTGTTACTTTTTGGAGATGGAAGAATGCAAGCCATCTGAGGCTTTTCTTCTTGATCAGGAGGCTGTATTTTAGAAGATGAAATTTTTAATTCTTTAGGGTTTCTTTGTCCCAAAGCTGGAAGTTACTTCCATTCCCTGACTTTTTGAGCAGACTGTAGCCATTAAAGGATCTTGTGGGTCTGCAGATAAGCTTGACAGTTTGAGAATAAATTGTACATGTTCTAATACTAAGTCATATTCTCAACAAATTTATTTCTTCACAGCTGTACTACCAGCCATGCTTTGGTTCAGGAGGAGAAACATGAATCTTAAGTATGTCAACAAGTATCTCATGTAATACACATCATGAATAGATGGGAAACAGAACAAGTAAGAAGTTTGCCCTCTTAAAGAGACCATCAAGTAGAAATTGTTGAAGAAATGTCCTTTTACCACTTACCATTTACTTTTTCCAAAGCAGTCATTTTAATATATAATAGGATTTAATGATTGCCTGTACTGCCCAGCTTCTATTTATCAAGCGGGTTTGTGTCAAATAGGTAAAGGTATCTTCTATTAGTTTCTCTTCAGAAATTGTTTGAAAGAGATTCATTCCAGCTTTGTAATTTTATTCATGTACCTGGTACACCAAATCCCCCATTTTTTATATACATCTTTCCTGCCTATAAATCTATATATACTGCCATAAAAAAGATGTTTATTAAGAAAAAGGAACTGTGAGTAACTAACTGTGAGACTAGGAAAGCAATTACCAATGCATCCATATAAGAATGCGGTATTTGTTTTAAGTTAGGTGGTCTTGATAATTCACAGCAGGTGGTGGTTTTTTTTTTTCTCAACCCCATAAATAGTCTGAAATCTGAAAGTACTGCTTCACAATGAGGGAACAGAGTGCTAGTAAGCTTTTTTTTTTCTTTCCTCTATTTAAGTGAGAGTCAAAAATACTCAGGCGGGGGAAATTGGTAGTATTGAAATCTGTTGTGATTTAGCGGGCTGCAGACAACTAAAGAACATAATTTTACTAAATGTTTTGATATGTGTTGGTTGAGGATGAAAGAATAACCCATTTATAGCTACTCTTGTGATTTCTACCCTGCATAGTTTCATCTGGACACAATATCTTTAGTCTGACTTCAGCTTTCTCCTGCACAGTGAATTGGTCGTTGATGTTGAGTGGAACAGAAAGTCCTTTTCTTCCTTTTGCCTCCCATGCCCAGGCTACCTGAGCACACCTCTCAGTATGCTAATTCTTTTCTAGGAGTATAACTCAGGTGTTTAATTCTTTAATTTGTTTTATGGCCTCAATAAACGGTATTGATTATTTTAGGATGTTGATTTTATTTCTAGTCCAATGTATTTGCCCTAAGAATGTTGTAGCTAGCTGATGCTAATTAGTAACTTGACCTGCTTACTGTTGAAGGTAAGGTCAGTTTGCTGTGTTGAATATATACATGATATGGTTTGGAAGTTTAGGCTTTGGTTTTGTTCCTAGTACTTGGAAACCTTCTATTTATAGTTGCTAGCTTTTAGGAATAGTATTCTCGAGAACAAGTAGCAAACTCACTATTTTTATCAGAATCCATAGACAGGAATGTTAGCCAGTTTGGAAGGTGATTTTTCGAGCATGAGTGAATGATTCTCAGCTACTTTTATCTGGAAGAGTCTTCCTATTTCAAGGTATTGTGTTTTAAATTCATCCATGTCTCTTTTGTCTGGAGTGGTTTTAAAGACCTTTCTTATTGTACACCTGCAACAATACCCCTGTAGTGGCAGGTCCTAAAGACATGCAACAACAAAACATCCTTTTCTTTCAGGGTAGCTGCTGCTTTGAATAGTCTTTCTTTGCCAGTAATGAGTGCCTTGGAATGCAAAGCCACACTTGTTTACCAAGGAGCTCGGATAACTCTTCAGAGATACTGCAAAATTTAGTAGAAAATAAGGAGGCTTTGCAAGCATTTTAGCAGTAAGATTCCTAGCATAGTGCATATAATTCTCTTAGTGCATATAATCTCTTTAATGTAGAAGAGTAGAAGATTGTCGGTCCTTAATTGCCATATATGCCTTACAGTGTTTTTATTAATAGTGTAAAAAAGGTGACATCTGGACTGAATGTAAAGTCTGGACATCAGATTTCATGACACTGAGATAAGAATTCAGTTGTTCATATTTCTGGAATAACTGAGTAACTGCTATACATGGCACAGTATAATTTTATTTCTCTTTTTCCTTCTCCTTACATTCATTACAGTCTTCCTGAGGCTTGCAATCCTTCAGCAGGAAGTACTTTACTTGCCAAAAGTAAACTGTCGTTCCACTGAAATATGTCCTCTTCAGTCATTTATGGGTTTTCTAATTAAAGGAGGAGACCAGTAATAATGAATGGGGCAAGTTTATGCTTTCTAGTCAGTGGAATTGTTCTTAATTAGTTTGTTTCAGAGGAGTTCAATACACCTTCTAGCTATTATCAATTATTACAGGTAACAGCTCTTTAAAAGTTGACAAGTGCATTCATAATCAGAGAATATTAAAATGTGTAAAAGTGGGGAGGAGCAGAGGCATGAGAGAGTGGTAGACTTGAGCAACTTCAGGCAGAGGAACTTGGTTGCTGTCTCCTCTAAGGCTTATTCCCACCCCACTTTGAGGAGCTCACTCCTAATTGTTACTTGTATTCTAGTTCATTGGGCAGCATTCCCTGTAAAGGGTTCTTCATCACTCAGGAGTTACTTTGTTAAATTAAAAAGCTTTATGAAATGGAAGGATTCAGGTAATATAATAAATAAAGTATTATAAGTTGGATAAACAAGCACTTTTGAACAGTTTAGTATACTTAAAAAAAAAAAGCCTCTCTAATATGCAAAAGGCTGTCTCTATGCAATATACCCCAACAGAGGTTCATGTTGCTGAAGTTGTGTCTTCTATTTCCTTCCACAACCCTTGGGGGCAGAGCAGCATTCAGAAGGTGATGACATTGTTTTTACATAACACAGCCTCCTTCTAGCATGAGCAAAAATCTGTGTAAAGAAAGGGTGTCACTGCAGTATTTTCTTTCTGATCATAATCTTCTAGAGGGTAAAGGGAGAAAAGGAAATATTAATATCTCCACATGCCTGCAGTAGTTTTTTAATTCTAATTCAGTTGGTGCAGGTATCTTCCTACTTGCGTGAGAATGAGTTCTCCACAATTCATCTGCAGTAAGAAATTTTGTTCTTTCAGCCATCGGCTGTTTCTCAAGCAGACTGACCTAAAAAAGCATCAGACATCAGCAGATACAAAGTCAATTAGGAAAAATAAAGTAGGCTATGAATGTAGTATCATTTATATGACGTCAATACTACCCTCATGACACAATTCAAATGTTTTGTCTGTCTAAAAATTAGTTCACTGAACTGACATGATAGGATCTTAGGTGAGTGGGTAGGCTGAGCTCTCTAAGAGATGCATCTGTTTGTGTCTCACAGTAACTATTATCAAAGTTCCCATTGTCTGCTAACTTAAATCACATACTGAAAGGTCACTGTGCCTCAAAGATAGAATCAAGCAAGGTATAGTAATATGTGAAATTGTCTGGATTACATGGTGTAATGGTGTGTGCATGTTACTAAGAGCCATTTTCAAATACTAATTTCCTTATATATTTCCCTATGCTACATTTGCCCTGGTGATGTCAAATGCCTTTTTTTCAGTGGAATCAAAAATGTGCATCACATAAGCTGAAAGAAAAATTGAGAGTACCCAGGTTAAGATTAAATGTTTCTGAATTTCTAATTATATAGAAGCATATAATCTCATACAGTCATAAAATAGTTTTTAAAACAATTCAGCAAGTTGGTGTAGTGAATTTAGTGAATTGGTTATTTCTTTTTAAGCAGTTACTTCCTCTTTCCCTTTCCCTGCCTCTGCTCTCTTGCATTTTGCCAGTTCTCTTGTGAAGGCATGTCCGAAGAAGTGTGAACATAGGTTAATGTAGCAGTCAGTAGTTCCTGAGGACTTAAATTTGGAACGGGAAAGAATAGTCCATTGTGGTAATCTAGATTTCATCTGGGTCTCACTCAGTGTTGGGTCATAATAAGTGAAGCTGCTATAAAAGTCTTACAGTTATGATTCCAGCACTACTGTGAACTAGGTAAAAAAATGCAATAAGTAGATGTGAGTTTCTGTCTAAGTCTGTGTTTCTAACTGTAGCCCACACAAAATAGAGTATGTTACTATAAATGCTAAAAAACCAGTTGTAGTGAGGTGCTCAGGTTTCATTGCATTCTCTAACTCAATAGTTTCCTGTTCCTGCACAATTACAAGGAAAAAGAAAGCAACATACTCATCTTATACTAGAGTCAAAAAATCTGCAATCTGGCTAGTGTTTCCAAAATTATTAGGACAGCAAGTACACATAGAAAATATAAATTGAGTTGCTGTCTCTTTCAATCAATGTGCCTAGGTTAGATTTCGAAGCTACATTTCAAAAATACTACACAAGTATTCTTCTTTTACATTGCTCTGTGTGCTGTTCTTGCTCACAGTCTCTCCATTGAGATAAAGTGCATGAGGCTTGTGAAGCTGCCTGACCTCTTTTGGAGCTGCTTGACCTTTCTGTTCCCAGCTCTCCAGTGGCTGCTTCTCTTCTGGCCAGAGCTGGTCTGTGCTCTGCACAGTTCAGCCTTCTGCTGTGTGAATCTCAGCCTGATTTTCTTGAACAATGGGAAATGCAATGGATATCTGCTGTTACCTTATTGGAGCTCATAATAGCTCTGGTACTGAGAGCACTGTAATCCAGTTAGGAAATGATGATGAAAGGTAGCAATGTCTGACTGAATGTAATACATGTGGGTTTTCAGGTGTTTCTTTTTTCAGGAAGACAAAATGAGTCCACTTGAGGACTTGACTCATAACAGGGAAAATACAACTTTCCTAGCTCAAAACATACTTAAAATTAATTTCTGATTATTTTTCCAGTCTGTTTTTACATTTGTGACCAAGGACAACAAGCAAAACTATAAATGTAGAAAAGAAGAAGGAAAAAGAAACTAACAAAACCATTTGTCATTCTTCTTTTTCTGAATTCAAAAAAGAGGAGCTTTAAATGGGGAAATAAGTTCCCTGTGTCGTCTGTGATGCACAGCACTGATTCAGATGGCTTAAGCAAATGCCCAGAAATCATCTGTCTCTAGGCTGCCAAAGGTCAACACTGACTAAGGCCCAGTTTCGCTTTACAGAATTCTTCTGGTAACTGATCTTACTCATATCTGGAGG
Source organism: Sturnus vulgaris (assembly GCF_052056855.1). NCBI lineage: Eukaryota > Metazoa > Chordata > Aves > Passeriformes > Sturnidae > Sturnus > Sturnus vulgaris. The sequence continues at coordinate 21,137,847 of NC_142283.1, forward strand.
AAAATAAAACATTTGAGCACTTGTCGTCATGCAAAGTTAGTGTGGGATTTGGGGGGTTTTTGTTCTGTTTTCAAAAAACGTATGTTTATCTGCATGCCTTTTGCAACTTAAGTGTGATGATTAATTCCAGGCCATTTAATGAGCCTGCAGTTTCAGTAGTTTTCATTGTCAGACTCTGAGGCCAGTGATGTTTATTATCAAAATACCTTATTTTATACCAATTTATAGTCAGAATGGCATGCTTTTATTTAATTTTTCAGTATTCCAGAAAGAGCTGCTGAAACCACTCATCAGAGGTCAAGCGCTCAGTTAATCAAATCCCTGCTTGGTGGTGTGAGATCATGTGAGGGCCTCTTGCTATTTCCTAGCAGGACTATGATTAGTGAAGGAATTTTCATTTATTTATGGCAGTTTCTGTAACCAAAGTGTGCAGTCTTACTAAGATAGACTTTGAGAGTCTGCAGCACACGGGATGTGTACTTTCTAGTGAAGGTCTAGGAGAGCTAAGGAAATTTTTTTCCCAGTGGTTTAGACACCAGAGGCTCTAATGTATCTTCATAGCTCTTCATGTAACAGCTCTCCTATAACAGCTTTGGACTCACATGATTGTAATGCAATATATGTGTGTTTCAGCCCTAAGCTCCAATAGTAAATGTATTGCTACAGCCAGTTAGTTAGACAGTAATTTTTGTTAAGTGCTTTCTCAACTTCAGAAGTCTGTCAAAAGCTTTCATGGTTTCTGCGATTTTGTAGCTAGCGTAAAAATTACAGAAAACATTGGTTTTGGGGGCTGATAAAATACTATTTTAAGTAGATGAAAATGGAGACATTTAACCCATACCAAGCTAACAGTATTCCCACACAGTTTGCTCTTTTCCCCTCACAAGAGACCAGAAATAAAAGCCACAGTGGGGTCTTGGGTTTTGAAACACTTCTAGGTGGTAGGTGCAAAGCCTGCTTTAAATACAAATTTAGCCATTGTGTAAACGGTCTATCCGTAAACATCTTTGCTATGATCTCTACTCCATGAGGTTTAACATGAATATTTTATGGAGCAATCTGTCACTCTGTTGCTAGGTGATTGACAGAGACAACCAAAAGACATGCTACATTATGTTATTTTCGCTTATTTTTAAGTAATTCCTGAAAGAACCAGTCTGTACTTTGATGGTGTAGTCACAGATTTGATTGCCTTAGAGATGTTGTTTGAAGGGCAACTAAAAGCAGACGACAAAGTGTCATAAATTCTAGTGAATTTGCACAGGACTGATAATGGACTGAAGAAAATTCTGTCTACAAACCACCTGTTTGAAGGTGTGAACCTGTTTGAAGGTTTGAACCTGTGGGGTTCCTGGCCCCTTGTTTTGGTTACCAGAGAAGACCTCGGGCAGACAGTACTTTTCACATTTATTCTAATACTTATTACCTGCAGTTTTAGCATTTAAGTGCATTTTAAGGGTTATTTTAGAGCAAGGCAAATGTGTCAAGTAACTGAAGTCATCATGGCACTACAAACCACTTTGAAAAACGTTAGTTCAAAACTTCTCAGGTGACAGTTGTGCAGTTACCATTTAGTGAAATTCTGCTGATACAAAGATGGATGTTATCAGTAATTAGTAAACTCAGTGTATATAATGCTTAGTTTGCTGGTTGAAAACAGTGTTTTATCACTCTTTAACCCCGAGCAACAATGCATGCTTAAACAATCTACTTTTATGCCTTTTTGGTGGTCATGAAGGAATATGCAAATGTATACATTTTGAAATTCTGATTTGATTAACAGGCATTGCTATGTAAATTGGAATTAATTAGAATATACATTAACTACACAACACGCGTGTGTACCCTGCATGTTGAAACTGCCAATTCCTTCTTTGATGCTTGAAGTGGTATTCAAATATATATAAAGAGTCCTGCTAATCTCAGATGGCAATCTCCAGGCTGCCAGTTAAAACCCATTCTGATTCATCTGTTCAGCAATCTGGGAGCTCATCTGGGCATTCAAGGCATGGGGAAGGAGCTGGAGAGAACAAGGGTAGGCAAATGAAGCCAAAGCTTTAGTTATTTCAGGCACAGATCTATTGTCTTCTCTAAATTAATTGCCTCTGCTATGTGCCTCTCACAGCTTCATGATGTGTGGAAAGCATCAAATACATTGCTTAAACTTTTGAGACCCATGTGGTAAATTCACCATAAAGGTGGACACAGGTCCTTCATCTGAACACACATTTCAGTGCTGCCTTCTGAGTAACTACATCTTAACAATTTAAATGAGGATGGAAAATGTGTTTCTTGTCCAGAAATGGTGTTTGTGTCTTGTGCAATTGGAATATCAATATTGCTTTCATGGTATTTTTTATGGCTAAAAGTGAAAGCAATGTTCTGATAAAAACACAGTGACAGGCACAATGCTACCTGTTGTTAATCACTGAAAACCTATTTAGGCAATGTTCTGTTATCCAAAAATGAGTGAAAAGCCAGAAGCTCTAGGTAGCTTGTCTAATTAGTGCAGCAAGTAGTTAAGCACAGTAGGACTAGTCACCAGTATAAATCATTAATATAGATGGAGTGTTTTAGCAATATTATTTAGCTACTGGGATAATTGAAGCTTTAAAAGGGCATCAAATCTTGTGTTTCCATGTGTATTCTATTATGAGCATAATTGCTTTCATTGATTGCTAGTACTGTTACAAAGTAGGAGTGGAGGGATGCTAATCAATCATTGCACAGAACCAGAAGAATAGGCTCTGATAAGAAGTTCCTTGGAAGTTTTTGTTTAATTAAAAATCCAGCCAGACGGAATTAACTCATGAGCACTGCTATCGGATGCCTTTTACAGATTCGTAGGTGAATATTAACTCCATTCTGACAATATACTCTGATGGAAAGCTTCCCTTGGGGGGCTCAATCATTAATGCTTTCCTCCAGTACATCTGTCTGGGATTATGCTAAATTTCATTTTCATTCATGCACAGCAAGATAAAAGTTTAAGAATAAAAAGGTTCCAGATGTATACCTCTTAACTTGAAATAATTACAATATTATTTTTCTAGGCTGAAGTTACTAGTGGCTAAAACAGTTATTTTGTATCCTTAATTTTCTGATTATATGGTTTCAGGAGTTCTTAAAAAAAGGAGTGATGCCTATGTTTTTGGTTTTTTTTATTAGAGCTTTTTAAAAAGTTCTTCTATGGGGATTCAGGTGTTGATTTGGTACTAATACTTTTCTTGGTCAGTGCTTGCCCCATATTTATCTTCCTGCTTTTTACATAGTCTCCGTTTTCTCAACTTTTAAACTCATCAGAGTGAGAGAAAAATTGGGTACATGGAAGCTACCTGACTTGCTCATGGCCATGCAACAGATGAGTGGAGCAGGTTCTTAAACTAAATTTCCAAAGTTCTCCTCTTCTTTGCAAAGAACTGGAAGTTTGTTTTATCTTTCAGTTTCCCATTTCCTCAGGAGAGCCATGGTCTAAAGATACTGAAACCAGAAGCATGTAAGAATTTTAGTCTTTTTAAGACTAAAGGTATGTAATAAGTTCTATGAAACTGGGTCTAGAACATCTGAAAATATCAGGAATGCATGGATTGGAGTTTCTTTCTAATAATACAAAAATAGGCTTTGTTCCAATGCTGTATTTCTTCATTTATTACTATGATATTCTTTGTTGCATTAGTAATAATCTCTTAAATATTTAATATATTTTCCCATATGCTGATGACATTGCCCTACATAAATGTCTCTTTAAAGTGATGTATAGATATCTGTCACAGAAGAACTAATTTAAAAAAGAATCTTCAGCAGAAGAAGGAGTGAAATCTGAGGGAAAGTTTATTAATCATTAATAGTGTGAATGCATTAAATCTCCTGCAAGAGATAGAATGAAAATTCCCGTTAGATATAAATGTGGTATTTATTTAGCAAAGATGATACCTACATTGTTGGAAAGACTGATTTCTTAACCATTCAAGAGTAATTTCAATGATAGATTGACATGCAAGAATCCACATATATTAATCAGGATGACTATTTTGTCTTAGTGCTGAAGTGCTGCAGGATTTCTTCCTGATGCATATATAATTCTTGGATTTTCTCTGGTATCATAGATGCCATGTGTGGGTGGAAATAGCAATTTTGGTGGTTTCTCACCAAAGCAGCTATTGATTATTACTTTTTTTTCTTCAATTTTACAGTTGTTAAAATGGTTCACTGAGATATGTACTTTATGAAAATTTTACTGTCGTTTTAGGAAGTTCTTCTGTGTATCAGCAGAAAATACAACCTGTGTCACTGTTCATTGGACTTCAGAGAACAGTAGCAGTGCACTAAGACCATATGCATTCACAAGAAGCAAATAAAATTTAGATAATCTGATCAAAGTGGAGCTGGTACATTGCTGAGTTTAGGAAAATTCCCTGTTAGGTAAAATTTCAGTAGCCACTACTTACATGTTTTGTGATCAGAGGGAAGATTTTCACAGATACGTCTTTTACAAAGCCCATGGCATTTCTGTCTTGTGTTCTTAGACATCTGGTTTCTTCTCTTTAAGATTCAGTGGATGTATGAGAGAAATCTGATGATAACTAGTCTGTAATTTTATTGCACTAAACTGACCACAGTAGAAGCTGCACTAGGGAATGAGTAACCTTGTTCTGAAAACAAACAAGTGTGTAACCTTATGCTTTTTCAAATATCCTTTGTTAATAGCAGGAATCCTTTCTGCTGCAAAATGTTGAATGTCTTATTAAGCCCTGCTGTATCAAATACAACCGTGTCTAGATCTCCACAAGGGACTGGATTTTTGCTTCTCTTTTATCTCCTGACTAGGAAAACTTGAGGTATGCCCCTGTTATTCCAAGGGTGAACACTCTAAATCATGTGATCTGGTGCTTCACCTGTCCCAATAAGTTATGAAGGTATTTTGCCAACATTTAAATCTGCCCTCTTGTAATGATATTTTTTGTGATAACATGGAAAATGATGCACTTTTTTGTCCTGTTGAGATGTCTCCAGATCAAAATCCAGGTTGGTGATTCTCAGACATATGAAGCTGCAAGCAATTTTTTGAATAATTGCTTTTCTCATAGATATATTTTGATCGAAGACTTCCTTCATCATGATAAAAGTAAGCGATTAAGAAATATGTTGATGACTTTGAAGTCATTTAAAGTTCGTGGTTTCCAGAGAACTGTGCTGACATAGTATTTTGCTTTAAGAAGGAGAGAAAAATAAAAAATTGGATTAAATTATGAAACCCCAAGAACAAACTAGAAGAGGATATAACAATATGAGCTGTTGTGAGATGGTGTTTAGTTGCTAGGTGCAGCCACAACATATTGGTGTTAACTGCATGGTGCTATTCATCTAACATGACAATTACTAATATTCCCTGACTCCAGTAAAATCAATTTAATTGACTTATGTATTGAGCAAATGGAAACAATCAAGTTGTGTGGCTTTATGGTAGCAGTATCTGTGCTATTATCATCCTCTGTTTTGCTATGCTCACATTTCCTAAAGGCACTACTGTTCCCATAGCTGACCATATTAGAGAATGAAGAAACACATATACTTGCCATAAGTTTGATTCAAAGAACATTGCTTTTATATTAACTGTTAAATTACTTTGATCATCACTGTTTGAAAGGTGCTTATCTCAAGGAGTAAGAAGCCATGAGATTTATATGCTCTCTTACAATGCCTTTCTCTTTCATATTTGAAATAGTTCCATTAGGGAATTGTATTTTTCATCTGAAGCCTGAACGCTGTCTGGTCATGATGAACATTTCTGTACTGGACATGGTCAGGTTTGTTCTGCTGCGTGTCATGGGCTGGGTGGTATGATTAAATTATACCTGTCAGAGCTCTTAGCAGTGAAGGGAAAATCTTCTGCTTTTGTTTTTGGAGAATGTCAGCAATTCACTGCTGTGAAAATCCGAGCAGCCATGAGAAGGCCTTGAAGTCTTTAGATGACAGGCATATTTTTATTGCACTATCATGCGTGCTTTTCTACTCTGTCATTTCAAACATTTTGTATAATAGATTTTCAAAATTCAGTGCAGAATTTTTAACAATTATTAGGTCATATACAATAATTATTTTTTATTAATTAATCCTTTTCAAATGCAGTGAGGTGTTTCCAATGTCTCTGCAGTCATTTGGTGAAAAATTTGGAAGCCACTAGAATTTTTTTTTAACATATTGATCTGGATTATGAATCAATTTTTTAGTGACTCTTTTTTAGCATTTATTAATGCTTTGGTATTTTTTTATAATAATACAATGACAGGATCATTCGGGTTGGAGAATACCTTTCAGATCATCAAGTCCAGCTGCACCACTAGAACATGCCTTTAAGGGACACACCTGCACAAATTGTAAATACCTCCAGGGATGAGGACTCAGCCACTTCCCTGGGCAGTCTGTTCCAGAGCTTGACAACCATTTTGCTGAATAAATTTTCCATCCAGTCTAAACCTGCCCTGCTACAACTTGAGGCCATTTCTTCTCATACTATCACTTTCTGCCTGGAAGAACCTGAGCTCTCATCTCATGATAACCTCCCTTGAGATATTTGTATAGGGAGTGTTGAGAGGTTTGTGCTCCAAACCCTTCTCCAGCTCCATTGCCCTTCTCTGGACCTGCTCTGGCACCTCAATGTCTTTCTTGTTGTGAGGTGCCTGAAACTCTACACAGGGCTCTTTGTGTGACCTCACCAGTGCCAAGTACTGGGATGTGGCCCTGGCCCTGCTGGACACACTTTTGCTGATACAAGCCAGGATGCCATTGGCTTTCTTGGCCAACTATGCACATGCTAGCTGATGTCCTGCCAATTCTCCACTAAAACTCTCAGATCCTTTTTCACTGGGCAGCTTTCCAGCCACTCTTGCCCCAGCCTGTCACCCTGAATGAGGTTGTTGAGACCCAGTGCAGGACTCCGCATTTCAGCTTGTTCAATCTCATCCAGTTGGCCTCAGTTGATCAATCCAGCCTGTCCAGGTCTTCTGCAGGGCTTTACTACCCTCCAGCAGATCAACACCCCACCCAACTCATTGTCATCTGTGAACTTGCTGAGGGTACACTCAATCTACTTGTCCAGATCATCAGTAAAGATCATTAAAGAGACCTGGCCCCAACACTGAGCCCTGGGGAACACCACTAGTGGCCCTCTGCCAGCTGGATGCAGCTCCATTCACCACCACCCTCTGAGCCTGACCAGACAGCCAGTTTTTAACCCAGCAAAATGTACACCTGTCCACACCATGGGAAGCCAGTTTCTCCCGGAGAATTCTGTGGGAAATGGTGTAAAAGTCTTTACTAAGGTCTAGGTAGACACATCCACAGCCTTTCCCTCACCAACTAAGTGCATAAGCTTGTTATAAAAAGAGATTGGATTGGTCAATTTGCTAGAGAGGTGGAAACTGCAAGACTGAAGTTAGGGAATTTGTAGAAAACCTCTCTGAAGTTTTAATGCTATTTGATACTGGGAGGGAACCTTAGCAAAAATGGTAGCTGGCTTAGCAAAAATGGGGTAGCTGCCCCAGACTCCCTTATATCTCTTAATAACATTCATTCAGAGCAACCTTTTCTTCTGCATTTTCCTTTTTGACTACTAGGTGTGTGGGAAGACCATATTTCTGCTACAGCTTTGCAGGGCTGCTTGGCAGAGGGATGTCCAAGGACTTCAGAGTGGTGTGAGGGAGCGGCTGGGAAGCAGAGCTCAGTTTATGCTGACCTCTGTAGTCCTGCTGGCACCTGCAGCAGCTCAGACAAAGATAACCTGGTTTGTTTTTGCCAGTCTGTGGTCACTGTCCTGGCTTTGATGAAGACTTGTTCTGAAGACTTGGTGAAGCTTTTCTCCATGGAGAAAAGAAGATTTGCGTGCATTAGCTGACTGGTTTGGGTCTGCTCTCCTGCTGAAGGTGAAAACTGCAGTTTCATCCATTCAGCTTTAATGCATGTGAATCTGACATACTGCCCGTGTATCTGTGAACTAACACAAGGCTTTCACCTGATAACTTGCTTGCTGCTTGGAGGACAGAATAGTCAACAAGGCATCTGGCAGTTTGTGTTTTGTTAAGAGATCTGAATAATGGGAAAAAATGATTGGTTTTTATTATGCTGTTTGTGTTATTTGTCATAATGTTTTAACTATTCAAGTTTGTTCTTAATGATTTCCTTGATGTTAGCCATTAAGGAGGAAGTCTTTGGTAGGATCATTCTATTGGGGAAAATTCCCTGGCTGTTTTCTGCTAACCTGATGAAGATAAAGGTCTCTTTTGGTCTTCTGATCTTTAAACAATGGAGTGGGAAATATTGCTCCTTTGGGAGCAGCAGGTGTGAAACATTCCAGCAGCACTGCTGCTGAGGTAATTTGTACAAACCTTGAACAATGTCTAGAGCGGTTAACAATGATATTGTACTCTGGGAGGTGTTGATGTAGTTGTCAAAACATTTGAGCTAAGCCAAACAGAAGTAATGACTAGCTCAGCATTGGTCATATTGTGAACATTGCTCTTTGAATATTGCTCAGGTTAATGCAGCTTGGTGACAAAAATGTTGGCAATTTCTTTTCTCTAAATTAAAGATAGCACAGTCAGTTCAAAGTAATTCTAGGTTGGAGGGGATTAATAAGTCGAATGTACTAGTGCTGCTTTTTTGTAAACTGAGATAATATCTTTTGATTTAGAATCAATTAGAAATATTTCCTGCAGCAGTAGCAATACTACACAGCATCTATTCCAGTTGCTAATTGACATGCACTATCAGCAAAGTGAGCTGCGCTGTACTTGCTCAGGTAGCCAGAGAGCAAACTGACTACAAACTGACAGTCTAAGTAGCCTCTAAATTTATGATCAGACTCCTGCCCTGAGAGCAAACACTGCTCAAAAACACTGGCCCCTTCCATCCCAGAGCAGTGTGCTGGGCAGCTGTGGTTGGTGACATACATGTTCCCCTCAGGACTGCCACCTCCTCTCCTTTGCTTTTCCTGTGTCTGATTGCTTCCCATGTCTGTGTGATCCCACCTTGCTGCTTTCAACTTAGTCCAGCTAAATCTTGTGACTAAATACAAGGTGTGGTTATAGCATTCATCCTTTTCCATGTGTGTCCTGTTGCTTTTGATCTCAGCCTTGTGATGCAGAGACATCTGAACTTCCATGATTACAGCACCATCTCTGCATACCTGGGGATTGTATGAAACCCAGTGTAACCAAAAAGACTGATATAATGGCATCTCCTGTTTAATTTTGGGATTTATGATGTGGTTATTTGCTTTTTTCTTTCTGGCCTTATAACTAGTTCCATCCAAAACTAGTTCTATCTGTCTCTTTTTTGTTTATTTGACAGCAGGAGGTGTGGATACCTGAGGGTGTAGACCTTTGCTCTTGAAGTTAAATGAACACAAACATTATTTAGAATAATTAATGGAATTTTAAGTCTTGTGAATTAGCTGCATTTATTTGAGTAGTCCTGTGCAACAGTTTCCCTCATGAAATTACATATAACATGTAGTAGTTATGTCAGTGGTATATGTAGAACAATGTGAACAATTTCTGAGAAGAGAGAAGAGTTAAGTCATGTATTCTCTTTATTTACCTGGCTTAAAATTAAATAAATGTATTGAGGGATTGTAATTTGATGTTTATCTCTGTTGTGCATACTGCAATGAGATGATGCTTTTTAACAGTGTAAGTTTACAACAGCATTTAAGCTCAGGCTCTTGATTATAAAAGGCCTGTAAAAGTGTGTCAATTGATACAGGCATTTTGCTGCTCTCTGGCAGAAATACTTAAGATTTATCTCCATTGTGGTAATTGTTTACTAAGCAGAAGTACATGTTAAGCAATTGAAGGTTACAAAACACTTTAAAAAGGACTTTGGAGTGATAATTTGGCATAAACTAATACTTAAGTGTTCCTAGATAATGGGAATGGCTCAACAACCTAAGTGCTTGGGGAAAAAAAGTTTTAAATTTCTTAAAACTCCTTTCAGTTTCTTAAAAATTTGCTTTTTACAATGGGATAGGCAGTTTTTACAGTTATAGTTTTCTCTGTGCTTTCAAAATGAGTAGCACTTCAGTAGCCAAAGATTTGCAAACAATGTGGTAGGTGATGTCAAGTGACAGCAAACATGTCATTCCACCCTGAATGGATAATATTTTAATGAAAAGCTTAGCAAAATTATTATATATCGAACAATATTTGCAGCAGGTGCATAAATGATAAAATACTGCTTTGAGGAGAAAAAGGCATTGGTAGGTTACTTTTAATATCGGCACATTACCTGAAGGCCAATAGCAATGAGCACATTTGGGGAAAGGTATTTTTTCATGTCAGCTTTGTTTATTTTAACCACTTTATTATTATTCTTCATATCTTTTGCTTTTCTCTCTTCCCTGAACCATTTCCCTCTCCATTTTCTCTTACTTGCTTCAGTCTTGACAGTGCTCTGATGTTCTAGGTTTGCATTTGTTGAAATGCTAGAGGTTTATTTTTTCTGAACTGATCTCCAGTTCTGAGGGAAATAGCGCTATTAATACTTACCTAAGTAGTACACTCTTGAGGCCCATAATCATATTTCAGATTTTTTCCTTCCCCTGTGAGAAGTCCCTGTAAGTATTTTATTAGGTGTGCTTAACAGAGATGAGGACGCAGAGTAATTGCTGCACTTTCAGTTAAAATATTATGTTTTCAGTAGTATATCTGTGGTAGCAAAAAGTAGCAGAATGGAAAGCTTTCTTTAAGTATAGGTCCAGGTGCAGACCTGCGTACTCTTCTCAAGGTTAACTTTGTGTTCCTCTGTAACCATTGCAGAAGTGTATGGATGGCCCTATTATGCTCTTTCAGGTTCTTTTTTTCCTTATGTTTTAGTCATTTCTGAGAGATTACATAAAAGGAGGTTTTTCTTATCTACAGTAAAGTGTAAATGTAATCAATTCTGACTGAACAGCCTTTTAAGTTGACTTTCCCCTGAATCCTGTAAGTCCAGTTCTCACAGCATAATGCTATTCTCCCTGCTGATCTGAAAAATATGCTGGCCTGTTACTGTGTATTATTTCTTTGGAGAGAGGAGAGCAGTGAAAGAACACAGATCATCTAGTCTTAAATTTTCTTGCAGAAGCAAGAACTAAGTCCCTCTGGATTTCTCTTGGTGCAAGTATAGGAAAGAGACTGCTAACCTGAGGTACAGTAATTTAGAATGTGATTCACAAGCAAAGAGAAACTCAACATTTCTAGGAGGTGGAGGGGCAAAATGTTTGAGGGACACAGGGTGGTTTGAATGGCAAGTGCAGCACAGGCAGTACCAGGACCTGGTTCAAAGAACACTAAATGGGTCTCTGTTCTTTGGGTCACTTTCCACCCCACGGAAGAAGCTGCTTTGTTTCTTAAAGGTAAAGAAAATAATTATTTTGATGAGTGAGGTGGGATGCTAGAGACTGTGTCACACTCTAGATCCCTCAGGGAATCACTTACAGGTTACAATCACCCCATGATGAAGGTTGAGTGTCTCTGTGTGTATCCCTGTGTCCAGGTGTGCACATCTGGATCTCATCTGAGTTATATTGTCTTCCACTATGCACACTGTGCATTGTATTGCAAGTAAATAATTCTGTCACCTTGAAAAAGTGGTGAGCTAGTTTCCTCTCCTTAATTATCTCTGCAGGAGGAAAGTACAAAGCCAGAACACCCCAATTCCATCATTTTTTACAGCATCTCAACATGTCTGAGTTACTGTTTTGTCTCCCTTGCAGGACTACATACTGTATTCCGAACTTTCAGACTCACAGGCCTGTAATGTCTCTGTCCCTAAGAGCAGCATCATTATTCTTACCCCGTTTAGGTGAAACTGTATTTACTTGGATACAAGCCAGGTGAGCTAATTGTCACCAGCTATCTCTGCAGTGCTCCCTAGAAAAAAAATTGAATTCTAGCTTCCTTGGTGGTGGACAGCAATGGCAGTCAGAGGTCCTCAGGAACTTTTGACTTCCCTAATCCCTTAATTAAGCATTTATTTTTCTCCTTAATCCATACTCATTATTTTTCCTAGGCACTATTGTTTTGGTTTATGATTAATGTGAAGGTTGTAGTTGAGCTGAAAACAATTGTGAGAGAGGAAACCATGACTTCAAAAACTGCTTGTGTTGCCAAGTGCTGTATTTAATTTGGCTTTGTTTCCTTACTAATTATCTCTTCAATGAGGGATCCCAGAACTTTTTGTCATGTTTCATTATTCTTTGTTATCCTAGGTTATAGTCTGAAGTATGTGACAGGATGCTTGCCTTCTCTTTGCTAAGTTTCATCTTTTTAAAAGGTGTTACATTTGATTTTTAAGAAAAAGTCAGTGTGTTCTGACTTGAAGCTATACTTATAATTTGGTAACAACTATTAAGCCATCTAGCTGTTGACATGAAAAGTGTCTATCTCCTGGTTATAGGTGAACCAAATATTTTTAAACAGTATTTTAAACGTTATAAATAGCTGTGGTATAACTTCGTGAAAACACAAGTGAGTAATCTTGCCTGTATCTACTCTCTCCCTCCTCTGCAACCTTTGGAAATCTGCATTAGATTTTTAGTCTTCAGAAGACAGGATATAATATTAACAAAAAATAATGGCCATAGGAACAGCACACTTCCTGGACTGAATTCTCTCTCTTCCATAAATGTCTGACTTTCTAGACCTCTGGCAAAATAGCCTGTGATGTCTTCCAGATCGGTTAATGGCTTCAGTTGTCACTCTGCAAACTCATTTAGCATTTCAAAAGTGTTCTTTTTTAACCTGATATCATGCAAGAGATCTTGTTCTGATGCAATGAGGTAAATCCACTCACAGGAATTTAGTTCTCTACTTGAAAATACGAGCATATTTGTTTTTCTTACATTCCAGAGGGCAACACAGACCTATGTCTAATATTGCTCTCAACATCTGTTTCAAATATTTTTGGAGAGAGTTCTCTCTTTTTTTATGGTAGCTCGTAATGATTAGTATCTCATGCATGGCTGCTTTTATGTCAGTAAACTGACGGATAATATGCCTATATAAGACTGTCAGCTGCTGCTAAAAGCTGCAGCTTGGGGTGTGAGGCGTTTTTCCAAAGCTGGTGTCTGACCTTGATCTGTAGTCATAGCTGAAGTGTTTCATCTGCCTGAACCTCATGACCCCTCAGTCATGCAGCATTAGGCAATATTTTGTAGGACTTACTGTTTTTTTCTGTAATCCTTAAAATTTCCTTTTTTTTCCCCTTTCATTTAAAAGAATATTGATCAATGGCATTTTTTTAGCAACAGGATAGATTCATCTAGATTCCTGAAAATTTTCAAATGCTGTAATCATTCCCGTTTCTAATTTAATATTGACATGGGTTAGTAACAATAATGCCTTTCTTAATGTAGCCATTTTTGCATGATAAACCTCTCAGAAGCCTCTCAACCATGAAAAGATATTTTTTCATATTGCTCTGGATCCCATTTGTGTTGAAAGTAGGGGATAATGCTTCCAGCAGAAACTCCAAATGTTGCATGGAAGTGGTAAGAATTATCTTTCTTTTGAAGGTGAAGAAACTGAGTGAAAGAAGTCCAGCACGTAGACTGACCACAGGAGGAAAGTGCTCACTCTCTTGACATACCTGTGCCACTTCCAGCCATTACTTCTAATGTCTTTTTTAGGGACAAACACGGGAAGAAACATCTATCCTGACTTTTTCTTGTTGCAGTTTGGATGCACCATTTAATTTCCCCACAACTGGAGAGTTTTTTCAGTATTCCTCTGTAAGGAGAAAATTATTTTCCTTATATTTGTTTGGTTAAATTTCTTTTCTAGGTACTTTGAACCTATAGCAGCTGCATGTGTTTACTGAAATTAGAGCTGAGTCTTTTCCAACAGCTTTTCTTTCAACAGGCGTACAATTTCAACAGTGTTGCTTTGGTCAAAAAAACCTCCAAACAGTTCTTTAAAATAATAAAGATATTTAATCAGTAAAGCATTTTGGCATTTTAATTTGAAAGTTTTTGTTTTGAAATTACTTTGAAAAGTTGTGGTATACTTAGCTTATTTTATGTATCAAAAGAGAATTTTCAGTATACAAAAGTGCATTTGTTTGCAAACGCCTTATTACCACAAGATGTCTCTGTCCTTGCATTTCCTATAGATGATCATGCTCTGTTGTTAAGCCACAGCTGAAAGAGACGAAAATCAGTGGAACTTAAAAAATACTGTAAACCAGAAGCAATCTTCAAGTTTTAATCTTCTCTTGATCAGTTCTGAACTATAAATTAGCAGGAGGTTTATATACTCAGAGTGTTACTCTCTGAAATTCTTATATAACTATCTGGGAAATTTAAATGTAATCTTTCCTTAGATTTAGAAGGTTGGAAATTGTTTTTTCTTTTTTTAGTCTGCACTTTTAAAATGTGTGTTTCTAAATCTAGGCTGCAATGAGAGTCTTTTGTTTTAATAAACTGAAATAAAGTAATTGGAATAAGTAAACAGGAAACAAGATTGAAGACATTAGAATCAAATGAGTGTTTAAAGAATAGAAAAACCCAATGGGAGAAAAAAGGGAAAAACTGGTAAATTGCACGATCAAGTTCTGAGGAGCAGTTTGGAGAAAAATCTTGATGGCTTTAGTTATCTCATAATATGAAATCTATGCCCCTCCGATGGCAAAGTCTGGACACAGTATACATCTGTTTTCTCTCTCTTTCCCCTTCCCTCTCAAACCTGTTTCTTCATGACACGCTGCCTCTCTGTCAGCTGAGACTGTAATTAATGCTCACTGTGGGACTGTTTTTGGAGAAATATGACTGGGACAAAGGAGATAGTGCAGGAACTCCCAGTGTCCACGCTTAGGGAAGCAAACTTTGCATCCCAGCCTGTGGTCCACTAACGATTATTTCAGTCCTAGACATTACAGATTTACAATTCGAAGACTCCAGTCTCATGAGGCTTCATTTTACAATGCTGCATAACCATTTGTGAAGTTTAAGAAAACTTTGTATTGAAAGTTCTCTTCAAATAGATTGAAAATACTTCCTAAGATACATGAAACAGCTTTGCAGCCACTGAAGAAAAATAAAGCTGTGTCTCACTAGTCCTTTTTTGAATGCCAGTGCTGTTGAAAAAACCGAAAAACTGACCTTTCTACTGCCTGCCTCTGTCAGGAGAGCTGTCCAAAGCCACATGAAGGAAAAGTGTCTTCCAGCTTTACCTCTGGCTCCATTCCAAGTCTTAGAAGTGACAACCTAGTGCCAGGGGTAGAAATGTTTCTCAACATCTGCCCTTTAGACTGCTGTGCAGAAGGGGAAAGATGCAGCTCTGAACTTAAATGCTGCAGCAATCAGGTTTCCTTTAATAATACGTGAGGCCTGACACAAGTGCGTTCAAAAGTTCCCAGAATATGGTTTTTCCTCTCTATGCTAATCAGGCATTCAGGAAAAAAGCTAACTCCTCAGAATTTGAGACTCACAACTGTTAAAAACCTTAGGAAATACCACACTATGTGTTTACTTTAAATGTCAGCCATATCTTTTCTAAGGAGATCGGGTTTTTGCAGGAGAGAGTGAAGAATATCAATCAACTGTAGCCCAGTGACCTGTTACTCATTGAGATTATTAGCAGATGTGTGTATAGCTTTAAATCAGTGGCAGAGATTACTCCTTTGGGAAGAACCTCCTTGAACCATGGAAAATATTTTAAGCGTGTGGAGCCTCCTGTCATTTTTTAATTTGGCTTCATTGACTTGTAATTGAAACTTGGTCTCCTTCCAGATATTTTTGTGGGGCTGTTTATTGGTTCTTGGGGGGACTTAAAAATTTACTGCAATCAGTAAAGGATTGAAGTTTTCACCTGTTCCTCTTCTCTATCTGTAATCTGTATCATAATCTGGTTTGCCATTAAAAACAGTATCCTTGATCAACTTGAGCAGCCTTTTCTGTGTTGATTCTCTGTCTCATCTTGTAGGTAGTGCTTCTGAATATTATCACTCATGTAAATATCTTCATCAAAGTTGATTTATTAGTTTTAGTTGTGTTATAATTATTGCTCCCAGATGATAGCCCCATCAACTAAGAAGTCAGGAAAAAAAAATGTTTAAGCTGTGCTGCCCATGAAAATACTGGCTTCTAAAGCCCTTGCAGAGCTTTGAAGATTATTAATCTAAAAAACTGCTAGGGTCTAGAAGATGGTTGAAATTGAGCAGAAAAAATCTGATCTACAACTGCTTTTTTTTCAGTCAGATTTCTCTTTTCAGCTCCTGATACCAAGTGGAGTCGGATTTATTTTGTATGGTACCTTTCACTGTGGGAGCTTTTTACCTAGGTGCTTGACCAACACCAGATTCCTGTAATAATTCTCTTGCACTCCAAGCTAATGTTGTGAATTTAAACACATTTAAAAGCATAGAAAAGAAAGCATTATTCTGTCAAGCTTTCTTTAAGAATCAGTGAAGATATTTTCTGGGCAGAGAAGACTCATTCATACTTTGGCAGAATCTAAAGGTGCATATGGTTAAATTGCTGTTCTCTTCATATGAGCACCATGTGTTTTATCTGCTTCAGTGTTTTGGTCAGTTTGCTGGTGCCAGATTCTCTTCAGCCAGAGCAGCAACAGGAGGTGCCAAGCAGCAGCTTAGCAGCCTCAGGAGCTTTGGTGATCTCTGCTGTTTCTCAGAGCAGCCTGAAACTGGCACATTTCCCCCTCATTTCAAGGTCTTTGCTCACTGCATATTGCTGGATGAAACTGTCACCTTCAAGTGCTCACTCTAACTGTTCTTCTTTTCAGGGGGCAATAACCACAGAAAGGAAGGGGAAAAAAAGGAAAAGAAAATGAGTGCAATATTCTACACTGGAATTTTAATAAGCCTCTTTCTGGAGACAAAAGCTTTGGAGTGTTTTATGCTTTAAGATGAGAAAGAATGGTAAATAAAATGGAAGACATTTAAGATGTGAAAGGCTGTGTAAGAAAACCAAACTGGAAGATATATTTTGTCAAACCTGCATGTAACATCCTTGAGTAAAGGTTATATGAAAATGTCTTGAAATAAGTAGCTGTTTTCTTAGCATAGTATTCCACTTTTTGGGGGATCCTAAATGTTAGCATAATGAAAACTCAAACCTACCCACACTGACACATGGTTAATTTTGTAAACTTACAGCCTCTAAGACATTGGAAAATGTGATAATCTACTCTGAACGGAAGAAGACTAAAGTAATTTTATGAACTTGCATTCAGTTATTAGGGAAAAATATGGCCAGTCAAATGGCCAGTCAGGGAGATTCTGTTATGACCTGTAATGCAGTTTTGTACTGACTTTAAACAGCTTCAGCTTCCATCCACTTGACAATGTTATGTTTACGTTACTCATGATATTTAGAGATTTTTAAAGTTTTGTTAGGTACTTGCAATGTTTTACCCTTCTGTTTGAGAAATAAAGGAGACTGAAATTCTGCCGTTTCTCCTAAAGCATGCTTTTCCACTTTATTATTTTTGGTGGATTTTTCAGTTTTCCTTTGATTTACCCACTTTCATCCTAAAGTATTGACACCAACTTGGAATGTAGTTGTAGAGTGCTTACAGTGGGTGACTGAAGTCGTCAGAATTTCTCTGTTTATCCAATCAAGTAGAGCACCTACACTCTTGACCTGAGAACTGATGTTCAGCTTTTCACCAGCTGAGATTCTTATGTCCTGTTTGGAGTTGCAGCTTCCCAGTATGATTTCCTATTTTGTAAATATTTGTAAATATTCACTCTCATATTGCTCTAGTTTGGGCTAACAGAAAATCAGACTGTAGCTGTGCTCTCTGTGGCAGCGGAAAAACAGCCTCTGATTTCATGCAACCCAAGGTGAAGCATTCCTACAGGATGTTGTTTTCTCTGTCAGATTATGAGCTGTAATTCTTTTCTTTCATCTATTTAATTTCTGTTATTGTATTTTGTAGCCTTCTAGTTTATAATTTAGATTTTTTTTGTGGTGTTATGTTAAATGTTTTATAGAGGTCTGACTAAAAGCATTGAATACTTTGTGATTGGTTAACCTTGACTAGTTGCCAATTCCCACCAAGCCATCCTGTCACTACCCCCTCATCAAGAGCAAAAGGAAGAAAAATATGACAAAAAATACGACTCATGGGTCAAGATAGGAACAGGGAGGAGGGACACCAAAATTATTAGGGGAATGGAGCACCATTCTTATGAAGAAAGGCTGGGAAAATTTGCTTTATTTAGTGAGGAAAAGAGGAAGCTTCAGGGTGACCCAATTATGATGTTTTAGTACCTGAAAGGAGCCTACAAGACAGGGACTATTAACATGGGCCTGTAGTAACAGGATGAGGGGGAATAGATTCAAACTGAAAAAGAGCACTTTTAGATTAGATTTTAGGAAGAAATTCTTTACTCTGAGGTTGATGAGGAACTGGAATGGGTTTCCCAGAGAAGCTGTGTCTGCCCCATCCCTGGAAGTGTTGAAGGCTAGGCTCTGAGCAATATGGTCTGGTGACAGGTGTTCCTGGGGGTTGGAAGTAGATAATCTTTGGTGCCTCTTTCAACCCAACCCATTCTATGGTTCTATGAGTTGTATACGTAATATTACAAGGTAAGGTATGTTTGTGTTTGGACAGATTTGGTTTAAAATAATCCTGTGTCAGACTTACAGTTTTTCTTTTTTCCTCCTGACAAAGTAATACCTAGGTCAGTGAATCCATTGCTTTGACTTCAGTGACATTTCTTGGCTCCTTAAAGTACAGTGTGCTCTCAGACTTGTAGGAGTACAGCTGTACCCAGAACATTTGAGTCCCTACAAAGGGAAACAAAGAAAGACAATTTTTGAATTTTTTCCTCCTCTCTCTTTGCTTCAGAGTTACTTGGAAGCTGATATTTCTTAAGCTATTTTACTGTTGTTTATGCATCTTCAGTCACAGATGCTTTGAATTATCACTCTATCATTTTAACAGCCCTTCATTTTCCACACTATTTTATCTGAGCCCTGCGAAGGATGCTCAAACCACTACGATAAATTTGTACCAAGGGCACAGAGCTGTAGTACTGCAATAGGGCTAGTCATGGGATACTACTTGCATTTGTTTAGAAGAACAATTTGTTCCTTTGACTCCCTCTTAGCAGTATATTGTGAATTCCTTTGATAATTTCCTGCTTTCACTCTTGAATCAAGTTCCATTTTCTAGATATGGCTTTTACTATTAGCCCATTTTCCTACCAACCTTCTTTCAAGAATTATTTAGTTGTTATATTTAGTGCGCAAAATCAAGGTAGAATCTCATCTTTAGAGTTTGTGCTTTTTTTCTCACCTTAGTTGGAACTTGTTTCTGGTAGACTTTAACTATTGTAAGATGTTTATTATATGATGACACGGGAAAATGTTTGAAATATGTGTTCTATACAAAGTACTAATAAAAACTATATACAGGTCCAAGAAATGTTTGTGGATTTCTTCTTATGGGTGCTCTAGCTTTGGCCTAAAAACAGCTGTAAATTAGAAAAGTAATAACATTTACTTATATTGTTGTAAAACTGTTCTGGGTTTAGTTTAATAGCACAAGCAGTTCCTGCCACTAATTTAGTTTGGTTTTGGCTGTATTACAATGCACAATAGTGGGCAAAACTTTGTCACCAAATTTTGGTGTGAGGCAGGCACAGGCCACTATTCCATGTTTAGTCATGCCATGTCTGTGCATTAGTAGATCACCTGATTTCACTATTAGGATTATATCAGTCATAAGCCCATGACAGCATTCTTGAAAATTATGCAAAAATGCAAGTAACACCATGATGCTTGTGGGGGAACAGGCAACATGTGCTGGAAGAAAGTACTTGTCAAGTAATCGTTTTGTCAAAAAAATCTTTCAAAATGTTCTGGACAAGTTTGGATAAACTGAGATC
The DNA here is from genome assembly GCF_052056855.1 of Sturnus vulgaris. Classification (NCBI taxonomy): domain Eukaryota; kingdom Metazoa; phylum Chordata; class Aves; order Passeriformes; family Sturnidae; genus Sturnus; species Sturnus vulgaris. The sequence continues at coordinate 21,157,740 of NC_142283.1, forward strand.
ATGCTGATTTAGTGCTTAATTTGGGTTGCTTAGGTCAGTGTCATGGGGTTTTTTTGTGCAATAACAGCCTTACTAAAACACGTGGACATGATTGCAAGGGATCATCTGCTTTTAATCTTAGACATGGTCATAGCTTGTAGAAAATCAAACTGACATTTCTATGACTATTTTTTTCATATAGTAAACAACTATTGGCTTAGATTTCTTTGGGCTTTTTAACAAGATTACCCAGCAGGTTTTTTAAAGAGGAAATACTGACCAGGAGGAGGCTATTTGTATCATATTACTGTCATTTTCTGGAAAAGTATATGCTGGTTTGTGGGAGAAAGATGGTTGGCAATCAGCAGCAGGGTGTAGGAGTTCCTATTGAGGGGAAGATGCAGGCAAAAAGGAGAAAAAAATAAAGGAGTCGTTTTGGGACTTACAGGAGTGATGATTGCATGTTGAAAAGGCAGGCTAACAAAAATCTCAAACTCTGATTTGAGCAAGTAGACTTGCAGGAGAGATTAGAAATAGACCACAAAGACCATGTGCCACAGGGTAAACTGGCTGCAGTTTATGGAGCTCAGACCAAGCCATGCAGCCTGGTAATGTCCAAACTCTTTTCCCTGTAAGAAATGCTGGGCTCAGAAAGTCACTGTGAGGAAGGAGACAGTACACAAAACAACTCTTCTGTCGAGGAGTAAGATCTATTGGATTTTGCAGGAGTATAAAATGAAGATCAAGTAGGTGGATGCCTTTGTTTACTTGGCTGGAATTATTTGTGTCATGACAGAATGCACTTTGCAGAAACTGGAAATTTCTATTAAAAAAATGCAATCCATTGGTGTAATATTTTGTTCTACTTTGTGTCCATCTAAGGAAAAGCTGACTTAAATCTTGAACTGCTTTAAACAGTTGAAAATTTGCAATATAGTTTCCAAATGGTATGTCAAATATGTCAAATTCCTAAAACATTCTGCATCAGAGTTAATGATAGAGTATGTCATTAACTGTGATACTCAAAATGGATTTTTTTTTTCCTTTTTACTTTGGGTTACCTTGCACTCTTTTCTGTAATGGGGTAATTTCATACTTTGGGTTTGTGAAGATGTGAAAATGTGAAATCTCACATCCTGTTATTTCTGCTTTGTCAGTTCTGGACATCTCTTTCAGACTTATGCTTTGCTCTCTGAAGAGGCAGTTCTTTCTGCACTGGCACTTTCTTCTGTGTTCTTCACACCATTACTTCTGGTTTACGGACATCAGAGAGTTGGGAAAGTTCTTGTCAGATGTTGTTTTCTGTGACTTGACCTTCACTTTATTCCAGAGAGGGTCTTAAAGGTGATGAGGAGAGAAAACTTAAAAATTTGATCTCACACACGGCAGAGAAGACGTGATCAAATACATTGGCTAAGAGGAATTGGTGATGTACTCAGGTATTGAAAGACGCCATTAATTTGAAAAAATAAATATAGTTGAGAACCTCTAAATGAGTAGGAATCAAACACAAGGAAACAGTTAATTAATAGTTTAGTTATTCTCATAGTTCCATGTCTTAAGTCAACCAGTATTCAGCACCAGAACCCTTTCCTTGCTTTTCTCAGTTACTCCACCTGCCTCTGCTGACATGTGCTGTACCTTATTCTTTTCTTTTCTCATTAGTTTCTCTACACATGCACAAATGTGAAAACTGCAACAAATCAGTCCTCCTATTTTGGCATTTAACATCAGCCCATATAATTAAAATTCCTGAAGAACTTCCAGTGTGACTTGTGGTTTGTGTGATGACTTTTATTTTTTCAGCCTCTCTAGTCAAAGAGACATTTCACTGTTCCCTTGGGCTTGAGATGAAAGGTGTTTTGGTTTACTGGTTTCAGACTGGTTTCTCTCAAGCCATAATTACATTCCTATTTTCCATAGTTTATAAAATTGAACATTGAGAGTTGAACAGTCAGTGCTGGTTACACAGGTATTGAGGAAAGAAAAAAGTAAGGAAATGTATGTAATGTATGTCCAAGGGTTTTAAAAATGGAAAAGGAATTCTTGGGTAAAAGCATCTCTCTAGTCCTTTAAGCTTTCCTGAGCCTCAGAGCAGTAAATCAAAGAGGAAAAGTTATTTTGTTTAGTTGAAAAACTATAAAAACTCAACTAATAACCGAAGAGCGAAGTTTAATGGGGAAGAAGTGATATTCTGAATAACTAAGAATGAAATTTATACTACAGAAAGAAGTTTAGCTCTCAGATGAGCTCAACTGCATACTCCTAGTAAAACTTTTCTGTTAAACTCCATATATGCACTTAAATTTTCTAGTCCTACATGATGGTTTTGTACAGTTCACATTCTAATTATACTACATAATTCTCTTACACATAATGTAGTAGGATTTATGTATTCTAAATCAGGTTACCTAATGGCATCTAGTATTTTATGTATTTACTGAACAATCAAACAGCAATCATAACAATGTATGCGAGGAATAATTTATGCTTCACCTTGGAGGAATTAATGTAAAGTGTATTGCTTCTCTGTTCTTTTCCCCCAGTAGAAGCTTATCTTAGTAATTAATTGTATGCTGAAAATAATTCTGAAAAAAATTGGGAATCAGTAGGTTACTTTGCACTGCCCTTGGATAGTGCACCCGTTCTGTACTGCTATGTTTAAGCAGGATTAACAAAGGCAGCACAGTAGCCACAACACTTTATAAGTAAAAAAATACAACTAGGAAACCCTTACAAACACTAATTCTGTTACTTTTTAAAGTGCAGGAGGCATGGCATGAAGAATATAGCGTCTTGCAGGGCTGTCACAGTTTGTTGAAAACCTTGAAAGCAATGTGAAATTCCTTATTTTTTCTGTTATTAGCATTTCTTCTTTTACACTAATAAGGATTCTATTAAGAAAATCATTCTACTGTCCTTTAAAATGCTAATGAAATTATTTTATTAAAAAATCACTAAAATGTCAAGCTGACTTTAATTTTCTTTATTGTCCAAGAAGTTAAATTAGTCAACATAATGTGCTGCTTTAATCTGTTGCCTCATTCTCTTTTATATTTGCTTCAGTGCTTGTTATTAACAAAAAAACATTTAAATTCTTATTAATATTTTATTCCTATTGTTTCTTAGTAATGGAAAGTCTAATTTTATAATGCAAATTACAGCTGTTCTGGTACATGCACAAAATATGTGAAACAACTCTAAACATTCAAAAAATACATATATAAAAACGAAATTTTGAAGGCAGAATGATTAGTGGAGGAATTTCTTCTGGCCTTACATGGTTGTCAGCATTAATGAGCAGATGGGCTCGAGAAGACCCTTCTAGCCTGCTGTGTCATGCTGGAATGCCAGGCTGGCTGTCACTGGGAGTGTCTGGAGCCAGGAGCAGACTCATTCTCTCACACAGGGCACTGAGGCCATGGTGCTGTACCCCGGAGAAAGCCTGAGCTAGTAACACCACGAGGAAGAGGGCTAGGAGCTGTTTCCTGGGAATAAGCAGGCTGAACAGTGGAGAAAACTCTAGTTATAAGACTGTTAAAGGTTATGAAGATTGATAAAGAGACTGATGAAAAGCGTGGCAGTGGAGAGAGGCTGGTGTGCCCAAGGGGGGGATGAGCCCCTGCTGCTCTGTGCCCAGGCCAGGATGGCCACCACTGGCGTGCTCTTACTGCCTGCCTGCCTGCCTGCCTACAGGCTCCTGAGCACTTGGGACAAGTAAAAATCTTGTCTCAGCCCTAATCTGCAGAGAATATTCTAGAAGTGTATCAGAATCTGGAAGGCTCTGCTGGGGTGCACTTGTGGCACAGCCTGGGGACACCTCAATAAATGCCTGTGGCTCGTGGAACAGCTGTGCAGGGGGCTGAGCAGGAAATACTGAGCACTTCATTGATTCACAATAAACATCTTGATCACAGGAAGATGTTTTTCTGTGCTCAGGACCTGTTCTACCTGTCCTTGCATGGCTGTGTCCTGCTGTGCCATGGGGCTCATCCAGGTTTCAGCCTGGCTGGCCTCTGCCATGTGGCTTGCTGCATTTGCTGTTGGGAAATCAAACTCTGTAAATTGCTGTAGCTGTCTAACCTCTCACAGGACTGCTCCAGGACTGCTCCAGGTTGCTTATTATTCACAGGTCTGCCACAGTTAGGCTGTGGGGTTTCTATGATAGGTAAGTGTTTTGACCTCCTTTTTTTGGTAATCCCAAATGGCTGAACTGTTTCTGATCATGAGAAGAGGGAAAAATACGACTTGTTACCTTACATCAAATAAGATATTTATGGTGTTTTTTCTGAAAAGGCTACCATATCTCCAGGCTTTGAGCTGGGAACCTGAACACGATCAGTGTGGCTTTGTCAGGTCATAAATAGGTATAGCTGTAAAAATATGTTCAGATTTGTCTTTTTAAGCGCACAAGTGGGCATTTTTAAGACTTGACAATTACTGTGTTCACTGAAGGTTTTTCTTAGTTCTGAGTATTTTCCAGAAAGTCAGTTTACTTTTATCAGTGACTGCATATTACTAAGATGATTTTCTTTAAAATGTTATTAGAGTGAAAAGAGGTTGGCAGTTTAATCATGACCCCTTTCCTACTGCATTATGTTCAGCATCCAGGCACAGGGAAGAGCAAAAGAAAGGGAATAAAATTTAGGAAAAAAATTAGAGCAGATTAGGGCAAAGGAATCTAGTGAGATGTCAACCGGGGTAGGAAGGTAAGAAAACTCTTAGTCTAAGTTAGAGGATACTTTCAGTAATTGGAAAGAAAACTGAGCTGGGTATGTTTGGGCAGAATGTCCTCAAATTTGATGGGAACAGAGGCTTGGACTGTTTGTCTGAACTGTGAGTTTTCAAATGGAGGAAAACCTAGCCCTTGTAAACTGCATCTCACCAAAAACATAGAGCTATCCTGGCAACAGTATGGTGAAATGGAGGGCTACATACAGCCTGTGGTCACTGTGTTTATGAAGAGGTCTGAGACACACACAAAATGTATGGTACTTGGATTGCCTGCTGAAAGCTGAGGCTGGAAAATCACCAAATAGCTAGGACATGGCTAGACACTGAAATATATTTGATGCTAGAAGTAGCTGTGTTTTGAGTTACCTAACATGAACTATCTTGAACAACGTTCTATGGCATGGTTATGTCTGTTTTGTTATAGTCATGTCCAGGGGCCACGAGGCTTTTTTAAAAAGGTGCTCCACACCCTGATAGTCCTTCATTAACATGAAGCTTCCCTGGAGTGCTCTCCTAAGTATGGTTTAACTCCTTGGCTTTTGGAGGGACACAATGTCTTACTTACACAAGATCAAATTTCTCTCTTGTAGCAGGTTTCTTTCACAGGAAAAGGGTCTCAGATGAGTTATATGTATATTGGTAGACATGTAAATGTCTATGAGTTTACTTAATAGATCTGCAGATGGATAGCAGATGCATTGATCTCTCCGTCCATTATCACATGTGATTTACTCCCAAAATCTGGGATTCAAGCATTCTGATATTTGGAAACTTTTTTTCCTAATCTCAGCAATCTGTATATAGAATTTGCTGTTCCTGAGTTTGTTAGTGAATTTATTACCATAAGCAAACCAAGGAGACTGACTTCAGATATGCATCCAGAAATACCACACTGTTGATGTCACTTGATTGACTTTTGTCTTTAATTTGTGTAAGATACTTGCTCTGTTTGAAGCCTTGATTTTGAAGGAGAATCACACTATGATAGATTCCATGACCTACTGTGTTTTTGTATATTGTCATGAAAATATTTTGAAATAAAAGAAAGGAAGAAAAAATAAATTTGGAGTTACTTTTGCATGCTGATATTTGATATTATTTACTTCCAATTATTATTTTGCATAACAAGGAGTTTATGTTTTTTGGATTTTTTCCTTAATTTTTAAAAATGTATTTATCAGCACTGTAAGCCTTTCAGTTTTACTTTTTTTTTCTTGACACACTAAAAAGTATTTTGCTTCATGGGATGAGTCAGTAAGTTTATGGAGTTAGAAAACACTTCCCTGAATGACAATTCATCACTTAACCATTGAAATAGGGGAAATTAAAAGGCGAATTACAACTGTTTTTCAGCAGATAGGAGGGCTGGAGGAGAATAAAGAAGTAGAGTACACAGGCAAAACTGGCACCCAGTATGACTGAGATGACCTCCTGGACTCCTTTTTAGGATGATATGCAGAACTAAATAATCAGCATCAACTTCATTACCATATATTGCTGTTTAATCATTTGCAGGTCTCTGCCATGGCTGGCTGCATGTGTATATGTTGTGTAGGGAAAAAGTTCATGGAGGAAAAAAAACCTGAAAATTTTGATGTTAAAAGAGGTAGGAACAGCTTGAGAGCATTTCAAGTGGAGGAATTTGCTGACCTGAGAATGGTGCTCTACAAGGGACTGTATGTCCCTGTGCCTTTTGAAGAAATTACTTGCCCCCAGGGAAGATGCAGCCTTTCACCAGAAAGAGGTTTTAAACCAGTGAAAAAATTTGTCAAAGCCAGCCTATCAATGCCCAGTTTTTTAGTCCTAATCTCTGCTCTTGAAAGGGTGCAGAAAACCACAGACTTATGTTCCCTGGTGATTGTCATCTCTTTCAATGAAAATTTTAGTGGTATGTTTAAAAGGCTCTAGCTCATTTGCATTACAAAAAGCCTTGTAATCTTATTATGCTGATAGATACAGCTACTTGTGCTTAATTGATAGAATTAAGCAATTATATTGTTTTATATCAGAAGTGCCTAGACTGAACAGCCATTGTACTGCAGCATACTAGTTCATATTTTTGATGCACTGAAGACCCTAGTCCAGTTAGCAAGGCACTTGCTAGAAAAAAAGCCTTTCATTTCATGCATATGAATTTAAAAACAAGCCCAGAAAAACAAAGAATATATTAACATCCATGCACTGACACTTAATTCAGTTTATGTCAACTCAGCTGAGAATGGATTTGTGTGAATTTAAGGAATTAATATATGTAGCCTGTTAGTGGGATCTGAAACCATTCATCGTTTTGTGAGGAAAGATCAAATACACAACCATTGTGCAATTAAAAGGTTAGTTATTATGGCAAAGGTACTTACTGTGCTATACAATCTATATGTAATTGGATTTTGCTCTACTACTCCTAAGATGAGGATGTGATATATGTGCTCTGGGATGTGGCCTAGAATTTTTCACCTGTGATTATAATGCATTTCTCCACTGAAATTGGATTTTTTTTCTGGCGAGAATGACTGGATTCAAGAAGGCAGCTTGAGTATCAACTTTCTGGGCAGTTCTGTCTGAGAACATCAATAAATCTTCACCTTCTCCTATATAGCCTGAAATAATAATTGGCATCTCATTACCTTTTCTTCATATTAAGAGCTGAGTGAAATTTACCCTTATGTATTGTACAAAAAGGATGGGTGAATGGTTTCTTTTGGACCTTGTTGTGTCCTTGGACAAATGTTTAGTGTGCCCCTTATTTTGCAAATTTTCCCTTGTAGTTGTTAAAAAAAAATAATTCTGCCTTCCAAAGGCAAGCTTTTACTTGAGATTTGTCTGTTTTGAGCTATAAATGCCAGTGAAATACAAGATATATAAAGAAACTGGCTCACAATTGAAATACAGTATGTGAATCAGTCTAAGCAATTAATCTGTTAATCATATTTGATATTTTTAAACTACAATTTCTAGCAATTATTCATTGCCTTTTTAAATTACATTCTTGTTTCTTACCCTATGAAATTGCTTCCATATCCTCTACATTATTTTTATGTTACATTGTCGAAGAATAATAAAGCCTGTACCAGACAATTTCATAAACATTTAGGTTTCAGGAAGATGAAAATATGTTTAACTACTTTCTTTCATTATGCGTCATTCTCAGCAACACTGAATATAAGAATTTAAATATCTTTGTATATATTAAGATTAAAAAACCAAACCAAACCAAATCTGTAAAAATAGTTTATTGCACACCATTAGTATGATATTCAGAGTATCTAAGTGTTTAGTAATGGAAATAAAATGTGTTACTTAATCATAATAGTTAAACCTGGAACTTTTGATGATTCTTGATCTAAATGGGAGATTTGGGAAAAGAGGCATAGTTTGAAAGAAATATAGTTTGGAAAAGTTTATCTAAAAATGAATGATGCATATACTTTGAATTTCTTTGGCAGAAGTTTTATGAGGTGATAGTTGTTGGCTCTTCTTTAACCAGGCTGAGAATGCCACAGACTTCAGCAAGGGTGCACACAAGAAGGATAGGACAAACTTGGTAAAACAATATATATCAAATCAGTCTTGATGGAAAACATGAAGAGTTACTTTTTCAATAAAGTGTTGTGTCATGGAAGATTTAGGTTGGATGTTAGAATAAAGTTGTTCACTCAGAGGTTGGTTGGGCACTGAAGAGGCTCCCAGGGAAGTGGTCACAGCACCAGCCTGACAGAGCTCCAGAGGTGTTTGGACAATGCTCTAGGGCACAGGCTGTGACTCCTGGGAATGGTGCAGGGCCAGAACATGGATTCAGTGATCCTTGTGTGTCCTTTCCAAGTCAGGTTATTCTGTGATTCTGTGATGATTCCGTGAAAAGTGATCTTTTCCCTTAGTGGTGAAAGTAAAAATGGTGGGAACTGAACTGAAACGAGCTGCCCATTTTTTTTTTTCCCCAGTAGCAAAAAGGAATCAGAAAGAAAATGAATGAAAAAGTGCTGGTGATATTACTAGACATAAGTGAAAAGAATTTTATTGGATTTCCAGTATTGTATTTACTGGGAAACAAAGCATTTCACTTTCGTTTATGCCATTTCAAAAAGTCAAGTGTATAAATATCTCTTTGTGGTTGCTTTTAGAACAATGGACTTTGTTTTCTTCCTTAGGACCTTTCCAGACATGAAATTATCAAGTGATTCTGCCTTTTTTCTTAATACTGATGTGAACATGTGGACCATTTGACCATTTCTCCATGTGCTTAACATGCTCTTAAAATTTACTAAAAAAGCAAATTTGTTAACTTTTTCATCTATCACTTTACATTATCACTTTCCCCATTCAAATAATAGATTATGTTTTGAAAACATTTTATGAGTAAATAGGCAATTGAAACAGAAATAATTCTTGCACAGTAATTTCTCTCATATATATATATATATATATACATACATATATTAGAAGTTTGTGCTATAAGCAGTAGCCACATTTCCTGAGGAGATCCTCCTCACTGTAACTCTAGTAAAGAAATGATGTACAGCGAGCAAGAGAGAAAATCCTGGCTGTGATCAGTGTCTCCAAGCCATATGGCAGGCTCTGGTCCCAATCCCTAATCCCTCATGGATGCCCTCTTTGACTTCAGAAGGGCTGCAGGGTGATGCAGCCCACACTCTCTGCAGGTCATTTATTAGCTAGCTTTGTGCCCTCAGAGTATCATTCCTACCCCTGCTTTTGCCTAAGAGGATGAACTGCATAATTTTGTTGCTGTCCTGAAGACAGCCTACATTAGCTTACAGCTTGTGTACTGTTAATTTTCTGAAGTAAATAAATTCTCTGCTGTTTTGTGGTTTGATAACACAAGGATGATTACATTGAGAGAGAATCCACACCTGAATTGTGTATGTTAGTACTGGACAGTAAATCTCTTTATGGCATGTTTGTCCTCTTCTTTCCCTTTTCTTTCAGTAGAAATTTAATTTGAAAATAGATGACTTCTGTTCTTTGCAAATAAAATACTAAGGAGTTAATAATTTTCTTAATTTTCCTTTTGTACATATTGGTCTGACAATTCTGTAGAAGGCAGTTTCTTTTTTTTATCATTCTTAAAGAACAAATAAGCCCAGCGAAAAACAAAAAAAACCATTTTGTCCAGGTTAAAGGTACAAGACCAGGTTAACCTCTCATTCTAGCTCATTATTTTTACATTAGCATGTATCCTTTCATTTCTCTCTCTCTTTCTTCTGACTTCCGAGTAATCCATGTCACACTTTGATATCTTTTGTCTGTTTCTGTAATTTTAAGAAAGTTCAGGCTAGGCTGAGAACATACTGCTGTTGATGGAGCAGGCAGGCATTTGACATTTGCCTGACACATTTCCTTAATTTCAAACTGCCTTTGGAAAAGCTTTCCTGATTAGCTGCAACTCTAAGAAACACACTTAAATCTCTTCATCATCCTGAAGATTACTCCTTGGTAAGCTTTCCTTGTCTTTATCTAGTGGGTTGGTTTGTCTGCTGAGACTTGTTCGAAGCAGTCACATGCACTGCTTCCACTTTCACTGTCAGGCAGTTTCAGCAGTTCTCCCCTGTGTAGACTTGACTGCAGCTAGACGCATCTTTGCTGCTGTTAAACTAGAAAATTGCTTTATCCTGGAAAACACTCAGGCACACTTTTGCCAGTACAGGATCAAAGTGTAAGGATGCTGTCAGCTGATGATTCATAAAATCCAGCTGGCTCAGCTGGTGCTCATAAAGAAGCACAAAAGCATAAAAGAAGCTCATGTTATCCCAGGTGATATCCCAGACAGGTAGAGAGCAAATTTATTTTAGACCCCCGATGTTTCTGCAGGCACAGCAAATACCATATTCTGGCTTTGAAACATCTATGTTGTCTTGAAAACTGTGTCATACAGAAGTCCTCTAATTCTTCAGATATAGGGAAAGACATCAACATCCAGATATTTATTTGTTTACTCAAGTTCCTGAAATACTTAAAAATATTTTGGTGTCTATAAGTAGATGTATTTTAAACTTTTTACCTAGCCATGCCTTTAGAGAAATTACGTCTGGACGAACTTCTTCCAATAATTATTCATTTCGTCCTCGGTAGAGCAGTGTTGGGATATTCTTGCTTTAAAGGAAGGCAGAATATACTCGGTTTCTGTGAGGCATAATAAAATGTTAATTTTTCATTTAAACCTTTGTCAAAGAAGATATTTGTTTGTTTGTTTGTTGGTTGGTTGGTTTGTTTGATTGAATTTCTCTTTTAGTTAGAAAACTCTGGTTTTGTTAAGAACTATAGAAGTGGACATTTGCAAAATTCTTATCTAATTCACAAAGTAAAAATAATGACAATTTGCATACTATGTAACAAAAAGTGTGTATATAATTACTTGCCTTAAATACTGACATGGTTATACCTGATTAATATAGAAACTTGTGGAACTAGTTTTGGTTATAAATCAAGTTAAGTTTTGCTCTCTCAGTCATGATTTTGAACAGAGGTTAAAACTGACTGGCTAACTGTCTCATTTTTTGGAGCAGAAAGGTTAAGAGGACAGATGAAGCAAAGGCAAATGGTATCTTCTTACTACTCTTTGGAGATCTCACTACTAAAGATCTCCCACACTTACTATGTAATGAAATATCTGCTAATGTCCATATAGCCTCTGTGGCATTTAACACTCTTCATTTTATGTTGTCTGGTTTTGAAACCTTATAAAGTGTAATGTTCTGTAACCTTTCAAAAACGTTCTTAGGTGTGATGTCAATGTTTCCCAAGTACTCAGCTGCCATTATTGTAAGCCTGACTTTTGTTTGCAAAAGCCCAGGCTTGCAATTCACTGCCTTGCAGGGAAAGAAAAAGGGGGGAAAGTAATATTTTGCATCTTAACACTTTCTCTATTTTCTCTTTCAAGTTCTATTCACCTTTGAAAAGTGCAATGACCTTTTTAATGTACATTTGTTTAAAATTATTTGATGCATCCCAAACCTTTGCTGTTATTTATCTTCACATTTTAACTTGTGCTTTTTTCATTGGCTATCATCGTTACACAAAAAAAATCCTTTCTACTCTTGATTTTTGCTTAATCCAAATTTAAAATAATCTGTATTATTAAAGACTAGCCTCCTAGTAGAAAACTGTGCTGGTACAGTTTATTTGTTGGGCAACTTGTGCATAATTATACTTTAAAAAAGTTTTTGTTATTCCTTTGTTGTGAGATTATTTTCCTAGGTAGATGTTTTTATTCTACAGTATTACAGTTACTCTTTTTTCTCCACTTATCCATTTGGAGAATTGAAGATATTTTTTAAAATTGTTTTTTCTATGTCTTTGGAAGTTGTTAATCTTGCTACTCTCTACTGCAGGTTTTGATGAAATCTGCTCAGGAGCAGCCTCAGTTGTGCCATCTTCTCCACTCTGCCGTTTATAACAACAGAGGCTGTTGAGAAACAGCAGTAATGGGGTATGTGTGGACAAGAAACAAATTCCTCTTTCAGTGAAAATGTTTTTGTCAATCATGTGAACACTCTGAATTTGCATGCAGTGTCAGAAAGCTTGTGGGGGTAAAGAGCCTTATTAGTCATAAGGATGACTATTTGTTGTTGGTGGTATGAAATCATGGATGTGCTGTTATTTCATCTGCATTTGTGGCATGGTAACATCTTCCCTGAAATTAAGTATGGACAGCAGCTGTTGATATGTTAAAAACTTCCAGTAACCCATCACTGTGTGCTTATAAACTGATTCTCTTAGATAAAAATAATGGTTAAAATCTTATCATTTCATTACCAAATTTTTGATAGAGACAAAATATTTAGCTAAGGCAGTTTCTTTTCACCACTAAATGTTACCTTCTTTTGATATGATAAAACACCTTTTTTTGCTTTAGTTTAGTTCTTTATTTTCCAGCTTTCTGAGTCTTTTTTTCCTACTTTTCCATATATAATCTTAATCCTTTCTCACAGAAAGGATGGTGGCCAGATGCAAGGAGCAATATTCAGTAGAAGTGCCAGATTTTATTTCATTTGAGGTATATTGATGGACTGGGTTTAAAAGTTTGATAGCCTTACAAAACAATAGGGGGATGGGGTTTTTTCGTTATGGTGAGCATCACTGAATTCCAGTGTAATGCTCAAAACTGATAAGCATATTAAAGGCAAATATGTTTCAGTTTTGTATGTAACTAAGCAAAAAAGGAGAACCAAAGTCTGTAGGGATGAATCCTAAATTTACAGGGTCAGTCACATTTATTCCGCTGGAAAACAATTTTTAGTTTTTCCTCCCCTGGAGGTCTAAGAAATAAGCTTACTGGCATGAGTGGCTTTACATCATTGTTTTGAGATCAACTGTTTTAGGGAAACAGAATATTTACTTGAGTGAGTGCCAGATTCCTTTGACAATTGACTTAAATTCTCATAATCTGTGTTTAAATTAAAATATGATGGATCTAATCCATAGCCTTTTCCACACAAGAATGTATTTATTATTTATGATGCTTATTGAAATGTAGAAGTTAATGGCAAAGTTGCCATCATGGAAAATGGTAAAATGCAGCAAAATGCAGGAAACTTTTTTGTTGTTGTTGGCTTTGCATTTTTTATATTTTTTGTTTGTTGAAATGAAAGGCTATTGGAAGTAGAAAGTCTGAAATGTCTGAATAAACAGCAGATTAACATTTAAACAATGTTTTGCCAGTCAGCTGTGTTTGTAGCAAGGCTTACTTCAATTAGTTTTAAATTCGACAGGAATTCTAATAAGTGGTGAAATAGGCACATAAAAGTTTCTGGAGGAATTGATCAGGATAAATTCAATAACATTGTCATTATTTACTTTTGCTATTTGGATGAATTTAACACCAAGTATGAAACTCCCTCTCTCCTGCCCCTTTCACCAAAACCTTATAGAATGAGGGCATGCAAAAAAAAAAAAAATTCCCAGTTTCTTGCTAGGATTTTGATAGCAAAATTTAGCTGCAACAGAAGTCCGTTCTTTGCATAAGCAAAAAGTCTTTAATGCTTCTGGCAAAAAAAAACCTTCAGGCACTGCAGGAAATGAGTTCAAATGGCTTGCCTATTTTCTTTCATCTACTGAAAATAAGATGCAACATCAATTGTTTTGGTTGTCTTCACAGTATAAGGAAAAACATTTTGTTTGTAATAAAATTTCCTTTCTTGCATAAAGACCATGACAGCACCATTCTTATGGATTTTAAGTATTGAACTATGAATATTTGAGCTTTTTTTTTTCTTTTACAATACACACCTAAAAGTTGTTTTTAATATGGAGGCAGATACGTGTTACATGCATGTCCTTTATCTTTAGATATACATAATATTGATAAAAGTGGGACTTAGAGAAAAAGACAGGGTTATGGAAGTAGTTTTCTTTGAAACTTCAAGAATTGATCAGACCACATGGTCTGAGTATTTATTTAGGAAATATAAGAATTGCTATTTTAGAACAGTGAAAATGTCCTTGAAATACATAATTACACGAGAGAAACTACACAGTCATGGTATTTCTCCATTGACTTTTTGCTTGGTGGATTTGCAGGGAAGAAAGGCTATTGTTACTTTTACAGCCCTTTTACTAGTGAGGTAAATCCCTTTTTCCCCTCCGTCCTCTGGCTAGCTCTGGACCAGAGAGGGGCGGGAAATCCTCATAGACAAAGGCAAAAACCAAAGAAGGCTCTTTTCTCCCGTGGGAAGGTGACGCACAGTTTACTCTGTCCAGATGGCGAAAGGAGAGGGAAGATGGCGGGCACGTTTAAACTCAGGGAGAGGGGCGGGGAGGGGCAGAGCCGCGACCAATGGGACACCGCCGAGGGGGCGGGGCTAAGGGAGGGCTGAACCAACTTCACAAGCCCCGGGGGGATACAGAGCAAACCATTTTCTCAGTGCAGTATATAAACATAACAGTGCAATATAAAACCATGAACAGCGCAACTTACGGAACAAACAGTGCTATATAACATACTTGAATTTTGCCGAGTCTCTAAATCATTGTCGTCTGTTTTAAGTACTGTTTTTCTTTCCTAAATTCTGCTTTTCTATGTATCATTTAAGGGAACTTAGGTGTTCAGGGAATTAATGTGTGTATATTTAAAAGTCTCTTGATCCCTGTGATTTTTTTTCAAGTAAGTACTGTGTAAATCACAGAAGTTAAAAGAAAATGCATGCAGCTGTTTTGTGAGAAAGTCAAATTATTTGAGAGGCAGTTCATTATTCCTTCTCCTTTGTGTGACAAAGATGAAGGAGCTTTATCAGCAAGTCAGGTAGCTGTACTTGTAACAGCTACAGCCGTTTTGACATCTTCAAATGCTCAATTGATTCCCCAACCTAATATTTACAAAAGAAGAAAAAACTAATGGTAACATTTTATGAAAACAGATGTTTTCCTTCTCTGTCTGTAATCAGTGGAATATAATAATGAACTTTTCACATCTTATGTAGTAATTTATTCTTGTTTATTTGCTACATCAGAATGCCTCTTTTGGGCTCGAGTCATGCTTGGTTTTCATGCTTGCAAGCAGGAATCTTAGTAGCTCCTGAATCACAGAGTCACAGAATGGGTAAGGTTGAGAGGGACTACAATGGGTCATCTGGTCTAAGCTGCCAAATTTGGCTGTCTGGTTGTTGACAGATTGCATAGAGGGCTGCACTTTTAATTCCAGTTGCAGCACCTGTTAGTGATTTATTGCTGGCCATTTTCCTGATATGGTCTCATTCTTTCAGCATAGCTGATTTTTTCTAGTTTCACTGGTTGTTCCTGTAAGTATTACTCCTTTTCTAGAAGGCAGTTTTTCATTTTCCACTGTTGCACTTTCCATAATGGGAACTTGCTGTGGGGAAGCAGAATTGTATTTTATGGCCTACCTGGAAGATTTCCATGCTGAGAAACCCTCTCTTAGTGCACTCATTTATATGAGAACCACAAATGAGAGGCATAGATGAAAGAGAAATATCAAAAGCTAGGCTTTGCTTTGGGTTCAGATCTATAAGTCCCAGATTATTCCTGAGTCCTGTATGTACTGCCTTTAAGTTTGCAAACACACCCCTGAAGTTCAGTGCCCTTCATGGCTGACTTTCACTAGAAACCCCTTTATGTTCTGTTTCTGTGCTTAACATGTGCCCCTACTGTGAAAAGTGATTCTAAGACAGAGACTTTTTTTTCTGTATTCAGTAACGTATCTGCTGAATTCAGTTATAAGTGTAAGATATGCTGCATTTACTCTACCTAACAAGGCAGACTAGAGCACAGCTGGGAGAAAGCTAAGTTTTATTCTAACCCATTTGTACATCACCACCAATTTAGTCTGGTTTGTCAGTTTCTATCAATTATCTGCTTGGACACTGGACACGTTATGAGACACCATGGAATAAGAACCATAACAGCTACTTATCACCTGAAAAGGTAAAGTGTCCTAAAAACAAAGTAGTAACTGGCATTGCTTATTCTAAACTGCCAAACCAGGAACACAGTCCGGAAGTTCAAAAACTTTCCAAGAGTTTAGAAAAAATCATTATCTGTTGGATGTCCCAGGTTAAATTAATATCTATTGGATGCCTTTAAATAATGGGGTCCTGAACACTCTTATACTTCTATGATTAAAAAAATGACCAATTTTCTGTTCAGAATAGTGCTTATCTCTCTGAGAACTTCTCCTAGAACATTCAGTTTTCCTTCTCTCCAACAGGCTGAGCTCTCTGCAAAACCTCTCTTCTGAGATTCTGGACACTTGCTATGGTGCCTGTCAAACTCTGCCAAACTCTGTGACTCAGATCACCTTGAAGTGAGACAATTTAATTTATTCGTCCTCCTCTGGGTCCACTTCTGGGGTCAGTTTGATTTGTCCTTCCCTTTGAGATGCTTTGGCCCCATCTGGATTCTATTTACTGTGGCTGGTACCATATACATACAGAAAAGTATTCTATTATGGGTATATCTGCTCTCATACTATTGATAAAATTTTTTTAATGATGGCAGTTGTGTGGTAACCTGCATGCTGGTTGATGCTATTATTGAGTGCTGCTGTTATTTACTGTTGCTGTACTATTGAGTACATACAATAATTTGATACATATATATATATATATATATATATATATATATATATGTGTGTGTATATATATATATATGTGTGTGTGTGTGTGTGTATATATATATATATATATATATAATATGTATATATATATTCACTTTATTAATCATAGGTATAATGACTAATTGTGATTTTTCTTAGTATTTGTGGTAATTTCTAATAAAGTGGAGAAACACAGGAGCTAAAGCCTGAGTGTTATGTAACCCTAAGGACCCTGGTCATGGTCACTGCCACACTGCAGGCTGAGTGACCCATTAGGTCATGAGAGCAGGCAGTCTGCTTCATGCAGGACAGTGGTACCTGTGCTAGGAAGGACTCAGTTTATCAAGTTGATTTAACACAGCTATTTGCAAATTAAAAATATATATTCACTTATGATATCACTTATCCATTGTTTTAGTCTTTAGTATCTGACTCCCAGCTTTTCTGTACTAAGCATAAGGTTTGTTTTTCCCTAAAAGATCAAGATCTTATAGGTGATATAAATTTATAAACTTGTATTGGTCAGTGCATATACATTATTTATGAAAAATGCTCACAGAAAATTTTCCATTTATTAAAAAATAATATTCAATATCTTCTCTAATCTCAAATATAATCTGATTTTAAAAATGAACCACATATAAGAAAATAAATTGGATAAAGCTTAGGAATACAGGCTCTTTGGCCGCCAGTATATGAAAGCCAAATCTTTGCATAAAACAATAACTTTTTGAATCACAACATCCTCTTTCTATACTAAAATTTTTACTACTTAATGAGCAGGCAGGCTGATAAGGAGGTAAAGCATATACATTTTTAAGACATGATTTTTATATCACAGCAAATTTCTGAGGCTATCTTGTTGTGCCTACCCATGGTAGTATATGTTTGGGTTGCATGTGTTCAAAGATAAACATCTGGAACATTGAAAACCATTAGGGTTTTAAAACCTGGCATTTATTGGAAGGGATAGAACATCCATCCAGTACAAAACAGAGGGAGGTTTTGTTCACACTCTACTCGATTCTCTACACTGTTCTCAAAAATATCATCCACCACACCTCTGGGAAAGATGCATCTCAGATTCATTTAGCACTCCTCTGTGGCTAATCATGTTATGAAATGAAAGGCAGCTATTCCTGTTCTGGCCTACATGGTCGATATTTCTGCATGTGAAGTTGATAATGCATGAAGAACTTTTAAAAAATAATTTATTGTCTCTTGAAAAACGATGTTTCAGAGTAGGTGAAATGTTGTGGGAATTCAGGCAAATTTCTAGGTAGTTTGAATGCAGGAAGATGGCCAAATGTATTGAACTATTAAGACAAGTTATAGGAATTTCAAAACCATTTTAGGAGACATGGAATAAAATTCCTTGCCTGTTTCTGTGGAAAGATTTGTGATGTTTTATCCATGGTAGGCTTAAGACTATCCTAATTTCTAACTGATTCAGCACCTAAAAAATGGTGCCAACACATTTGTAGATCTCCATCATAAGGCCCTACTCTAACTCTTTCTGCTATACCAGAGACCAGAAACTGAACTTTGGGGCAAAATCAATGACAATTACCTCCTGTAGAGTTCAATGTCTGTCTTCCTTTGAAAATTCTACATCTCTTGTCTATCACTGAAACTCAACATCCTAAGTCACTGCTGTTGATGAAAAGTTTTCATGTCTAAATGGATGTCTAAATACTACTCTGAAAATGTTTATCTGCTAAAGCAATTGCTTGTAACAAGTTGACACGATAGTACAGATTAACAAAACGTGGTAAACAACAATTTTTTGTATGCAGGTTAAAGCATTGACAGGAAGGCCAACAGAAAATAGGAGGCTCAAGTTCTCTGTGCAAGCATAATAAAAGAGACAGGGATCTTACAGACATGACTTATTGGTCACCTGAAATGGTTTTGCTCCGTGAAATTGTGGTTTAGTCAAATGGACCCAAGATACAGTGGACTAAATGTTATAGTGAAACTGTGTATAGCTACAGAAAGGTTCTGCAAGATTTCTAAATGTCTTAAATGTTAACCTCCATTATATGCAGGAACTTTGTATGACATAAAGAGAGCATAAATAGCTGTGAAGTTTTCTTAACCTTTTCATGCATCTTTAGATGAACACTGTCATAATTTTAAACTTTTTATATACCTTTATGTCATGTATTTATAAATTATTGACACTCACGAAATCAGAGTAGCTCTTGCATCCACTAGCTGATGTAGATTTAAGCTTTCAGTGTAACTGATGCAAATAAAATGTTGCTCATAGTCTAAAGATAGTTCATCATCAGTAATCAAAAAACTCAATATTATGTATTTTCTCAGTACTTGTGTCAAAAGCAATGGAGAGCAATTTACCCGAGATTTATAGCCTGTGAAATTAAACATTTGTAAATCACTGGTATGTAGTTACTCACATTTTGGAAAAGGAGAATTTAATTTTACAAAATTACTTTAACTTTCTATTGCTTTTCTTGTAATGTCCTCTAAAGGCCAGATATTGATGAACTGTGTTAATGCAATAATTCTTTTGCTTTCATGGCATGTTTCATGTTTTGTCAGGACAATTTGATTTTCTCTGAGAAGATGAAATGTGCTATGAATATATTTAGTTTATTTCCTCTTTAACATTTCACCCACTAGCTCACATTTATGACTGTTTCTTACAGTATATATCAGCAAAAGATGACTTTCAAGTGAGATTTTTTTCAGGAAAAATTTATAAAACTTTAGGATACCATAATAGATATATTAAAGTGATAAGAAAATGAATATTTTGCGAATTTTGCATCATTGTTGGCCATATTTGCTAGCTTGACCACCTTGCTTCATGTAGATATTATGGACTGTAAACATAGCTTCAGAAGGACAAAAAATGTTGTTATAACTGGAAATGTGTTTAAAAACAAGCAGGCTGCTACTGAAATTAAGAACCTTGATAGTTTGACAGGTCTGATCCAGTAAGAGAGAAAGGAGGAAGTGCTTATTTGGACTGTTTAAGTCTTCCTTTTTTCATTTAATCTAAATAAAAATTTAAGCAGTTGATGAAAAAAGTTTTCCCCCATTTACAATTAAAAAGTTTGTTGAAATGAAGCAGAACAATCAAGTTGTGAAGGCTAATACCTTTCAGAAAATTATGGAAAAAAGTAGGTATTGACTAAATTATATAGATTACGCATGAAAATATGTGTATCTATCTCTATATTTTATTTACCTGAAAAAGATAACTCTAGTCATCTAGTCAAAATGAAAAATTTCTGTTTTTTTTCTTCCAAATACTTTTCCCCCCCTTGCTTTTAGATTTGAGTTTAAGGTTTATCATACAACCTAAAATGCACTGTTATTTATCTATTTATTTATTATAATTTATTTATAATTATACATAATACATATGTATTTTCACATTTTTTCTGCTGACAAACCAGTAAAAACATTCAAAATAAAGAAAAAAACCCAAAACCAGCTACAGAGTGGTCCTTCATTAGATCGGATTGTGGAAGAATGTGATGCAAACTGAAAGAATCTGAGATGTGAAAGTATATTATAACTTAAGGGAGAAGTAAGAAATCTGAATTAGAATGTGGAAAGGTATTTCTTGCTTTGTGTGCAACTGATGTGTTTGTGCAACAAGCAAGTAGTTTAAAAAAACAACTAACAAATACAAGATGTATACTTGGAAATAGTGATTTTAAAAATAAATAATCTCATTATTGATGTAAATATGCTTGGATTGACTTTTCAACTCTGGACTCAATCAGCTCTGTGGATTTGGTGTTTTGTGGGCAGCTGCTTTGGTGGGCTGGCTGAGCAAAGTTTTATTTGAAAACAGATGAAACATCATGAAAAGGGGCTCATGAAGATATCAGCTGGAAGATTAGAACCCTGTTTGGGCCTTCAGATTAGGTGCCTGCTTAAGACATCCTTGTGGTGATTTGTTATTGGAGAGGAGAAGAGTGGATACTTTCCGTCAGAGCAATCTTAATGAAGAATGTTGACCAAATGTGCTGGCCCACAAGGGTCTAGTATGGCCCCGTGCTACAAGAGTAAAATAATAAATTTTATATTCTGAAAGCAACTATGACTTGCTATAGGCAAGATATAAGTATCAAGATAACCTCTGGATCCATGTTAAAGAAAATATTTGAACAGCAAATATGGAGGATGGAGAAAAGATGCTGTCATGTAAGATTAAGTTCATAGAGATCAGGTTTTTTGACAAATGTAAACACTGTAAGAATGATGTTTGTTCTAAAAATAGGCATGTTACTATGGTGACAACTGCATGATTCAAAATTGTAGATGCCCACTTTCTTGAATAATCCTGCAGTGAGTAAGCAGGAAGTGTGCATTTGCCATCATTTCCAAAACCACTGTCTGTAAGACATGAGATTTGTATACTAATCGAGGTAAAAGAATTTCCTGATGATGAATAGGTAATTTAAAAATCATTATTTTACACTGATTTGTATTTTTGATTCTTTAATTTGTTAGTGTTGTAGAATTTAAAATATGATACTTTTTTTTTTCTCATGAGTAATTCTAACATTCCACTACCTGGACATCTTTTTAGCCATAAATACCTGTTGGCTTGCTATGTCTGATGCTGCTAGGATTTGTTAAACAATTTACTAGACTGGGAAAATTTGCTTTAGGAAAGGAGAAACCATCTCCTTATGCGTGTCCAAATGCCCATATACAATAAATCTGATCAGTAATGTAAATATTGTATTTTAATGTTTTTAAAGAGACTGGTGAAAAACTATCTTTTAAACTGTCATTTTAAAAAAGTCATTCATTTCTTGGTGTACTTATTTTTAATTTTCTTACAATACTGTTATCTGTGTGTAGAATTTTGATAAACTGAAGCTAAAATTAATATTTATGAGACAGAATGTATTTCATTTAAAACAGGTAATACACTGCACTGCATTCTTAGGAAGTTGAATGTATCCTGTTGTTTTGTGCCAAAGCCTTCTTAATACTGTGATAATGTAGTAATTTGCCTTCAGCTTTGAGCTGTATAGTATAAGAAATTGTTAGAATAATCCAATAGGTAGTCCAGGGTATAAAAATATCCCAGAATATGAGGCAGCAGTTGACAACATTTTGTTCCGTTTTCTGCTTTAAAACACACATCATCTTTGAGGTGAGGAGGCTCACAACTTTCTCTGACGAGATGTGTGTGGAAAAGCACATAATAATCGTTATTATTTGGAGTTTCTATACTGAGTCATAGAAATACCATGATTATCCTGACAAGTGAAGACATCATGATAAAACCCAATACTGGACTGTAGTAACCTTTGAGTAACAGAAATCCAGTCCCTCCAAATGCAACTGAGAAGCATGTCAGACTCTCAATTTTTTGTTGCATTGAAGAATATTAAACTAGTTTCAAAATATTGGTCACCAACTTCAGTCCTCTAAATAGGCCTTCAGTGATTTGTTTTGTGTTTCCTGCAGCCTAGCCCACCTACATTAGATAAGATATTAATAGGTAGGTATTTATGATGTATCAGATGTTAGTCTGTTTAGTAGTTGTCTATTCTTCCGAATTGATGAAAATGAGTGCTAGTATGATGAAATGAATCTAAAAGATCCAAGAAATATCAAGTCATAAATTTTGTTTTTCTCCTGTCACCTCATTATGTTTACAGAGTGGGAAATCTAACAATCAATCCTATATAACTGGCATTGCACATCTACACCAGAATTTCCTGAAATATTTTGATGAAATATGTGTTTATGCAATTTTTTTTCTTTATCATTGGTCTTTTGTGTTTTTATACCCTCAATTTTCATGCCTAAAAATCTGTATTATTATATAGTTGATTGCCTTGAAGTGTGTTATCATCAAATCCACCGCTGTTTTCTTTTTGTTCATTTGCACAATTTAAAATATGTGGCTACGGGAAACAGAAAATGATTGTGTAAGTGAGAATGTTTCCATAATTTTGGTGAGGATTGCCTAGGATTCTTGGCCTGACACAGGAACATAAAATTAGTGACAAAGTTCAAAACTTTTGATATGAAGACTTTTAGCAAAAATGCTGCCATACTGGAAAAAAAACCCTATCCAAGGTTGAATTAACTAAGTGTGAATTTTCTGTCAGGGAATTCCCTAAACAAAGACATGATCTCAATAAATACAAGTTTTTATACTAAAATCAGAGAAAAGACTAAGAAACATATTCATATTTGCTTGACATAATATCAAGCAATACGTTCCAATACATTTCTTTCAGCGACTTTATGAGATAAACAGACCCTATTGTGTAAGAATGATATTTGCTCTGTTCAGAGGACTTTTTTTCCTTAGTGGAGGCCACAATAATTGCATTGCCTTCTGTCCATTTTTTCTAGCTAACATTGTCAAATCATCCTATCTCCTGGATATTGAAAATGTAAGTGCATAATATAGGAAATATTTCTCCTGATTCCTAATCTGATATCTGATACTGATATGCCAGTATAAAGTTTATAATGTTAAACTCCATGGCTGGAAACCCTTCTGAAGTACTTGAATTAAAAATATATATAATTTCCAGGGAGTTAGCCATTAGGAAGTAAGTTAGCAGGTCAAAAAGAATTAGTGGTGCTTTTGAACAGCTATTGATACAAATCCAAGATGCATAGAAGTAGTTGACATTCTGCAGTCAGAATGTTGTGTGCCATGTAGAAACACAGGATTTGTTAATGCACCTGACGCTTCAGAAGCTTGCAAATATTAGAAAATGTAATGTAATGATCCACTGAAAGATTAAAAACATAATACTCTTCTTAGAAAGAATTTGCTAGGGCTCTTCTTGTGGAGGATTGAGCAGTTCAAGAAGACCTGAAGTGAAGAGATGCTGTATAAAGCACAAAAAAAAAAAAAAAAAGTCAAGTGTTATTTCAGGTCAATTGGAATGAGAGCTGGAGAGCTGGAAAACCAAGTGAATAGAAGTGTAGATTTATTGTTGGCCTGCAGAGTGTCAGATTCTGAGTTGCAGAGCTGAAAATTTTTGCTACTGCAGATATGATAAGTAGAAATATATCATGATAGTTAAATTAATTAAAACATTCTAGAGTATTTTTAATGAGGTAATAAGTGTGGAGAACCAATTAAATATCTCTGAATTATCTCAAATACTGGCTACTGGCAGGGATGCCCTAAAAGCTGTGGGGTCTCTATCCTTGGAGTTGCTTAAAAGATGTCTGCACTTGGTTCTGGGCAACCTGCTGCAGCTGATCCTACTTGAGTGGGCAAGTTGGACTATATGACCTCCAGAGGCCCTTTCCAACCTCAACCTCTCTGTGATTTCAAGAATTAAATACAATTTACCATAAAAATACTGCTGAAAATATGGATTGTGGGGTTCTTTTTAATGGATCAAATAGACTTATAGTCCAGTGTAACCTTCATGTCAGCTTTTTCTGTGTGGATATCTGACCCACGAATTTAAAAATGTTGGTGTTGTTTTGGATTTTTTTGAAAAGTTTTCCTCAGGGACACTGCATTTTTCTGATACAGATGATTCCAGCTGGCCCCACAGCAAGCCCACCACAGGACCCAGCTGAGCCCATCAGCCAAATGTGTGGTGCCTCTGTGAAGATACATTTCGAAAATTGTGATTAAGACCAAGAGACAGGAATATCTCAGGAAGACCAGCAGCACTGCCTGTTGCCTCACTGGACTGAGCATAACCTGCAGGGATCATGGCAGATGTGGAGACTGGGAATGGAGGAGGACGGTGTCTGGAGTGAAGCTGAGACAGGGGAAGGTGGAGGAGAGATGTCTTCTTTAGGCGTTTAATTGTTCCTTTTTTTGTTTTGCACTCCTCAAATCAGTAATTAATGTTTTATACTAAGTTGAATTCCCAGTGTGGAGTCTGTTTTCCTGTGATGGTAAGATCCATGAGATTTTTTTCTCTTGTTATTCCTATTTTTGTCCTTTTCTACTTGTGGGGAGTGAGTAAGAGGCTGTGTAGGCAGTGTGGGTGCCTGGCTGCTAGCTGGGAGCAACCTACAATGTGATTGGTTGGCACTAAATTTGCAGCCTTTTTTTTTTTTTTTGTCATATGTTGCTAGTGGCTCAATTTTTATTCAGACGCAAAATTAAAATGTTCAACAGAAATTATTTTAAAATAGCATAGAGAAAAGACAATAAAATATTGAGAAATCCTAGGATACTGTGCAAAGTTAAATTTTCCAGGTATTTTGCAAGATCAGTATGCTGAGTTATGCTGATTTTTAGAGAGAGAATCCCCTTATACTTATTGATTAGTTCTTCAGGAGCTATTAAAGAGTGTTGTATGAGTATTGGGTTAGAAAGTTCAAAAACTTCAAGGACTTGTGCTATTCCAGTAACTTTCTTAATCCATCCACTTTTTGAAAGAGGTTAGGTGAGTCTTTGCTCCAAATCAGTTACTTTAACTTTCTTCTATTATCCAAGAAAACAGTGGAGGTAATTCTTTTGATGTGGGGCTCATCTTTACAATAGCAGTACTGGATAAGGAAAATAAAATTACCCCATTTTCTAATGCAATGTTTTTCTAGAGATTTTTTTTTCTCTGTTCCAATGAAAGTTAGCCAGGGCACTAGAAAAAAATAATGTGCAGTGGTGTTCCTTATTTCACTGCCTCTTTCAAGATGAAGGAGGCTGTTTACCTCTCCGTATTACACTATCAGCAGCCCGGAAATGTCTGTATTTGGGAAGATCCTGGAGCTGCTGAGCCAGCCTTGGCAAAATTATGGGGGAAAGGGGCTGAGATTTGACAGAAGATGATCTCTCTCCTGTCTCCCTCCCCCAGTCAGTGACAGTGAAGCAAATCTAAACTGCAGTGGAGGGAGGGGTAGGGAGATGCTCTTGCAATCACAATGGACTCCTTTGGGTACCAAAGATTATCCAGAATACATGCTGAGACAGGAATTGCACAACATTTGCTTTTGAGTGACAACAACAAAACTACACCTTCCTACATATTGTAGTCGCCCTCTAAGTAACCTAGTGAAATGGGTACTTAAATTGATAGGCCACAGTGAAAATTAAAATGTGGTCCAGCTTCCATTAAATATGTAGAAAAGGTTAGTTTTTCAATTCTATTTAATTCAGAATGTCATGATTCAGAAGAAAGCACTCTTTAAAGCACTCTTTAAAATCTTATTCTCTTAAGCATTCTTCTGTATGTTTAATATTGATTCCACAAAAAACCAGTATCAAAATCAATGTAGTGTGATTAAAAAGGATTTTATTAACTTCAAGTAGGCGCCAGACTTTATTTTGTTCTCAGATGTGCTCTTTCTAGATTCACAGTGGAGAAAACCTCTTCTAACCTTGAGTATGCATTCTACTGTTGGAGAATTAAAAGAAGTTGGTGAAGCTTTGCTTAATTTGCTAGGCAAATAGAACTTCTAGAAGTTTATTACATTTAGCATTGTTTTCAGCATTATGTTAGCTTCTGAATGCACTGAAGTTATCTGCATGGGGAAGTAGATTCGGTACAAAGCACAATACATTTTTTGGCAGCTGGTGTGCTCTCAGGAGTGTCACACGATACAAACATGACTAGTAGATATTTGACTCATCCTTAGCTGACTGCCTTGTCGACATGTTTTGCTGAACCTGACTTATTTACTGCTTTGAGAAGTTATATAAATTTCTTGAAATAGATATTTAGAATTATAGAATCATTGAATGGTTTGGAAAGGAAGAGACCTTAAAGATGGTCTAGTTTCAAACTTCCTGGGAAGGGACATCTTCCACTAGACCAGGTTTCTCAACCTGTCTTTGGACACTGCTAGGGTTGGGATGTCTACAGCTTTAAAATTTTTCTTAATGCTAGGAGAAATTAACTGAATGATGATTTCTATCTGCACTCATTGGTCTTAATGCACCAGACGTGAGATTAGGATGCTCTCTATTTCTTTGATGGACATTGTGAATTCTGCCTGCTGTTGTAGCTGTCATAGAAGAAGCACTTTATATTACTATGTGAATTTTTGGCTCAACAATATACAGAGATTGAGGAAAGGAACTCTGCAGAGAGCTCTAGAACTTGCCAACCCACTAAAATGCTGGCAGAACGTAGCTTTTATTGTTTAATTGTAGAAAAGCTGCACCAGTTCCAAGTTACACATATGGAGAAATATGCCAGCTAAACCTTTTATCAATTACATCAATGTACTTGTGTCAAGAAAATTGATTACTCTGTAGTTAAGACATGAGACAGAGAAAGAAAACTTTTATTTTTTGTTTATGTAATATTGTTTTCATTTAGCATGGACCAGATGTTCATGCATTTTAAAGGCGACTTTTGCACTCATTTGGGCTTCTTATTAGAAAACACCAGTGGATTATGTCCCAGAAACCCTTTTCTCCTTTTTGAAATCGAGATTTGCTTTGCTAATGACATTGCATACTGAAAGCCTTCTTTGTTCACACATATTTAGTCTAATATTATAAATTCTACTATTAGGCACATGCAAAGTTCATATTGCATAATACATTTATTGACTTGTAATGAAGGTGGTTTTCTTATTTTTGAAGCATAAAGGATATGAGTCTCACTCTTCTGTGGTTGTGAAGAGTTATTCTCTTGGTGTAAAGCCTTTAGATTTTGAACTGAAATGAATGACGAATCTAGATGTTCCTCATTTTTCGATCAAAATCTTAATGTTTTGAGGGAATAATTTTCTCTGCTGACTAGGTTTTCACTAGAGGCCTTTCACCAGAACAACAGAGTGCCAAATTAACCAAATTCTCTGTCTATTCATGCATTAGGTTCGTTTTAGATTTTTTTCTCCTAAGCGTAATTTTTCGGATGTGTATTGTTGTAGCATATTCTCATTTCAAGGTAGGTGCACTCTCTAAAGCACTGGTTTTCTGTCTATGTAAATTTCATTATCATGGGTGATATTTTTTTGTGTGTATAATTTTTTTTTTGAGAGAAGGAACTAATACTTTCTGTGTATTTGTAGAAGAAAAAACAGGTAAAAAGGAGATATACTTCAGGAAATCCTTAGTTTTGCTTAATGCCTTTCTGGAATTCTTTGGGGAAGACAAACTGATAGGACAAAATTTTGGCATTCATGACAAGGTGGTCAGAGAGAATTATCAGGATAGGAAAACGAGAATCAACTCTTGACATAGTCAATTCAAGAGTCAAACCAAGGTCAAAGCCATTGCTTAACTTACGGAGGCATTCCTAACCCAGAGAAGAGTCACACAAGACATTTGTATAATTGGCAGTAGGATAAGTCTTCCAATTTCCCGTTTGTTGTTTATCGTGCGGAAATCAAGTATTGAATGTGGTCTTTCAAGCTCTATTTAATCACATTTATGTTGAGCACTAAGATCACATCTAAACTAAGCAGTCAGCAGCTCTTGGGTTTTTTTTTTTAATCAATGTTGGCACCTTTATGGCAGTATTATGCAGCTTGATATTGAAGATAATGGTATAGAGGTACTAGAATGTTTCTTTTGTCAAGGTGTCACACAGTAAATTTTAATATAAAATGACTCTAAAGTCAGATAGTTCTTTTGTTATGAATTTCATGCCAGTTATGCAGTAAAACCGTATTTTAATTGACAGCTTGAGTGGAAGGAATTGTAGAGATGTTCCCTTATGACATGATTGCCTTGAATTTTGTTATGTCACCAGAAGTCTCTGGTGAAATGTCAGCTTTTTCACCTGGAACATTGCTGATCAGAGCAAAGCTGCACTAATTGCTCTGGCAGTATGAAAGATGCAAATGCAAAGCTAGAAGTTCCTTTACCAGATTTCTTCCTGGATGCAAAATATTAGCAGCCTTTGATAACTTTGTGATAAGAAAGAATGTATAGCTGTGTATTGCTCTAGAAAATGCCTGTGCTGGAAAAAAACATGAATTTTTCTCTTAAAATCAGGTGGCAGCTGTGTATGTATCGTGTATGCATGCATTTTTTCAGAAAGATACAAAGAAAATGTGACCCCTGCATGCAAATAATTCTAGATACTAAATATTATTATTGTTCTGTTATTATTATTATTACTATTAGTAGTAGTAGTAGCAGCAGTAGTAGTCGTATATTTGTTTTTAAGTAATGGCTTATCTCTTAGTGTCCCAGTTTGGTGTTCTGGGCAAGTCAGAAATTGTGCTTGCTTCTAATGACCTGCAAGGATAGATATTGCTCCTCTATGAAGCTGATAACTGGTGAGATTCTATATTTTACTGATGAAAAAACACCCTTTTTTCTTTCTTTTTTTTTTTTTTTTTTTGGAGGCATTAGCCTTAAAAATGAGGTGGAAAATATCCTCTGCCAAAGTGATACACTGTTTACCTTGTAATGATAATGTATGTAATGAGATACATATTCTTGTCACTTTGCATTATTTAATGCTATTCTGATCAAATCTCTGGTATTGCATTATTTATAGTTTTAGTTTACCTGGAAAATTAATAATAAGGCTGGCTCTGGTATTGCATGAAGTAGAGAGATTCACATGCATACATGCAACCTTCAAATTTTAGTCAGAAGCGAGATTACTTTTAAAAAATATAATCATCCTATCTCTGCAGACTCTAGCAGCTGAAAAAGGTAAAAATCATTGCTAGAATAAAGAATAGAAAGTAAATTTCTCTCTGCTTGCTGGGTATGTCCTCAGAATTGGTAGAGGGAGAAGAACTAGATCACTGCTTGCAAATCTGGTGCGCTGAAGTCTGGAATCTCAAACATGTCAATGGAATTAACAATTCGTATATCTGTAATAGCACCAGGGCTTTTTCTCTTTAACAATTTAAATAGTGGGGGAATCTACATAATCTCCTCTTCTGTTGAAATTCATAAGGTCCTGTTTAGAGGGAGATAAAGTATAACCTACTGGTAACCATATACTGGGTATATGGTAGAGATAAGTGATTTTTCACCTTTAGAACATGAAAATCCTTTTTTAACCTTTACATTTTCTGCCCAGTGCTATCAAGAGACAGGACTGTATCCTATACAGATAACACAGTATATACTTGTGCCAGGCCTGGGTATAAGGTCTTTTTTTCAAGAGGGCCTGAGCCAGTTAAGTTCAACGGATTCAGTGGCATTTCAGTAGTTTAAACTAATTTAATTTCTGCCCATTATGTGCATATGTGGGAAAATGTATGTGGGTGTCAACAATATTGCTGTGGATGCAAAGTGTCAGTTTGCTCCAATAGTCTCAGAATTATCAGTCAGTTTTTCTGACCTATCTACTTATTAAATACTGACTTAAAAGAAGAAGGAATAAACAACACTGCAAAGTGCTATAAAAACCTTCATTTAAAAAAAGTTGTCAAAAAGTAACAGAGAGGCTGCACCATTAATATCTCTCCTTGGGTTAATTCTTTTTGGCCTTGTCTAAAACTTGGACTTTCATTTGCAGTGACTTAATTTTTGCACAATTTTTTTCTCGTCAGCTGGTGTGCCTGTGTACAATTCTCCAAATCAGATTAGCAGAGCGCATATATTCTTTTCTTCTTGGTTTTAGCAGATTTCTTCTTGAATTTCCCTCACTCATTGTAATATGAACACCTTTCCAATTCATTCTTGGCAGTTGAACCTAAGCCAATAACACAGAGCAATTTCTTCATTCCTCTTCCAGAAGTAGAGGGCTTAGGATTTACTGTTCTGTTTTGTTCTGGTCATCCAACCACAGCATGAAGGACTGCAGGTCTGCACTGGGGAAGGAATCAGCTGCAAAGCTGATAAAGTGAGAAAAAAGGAGATATTTCATCAAAGTTAATTCTTTGGTCCTTAAATTAAAGAAAGAGTTTAAACTGATATTCATAAAGAAAGAGTTTAAACTGATATTCATAATGCTTCTGCTAGCTAGGGCTCCCACAAATATTGTTTGCTTCTCCCCAAATTTAGAAGCTTGGGACAAGACAAGGCAATTTTTGTATCTATGTATTAGAACAAGGGTGCCATATTAATTGTGCATAATAACTGTGTAATATCAGCAGACCCTGAAGAAACAGGGTTGGATGATGAGAAGAAAAATAGGTCACCAACTCTTGTATGCAGATTTCCTGCATAAAATAGAATAGACTTTTCAAATTTGGGTACAGACCTAAAGAATCAGTTGTTAATAGTGAAGGCCAGTCACTCCAGCCAAGTGTCAATTGTCTTCTCCTGAGGTTTTTTTGCTGCCTGGTGTGGTGTAATTATCACATTACTGTCATAATCTCTGCCTCTCACTTATATGCCTATCAACAAGTTGATGATGCACTTCTGGTGTTCATTAGCCATTATATAATCTTAGTAGCAACATCACACCAAAAATCTGTTATAATTCCTCAGACTGACATATTTAAGTATGCTCTGCAATCCCCACTAGATTCCCCAGAAATGCTTTTCTTTGTCGTATTTCTGAGCAGTCCTGTAGTCAGATTGAGTGTTAGGAAGAGTTTACCCTTATCCATCATATACATCTACATATGATGCCAGGTGCAGTAACAAATCTGGCAGGATTACACTGGTAGACTGTGTAGGGGGCAGGAGCATTTATTCCAGCACGGTGACTGGGACCAGTGAGGAGGGATTGACGTGGTGCCAAACATGTGGCCCAACAGCTCTGTGCTGTGCAGCCCTGGTGGTTCAGGTTGCTGACAGCACATACTGCTTTTATCTTGGCGAGCTGATACTTGCAGCTCCTCTGTAGAGAGCAGTGTGGCTGTGTGCCCCGGCAGTGGCCTGGCTGGTGTGCAGAGTCCTGCTGCACTCGCTGCACATGTACCTGCAGCAGCCATGCCTTCAGCTGGTTCATGTTTTAGCCATTCCCCTTACAGTAATCCAGTTTCAACTCCTGGCCTGCAGGTATTTGCCATGTATTTCGCAATGTTTGATAATATTTACTGGTGTTTTTCCGTTTGTGTGTTATATTTGGTGGTTCTCTTGCTTTAGGCATCTAACAACAACATCATGCACTAAATGATCAGTAGCTGCTGTTGGGCAGCTGCCAGCATTCTGCTTCCAATTCTAACAACTATGCTTATTACGTTACCAGTGCTAGAATGTGATGTAGCACTGCACAATTCTTTTGCCTTTATAAACAATATTATCTGCAAATGCTTTGGGTTCTCACTTGCAAAATGCTCAGCTGTGGATGATGCATGTGATGAAATGGTGATTTAAAAGATCAGAACCAAAACAATTGTTATTCTGCATTTACACTTTCAATTAAATCTGGCAACTCCAAGCAACTTGGAATGTCACAAACTACTTTGGATGAAGTAGACCTGGAAAAATTTTAGTCATTATTTTATGCATTTTTAAAAAAGACAAAGCAGATTGTGAAGCAAGTTGTTCAGTGTTTTCCTGTTCCCAAAGCTAAGAACAACTGGCTATAAACCCTAGACCTGGATGGAGTTTTGATCTCAATGAATTTGTTCTGGGTGAAGTCCTGGACATAGTGCTCACATGATTTTAGTTCTCATGTTTATTATAATTTGTACCTGGTATCAGCATCACATCTGAGAGATATAACACCATTTCAACCAATTTTAAAATGTAAGTTAATTGCTGACTGTATCTGACAAGCACAAAGAATGCAACCATATGCACTCCCTTGCACAATATAAGTGCAAGTATAGAGAATATTTAATTAAATGTTTTCTACATTGTTGTAGGAGACACTGCTATGAGATACAAATAATTACTTAATGTAAATATGTGGAAAGATGGAACTACTGTTTTACCTGCACATTTCATCTTATCATTAATTTCTGAGAATTTATGCCACCTCTCTGACAATTCAACTTATGCAGATAATAGAAATGAAATTATCACCTGTGTAACTGTGCCTTCTTAGGAAAAATCCAGTTTTAGAAACCAATAATTAATCAGAAGCAAATCCATTTTTACCTGCTTGGGCAAAGTTGGTAGCAAAGTAGCAAATAGTTCACAGTTTCAAAGCATACAAACACAAAAAATTGAAATTAACATTCCCAATGCTCTTATGACTAATTATGTTACATAGCCACCATTAAACCATATCACAAAGGGAGAGTATTACAGTTATTCTACAGAATAATTTTAAATGTCAACATATAATTTAATGTATCTTTTTAATTTTAAAGAATAATTGTATAATATTTGCTAAGTAGAAAATTAGGTGACTAGGAAGTTGATAATTATTTCTCTGTGCGTGGCTTTCTGATCCCAATTACTTTTGGCCATATAAACATGATATTTATAGCATTTGTGTTTTTTTCCTTGTCATAAACTATCACTACTGATCTGTGTATGAATCAATTTTGTAAAATATACCCTAATAGCTGTCTGCATTTAAATTTAGAATTTACTTGCCCAGAATATACAGTTTTGGTAATTGTCTCTTATTTGGAGATCTAACATCTAAAAATCAGAAACAGCAGCAACTGCTGTTTCAACCTAGGTTTTTTCTGCTCAAATTTCCCCACTGGCTGTTTTTCTGAAGTGAAATACATTTTTATATATTTGGTATTTAGGATCTATGAAATAATCTGGATAATTCTGAGACACTATGATGGTAATAAGGGAATTTTGAAGAACATGGTGTCAATTCAACTATTAATTTTATTTCATTAAACTTAAGTTGGAGTAGGCAGCTGCAAATGAAATAATTTCAGTGAGTTCTGGATTCAGAAAGGTTTTTAGAGTCCCTTTTTTGTGTGAACTGATATATCTGAGGGTTCTGGTTTTAATGATTATGCTTTATTTTTCTTCTCTGCCTCATTTCTATGCAAAACCACCTCTTGATGCATGTGACCAGATTTTAAAAATGTATCATGATAACAGAATACTTAAGCTATTAATCGTCCAATATTTCTGAAGGTTTGCAATGCAACTTCTCCAATAAAAAGGTTCATTGCTTAGTCCCAGTGTTTAAAAATCAGTCCCAGTGTTTTTGTGTGCCAAAGGTTTCCTCAGATCACCACTTGGCACAGATTGATACCATCTCCAAACCTTTGCAACACATGCCCTGTATCACCTAAGACAAATGTAGAAGAGAAGAGAGAGAAGTGAGGGACACAAGTGAGGCTCAAAAGGTTTGTAGAGTTTTACACACAGAGGCTCAGACAATGTAAGTGCTCTCCCTGTGCACCTAAGGCTTCTATGCTAGCTCTCCCAGATCACAAAATTTCTTATAGTGACCTCAAGCAGTTTGGGAGAAAAAAATCCTTGATAATACAAAAGAACAGTTCATGCTGCAAATAAAACTCCAAGAGCATGTGAAAATATACGTGTTCAAAAATGTGGTGACAGTATCTCAAGACCCACTATTTGCTGATAGCATAAAATTGTAGCTTCTTTTAGTTTTATGCCATTTGAAATAAGAACTGTCTGCAGTAAATCACCTACGACCGTGTGGCATTTGTAAATAATAGCAAGGTCTTTTTATTTAAAAGTTTTTTACAGCTGCAGAGGAAGCTTTGTCAATGCATGTGCTGGTTGGGATGTTCGGAACAGGGTTTAGTCACCAAGTTTAATGGCACTGCTATTGTACTTCCCTGTTTTAAGTTCCAGCTCTTTCTCCCTTGCATTTCACTATTTTTTACTAGTGCTTGCTCTCTCTGGTAATAGCTGTAGATTTAAAACCACAGACGGATTAGAAGCAGAACTTCTTAAAATTAGTGTTACTCAGTGAAACTCAGAAATTCTATTATGACTTCATCCATAAGGTTCTGCATCTAAATTCTTTTTAGGCCTCCACAAAAATCTAGATTGAGCTAAAGGTGGTGAACTTCTACCTGCAAATATTATTTGACATTTCAGTATAGGTAATGGCTTCCTTCCAAGGCTTTCAAATAGTTCTGGGTCTTGAATCTCAGTTGCATATTCTTCCTTTCTTTTCCCATCTTCTCATGCCAGTGAAAATGTATGATGTTCAACTACAGCAGACACAGTTAGTCTGTCTTGCAATGACTCTGGATTTTGAAACACCTGGAAATACTAATCTGTGCATGCTGAATTTTCATGCAGTTTAATAATATGTTTGACAAAGTAGTCTTTTTTATTACATCTATCAGTTTTCTCTTCCCCTGAGGAGCTTCACATTGCAAAGTAATAACAGTAAGAAATTATCCAAAGTAACATGGATTAACAATTTTTTGATTCTATGAGTGGCTTTGCTTTCCGCATTGAATTTAGTGAATGTGAAACTAATGATACTGAATGAAAATAATAAGATGACATTTATCATTTGATGCTTTCTGTGCCACTAAAACTTACCTATCTTTTGTGTTAAAACATACTGTAATATACTACTGGGAAAAGATGAATATGTGAAAAGTATGTGGATTATATTAGTAGAATTTTAAGTTTTAGTGGACTCTTCATAAGATGCTTAAAATACTACTGTTTGGTTTACTCAGCCTTCTTTATGAGTTATATATTCTTATTGCTACTATTTGGAAGTAGTTTTAACAGTTATAATGTAGATCCGGAGTAATTTTCTTATTTCTTAAAGAGAGATACAAATTGAGATGGTTTTTTTAAAGTCAGGGATAAAGGAAGTATAAAATTCCAGCTTTAAGGTGTATTATTGGCCAAGTATCTACTCTGTTGCTGGACTGTGACCAGGACTAATCTTGAGGTAGAAGTGCCTGGGACTGTTCATCGATGTTTCGAGCATTGTTTCTCATCAGCTTTGTTACAGGTGTTCTCAAAGCATTCATATCTCTTTAAAAATACCAAATCCAGTTCTTCAGTGTTTTTGGCAGCAGAAGGACACAGTTTCACTGTGGCATTTATGAATTATCATGACCAAGTCTTATCAGAATTAACACTTTTTTGTATAATATATTTTCAGTTTCAGATTTAACTATGTGAATTTGCAAAAAAGTAGTAACATTCACAAACCTGTGGTCTTGATTGTTATACTCTGAATAGAAACTAGTATTTAAAAAGAAATTGAATTGAAAATACGGATAAAGGCTGAAACTGCAAAACTATGAAGGGGTGTTTCTTTTGAAATTATTGCATTTAAGATACTCAGAAAAGATGATGGAGAACTAGATAAAATTTCCTCCTCAGTCTGACATTGGTTCCACTCTTTTAGTTTCTAGAATAAGTTTAACTGGCATTGGGAAGAAATAATGAATTCCATTGTTGAAGCAGTTCCTTTTTTTTTTAAATAAAAATTAGTGTATTGAAATACTAGTTGATTTTTAGAATTAGAGTTTGAGAATAATAAAAAGGTTGATTAGAGTGCTTGCCTTATACTTGAATTTCAATGTCTCTTTTATCAACACAAAATGCAGCAATTTCTATAGGAATGTTGTGAGCCTCCATTTGAAGCGGTATAATCTTGTTGCCCTGGGAGACATATTGTCTAGAATTATTGGTTTATCTGGAAAATAAATAATAACTCACTCTCCCTACTCAATCTCCAGTATCATAGGTATGGGAAACGCATTCCATAATAAAATGGACTTTAATATGGAAAAAGAATTTTAGACTGTGAACACTGGAAGGTGAAGTCAAACATACACGGTCATGGATGTTTGGGGAAAAAAATACTCAATGCTGGTAGTATAAAATCTGTTTATTGAGAACTTCCATTACTTCCATTGTTAATACTGAATGTTGATAGTCTCTGAAAAATCTATTTATTTAACGTGCCTGAGCTTCACACTCGAACTTGTATTTATTAGTCATTCAGTAGTTTAAATCTTTCTGCAGCAGGGAAAACTGTCTTTTATTTGTGCAGGTAGCATTTGATGCTGGGAATTGATTTCAGTTTCCAGGTTGTACTGTCAGGCACGTGCAAGGTAATTGGATTGGTGAAAACAAACAAACAAAAAAGTAAGCATGTGGAATGCAAATAGCTACAAAACTGTACTAACAAATGTCATATGGTCTATATTTATCTACTTTGCAGTATTCCCAGGCTTTTTATTCAGGTCTTCTTCAATAAAGTGCTGATTTCTTGTTATGTGACTTTTAGCATTATATTTTATATATGCTATGATATTTATTATATTGCTTTATTATTGATGTTAATCAGACTATTATTCTTCTAACTGCAAAAGCTTAAAATTATGTCTTTCATTAAATGACTGATAATCTAACCCTCAGTGAAGCCTGAATAGCATCTGCCAAACGATTTAATATTTTTTGGCATACACAATCAATGCAAACAAACACGGTTTTCTTTTCATTGTTCATCAGCAAAGACAATCTGACAATATCTAAAGCACTGATTGTTGGGTTTGAAACATTCAGGCACATATTATGTTTTAACACATAACAAGAGTTTAATTTTAAAACCCCCTTCTCCAGCTGGGGTTGCTCTTTAAAAAGTATTTCCCTGACATTTGGTTGAGTCACTGTAACATAGCCTCACTGTCTGTCTTTGTACTGAACACTCCCCATGAAACAGATCAAGGCCTTGCCTTTTTCTGGGAAGGAGAAAAGTCTGATCAAAGGATATGACTTGAAAAGGCAGATGTGTCTCTCCTGTGCTGCTGAGGGAGGAGAGGGGAGAGCCCTGGGTGTTCCGCGGGAGGACTCATCACACGGGGCAGCAGCTCCAGCACCAGCCTCTTGCCTGGTGTACACGTGCACATAAACACAGGACACTGCTCCTCTCTCTTCCCTGGAAACAAAAGCATGGATTCAGAATTACACAGGATTATACAAAACAATGGGGTAGCTAAAGGTGCCTGGATTTTGGAAAGAATATATTTTAAAGGCACATATTTTCACCTGTGCCATTTCTGAAAAATCTTGAGTTACATAACAAGCAGTGCAGTGCCTTTGTGAGTCTGATATCAGATGATTCCATAGGACCATGGATAGTTTATTTTTAAAATGTTGTCCCTTCACATGTTGTTTTCTGTTTCTCATTCTTGTGTTATCTTCCTTGCTGAGCAAACACTCTCACTGAGTGTAAGACTCCATGATAATGCCTCTTCTCTGCTTTCTTTTTGTGATTAAAACTTCTCATTCTCAACATTTATTTTGTGAGCAATAATGGCTGAAAAATTATATGGTAATTTTTTGCATTCATTCATATCTGAGTTATAGTAGTAATAGTTCCTACTTACACATAGCTTACTCTACTGCTCAGTTTATTGCTCTGTAATTTATACTTCTATGTGTCTATTTAGAGCATTCATTCATAACAGGAATTATAATGGTCTCTGAGGTTGGGTTGGCAATGTATTATAGCTATTGCTATTATTCTCTGTTTTACCTGGAAACCATAGTGTCTCCAAATTCAGGGCAGAAAGCCGAATCTTGTCACTAAGGAATTACCACTGAGGTAAGAAAGAGTATATACAGGTGCATGAAGAATCCACTGAATCAATCAGCTGGTTTGTTGTCAAGTGCTTTCTGTGCCAGACATTTTCTTAGGTTTAGTAGGTGTAATGACAAAGAAGTTGAAAGAGAAGCTAAGTTTTCAGACTGCTGCTGTAGCTCTTATCAAGCACAGGAGTCAGTTGCTTTTAGTTAATTTGTTTAGGCAGACTAATGGAAACTTCTAGATCACCTGATTTAGACACCAAACAGGGACAAACAAGGACTCCTAAAATAAATTTATCAATTTATCAATGATTTAAAGCATTTTTTCTGCATATTCTTCCTAATTTTTCACTTAATCAACTGA
The DNA here is from genome assembly GCF_052056855.1 of Sturnus vulgaris. Classification (NCBI taxonomy): domain Eukaryota; kingdom Metazoa; phylum Chordata; class Aves; order Passeriformes; family Sturnidae; genus Sturnus; species Sturnus vulgaris. The sequence goes on from NC_142283.1 coordinate 21,196,104, forward strand.
ATTTGAGAAAAGGTACGGACATCCAGGATTTTGAAATAGGCTCACTAAATTAAACAAAAAGAAGTTAATCAGCATCTATATGATGAATGATAAAAGACTGGTCAGAAAAAAAGGTAAGCAAACACTTCTTTTTCTTTCAAAGGTAGTTGTATATTTGTTTGGACTACAAAGTCTGGTATTTCACTTTCAACAGTTAGCCAACAAATATTTTCACATTCCTTACATTAAACATTCCTGTTTTACAGCTGAATGCCGTGGTCTGCAGGGTAACAGTTTTTAATTTAGCACATTGGCAGAAATTCTGATGACAAGAGAGAGTGCATGGTGGCATAGTAACTTTTTTTGTTAAAAGTGGCAATGCCTTCCTGAAGGGAGTACTTTTATGATGTGATATATTAATAGTAATAGGTGATTGTAGATTTAATAGAACATAATACTTACAATTGCATTGGCAAGTTTAGTCTAGCTGGGCAGAGAGCTCCAAGGAAGCCACATCTCCCTTGCATTATAGCCCTATAGCCCTTCTGTCAATTTCGGTGTGATATATTCTGTCATTTTTATACAGATGTAACTTCTAGTCTTTAATAGACTAAATAATTTATGTTTTGGCAGGATTATGAAAGACTCTGTCATTTTACATTAGCAGAAATATGAAAGACTTGCAAACTAAATCTTCATTCCCGACCTACTCCCAAACAAACAAAAAAAAAAAAGTTAAATTTCTCTAATAACTAATAAATTCAACTAGACTGTATTTATTAATGTTCTAAAATTTATATTCTTTCAGAGTAAATTTATGTAAGAATAAAATTGAGCAGATTAATTAGTGTGAAAGAGTGTTCAGCCTACAAATATAATGAATAATAATAGAGAACCTTTAAAATCTTCAAGCAAAGAGGAAGGGGGCTTGCTATTAAAAGACTGTTATGTGCTTGCATTTACATAACCAAGTTTGAGGTGATATTACTTCCTTTACACATCAGAAATATATTCCTTAGGGGAAGCCAAAGAATCTGAGCTCATATGTTTCTTTGTTTTTATTGGGATTGCTTTCATGGAATCACCTGGAACTCATGCATAGCCTTTAATTTGTAATGCTGTAAACAAGAGAGAGTGAAACCCCTAAATCCCTTTGGCCATTTGCCAGGGAAAAAGTCAAAGAGTGAAGCCAGCAAGACTCTTACATCTTGTCCCATCTTACAGAGGGAAGAAAGCATCAAGGGAGAAGAAGCTAGGAGGAACAAAGAATGAGGCGCTGTAAAAAAATAGGAAAGGGAGAGATTGAAACTTCCAGAAGCTGGTCAAGAAAGAGAAAATTACTATCAAAACAGGAAAGGACCAGAAGCCAAGAAAGGAAAGAAGAAAAGAAAAAGTAGAGAAACGGAGAAGGTCAAAAGAAAAAGCACAAACAGCAAACATCTACAAATATTCTGGGCAGCAGTGTGGAAAAACTGTTATGTAAGATTGTGATGTATTTGCCTTAATAATGGAGTTGGATTTGATAAGCTCAGACAGCATGACCAGTTTTATGCTCTCAGGGTGTTCGGCAAAAAAGGCAAAAGTTTTCAGTGAATGTATCTTTTTTAAGATGTTAGAAAAGGAAAAAGAATGTATCAGCAATATATTTCTAGCCTTCTAGTAACCTGTAAGTCATTGCTAGCAACCTAAAAGTCTTTGAACAGTGTGCATTTTTAATCTACATCAACCAAATTTTTATTTCACAAAGAATAATTTTCAAGACGTTCCAAAAGAGTTCCCTGGCCCATTTACACTGAATTTTGTAGTTGGAACATGTATCTTTCTAGAATGAGCATTAATAGTGAAAAAGCAAGGAGGATTATGCAGATAAGAATAGACTACTTAATATATTATTCCTGAACAAAGTCACCAAAACCTAAAGGTGGAATTTCATCCAGAGATAAAGTTGAAGAATTTACATGTCTTTAATATAAATAAATAAAACTTACGGGTAGCTGCTCTTCATAAAAACATCAGTAGCAGCATGGTCAGTAGGTGAAAGGAGGTGATTCTACTTGTCCACTTTTCTCTGGTGAGACCCCACTGCAGTGCTGTGTCCAGCTCTGGGGTCCCAGCATGAGAAGGACATGGAACTGTTGGAGCAAGTCCAGAGGAGGGTCATGAAGTCAATAAAGGGACTGGAGCACATCCCCTGCAAAGCCAGGCTGAGACAGCTGGGGCTGTTCAGCCTGGAGAAGGGAAGGTTGTGTGGAGACCTCATGGCAACCTGGCAGGATCTGAAGGGGCCTGTAGGGAAGCTGGAGAGGGATTCTTCATCAGGAACTGCAGTGACAGGACAAGGAGTAATGGGTGCAAACTGAAAGAGGGGAAGTTAAGGTCAGATGTTAGGAAGTAGTTTTTTACTGTGAGGGTGGTGAAACACTGGAACAAGTTTCCCAGAGAAGCTGTGGATGCCTCATCCCTGGAAGTGTTCAAGGCCAGGTTGGATCAAGGCCTTGAACAACCTGGTCTATTGGGAGGTGTCCCTGCCAATGGCAGTAGATGATCTGTACTGTCCCCTCTAGCCCTTACCATTCCTTAATTCTGTGATCTCTGAATCTTTTCTGCAAAGGTATGACACATTTAGGCTTTCCCTCAAAAACAAGGGCAAGGGCAGAAGTGTTGCCCTCTGTCTCCAAAGCAGAGGGATGTAATCAGAGAAATGAGCAGAGTGCACTTGTAGTGCCTGGCCTGAGCCTGGTGAGTGTTGATGCCACATGGTTTTACCAGCTCTTGGGGGCATAAGAAAAGACCTGTACCATGTTGCCAGGCTGGTTCTGGGGCAGGGTGGTGACTGAAAACACTTCAACAGGTGCATGTTTATAGACCATGCCTTAGATGCTAATAAGTGCAGCAACTTATTTTGCAACATCAGTTAGTCAATCAAAATAATGCAGCTGAAAAATGACTTTCTCATTTAATACACATTGAATACCCTAGGCTTTTTCATTGAGAAATTAAGCTTCATGAAGTTAATGAAGATAACTTTTGTCTTATCTGCAAAACATAACAAAATACATACAGAGTTATCTACCAAAGATATAAATAGAACTTTACTGGAATTTGTGGTTTGTTTACTGCTCCCTTTCTTGCAAAAATACCCAAACTCTTTAAGAGGTGGTGAGCCTCACAGTATGTAGCTTCCTTGTTATTTTATTTACATCTTGTTAATTAATTCCCCAAATTATTTCAGATTACTGTATGACTAAATAAATAGAAATACCATTTGAGGGACAAAGTACTCCTTGAAGAGAGAATATGATGAGAGAGACAGGCAGATAACAGTGAACAGTTAAGCCTGTCAAATGCACACATCTGAAAGATGAGAGAGAGCTTCCATGGCTCCTTAATGAAGGAGAAGGAGCTCTGTGCCCATGGAGCCCCTGAGACGGCCTCAAACTGTTCCAGGGTGAAAATCTGGTATGGACTAAAGACGCAGACTCTGTGGAGGGCTTTGGGAAGGCCAGGGTGCAGAGCAGCCTAGGCTGTGGGGCCCTGCAGGGACAATGGGGAGCCCTGGGGAGGCAGAGGAGTGATGGGGCCACCGCCTGGCGCAGCGCTGCTCCCAGGCATTTGTCTTGGATATGGAAATATTGCTCTGACAGCTGCCTGACATGGAGGAAACTTGAAGAGATGTGCCAAATCTTCACTTACATCCAGACAAAGGACCTAAGGGAAGGAGAGGGTTGTTTCCTTTGTCCTTCAGGCCCCACATGAATCAATGCTTTCATTAATCCTCAGATCCTGGCTCTTTCACAGAATAGGTGTGCTTCACAGTACATTGAAAACTTAAAATCAGGTGTATTATCTCTATAGCTGTGTTAACAAGAAAATCTAGTCTAAACAAGCATTTGAACAGGAAAGCCTTAACATATTAAAGTATTATTTTGAGATCTCATTTTTAAGAAACTTTTGCAGTGCATTGAAGTGCATGTTGAATTTTGAGTTCTATTAACCTGACTCCTCTTGATGTTTCATATTGCTGCTTTTTTCCTTACCTTTCCTTACAGTATCCAGGGTAAGGCTGAGAAAATCAGAAAAGTTCTGTGAAAACAAAACTGATCATGCCTTGTCAGGGTCTTCACCAAAAACTGCAGGAGAATCTCTGCTCTGCCACCTGGAGCACCTCCTTCCCCTCTTTCTTCAGCAGTCTTACAGTCTGCAGGCTGTTTGTCTCTTTCAGGCTAATTCTCTCTTCTCCCGATGTTTCTGTGCAGTAACCTTTTCCTTGTAAGTCTGTTATCACAGAGGCTTTACTACCACTGTTGCTGACGGGCTGAGCCTCAGCCAGCAGGGCCAACTTAGAACCAGCTGGCACTGGCTGTGCGGAACACGGGGTAAATTTCTGCAAGTTCTCTCAGAAGTCACCCTTGTGAAAACTCCCACTCCCAAATCCTGACTGTGCAGGCCCAAGACAGAAGTTCATGTGCATGGCAGACATCTCATAATTGCATTATCCTACTTAGATTTTGAAAGGAGTGAGAGAGAAGCAATTGTTTTGTTTTACCTGGCCATGTTCCATTCTGTTAAAGTGAACGACCTTAAATCTCAATATGAATCTATAATAGTCATAATATGTGCTTGAGAAAGCTCCTATAAACACATTTGTACATATACCTATATGGTTGTATACATTTATATATGTGTGTGACATGCTTATGTCTATATATATATGTAGAACTTAGAACAAAGCATGTTAACATAAATGTAGAACTAAATATAAAATCAGAGCATGAATGAAACGTACAGTCACAGGCCTAAACAAAATTATGTGATTGATTCACATTCTTTTTTCACTAGCATGGAAGGGGCTTCCTTTTCCTTATAACTTTGCAACTTCCTTTTTTGTTTTCATAGACAGTTTGCATTTTTATTGAAGCAGAAAAGAGATGTAGAAGTCAAATTTTATTAGCTTGCATGCTAATAGGAAATCAGCAGAAGTATGACCCTAATATGCAAAAAAAAATATAACTAGAAAAAAATTTTCATTCATAGCTTTACATTGGTTCTTATATTTTGTCCCTTTAAAAAATATTATTAGCACAAATTTGAAATATTCTTCTTGGAGACTGGATTATAAGGAATTTATCAACAGTTTCCTATACATTTGCATATGTATTCCAATTAATAGATTTTACAAAAAGGTACTAGGGCAGGAACAAAGAGGTATGGATATACACCAATATACAATATGTTCATATCAGTAGAAAAAAACAAAATCCCAGAATTCTCAGCAATGATTTCTTGAAAGTAGACAGAGATCTAAGAAAATGACCAGCAGCTCCAAAGAACACAGGATCCACTGATGGGTAAAATATTCACCCCAGCTTTTTAGCGTACATAAGGATCACAGTGGTGCAATGCAACTTGTACAGGGCTGCTGACGAGGGAGCCGTGCCCAGGAAAGACACATCATGTGGGCAAAAATATGCAGCATCTTTGGGATATCAGCTGTGTGATTTCCACTACAGCGGATACAAAAATTAAGGTGGATTTGAAACTCAAATTGGCTTATAGTGAACTCGAAACATCAACCTGACTTTTAATCAATTGTGCTGTGTAAGTGTTTACACACAGTCGTGCCATTGCATAACTGCTTGTTTTGTAACAGAAGGAAATGAGACTGGGCCTCTAGAGGGACTCTAAATGACATCAGAACTGTCTTCTGCACAGAGGCACACATCCCACAGTTCCCAGTCTCCACAGCAGTAAAGATTATGGAGCTGCACAACAATTTCCTTCAATAACTTCTTTAAGGCAGTCTCTAGGTCTTACCTAAATTCGTGTCAGGAGTAACCCAGATGACCAGAGTATGGAAGCCGTTTTCCAACTCAGCACCACAGACACCAAATAATCTGAAAGTCACTAAAGACTTCAGAGCAAGAGTGCACACCTTGAAACACTACTCATGGCAAGCTCATGAGCTGGCCATTTATATAGCCATTTATATCTTATATATATCTTAGAGCAATATTTTCCCAATCACAGCCAATTCATAGTTGACTCAGCACAATAATATCGCTACAAAGCACACATAACAACAGAGTATATCTTTGGAGAGATTAAAAAAATATGTATTTCACTGAAAGTAAAATTAAAATCTTAAAATTTTACGGTTATGTATATTATATGTATGCATACTACTCTAATAGATTAGGAAAGTCAATTAGTATTTGACTTTTTACTTGATACTCCTTCATACTTTATCAATTTTACTTTGTTACAATGTCTGAGCACCAAAGAACTTCTATGTGAATTATACATGGGAGGATATGAGCTACAATTATTTTATTTACCTAGGTTTTTCTAATGGTTTATGTCCTTCAGTGTAACTTTGCACTGCTATCCCTTCATCAGGAAAACTCCTCTGACATTATTTTCTGTATTGACTTTATGTCTCTGCTCTCCAACTCCCTATGCATGTATATTTTCTGATTCCTGTAGTCTCTGATATCCTCTTTTTCTCTGAGCTTATCACCCACTTATCACTTTATGAAGTCTTATGACAATAATTCAAGAGATATCAGAATGTTATTTACATAGTTTCCGTAACAGTGTGTATATAAGTCCATCCTCTACCTTCTTTCTCCCATATTACCATCTCTATCTTGATAACAGAAATAAAAAGAGTGGAGGAAAATGAGAATTAATTTGTATTAATTCCTGAATATCAACCTTGCTGTTGTTTTCAAATTAACCATTTTCTTATACAGTAGCAGCTTTCCAGTACAAATTTGTTTCCTTACCATTGTCTTCCGGTTTGGAGGAAATTCTGTTTCTTTTCCCTCAATTTTCCAGTGTAGTCTGATACAACCAGGTTGCTAAGGGCTTTAACCAGCATTAGAACAACGTCAGATAACATAATTTCCCAATCTGCTCCCAGTGGTTTCCTCTTCTCTCTGAGATAACTCAGTTCTTTTATGACAACATCTTTATACAAGCACTCCTAGAAAATGCCTATTATGTTCCTGCTCTATGAGAAATACACATTTGTTTACCGAACTTTCATAGTATTGCCCATTTTAATTACTATTCCATATTACAACCTTGATGAGTGATTTTTGCTGTCTGGAAAGAGACATGCTCAGTAATTACTTCAGTAGGAATGGAAAAGTTATGGTATCCAGGATGAAATAAAACACACCAAAGCAAATTTTGACTACATTAAAATATTCCATTTCTTTGAGGTTAAATATTTTCCTCTGATAAGGCATCAGTATAGTGTTCTGATATAATTTCATTTTTGAATATGCTATAGGGAAAGGTAAATATTCCAGTGACTATTGCATTTTTTGATGAAACCTATGTTTTCCTGCAAAATGCTTTAACTCTGTAGAAACAGCATCCTCTGACAGAAAACTATCCCATGGGGGTAAATTCTAGAGAGCTAAACTCATTATGGAATATTGAGCTGCAGTAATTAATTTCCTTGACTTTACCCTAATTTGGCTTTTAGATGTAGGAATTCAAAGCTAGTTCAACCACCATCTTCTTGGTGGTCCCAGTGAATGCAGCTGTTGCTGGTTTGGACAGCTGTGGAGGGAACTACTGGCTAAATGGTGATCTTCTGTACAAGCTGGTAAAATATACTTATCATTTCACCACATCCTTGATGCCTTAATTAGAACACATTTATATTTATGTATATGCTCAATAGAGTTATCAAATTACAGACTGTAGCAATGCACTAGTTTTAATCTCTGTAGACTGCTTTATTATTATTTGTTTTTATTTGCAACTGCTCACATATTTCATTTCTTGAGAAGCTTTTTGCCCTAAGCTACTTAAAGAAAATGCTAATTTGCTGTGGCCCTAATCCTGCTTTTGATGAAACCTCATTTAAACAGCTTTATTTATACTGCTGTGTTGCATATTGCTTTCTATTTTTTGTTTTGTCATAGTCTTTTTATATTTCCTCACTATAAAGGTTTGTGATTATAAGACTAATTTTACATTTGTCTCTTTTTGAAGGGCTCTGAATATATGCTTTTTAGTATCAGATTTTTGGGATCAGACTTTTCTCAGAGAGGAAATTCATAGTAATTTCCAGAACTGAATTCTGTTGTTATTTATTGATTGTATATTTCACCACTTAACGATCATTATTCGTAACCAATGACATTGACAAAAGCTCTATTTCAAACCAGTGTTTAAGTAGTACTCATTAACTGTATTTCATAGTGTTCACCCTTTACTTTGTAACTTATTTTTTTCTTGCTTATTTCTTTTAGGCAGGACCAGGGTGGCCTGGGCAACTGGACAAGCAATGTGCTAAACCTGGCAGCAGGGCTGACTGTGTCATATCCAGCCTGAGGAAGATAGATGTGGCTGCCAGAAAGCTGGAAAATAGCAGGAAATAAAGCAAAATGCTGCAGGCTGATTGTGTTGGTTGTGGATCACCAAGAAGGTTTTATTAGAGGAGGAAACATTAGAAGAAAGTGTGATGTATGGAGAAAACTCTGTAATTGAACATTGGACATTATGTCATCAGTAGACAAAAAGTAGAATAGGCTTGAAATTGGAGCTGGATAATGATAAATCTGTTGTGAGGATCCCAAGAAGGGAAGGATGGAATGCAGAATTGCTAAGCCAGTAATGCAGACAGACACAGAGAAGAGGACAGTTGAAGGCTTTGTACTAGGCCATTGTACTAAAGGATTTTTGTATGCAAATGTTGGGATAAGAACTCAATGAAATGGATATTATTATTATATATAATGAATACTGAGGAAGACAGATGAATACAGTAGAATTTGTTGTGCTAGTGCCCTAAAACCATTTTCTTTTTTGATAAAAGGTAATTTCTCTATTAAAATTTACTTTTATTTAATCTACAGCATTGGCTTTATCCAGCAATGTCTATTAGGGGGTGTTATGACCTGCCCCTGAAGGAAAGGGTAAATTGGGTTCTTTTTAATAGGTCCCCAAGGACAGATTAGAGTGAAATTGCACTGAATGGCCAAATTTATACATATCTATATGTATATACACATACATACATATATATGTGTATATCGAGGATTTACTTTACAACAGTTTGGCTGCAATGGATAGGAAGTATGCAGTCATTTTGGTTGTTATTATCTATAGTAATATAGCAAAATAAAAGTATAAAAATATAGATGCTTTCATTATTACCTGTAGAAATATAGTGATATCAAAGTATAAAAATATCACTTAAGAAAATACATAAGTAAAGAAAAAAAAGAAAGATAAAGAAAGAATAAAAGTAGATAGCAGAGATGAAAGATATCACCACCGATAGATCTAGTAATGAAACTTGGTTGTTGCAATTTCAGGGTTCATTGGCTGAAGTGATGGTTGCAGTCCTGATTTGCCAGAGATGAGGGAAGCCCCCAAACCAGATTTTGCTGGGTTAATATATGTTCAGGTTGGAATATCCAGGTTCTTCCCCTGGACGGGGGGATAGTTTTACAGTGTTTCTTGCAGCAGTGTGGATCATGTGCAGTCTGGTGGAAGGTCCCAGAAATGAGTCTGGGGGTGCTTGAGGGGCCTTGTAAGACATGGCAGCTGCCTCTCACCATTATCCCTTCTGATGAGCCATTTATGCCCCATCAGAAGGGATGAATACCCTCAGGCTAATGTGTGAATTTCCCAATACCTTCTCCAATGGTGGGGGGGAGGAATTTTTCACCTGAGAAGGTTGTGTGAGTACATTTACATGATAAAAAGCACTATCCCATCTACACAGGGACTGCATCTTATCGAACTTCTCCCTTATTTGGCTGAAATCCAGCTTGCAGCCTCCACCAGTGGGTGCTCACCCTCTCTGGATGTGGGCAGTTACTTTGCAAACCTGATCTCAGAAGAGCACCCACTGCTTCTGCAAATGATCAGTTGTGAGCGGTTAAACATTAACATTTCAGTCTCCAACAGAGGGCAATGGAAATTTGTCCGGCTCACCTTTTCTAGAGAAGGAAAAAATTTAAAAGAGAGACTTGAGACTTCTTACATTGGAATTTTGTCTTACTTTGTGAAGGTTTGCTGCTCTCCTACGAAAACTGCACAGGGAGAAAGAGGCAATGTTCCACATGCAAAATCTTACCGGAAGCCTTTCTAATGCTGAAGGAGTTACAGGTAGTCAGGAACTCTGGGGAAAGTGCAGTTCCGTGCCTTAATATTTGAATGCCACAATAAAAGAAAGTTCTGGTCCTGAAAATGCAGAATGGATGGTTCAGCTGCTGGCAAGTAGGAGTAAGTGTTAGTTTAATGTATGGATCTGTATCACCATGGGAATCTGAGATTTCAGTCTGCTGTTAACTGCAACTGAAATACTGTAACAATATGTAACACTGTGTAATATTTCCATAAAAATAAATCTATGTATATATATAATATTAGTGTGTAGTTAATCAAGACGTATTTTGCAATACACATTTTTGGAAAGCATATTGATTTCTAATATAATATTTAATACTATCAGATATTTGAATCTTTTCCAACTGTAATTGAAGTACAGTTGAACTTCAGTTGAACTGCACAAATACCAGGTTGAATAAGTATAAATATTATCCAGTAAAATCTGAGTCCAAACTGTAACTTATTCTAACAACAGACAAAAATTTAGTTCTGTGGATATCATGCTGGAATACTACCTGTGCAGATCATGTTCTATTCATCTATTTGGCATCTGTGGTCATAAACACTATTTTAGAATGTTTATAAGTTTCACAACTACTCGAGTTTAACAACAGAAGTTGCAAAATGGAAATCCAGTTAATTTTATTTCAGACTCTAGATACACTCATTTACTCGTGACATTCTTGTTACACTAAAAATATATTTTGCAAATTTCTTTTGTATAAATAATGTTATTATGATGAGTCTTGAATTCTTTCAAGTTTTTTTTTTATTTTGCATGATGCAAAATTCATGATAAAAAGAAAGCAATAAGCATTCAAAGTCTAGAATTGAAAAATCTTGCAGATAAAGAACACTTATGTTACGTAAAAAATGTTGCGTAAAATGCTATGTTGCATAAAAAGTGTGCATTCTGAGTAATTTGTCATTTAAGTAACATCCACTCAGCTTACAGCAAACCTGTACACAGGTGATCTCTGTTTCTTAGCCTGCTAGTATCCTACAAAGTGCTGCCCATTAAGTGCTCCAATGTGATGAGAAGTTGATGTCAAAGAGAGAACCAGCACACAGCCTGTTAGCTTGGTTTTTGCTCAGTTTATATCATAGAGACATGTGAGAGTTGAGAACCATTGTTGAAAGAAGAATTTCAATCCAAGGTGTTGATATTTGACAGAAACCATTCCAAAAGACTGTTTCCAGGGATGAGAATGCTTTTCATCATTTAGTTTATGACAAACTGCCAGTATTCAGCTGTTCTTGACAGATGCCAAACGTGTTGTTATGAAAAAAGTTGGTGCAGTTTATCAAGGTCACACAGGGTATGTGTATACATCTTGACAAAGCCATAGCTTGTTTTAGTTGGATTTGGATAGACAGGTTTGACAAGAAACAAACTCAGAAGTTATGGTAGCGCATCAGTTTCCCTGTCTCAACCTTGGGTTGAAAGACATAAATCTATTAGTAGGCAAGAAAATAAAAGGCTTTGTATATTTTTTTCTAGCAAGACAGAGATTCTAGTAGTCTTGTTTCAATACTATTTGTGAGCATTAAAATTCCTGTAAACTCAGAGAAGTAAAATCGTGCAGCTTTATGTACATTATCAGAATCACGTCACACTAATCAAACAAGAAATAGTATGCACAAAATCACCTTTTATTTGCCTGCAGAGCTTATTAACATTGGTGGAGTTCACAAATGTAAACATGAATGACTAGACCAGTCAAATGAGTCTAATCAGCTTTTGCAAGCTGATATTTATCAATTTAGATTACAGGGTTAAATTTGGCTGTGATTATTTTAAGTCCTACCATTGGAATTCATTGCTTCAGCTCACGGTACTTTAAGCTGTTGAGATTCATTTACATGGAATTAATACATGCAGAGAACAGTAGACATATACTAGTCAGCCAGAATTGGGTGAAGGTCTAGTTGGAAAGGTCTACAGCTGTTTGAACAATTCTTTCCTTACAGGCTTGAAATATTGGGAAACAAAAACATGTTATTGTGAACTATGGCCTTATGGGAACAAAAGGTACTTGGAACATAAAGGGATTTATGAGTAACAGCAGAACGTCAATACCTAATCTGAGGTACATTTCCAGGTAGTAAAACTCAAAGACTGAAGGTTTTTTCTGATAGAACTAAGAATTAAATCAATTTAATTGAAATATAAAGTAAATTGTGTTTCCTTTTTAAAGGATATTCAGTTTTTCTTGGTGGTGTACTTGGGAGACCTCATTGTGTGAACCAAAACTCAGCTACAGGTGTCATGTGTTGGTTAGACCATGTCCCTGTCAGTGTTAGGATGTATTTATGCAACCCAGTGGAAGGTGGAACACAAAACTCTCACCTAAGCCCTATTTCAAAGTAGTTGGAACTTTTGCTGGGAACATATGAAACCATATTAAACTAGTCAGGGAATTCTATGTCGATTCAGTATGCTGGTTTACATCATAAAATAGAAAGATGATTTTCAGCTCTAGCATTTTGTCCAGCTGCAGAGGTGTGAGATTGCCATTTGAGATCGAAGTATCATGGGTTCAAAGCATGTGCCTGAAAGCACCTCTCAGACAGGATGAGGCTGTATAATGTTGAAATAAAATACATTACAACCGTAATAATTTGAAATGGAAAGATAGATATGTCGCTGTAAGTCTAGGGAGAGGTGAAGAAACACAGCAACACAGACTTCTTCCAGAAAGCAGAAAAAGTGATTTATTGCAGAAGTAGACACATTTTTACAGACTGGTTCACTGAACCAAAGGATAGGATAAGTTTATTGGAATAAGGAAGGCAACACCTCTTGTAAACATGCTTTTACCAAAACATCATGTTTCTCTCGCACTCATCCTGTCAATAACACCAGGTGCTAAACTTTGTTATTAATTCTTTTCTTTCTGTTTTCTTTTAAGTATCTTGGGAAAAGTCAAACTACTGTTTTCCCTGACTCTCACCAACATCCATATAGATAACATATTAAAATTGGGCTATTGGTTGAAATTAAAAATAAATTTAAATTCAATATGTTCTTGGTATGTAAAAAAAAAAAAAGAGTATGCTTCCACTTATTTTCTCTACTTACACATTTGGTTGTTTTGGTTGTTTTTTTTTTTGGTTTGGTCACTTTTTTAGGTTTCATTGTCTTGACTACTCAAACATGGGCAAAACACTCTTGTGGAGAATTTTTTGTCGAATTTGCTTTTTCCTATCTCCTGTTTGTTCCTAGAAGTATCCTAAAAATGAGTGATGTTGGGAAGACTTTTGCCCCTGAGTTCCAGTTTATCGTCTTCAGTCAGATATTAAAATAATTGCAGAGACCCAGGTTTGCCTTTCAAAAGCATGAAAGTAGAAATAGAAGGAGCTTAGTGAATCATTATATTGTGCTTGGTGACATCACATACCACATAAAAGTGGGATATACTCAGAACTCTTGCTATATATTCAAACTGGAAATTAAGATAAAATACGGAGGCCAAGCATGATTATAGTCAGGAATGTTATAACATTTCATGAGAATTAACCAACCTCTGCTCTTTTTATTTTTATTATTTTTTGCAGAGGTTTAACAGAGAAAGCAATTCAAGATACTTTTCAGATTTAGCTTATGACCTCTGTGTGAATGTAGTGTAATGAGCACAGTCAGCATAGTCACACTTCTCACTTATGTTCGATTCATTTTTTGAAAAGTATTTTCATGATTGCAAGGGCTGGTGTTTCACACTCCACGGATTGAGAATGGTTGCCTAAGCACTTAGAGCACTAACACATTACTTGGAAGACCCACATTTAGTTCACAGCCCAAGTGTGGCCGCTGGCAAATGGTTTAGTGTCTCTCTTTCATTTGCAATTTCGTAATAGGAGAGAATTGCACTCCACAACTGTAGCCGACTTAGGAAAGAAATCAGGTTTGTTAAAGCATTATGCTAGGTAAGGTTTATCTAAAAAAAAGTTGATACAAGACGACACATGTATGTATCCTTTTGATCTGTAAATATATATGCTTTCAATTTATTTATAAAACTTAACAAAAAAATCACTATTATATGGATAACAATGTAGAATTAATGTAATGTCTGCGGATGAAGATGCAATTCGGTATTCTTTAGGAGAAAATATTTGTTTTCTTTTCTGCAGAACTCCAGTTAGAAATATGATTACTGTTATAGGACTATTTTCAAATAGATGTTGTTGTATCAGTGTCCAAGACAACTTAATTTTCCAGGTTTTTTTCTTCCTAGTTATGGTAGAATACACAGTATGCAACTGTTTTGGAGTGTGAGTGTTAAGAATCTTGCGTTGATTATATTTTTCTTGGTATTTGAAGTATTGCAGTATTACAAAAGATTATTTTGTACATTGAAAAAAGCTATGCATGTTCTGACATATGTGATCTTTAGCTTTGAGTAGGATACTGTCTTGCTGTTCTGTCCAGGTATATTTTACAGTCCAAACAACAACAGTAACAAAGTACCTGTAGGGTATATGCATCACAAGTATTTTGCTTCAGACATACCTGCAAGCTCTACCAATTTTTATATTTTATATTTGCAAGTTTTATATTGTGCAAAGGCCTTAAGTTTCCTTCAGATGAAAGTAGGAGGCTGAAAACAGAGGTGAAATACTAAACATTCAAGATGAATATTTCAGTGTCTTAACTATATCTAATGTAACAAAGATAGATACTGAATATTTTGATCTGAAAACACTTACATATGTTAAAGCTTTACTAATTTGCGCTTTCTTAATTCAGATATCTAGTAATTTGTAGAAAAAAGTCAACAGTCTCTTTTCACATTACTGTAAAGATTAAAAAGAAGAAAGCTATATTTTAAGGTTATACATAACTGTAATCAGTAAATTCTTACACAACATTTATTAATGTAGTTTGAAGTTTTATACAACAAAAACCAGAAAACTTACTTTCTCCTCACTGGTGATGGAGATAAGATACACTGTTGCACTGTGTCTTATTACATTATTTCTTCCAGAAAATTAAGCAGTTTTCAGTAGTTTTCCCATTCTCAATAGTAATGAGTGAGAATAGAGGCAGAGTCTCACTGGTGCTGTGCTCACTGATGGAGAAAGAAGGTTCATTAGGGACCCAGTTATGGCAAATTTAGGAGGCATTTAGAGCAGACAGAATACTCCTGCTGACAAATCAAGACTAGAGCTTGAATCTGCTCTGCAGGGGTAAAACTTCAGTTTAATAACACCCCCAGTACACCCTTTGACATTAGCAAATTATTTTGATAACATAGTACCAGCAAACCCTGCTGCCTTATTTGGTTCCCTTTGCCCATTTCAATCCCTTTGACATTTATTGTTCTGAAGAGCTAATTCTTTTTTTTAATTAAGATCAGAAATAAAAAACTCAAACACCAACCAAACAACCAAAAACCAAGCCTATTTTCTCATTATCTACAGGTGGTTTTCATGTGGGAATCAATAGGATCTGATTACAAATAATTTTTTCTCACAGGAAATTCCTATAACAGGAATTTAGTAGATATTTAGTATTGGATAAGGTGCAAAGAAAAGCAAGTGGAGGGAAAAACAACACCGTAAGTTTTCCTGAACTTGACTGTAGAGCCTAATTTCTGGAATGTAGGCCCTGAGCTCATCCTGAATTTCTGGATATGGATTCTGTTGTTTCATGGGTGGGAGTTTTTGATGTTATCAGTCTTTGCAGATGGAGAACATGATGTTAGAACTACTTTTTATTGAGGTTGTTAAGCCTATGATTGCAGTAATGGAAAAAAATTATATGGGTGCTCTCTTTCACATGTACTTGACCAATGTTTTTTAACTGAATTTTTAAAAAATGGGTTTACTTATACAGAGTTTAAAGCAGGGAATACTGTTCAACATTTTATTTCACTTCTGCCACTGAAATATATAATTTTGTTTTCCAGACATGGACATCTAAACCCACTATAGTTGAAGTGCAAAATTTATGTAGCCTAAGAGTTGTATTTTCTATAAGGTTAAGTATGACTCATTGGAAACATCTAAATCCTGGGTGGTGATTCACCACAGGAGTGAATTACTGCTTTTGGATACAGGGTGACCAAGGTAGGTCATCAAAGATAAGCACAAAAAAGAGAACAAACAGATGACTCATAGCATTGAGAGCAAAACACAAAAATCATTCAGAATTTCGTGACCAGTTTAACGTTTCTCATGAGAAAAAAGCCCCAGATCTCTCATGTCAGCTGCTTTTTCCTTCCTTCTGTTGTAGTGATGCTAAAAAGTCAAATGAAGTTGTAGTCCTAGCTGCGCTGGTTTTGCATATATGACATTTGGTGAGGAGGGAAGAAGACACCCACGGAAATTATTTTTTTCTGAGAGGACATGCTGAGAGCTTCCTCTGTGTTTGACAAAGACCAATTGGTGATTGGTTTTGGGAACTGACAACCTGTTAAACCACTGAGAACGTTGAACACGCCTCTTTGAGCACACATTTTAAAATTAACAAACCCTGGGAAACTCCCTTCTTTCTTCCACCTGAGTACAGGTGCCAGGCCTGCACTGGCCATGGGCCAGGGGGGCTGGGCCGAGCCGGGCCCTGCCTCTTCTGCAGCCCTGGCAGGACTGGGGTCCCCCCACCCGGCACAGCCAGGGCATCTATGCTATGGGCATAAATGCTATGAATCACGGTTTTAAAAAGTTAAGATTTTTGCTAAGGGTAGAAGTAGTTTCCATGACCAAGATGTAAGTTAGGTAGGTAAATGGTAGGTTAATAATTACTAGATGCTTAGGCTAGAGCTAATTGGTATAATTATCTGCTATTATAAATTTACATACAGAAGAACATAAAATAAGTAAACCGTTAACCATGAAGCACGGGGCCTTGGATCGTGCCAGAGGGTCACCGAGACCTGATGAAGACTCTCCTGACTTCATCCTTCGAGACCATTGACCCATTTCGAGAGCACCGACCCAATTCCAGAGAAGAGCTGCACATGCATGAAGGACTAATGGGGTCATTTTAATATGGGATGGGGATGGGAGGTGCTGGGGTTATGCATATGTATTGTATGTGAGAGGAATGTTAAATTTGTCTTTACAAATGAGTTGTGGATCAGCCTATAGATAAGGCTAGCACTGAGAGATAAAAGAAACAATGGGATGGATTCCACTGATTGATGAACGGAAAGAGATATTTGCCTTTACAAACAAACTGTAGGGCTGCTGATAAATGAAATTGGATATCGAAAGATGAAAGAAGCAACGGGGGGAAAACTATGAATTCTATAAGAATTAAAAATTAAAAGGGAGGGTTATACATTAAAGGGGAATTTCAGGTATCAGGCGTTCCGGGAAGTCTGTGCCTCTCAAGTACCTAAGCCAATGGGGAAAAAGAGAGGGAAATGCGGCCGGGAAAATAGGATAAAAAGGAGGCTGCGTCCTCCGAAAATTTGAGAGATCCCAGGGGAATGTCCCATGGCCTCTCCCTTTATTCGAATAAAGCAAAAAGGACTCCTCTGTCTCCTTTTTGGACATAAACCTCTGGTGTTTGTGGATTAATTTTCCTGACATATGTAAGATCTTGGGGAATAAATAGATGGCAAAGAACCTTGTTCGGGGTGGTCACACCTTTTGGAGGTGATTCTGTGCCGCCTGCCGGTGAATAAACATACCACTTTCTAACTTTAATTACTTAGAGGGTCTTTGTCCGTGATTATACCGTTTTTTTTTAACGATTCAGCTATGGCTGCTAACATCTCGCTGACATTAAGCCCTGCCCTGCGGCTGGCCCGGGTCAAGCCCAGGGTCCCTGGGCCCCAGTATCAGCTCCAGGCCAGGCCGGACTCTCTCCACCATGACCTGCACAGCCTGGAGGGAGCCGGGTTGGGCCCTCCTGGGATTGAATACAAAAAAAGCCAGAAAATAGTAATGCAGCTAGAGCAGCCACCACCATTTTCTGCTGGGCCCCTGCTATCCTGGCCCAGCCCCCCCACACGGCCCCACCATAAACAGCTCCAGGCCACCACCCGGCAGGGATCACACGACCATCTGCAGGCCTGGGAAAGATATTAACTCTTTCGCTGCACAGATGAAACCTGCAAACATCAATTCTCTCTCTCGAGTGAAAGAAAAGGACAGAGATGAAGATACTCACAGAAACAGCAAGGAGACATCGAGGTCAGAGAAGATGGAAGAGTCAGGTCCCAGCTGGGGGAGGGGATGAGGAGAAGCCTTAAGCTGAAATTCTCTTGTAAGCTATGGAAAAGATATGATTAATATATCAGACCCTTTTCCCCCCCTGTAACTTGTGGAATGTATTTTGGGGGGATGAAATGTTCTAACCACAGTCATGAGCAGAAGCACCAGTGCTGAAGTAAGCAGATATTGAAGTAGCTGTGATCCCATGAGAAATTTGAACAGCTAGAGAGAGGAGTGATGAGGACCCTTTGCCCTCAGGGAAGAAGACCTCTGTTCCCAGAGCTGAAGATGATCTCAGAGGTAGATGAAGAAAATTTGTGCTTTTGAACCGTTTCATCCTTAAACATGCTTCCCCGTAAGTTGACATGGTCCTCAAAAACAGTTGTGGGGAAAACTGTCAGTCAAGGAAAGGGATTTTTATAGTGATCAAATTTCCATTTTCCCAGGCAGCTGATTCACTGTGACATTGAAGCCACAAGAGAACAAGTTTCTTGTGAAGTCTCCATGAGCTGGAGACACTCCTCTCCCTAAGTAAACTGGAGAAAGACAATTTTAGAAATGATAAACTGACTGATTTGTTTCTGTACATTGTTATGGTGGAAGAAAAGAAGGTGTAGGGGGAGAAGAAGTGTTCTGGAGGTTTTATTCTGATTCTTATTATTTTTTCTTTAAGTTTATTTTAATAAAGCTCTTCTTTATACCCTTCAAAGTTTGAGCCTGCTTTGGCCTTCCTTCTAATCCAATCTCACAGCAAGAAATGAGTAAATAATTCTAGTGGGTACACTAGCATTTAGCCAGCGCTAGACCCACCACACTAGCCAAAATTTCTACTTCAGGGAACTTCCACTTAATTTTAAATAAATTGTGGCAAATGAATGAAACGGATATTGTGACAGGATGAGTGGAACATCAAGACAGCAAAATTATATAAGAAAATGTATGCACCAAGACAAACTAATGAGAAGCATTTTTCACACATTTAAATGAAAATGAACTTGCCCCAGCTACCTCCAAAAGCAACAATGGATTTTTGCACACATCACAGCAGAAAATGGTTTCATTTTGACACAGGAAGGAGTAAGTGTTCGCCTGGGACGTCAGTTTTCAGAAATGTTCTTGGTTGTTGGGAGGGTGCCATAAGCCTGAGAAGTACTTTTGAGAACATCTCAGTAATAGAATGTTAAAGCTGGTGTTACTGGGGCAGCATAAGAGAGGCTGCCTGATCTGATACCACTTTGAAATTAAATATCCTGGATCCAGCAGAGCTAGACGTTCCACAGAGGAGGGGAAAGAAATTGAGAATAATCTGTGAGAAAGGCAAACTGATGTGGTGGTGGGATGAGTGAAAAACCAAAATAAAGTGCGTAATCTTGGAAATTACAAAGTTGATATCAACAAAATCCTTGCAAGAACAATTTCCTTCCATTTCTTGCAAGAATCCTTGCAAGAACTGTGATAGTTTTTTCTGCTGATACAGTTTGCAGTGACTAGTAATAACTTAGTATTAATTTTGACACACTTTTCTAGACCAAAAACACTTACTTGGAAATCTTTTAACTCCAGTGTAGTGTTGTTTGAGATAAGCTACGAATTGCTTCCTGCACTGGAATTGTTAAACAGTTCCTTTATGTTCCCCCAAACTAGCTATATTTTAAAAAAAGTTTGGACTGATAAAACTGTTGCTGCAAGTCAGGCCTGCCTCCAGAGGTTAAGGTGAAAGATAATTATCTTAGCACTGCAAATACACAACAATATTAACCATTTTCTCAGACTGAAGACAGGTCTTTTTCTCTGTAAATACCTAAGTTACTATGGAAAAATGAATCATTATTTAGGTAATAGCTCATGTCCTTCAAAATTTTCTTTGCAGGTGCCTGTCTAAGAACTTATGTCTGGCATATTTTTTTGCCCTTCTGGAAAAATAAGATCAACAGAAGTGCCTGAATGTTGGTGTAGATGAAGTATTTGTGGATGGTCCAAAGACAAGAGGTATAGTACTCTATATAATGTAAAAAGGAACTCATGTCCTGAACTGAAGGTTATTCTGGTAAAGTAAATGTTAATGAGGTAAACAGGCACGGACATCCTCTTCCTCACTGATCCACAGTGCTTGTGAATTGAGTCACTCTGCCTCTACTCATTATTGTTTCAGTAATTTCTGAAATGTCTGAAAAACATTTGCCAAGTTCATAGCCAATATTGCAAACTGATTTTCCTAAGAGCTTGTTCTTCCACAACCTTCTTGTGAGTCTATGACTGCTTTGACTTCCAAAGGACAATGAAGCATACCTACAAGGTAGCCACAAAAGCAAAATGTGAATTCATTCACAGTGTCAGTGATTGCCGGTTGGTTCAATGAATGAGAAGGTTACGTGCTGCTGATTCAAAAAAAACCCCAACCAAAATGCAAATTTGTATAGATCTAATTAACATAGATCATGTTTTCATGTATGAAATACATGAATAAGTAACACTGTTGGTACACAGTTTAATTATAGGAATCAATAAATCACACAAAGCCTCAGGTAAAAGTACTATTCTTGTTTTATAACTCTATCCTGATAGTCTTTATGAGGTTAAGATAATGTCCACTGTGAATGTGAAAGAAAGCATCAACTCAGAGTGGGAAATTAGCTCAATCAGTTTTTGTAGTAGTGAAGCTAAGATTCACAAATATATCATACAATTAGCAACATTGTTGCTAATTGCCAAATCAGTTATGATTATTGGTTAGTGTAATCTACATATTTTTTGCCATAAAGCGTTCTAATATATGTTTCTGACTGTAAACATATGGGGCATTATTTTAAGAAAATTAACAGCTTTCAGAACAACAGTAAATAACATGTTTTATTTAAAGCCATTGATGGGGTTCTGTTTAATTACATTTAAGAATGCTGGGAGTGCTTTTATGATATAAAATGGTTACCAAAGGCTTACAATTGCTGATGATCTAAGTAAAATTTTCTAAAAATTCATTCAGATACAGAAAGGAGAATTTCTACTGGATTTTAAAATTCATCAAGAATTCCTTTGCTCAGTGAATGAAAAATGTGCATATCCCAGCATTTTTATTCTTTTCCTGCTATGAATTTTTTCATGAAGACAGACACTCTGAATGATTTTAAAATAAGTTTAACCCAACAGATCAGACAGAACAAAGATAAAATGTAACAGGAAATTTGAGGTATCATGGTGTTTTTTGTGTGGTCAGGTTTTTAACAGGACCAAATTGGCACAGAATTTTTTGTTTATAACTGAGTGCACTAGCTGAAGGTGCTTTGTGGCCACAGAAGCGTGAGCTCTTGCCTTGTGTGCTGGAGCATGCAGCTAGTAAGGATCAGAGTTACTGCCTCCTACTTCCCACACAGATGTTGCCCTAGTTTCTTTATTGTATGGATGACTTGTTATGACTTGGCATTTACTGTGGGAAGCTTTTTGTTAATGTCACCTCTTTGAGGTACTTGACTCTTTGTTGTCTCTCTTTTTGTTTTCTTTTTGAAGATTTTATATTCCTTTGAGTGTACTTAAGCAAAATTATTTGTAATTGTACGAAACAGCTTTTACCTAGGTTTTGATACAGATTTATTTTACAATCATCCTTGTATGTTATAACATACATTATATAAATCATACAGTGATCATTAGACACTGTAGTAAAGATGAGAAGGATTATCAACATATTTATCTGCTGCTTGCGTTTTACAAAATGAATCATGTAACAGCTAATAAAAATATAATATTTCGGAAGAAATGAAGCTGTAATATAGCACTGTCTCTGTTCTCAGTGTGTTGCTAAACATCCTAATGGGCAGAGGGGGGCAATCAGTGGTGTGTGCTGGTACAGGGGTTAACCCTCAGGGTTACCCTGGCAGTCCAGAATATGCGGGCTGCTCAGCTGTGGTGGCTGGGAGGACTGGGCTGTTCTGTGTGAGGACTGTGGTACTGCTGCTCCCGAGGGCAGAACAAACACTTTGACTACAGGGCTCTAGTCTAACACTCTTCTGAATGTCAAATGGGTTTGCTAGAGACACTGCATGCTAGGTTAGATTGCTCATACATGAAAGTAAGTGTTTTATGTTTTGATTTTCAAAGCCAAGAGCAGCTCCTTTTCCAGTGGCTCAGCCATTACCAAATATGCCTGTAATACCCTGAAGGTATAATATTTGGAAATGGTTTGAGGCCAGGTAATTTCCCTGAATACCTGTAGGTTAGACAGCTAGGAAGACTTCTGCCATCTGAAGTTGTCCTATGTGTACTCTAATCCACAAGAAATCCGCTTTCTGAGAGTACCTTTGTATCGTGTTTATATACAGAGATATTTACATATCTGCACAAATACATGGAAAGAGAAAAGCATATTAATATGCATATACTGAGGTGCACATAAACTTGTGCACAATCAACCTGCCCAGATGTGTGCAATGTATATGCTTACAGCTTCAGTTTGTTTGGAATATTATTTGCACTAGAACACATGCAGAAAATGGATGTCAACTGAGAGATCTGTGAAGTTTCAAAGAAATGTCAGAGTAAAAGCTGGCCAGATACTTTGGAGTGATAAAGAATCAGAGCAGACTCTCATTTTTGTGTGGCGTAAAAAAAAAAGGACCAAAAGGTGTATCTCACTGGATAAATACTTAATTGAAAAAATAGTTTCTCAGTTACACTTTTAAGTGAGATGAACATTAAGCAGAGTATACTCCAAAGGCCAGCTTTAACTAAAAGCCAATTTGTAAAGATCTTTCATGTTTTATAACGGCCAAGTACTTATCACCTTGTAATCTTTTTAGATTGCCATCCTCAAGTAAAGTGAGCGTGACTTTTTATCCTTCAAATAATTTGTGATAAAGAGGAGTCTGATTTTCCATTAGTAGAGCAGTAATTTGAGCATTAGCACAACTCTCTGGAAATGAACAGTCATGATGTCATGAAAGCATGACAGAGAATAGGATCTATACAACTTCAGACAAAAAAAAAAAGCAAAAAAGAATAGAAAACGTATCTACCTCTCACTTTCTCTCCTGCACTATCTGTATAGGGAATGTGTAGAGTTGGGCAATTTATGAGTGTGGATTTTGATAAAAACTCATTTCCAAGAGCCAGTTTGAGATTTAGGTTTTGATATTGTACAATATAAAAAATAATTATAAACAATTTAGATAAATTATATTGAGTGATCTTGAAAAGTCACAATACATTGAGGTTCTTAAAAATCTTTGCATCGTGTTTTCTTTCTCTTTATATTTCCAGAGTAAGTGGTTGAACAGGAAGGCAAATCATGTTTGCAAAGAATCTCTGAAAAACAATTTCTTTTTTGTGTTTTTAACATTAAAGTTCTGCAAACTACACAGCCCTATTCACTATCTTTGCTGGCATTGTTCCTCTGGATGTTGGGCTGGAAATATTTCAGGAACTGGACAATTTTTAATTGTGCTACTGTTGAATGCTATGCATATTTCAAAAATCTATTCAGTGTGACCTTTTATAATCCTGACCTCTTTGCAAGTATGTCACTGTCAGTATGACAGACTATAGCATGTCAGTGCAGTGCTGATTTTAAATATGAACATTTTTCCTGCAAGTTCTGGCTGAGCCAACCTTCCCTTGCTCTTGCCAGTTCAAACCTTGGGGGAATTTAGAGCTGAAGTTGATTAGGATTGATGAACTCTGGTTACACAACAGCCCCAAAGGTTATTAGTACCTTTCAGATGATGGTTATAAAATGTCACATGATTTCCTTTCTGCAATCTTTTATTGTTTTGTTGATACATGTGAAAAGGGCAGTTTTCACTGACATTATTCATTCTGACCAATACTGAATGAAACAATCCAAATCTTTTGAAAGTGTGCCAACTGCTTATTGATCAGATTCCACTAAAACAGATTAAAGATTAAATTAATTATAAAGAAAGTTGTTGTTGGTACTTAGGCAGTGGTCTTCTCTGAGGTTTCAGGTGAGTAACAAAAAGAAATAACGCCATCATTTAATGCTGCTTTTTGTAAAAAATAACCCCTGCAATAAAGCTTTTAAGATACTAATTCTTCGTATGGCTTCCTAGGGTGCCTGAGAGAATTTCTTCCATCCCAAAGAGTAAAAATTTGAGACTGGATTGCTGTAGAATAAAACTTGTTTCTCTCCAGCTCCTATAAGAGAGTTTGCTAATTTTTTTTTTAAAAAGCAGTACAAAGGAGTAATAGGACTATGATCAAACTATAATTTTCTAGAGACTATAATTTTCTTCTGTGCTTGAAACCATTAGCGAGGAGAGAGGAGTAGTTACAAACTGATAAGATGTTAAAGTTATGGGCTAGAACTCTGTAGTTGAGACTGCTAATAAAGGCATGAAGATCAGGAAGATGACTTGCATTGGGGCACCACTTAATGCCCAGTAACACATTTTTCTTCCTTTGCTTCTTATCTCCTACAATATAAGCGCTTGTTTGGAAATTATTAAACTCTGTTCGTGGTTAAAGTTTTTTCAGAGAATGAAAATGATATATTTCTCTAAGGAAACAGGAAAGCAATTCATATGAAAGTAATTTTGTAATGAACTCTTTTTCAGTTGGAAAGAGCAACTACAGTTGCTAGATTCCAGTAGACTCAATACTGGCATAATTCTATTGTAGAAGTTACTTTAAAATGGAACTTTTATCATTGTAGGATATTAGCTTTGACAGAACTATGTTTTCTTACAAGTGAAGAGATTATTTATTTTTACATTTTGTAGTTCATAATTACCAGGTTTATTATCTGTAATCTGGGTATGGCTATACCATGCTGATTTCTTATTGTCTATGCTTTGTTTTACTGATTTTTAATAGGATCAAGCATACCTTGGTCCTGAACACATTCTGACCCCTGAGCATTTTAGTTTTAATGCTGCCACACTGGGAAATGTGTCTTTACTCATGTCTTTATTAACCTAAACTGAACATCATAAAGTTAAGTTAGCAATAACTATGGTAAATGAAATCTATAAATAACAAAGACCTACATTTTTTTGTAGACTGGATAAGAAATAGTGAATCTTTCAACTTCCTTAGCTCTCGATCATTTGTCTTTAATTGTAAAGAAAAAACCCAAAACCTGTGAACTGCAAAAGGAAAGGAGAGAATAAAGAAAAGAGAAACTTCTGGAAAGTTTTGTATTCTTTATGTACTTCAAAGATAAGATATATCCTTACTGGCTTTTAAAACTCTAAGCTTAGAGAACTTTTTTGCAGAGGAAAATAAAGCTAAAGATATATATAATTGTAGTAATTCCAGGAGTCTAAAATTATTCCTGCTGCATATCAGTGGGTAGTATGCTGGCAGA
The DNA here is from genome assembly GCF_052056855.1 of Sturnus vulgaris. NCBI lineage: Eukaryota > Metazoa > Chordata > Aves > Passeriformes > Sturnidae > Sturnus > Sturnus vulgaris. Next base: position 21,221,707 of record NC_142283.1, read on the forward strand.
AGACCTGAAAGATTCAGAGAAAGTTCTCCTTAACTAGATACAGTGGTAAATATAATCAGTAGTGAAAAAAAAATTCCTACTATAATCACCTTCTTGCGATTTCTTCTATTGCTGGAGACCCTTATATTTCACAGAAGACCAAAAATTACCATCAGCTTTGCAGCAATCCTGTATTCTTGGAGGAGTTACACACAATTGTGTTTCACTTCCTCACGTGAAGGAAGTTTGCCACTGTGCAAACAAAACTGCCTGTTGCTATGTAGCTTTATCAACATCCTGCACTGTCTGGAGTTTCAACCTGCTAGTCAGTGAAGCTCTGTACCATCAAGATTTTGTCCCACATTTGGGATATTGGCTATATCGGAAATGTGTTTTGTAAAAAAATTATTTTTTTAGCTATTTGATATTGCACATCTGGGAATGCTCTTGCATGTTAGTATAGCTGCTAGATGTTGCATTGAGCTGTGAAAAGTCTTAGCTTCACACCAAAATGTTCACAGTGTAAATAATCAATCCATGTAGTATGCCTCACAGGGAAAAATATGGCGAAAATCTTGAATTTAACTTTCATTGTTGGACAGTATGTTCAGTTGTTCATCCATTGCATCAACAAAATTCACATTGATGCTATTTATATTTTGCTTACATAATGAATTATTAAGGAGCACAACATTTGGCCTTTTAAAATCTCTCTTTGATGGCGCTTTTAATTAATATTTTTGTGAGTTGATTTGATGTGCTGTTCTATGTTTGTGCTATAAAGCACTCCAAAGTAATTGGATTAAAGGCAATATAAACTGAAATAACTGAAATGATGGTCACACAAAATATCCAAATACTTCAGTCTAATGTAGCAGAACATTGGACGCCAAAGATGACATGAAAACCTGACACTTAACCTTAGCTATTTTCTGTGCCACTTTTATGTTTGCTGTTACACAGCTTCAGAAATGTAATTCCCCTCCTAGGTGAATTATTTCTTATTATTCTGCACAATGTTTTCTGTAACCAAAACATCTCTTTTGATGATGTCAGGAAGTACTTTTATGCACTGGTCACACTAGATCAAGGCTACTTTCCATGGGCTTGAGTTGTATATTTCTTTCTTATTTTGGAGGTGGAATTGATGTAAAAGAACTAATTCACAGTCATCTCATCATTATCAATTGTAGTGAGGCTGGCATGTCCCAGAAAATGGAAAACAGCCAAAGTAGACAACTGTAGAGTGCTTGAGAAAGAAGGATGTGAAGACTGATTTGGTGAGGACCTCAGCTCACTGCTGCCAAGCTCCATAGGTCAATGAAGGCCCCATGAAGGTCCCTCACCTGGAACCCCAGGGAGGGGAGCACCACAGAAGGGGTGGCTCTGTGCTGCCCTGCTGTTCAGAATTTCTTACGGGTCCCTACTGCAGAGGACATACTTCTGCAGTGGTCTGCTCTGCAGCACTTTGTCTCAGCTTCTTCCTCCTCTACACTGCCTTTGCCAGAGGAAATAAATTATTTCCTCAGCTGCTTGAGTTTCAGCATTTCCCCCAAAGAACTCTTAACTCCTCTTTTTTGGCTCCTCACTTTTTTAGTTCTTCCTCTTCAGAGCCCATTAATTTCCCACACATGAGTGTTTTCCCCCTTTTCTTCAGGTAATCTCACATGAAATGTCTTCCGCCCTTGTGCTCCTTCAAATATTTCTATATCCAGCCCTGTTCCTCCTTTTCTCTCCTCCCCTTCCTTTTTTGTTGGATTGTATAACTTGAGGTGTTTGCTATCCCACTGATAGAGACAGCACTTCTGATTCTGTTTTTTAACTTTTGCTTCTGAATGAAAATTTCTTGCATTGAACTGTGACTTCCCAGCAGATCCTGTCTATCTATAAAACATTGGTGGGAATTCCTTAGACTGCAGAACTGTTTATTTTTTTCTTTGGTCTTCCCTCTTTAGTTGGTTTTTGGTATCACTGAACAAGCAACATGGCTTGCCACGGGAATGCAAATTTCCTGCATACTCTGCAGAGTTTGAAAAATTAATCACATGAACAGCTGCAGAAGTCACATTAGTACTCACTAATATGAAATTGAAGGCAATGTACATAGCTCTTCAAAGAGGTTGCAGTTATCAGCTGGAGTAAACAATTTGCATAACTTCCCCATAATTATAACAAACCTATCTTAGTTTGTGTTCTGAAAGTCCTGACATTGTTCACATATCATTAAATATACTTGGATTAAAATGCCCTTTCATGCCTTTTGTTGCCAGCTTAACACCTTTTTCCTTGTCTTGAGGCTCAGCAGAAAAATGGTGTCTCTGGCTTCCAGTGCCCCTAGCTGGTGGGTATTCCACGGATAACTCCAGCTCCAGTAGCAGCGGCACATGTGTGGTGGTGGCTTTTGGATTCTGTGGTCTGGCACTGCTCCTGGGTATAATGTTCGCTGGGAATCTGGGCACTCGCAGTGATATATTCCTGGGATCCGCCTATGAATCAGCTCTGGCACTAGGCATGGCACGGGCAGGTTCCGCTCCGGAGTGGCCGGGCTTGGCTGGGGCACATCCTGCTGTCTGTGCATCCTGGCACTGGGCAACAAGGCACAGTGGCCACAGGGCACTCCGTGGGCGAGGCGTCCCAGTGCGACGTGGTGGCTCAGTCCCACGCAGCCGTTCTGCTCCCCCACAGGCCCAGAGCAGTGGCCACACTTTCTGCTGGCTCTTGTGATGCCTGGTTCTCCTCACTCGTCTCCAAAGGTGTCCACGGCGTCACCTCTGTCACCCTCACATTCCATTCTCTCTTAGCTGCCTTAGCAGGTCCATTATGAGTCTCCATGGATTAATGATGCTGATGGCAGCCTTGTCTCCAATGGATACTGCTTGAAGTATGAGCTTGCCAACCCTTTACAGTTGGCAATGTTTCCTATATCCCTTTGAAGCTGTTACATTCCCTCTCCAGAGCTGTCAGGCAGAAGCCCTAACCATGCAAGTTATCAAATTGGCATGCAGTAAGCTTATAGCTTAAAGGTTACAAATTTACAACTTAACACTACAAACAGGAAACATTTCAACTCTCAGAACTGTGGGAAAAACAACCAACAATAAAAACAATCTGTCTCTAGACCTTCAAGTCAAGTCCTCACATTACAATATGTATAAAACATGTCCATAAATAGATAAAATCCTTAAATAGAATTGTCATCTCGAGAAATTCCAGTTCTATGTGTGGCAGGTGTGCAAGCTGTTTAAGTCCCTGCTCCTCGACATCTGCTGAAGGATCATCGTGAGGATATTGTCTCTGCTCCTGAGCACAAAGTAGGGCAGGACGGACACACCTGGCGGGTGCTCACTGTGATCCGGTGTCCCTAGAAATACACCCATACCCATGTCCCCATGTACCGAGGTCCCAAGGACCTTCCCTCTTATTCGTAATAATATTTTTTACCATTACCTTAGGTCTAAGTGATTGAGCATCACCAGATGACTGCAAGGATAGAAAATGATTCAGGATTGTTGGGTTCTGGGATTTCTCTGGGACTGTTAGGTGGTTCAAGGTGTAAATGGCTTTGGGTACTCTCCTTTTCACCACACTTTCCCTTTGTCTAAATATATGAACAGAAAAATGCAATGTTTAATTATTGAAATTCTTGAGATACATTCTGTCTGCTGCTATTATTTTTTCTCTATTAATTTGTTATTGCTCTGTCTAAATTGTAGTATTTGTTCCTGAACCTGCTTCTCTGCAGTTCCAGGGAAGTACACTTAGTTATCTAAATCATGCTCTAGTGTCAGTCTGAAAAATGTCAGGTGCTATTAGGGGTACTTAAAGAAGCGGTTAATTATGTGCTGGTTGGCAAGTAACAGGATAAACATTGGAAAAGCATGTAAACCCTTTCCACCTTGCACTAAGACTATGCTTTTAGACTATAGAAGTTGGTAATTCTTTAGGAAGGGGGAAGAAAAAGTATACTTTCAAGAAAAACAGTCAAAGCTAGAGAATGTGACATTCAGGTAGTCAAGCCTTCCTTATAATTTACAGTATGTAATAAGAACCCAGATGGGAATGTCACTTCATACAGAGTTCCACTCTACTGTATTTTTCTTTTGTAGTGTGTCAGTGCGTATTAAGTAGGCATTCAGTCTTATGCTTATTATAATGAATTTCTTTTTTGTAGATATTTTAATAGATATAATTCTCTGATTTGTCTGTATTATTAAAATTGATGAATTGATGGGAAATTGAAAAACATGACACAACAGTGGAGTTTCACCTTTCAGTTGTATTACATTGAATAGTTTGAATATTTCTTATTACTTTGATTTATAATGCTTGCAGAATACTACATTAAGATCCAAATGAACTTTACATTTTTCTGCTTAAGCAAATGTGATAATTCTCCTAGGATTAAAATGAAATCTAATTATTTGCATTAGTGTTTAATTACATGGAGTAGTGCTTCTATAAGATCATTCCATTTTGTTTAACATGTTGTTAAATTAAGTTGTGAAATATCTTCTATTGTTGGAAAAGAAACTTTAGGTATGGAATAGAAATCATGTAATTTGGGAATGTTATTTCTATGTAATCTTCACACACCATGTGGAATGACTTGAATAAAATTATAATATTTGTAACTATTAATAATATTCAGGGATAATTAACCATGTCTGATTAGGATGGACGTTCACTATGTGTACCATGTAGTTCCCTGTGTGAAGAAATGAAAGTGGGAGGAGAAAAAACCCCATGAAAATATCTCTATATTCTTCTGAACTGATGTTTGGAGCAGGTACAAATGTTAGAATTCAAGACCGTATTTGGAATCGCTCTTTAATCAATAGTTCTTTAAAGCAACAGACACAACTCAAACCCCAGGAAGTTCCATACCAGTATGAGGTACAACTCAGAGAGTGATAGAGCACTGTAAGAGGCTACCCAGAGAAGTTGTGGAGTCTCCTTCTCTGGATATATTCAAACCCAGCCTGGAAATGATCCTGTGCAATATGCTCAGGGTGAACTGGTTTTGTCAAGTGGGTTGGACTAGATGACCTCCAGAGCTCTCTTCCAAGTCCCCCCACTCTGTAATTCTGTGAAAATTCTAAAGAGATACTATGAAGGGACATGTTTTACCTGTGCTTGACCTTTTTGATACAAAACTGCAGCCAAAAGTTCACCAGCATGAGCCAGTCCTGCCTCAACTAAAATAAAAAGGCTTGTATATCTGTAACATGACTAGTTACTCTGCTGATGAAAGGTGCAGAATCATGCTAGAACAAATATTTGAGGTCTCAGTCATTAGATGACTCCAGAAATTATTCAGGAAGTATTAGACTACCCTATAGGAGCCCATGATGGAAGCTATAAACACCTGCTCCTGAGAGTGGACCCACACAGAGAAGTTCACAGAGAACTGTCTCCAGTGGGAGAGACCCCAGGGCCTCACAAAGGAAAGACTCATCTCCCAGAGCAGCAGAAAACAATCTTGACCCATAAACTAATCAAACCCCCACTCCCTGTCTCCCTGTGCTGTCAATGGTAAGGAGGGAGGAGCTGGGGGGAAAAAGGTGTTTTTAAGGTTTTATTTTGCTTCTCATTACCCTCCTCTGACTTGTTAGTCATAAATTCAATTTGTACCTTTAAGTTGAGCATGTTTTGCCGTTGGAGTGCTTTTGCCCAGTCTTTATCTCAATTCATTGAACCCTTTGTTAATTTTTTTCTCTCCTCTTCTCAGCTCTGGCAGGGGAGGGTGAGTGAATGGCTTTCATGGGTGCCTGGCATTTGGCCAGTGTCAAACCACAACAAGGGTAAGGTAAGGCACCATGGCTGTAAGATTTTATCACATTAGTCTGAATATGAAATTAGTATGATAAGACAACTGTAAAAGCTGAAATTTAGAATTTATTTAGAACTGAAGTTTAGTTAATAAATCCACGTTTTCATGACTGTCTAAACCCTTACTCCCTAAAGTTAAAATTTGTAAGAAAAGAGTTTGCTCCATTAAGTTATTTCATCCTCAAAAGTGGGATCTTATATTTAAAATTACTACTCTTTCCCTTCTTCCTCTGTGTGTCCTGCTACAATTCTTCACAGCAGATTCTAAGGCACGTCTTCCGTGCTTGCATCAAAATTCCAATGGGAATATTTTTGCACTTCAAAATTCCTTCAGGGCCAGGCATGGGTTCCTGCAGAATTAACATGACTATACAATATGTTCGCCTTGAAGCCTTTCATAGCTGGTCACAGTACAAAAAGAGGTGGAATGGGGTGCAATGAAAGCTTCAAGGCAAAGATCAAGAACTTTACCTTGTCGTGTCATCAGGTGCTTTTCTCACCACTACTGTATAACTTGTGTTTGGACATTTTAAAAGTTTAATGATAACTATTAGTTTTAGGTTGCTTACTATCCTGTTGGTACACAGAAGCTCTTCCGTCATGGATTAATGGACAATTCTGCAAGGAATTAGGCCCTCTGTAATTAGTAAATTTTTACTTCAAAACATGAAGATCTAAAGTTACCAAGGTACAGCAATACAGAATAACTGTGAAAATCAGGTCCTGAGAAACCTCTGCCCCAGTGAAAAGTCGGTTGCATTACATTTAGTCAGCCAATGTCAGAGAGTGCTACCAAGGAAGAAAACTCTACAGCGTGAAACTAAATAATTTAAAGTTTTCTAAATGGCAAAATCGTTGAGTTTTATAGACATGCATTTAAGTAGAAATTTTAAAAATTTCAAAGAGATTTTGTATGTTTACACTTTTTGGCAAACCTGTAAACTCTTTAAAGGCCATGTCAAACCAGAAATTAGTCTTACCACAGTATGTACATTAAAACCACTCAGGAATGTTGCTAATTCTCAGTGGCCTTTTTTCCCTCATGAGTTGTCAGCCTTTACATAAGTGGAAAAACAGAAAACATTAGACTCATAGTATGAATCAGAGTATATCTGAGTAAAAAAAAAGGCAAGAGAACATTTAGAAGTAAGAATACTACACATATGAAGCACAAATATTCCACTTTAATCAACCACTGCAAAGAGGAAAGTGAGAAATTATAACCTCTTCTAAAAATGTGTTTATCTGTCTGGCTATTAATGCTGATAGCAGCTTATATAATCACCAGACATTTTCCCTGAAAAAATGGATGAAGTTAAATGAAGCCTTCCTTGGAGTCAGCCATCCTTCACTGGCATGCTGCTCAAAGAGTGTATTAACTATATATTGAAAGTGATGTACTGCTTTTCAAATGACAGAAGTTTCTTAGCTAGTTCCTTTGAAAGAAAAATTAAGACAGATGAATATTCTAGCAGTCTATGAAAAGGGCATAAAACTAGAAAGTGTCTGTAGCACTGATGGAGACAACATATACCACTTTCATTTCAGCACTAGGTAGGAAGACTTTTGCACTGTGAAATAACTATTTTTACACAGAGTTACTTATCAGTAAAATACGAATTTTTTTCTTTCTCTGGCTTCCCACCATTTATTATGTTTCTTCAAGAACCCCCAAATTCTTTCTTCTGTAAGTATAAAGAGTACAAGGTAAAGAAATCAGTTAGAATTAAGTTTGAAACCATAAACTTGTATTAATAAAGTCAGAAGGATTTGGGACATTTGAATTTCTTTCATTTTACTAGAATTTAGGTGCACTGAAAATATGGGCTTCTTAGAATAATTGGAGGGCTTGAATTGAAAGAAACCTTAAAGGTAATCTAGTTCCAACGCCATGCTTCATGTGTTTTACTGCTCATGAAAATTAATAATACAGTATTTTTATGGCTGGTCGGTCATGGATTGTACTTTATTCAGTGTTTGAGAAAAATTGGTATTGTGCCTGAGGGTTTTACAGTAAGCTGGTGGCATAATAACAGTCCTGAACTCCTGTATATTTGGCTGGGAAACAGTCTCAACAAGAAGGAGATGAGATGAGAAATAGGCAAGAAAGTGTGAGAAAATACATAAGATTGTAGTACTTTTGGGCAGAAGTAGAAAACCTAATTGTCAGAAAAATGTTTTAAATCTTTGCTGCCACACAGTCATGCTAGACTAATAGTTTTACTCACCTGTTAACTTGCCTCTGTTCCTGTGTTGTATTTTATTGAATCTGAATGAAGTCATAGTTATGCCTTAGGTCAACAAAAAATTACACCAAAACTTGTAAACAGGATGTATTAGCAGGTGAAGTTAGGGCAAATGTATACTGAAGTGGCCATTAGTATCTGCTTTCTTGTGCTCTCTCTTGTGTTCTCTGCAGTATTTAATGGACACTTGATGCCATCTTTCGTGGCACAAATATTTTCCATTAAATCTCCAAGGTGACACAGTTGCTTCTCTTATGCTGTGTTTTCTAGTGTTCCCAGGTCCACGCTTCCAGTCTAAACTTTCAGATGCCAGCTTCTAGTCCATTTTTTATTTTTATTTCCCTGACAGCCACCACGGAAGGATTTCAGCCTTTAGAGAGGAAGGTGAGAGTGGCAGCAATTAAAGAAAGCATTTCTGTGAGGTGGTGCACTACAGCAGTCTTGTTAGGTAGTGTACAAATATTGCCACTGAATTTCAATTGCTATTATAGTATGGTATATTTTACTGCTGGAAAAAAAAAAAGCTTCAGTCTTTACTATTCTAATTGTGTCACAAACATGGTGAAAGGCTGAGGCCTATGTAGTGTGGGGAGATTTTCCCAGGCAGTTGCTGCATGAACAAAGGTCTCACTTAATAATTCTACCCTGAGCAAGAACTCCAAGTGCCATCAAAGGAATTTATACCATATTACACACGCTAATCACAGCAACTGCGAAATACTCAATATGCTTATTGCATTTCTGTTTTGTATTGTATCATCTGGGTTTATTATCCTTTCCCTACCTTTTACCATCTGAAGTTTTCAAAGATAGAGAAAGGAAAATGGCATACAAGCTGTTTCTTTTTTGTTTACTGGACAGACAAAGATTATATAGTGTGCTCTCATGGTGCATGGCATTTATGGATAGAAAAGGTGTAACACTGTAAATACTTCATGAAACACCTGTTATCAGTTTTTATAATTTGGGGGTGGTTTATGATAGATTCATTCTCAGTTCACATCTTTAGAGGAAAAAACTGTGGATTTTAATGAGAACATGGACAAAAATAAGATTGTGAGAGACACAGCTTTATTGATAATTTCATGCTAATAATAATAATAATCTTGGGGGAATTCAGAGGGGAATCAGAGCAAAGTTTTCTTTGAAGAACTGTTTTCATTCAGCAAGCCCCAAATTTATGTATTTGAGTTAAAAATATTTATTGGTTTCTTCCAAAAACTTCCAGCATTATAGTTTGCATTTTAAGACATATGACTATGAACTTGATCAGTGATATTTTAATTCCATTAATGTTTATGTTACTTAACATCAAAATATCTCTTTGAATTTGAATCTAATGTACTGTAAAGAAAGATGAATGCAAAAATGTTTGCTTCTAACAACTCAGGTATTTAATGACCCTTTAAATCGATAATCTCAAATTATTTTTTTAATGCAGAGCACTTCAGATTTATGTTATTAGGGTTATGTTATTAGGGGTGAAATTATATTAAGCAGGTAGAAAACTCCATAGTCTTGTTTACAAATTTATAATTTCTTTTTCTATTCTTGAAGATAATTTCTTTTAGGCTAGAAATCTTCACGTTTGACATTTTCTTTCTGTACCTTTTCTGTCCAATTTTCTCAGCCTGTTTTCTGTTGCATATATATGTCTGGGGTTTTTTTGGTTTGTGTTTGTTTGTTTTTTTCAGGTATATTTTCTTCTTTCCTTTGGCTCTTTCATTAGTTTTGCTTTGCACTTAAATCAATGTGAATATTAGGTTTTGTAGAAATTCCTAGGTGTATTGAACCAGTACTTGGTTTTCTGTCTAGGACATACAATTCTGGCTTTTCAATTAAGTACAAATACATCCTTTGAAAGTTCACCTATTTTTAAGTTCCTTTGGACTACTCACTTCATAAGTGACTTACATTATTTGATTATTTACTGATGCTCTTTTATTATTGTTGCTGTCATTGAGAGAGTTTTTTGTATCACAGCTGGCCCAGCACCTGCAGTATTGAGGTTTGTCCATAAAAGCTTATTATAATTAAATTCTGCATTGTGCAGGACCAGGGACAACAGTCTATACTTTGCTCTAAAGTATCAGCAATAATGATCAATTTTTGTAAGATCTAGGACAATTCTAACCTGCTGTAAGGTAACTGAACTCTTTCTGCTGTTGTTGCAGCTTTTTTTTTTGTAACAGTTAAGATTTTCTAATTCATCTACTGATCCTTTTTCTTAATATTTAAGAGGTAAAGGGAAATTATTGATGTCCAAAGGGCAAGGCATGTGTATATTCTCTGTGTTGCAAGAGCTTCTTCTGTGGCAGCAGGCATGGGGGTAGTAAAAACTGTAGATGTCTTTTTTCTGAACTGAAGCAATACTCGGAATACTAATAGGCAGCTCTGCTGTTTCCCTGGTGGCATGTCAGAGAATTATAGAGCTGGAAGAATTAGTCATTGTCATAGTTAAGGGGTCTTGGCCAGAAAGCCTTGGAAAGCTGTCATTATGGTGTCAGTTTTGCTGTTATTGACTTGAACCAGGACCTATTAATAACTAAGAAATGGAATGTGTTCACATTCACAGAATGACAAGAAAGTAATTCTGTATTCTCACCATAAACCTTTGCTTTTCTATGCCTCTGGGAGGCATATAACCAGCAGTGGTTGTTTGTTTAATAAGGAGGCATCTAGGTTTTCCTGGTTTAATGCATCACTTTGTATGGTACAAGAGTACACTTGCCCCTCGCAAAGCAATCACAACAGGGTGAACTGCAGCTACTTGTCTACAACTGCACCAACTCCAAATCTAAACTCGGCTTTACTTTCTGTCCTGGTGTTGGGGATGGAGAACACAGCTGTATTCTCCTTCACAGCTGTGGAAACATCCTGTGACAAGAGTGTCTAGTGTGTTCATGAAGGGACAAGGGCACTTGTGAAGATCTGGACCTTCACCACACTGTTCCTGCTGCTGACTCACGTGATGTATGCTGTTCATACTTTACTCACTCTGCTCCTGTAGTGAAGTCTCAAGAGACTCCATAATTTAATTTTAATTCAGGGAAGACACTCTTGTTCTTTCTCTTGGCCTGGCTAGGGTACCTTTGATGCTTCACACATTTTGCAAATAGCAGGTTCTGCCCTCAATTAATTATCTCATTTGTTTCCCCGACCTCACACAAAAGACAAATTTTTAATAAAATGCATCTGCTATCTTAAGTATGTACAGAACTAGTAGCACTTCCATGAATTGCTGATTTAATATTAAAATAGATGTTGGAAAGGGCTTAAAATTTATTTTCCCACTTAGATGCTATTTTTTCTCTGCTATCATATCCTTTTCCAGTCACTTTCACTCTCTGTGAAAAAAAATTTAACATATTTTATACAACTGAGTTAAGCAAATGGCAGGTTGTGACCTAAAACTATGTGCAATCTCCAAATTTAATACAATTTATTAAGAAATGTATTATATTTTTAAAAAATTTAGATGTTCTATTCATTCTTAAATTTGAGAATGTAGTTATTATGAAAGTGGATATTTCCATGACTTCTGATGACACACAGCATTACAAATGTCATGTATTCACAGGATCACGGAACAGCTGAAGTTGTCAGGTTATGCTTGGTAGGATTAGGAGGAAATGGTTGATTTACTTTGTGTGGAGTGCAGAAGAAACAACAGAATTGTCAGGAGGTTCAATAACAAACTTTTACTTGCAAACTTTATATCATTAAGGTAGTATAAGATACCTGGCAAATTTTAATATTTTAACATTTTTGTTAGAAATGCTACAGTATTAAAATATGAAAAATAACAGTTAAGAAAATGTATAAGGAAAAAGAAAGAGACAAAAATAAAGGTAAGAGTGGTAAGGTATACCATCAGCACCTGTGGATCCCATGATGAGACTTGATGGTTGCAATGTCGATGTGTATTTGTTGAAGTGATGGTCACAGTCCTGATCCATCGGGGGTGGGGGAAGCCCACGAAACACCACGTCCATCCTGTAGCTCAGTGGGAACACACAGGTACCTCCCCCAGGGTGGGGGTTTTGGTGCTGGATGCTGTGGATCACAGGACACTTTGGGAGTCTTTGACGGGTTATGACACCTTCTAAAACATTACAGCTGCCATCCTTCAGTTCCTTCACCTCTATGGCCCTTCACAGGACTGTGTGCAGTGTTAAGTACAATGTCCATTGTACTGAAAAGCCCCAAACTGGACACAGTAGTCCAAGTTTGCCTTCAACAGCACTGAATAAAGGGGAAGGATCACCTCTCCTGTCCCGCTGACAATATATACCATTAACATTTACTGAAATAATGCAGTGATGGCTCATGTTCAACTCTCTGTCCCCAGGTCCCTTTCTGCAAAGCTGCTTTCTAGATAAGTGGTCTCAGCATATGCTGATGCCTGGGGCTGTTCCTCCCCAGTGGCAGGACTTTGCACTTCAACTTGTTGAACTTAATGAAGCTCCTGTGAGCCCATTTCTTCTTCCTCTCCAGGTCACTCTGGCTGTGGCAGCCCTGTGGTCTATCAGTCATTCCTCCCAGTTTTGCACCTTATGCACCCTTGCTGAGGATGCACATTGTCCCATCATCCAGCTCATTAATGAAGACTGTGAACAGGATCAGACACAGCACTGATCCCTGGGCTGCAGTGGTAATGACTGGGGTGATGCTTCACAGTGGAAGTGGCACACCATGTGTTTACACTGGCTATAGACATGCTTTGCCTTATTCCCGTGACATATAGTTGTCTTCATAGCATATATGAGTACTACTGAACAAAATAGCAGTTTGTCAGGGACTAAAACTTTTGAAAGCTTTGTTACAGTATTGATGATCGTTGTTGTTTACACACATAAATCTCTTCAGGCTTACAAACAAACTTAGTTAAATTAAATCTCGTTTCTTTACCACTGAGCTTCTTTCACTTGAAATAAATTTTAAATTAAATGGTATTCCTTATTCTTCTTCTTGCATACAATAGTGCCCTTCTAATTCATGATTTTCATAAAGAAAAATCGAATACACATATAAACACACACTGTTTCATCTTGAATTGAAATCTGACAGAGCATATTCAATTCATGCTAAGGTCTTGTTCCATCTTGAAGTATATGGAGTGATCTTGAAACAACAATGTATCAGGACTACTAATCAAACCTGTATCAACTTACTTCTGCTTTGTGTTTATAACAGATGCCCCAAGAAACAAAATTAATTGTCCTATATCTGCTTAACCAGAAAACATTATCCATCTGGTTATAAAACCTCAGCAGAATACCATACGTAGTATGTAGTTCTTGGCTAAACATATGTCGTTCAACTTTTAGGAAGAGCTAAAGATCAAGGAATTAGCATGTGACAGTTCTAAATTACATCATGACTGAAGATTTTGCAAATTTCCTCCCCTCTGGAATTTACAAAATTATGTAAATCTATATATCTATAGCTAATATACTTTAAAATACATTTTTCATGCTAATATTTAAAAATATACTAAAGTTATTAAATTCTTGGAATATCTTATTTTAAATGGCACAAGCATTAGAAATTCTATAAAATTTAGTAGCCCAGTATAGACTGAATTGCATAAAATCTTTGTATAAGGTTTTGGCTGTGATTTCTAAGTAATCTTTCCATATGAGCTATATTGTGTTTAAAAATAGAGGGAATTGCTAATCAAGTAAACCTGCTTTTGGCTACCTTTTTAACATGAAAACTCTTGAGGTATTCTCTTGACTAATTAGCTCTTATTCTGTCCTGAGGCTTGCTATTGTCATTTTGCATTCTACTTAAATTGTAGGGGATGTTTTGTACCATTGCTGCTGCAGAAAGTAGTGCTGGAAGAGCTGTGCCATGGCAGAAGTCCGAAGGAGAGATTCCGTATGAGTAATCTTCCATCTTAGAATAATGGGAAATTAATTCAATTAACCCCTCCAAGACATTTTATTTCCAATGGTGTATATCAAACATTTGTTCAGCTGAACTCTATAATAAAACACAGGTAGGGAGAAACCTAGGACTCTGAGTATCAGTTATTATCTAACTCTCAAGGATAATGAAATTTTTAAACTGCCTGCTGTGATTCAAATTATTTCTCTGGAATACCTGTTCCAAGAAGACTCTCTAAGAAAGTTAACATTTGCACAGATGACAACTTCCCAAAGCCCAACAGAGTCAAGGAGATTTTTTATAAAACTTTAATAATGATTAGAAGTCTATGATGGGTGTGTGTATGTGTTTAACAGACAACACAAGCCCAAAAAGACCTACTTCCAAGGAAATATATTGGCTTGTCTAGCTACTAATCTTCAAGAAAAATAAAATAGCCCAGTTTTAGTTATTGCTTCAATAAAATTTGGTATCAAGAAGCAGTAATATGTTGTTATGAAGCTGGTGTGTTACAAGAAAAAACTAGGAAGTAGTATAAATTAACAAAACTTTTGAAGAAAAGGAGTACGCTTCAAGAGATATATCATCTAGAATATAAAAGAAAAAAAAGAGAAATTTAAGGGACAAAAATACAGTGAATTCAACATTCAGAAAAGAGATATTACAAATGTATTATCACTTACCAGATGTAAAAAGATAGTAATGGAATTAAAAATATATGCATGGATAGAATCACTGTGAGCTTAGTTTTGCATATAGGAGCCAGAGGAAGATGGCAATTTACAAGTCTTGTAGATCTACCACATCAGAATTCGTTATGAATTTTTTTAAACCCTAAATACAAGTTTTCCTGGCTTCCAGCCCTAATTAAAAAATATTAACCTAGATTTGTGAGTACTGCAAAATTATTTTTAAACCAGATGCTAGAAACTTTTCTGTTCCTAAGATCTTTCATCTTGTGGATTTGGTTTTTTTTTGAAATCACAAAAGAATTGGCTTTCTACTTTTCAGAATGTACCTATACCTGATCGTAATCAGATGAATTTCATGTTTTAATTACTTACTTTATTTTGTTTGGTGCTTGAAGCCATAACAGTAAAGCCATTTTTTATTGCTAAATGAATATTTATTGAAGAAAACAAGGAAGTTTTTAATTTCTTTTGATGCATGTCCCAGGATGCAACACCCTTCACGACTCCAAGGTATTCTGAGGTGTTGCAGTAGTTTTTAAAGCTCATAATTTTAATCTCTGTTTAGTTTCTTCTGGGCGCTTAGAGATTACAGGCTTTGCATTGTAGCTAATTCAGTTTGTATGCAGATTGTATGTTTATTCTGCTTTTGATGATATTAAATACATCAAAATTTGCAAGTAATTCAATGGTCCTGTCATTTAGCTTAACAGTTCATTGCAGATCAGTATTAAAAATTAGAACATCTGTATACAGTAGTAGTGTTGACTTTTAAAATATTTAATGGGATAAAACAGTCAAAGTCTTACTATAGCATATTGATGCATCTAAGATCTGCAGTGCTGCTCAGACTAGGAATTTTCTTATTGCCTTCTTCTTGTCCAGTGCTCTCTTTGAGAAGTCATTTGCTGTGGGATGTTTCTGCAACTCACAGTAAAACCTGCTGCATTCAGGGAGTGCTGCAAGGCTCATAGTCAGAGACCTGGAACAGCGTTCAGCCTGGAGGTCTTCAGTGTGGAGCTTCCCTTGCTCTCCCCTTCAACTCCTGCTCTGATTACAGTCAAGTTTTAAGCACAGGAATGCAGAGAGAGGTTAGGAACCCACATTTGTGGTTTTCCCACAGCACTACCAGTAGATTTTGGGTGTTTAGTCTGGCAAGGCAGATGGGAATTTAACTTATGTTTCACCTAGCTAGACTGAATGGTGAGCTGGGAGCATTCAAGAGAACAGAGCACCCTGCAATCCGATTAGCAAATTTAACTTAGGTTTTCTGGAGGAACCATTAGAAATAACCAAACTGTATTATTTGGTAAATAAGATGTTTACTTGGAAATAGTTAGCCGTATTTTTTCCATTGGTTCTTAGTATCAATATAGTGCCAGAATTTTTTTTACAGTAATCAGGTTTGTACATCTCTGTGTGAACTCTTTTGCACCAACATGGAAATAAATGACACAAAAGTCATGGGAAAAGGGCTCAAACAGTGTTCTTGTTTCTATATAGCATCACCAAAGATCTAACCATGGCTTTTTCTTAAGACGTCTGAGATTTTTATTTAGCATGCTTTTTAGCTATTGCACTTCTGTGGTCAAAGACACACCATGATAAGACATAAAGTTTTTATGAATGCAGACCTGGGGATGCACTTTAGTAGAATTCTAAATTTCTGCTATTATTTTAAATAACATTGGCACATCTCTTGCACAAAAACGTCATCCCTGAGTAATGAACAATCTATATTGGTGAAATTCTCATGCACCTTACTTGGAGATATTTAGAGAAAGACTGCATGGTATCTGTCTTGTATTTCACACATTGAGAGTTCTATACTCCTTAGTCTTTGCATATGCTAATGAAATTTAATTCTTTGTATTCAAAGAACTATCTCAAATAATGCTATCATAAAGCAGAAAGGTAACAATTCTTAAGCAGAATTTCTTGATAGTGTTAAGAATTGATTTTGCTTTTAAAAGTTCTTTCATAGTACTCAAAGAAAATAGAATTATACTTTTTTTAGCTCTTTTTTGTTGTTTCTCCCTGAAGACCAGTTGTGCTTTACATCCCTAAACACACATTTTTCTTCCATAGTTCATGCTCTTTATCTAACCATCTGTTCTGCTTTCTGAGATCTGTTTCCCTGTGTGTCATGTCATAACACTCGAAATAGGAAGAAATTTCTTACACAGCTGGGCAAAAAACACAGGGGGAAAAAATGGTGTTTGGGTGGAATTTTACACATACTTGAAAGACTCTAGTAGTAGCCTACAGTAATCCTGAAATTCATGGTAGCTTTTCCTTCTCTTCTTGTGCATGAAAGCAGCAAAGACGTGTGGCGTACTTTAACCCAGTTGAAGTTAATTAATTTAAGAAATCTGGGGGCTGCTTGTAAATATTCCTGTTACACTGCAATATCTTGTGATTACAGGCATCCCTCGAGTAGTTGGAGCTATCTGTTTGGCATCATATTACCACTGAAAGGGGAAAGGCATTAAGTCTCAGTAACTTCATTGTTGATTTCCTGTTTCTCTAGGGCTACCTTCTTGCACATCAGAAATTGGCATCTGCCTCCAGGATAGAGGGCAATCCCCTTTCTTCTATGCATGCACGTTTTGGGACAGGGATGGGACGAAGGAACATTTACATACAAGTCTCTGTTTGATTCCCAGGTCAAGACTAATATCTTCTCTAGTTGTAGTTAGCTGTTGATTAATTTTGGTGCTGGACTGACAAAATCACGACAGGCCATTCTCAAGCTCTTGTGTGATGTAGCTGCTCTCCAGCAGCCCTCTGGCTGCCTCTGGATGTGGCACCTAATTGAACTTTAACTGAGGAAGCCCAAAACCTTAGCAAAAATGTGACCCTCAGCTGGAAGAGTTCAAAACTCTTTTGAACTGAAAAAGAGTTCAAAAGGCTGAGGTGATTGTTTAACAACCCGTAGCCTTACAGACATTTTTTCGTTACTTTTTATCTTACAGAGACTGGCAGAAAGACTGCAGAAGGAGGATAACCTAGGCAGTTGAACTCAAAGCCAATCTGAAGGCTAAAAAAGTTTGATGTATATATGGAATGCATATATGCCCATATATATTTATACAAGTCTGTTGATACTTAGCATTTAAAATTTTTTTTGGATGGGGGGTTATGACATAGAACCTTTTAATAGAAAGTATTTGATCACAGAGTTTTAGAGCACTTCTGTATGGGTTACATTTTCAGAGAGACTTTAGCCTGGCACCACAATGTGAATCTCCAAATTTTGTGGGACGAAATGGCCAAAGGCTGCAGGTGCACTTTGGGCGTCTGCATATCTAAACACTGCCTGCAGAAACAGATGTGTCCTCATTTTTCTCAAATGCCTTTAATAACACCATCTGATCCTGCTCCCTACTGTGTAAGGTATTGGGCTGGTCTCCCCCTGTAGTGTATGACCCAGTTTTCAGGAGTTCTGGTCAAACACTATCCAGAGTTCCTGTTTGACCTGTGGGAAATCCTCTCACTTCATTGGCACAGTCTGCACATGGTTTTTGAGCAGTAGTTTTCTTTTGGCAAAGGATCATTTAGGTTGTCCTTTACACAAAATGTTGGCAGGAGAGAGGCATCCAGTGTGCACTGTCATCTAGAAAGAGTCTGAGTCGAAGCTAATGTATTCTGGCAATCTATTAGTAAGTTTGAGTTTTCCTATGAAATTAAGCTTGAGTTTTCATATGAAATTCTTTAGTGTTTAAATATTTCTTTCTTGTACGTGTTATAGCACTGCTCTAAATTGTAGCTTGTATGAAAGTGCTGTTAGAAAAAACACTCTGATCTTTTGGTTCTTGGCTTGCTTAAGGACAGCTCGTCTTGGAAATGCAGTTTGACAGACAGTTCTGTGAGTTAAACCCCATACGTGACAAAAGTTGGACAAGTGTTCATTTGATCTATCAACAATTTTCTCTGGTCATTAAACCTAAAGTCTGAATGCTGTTTGAATTCCAATTTAGATATTATTAGTAAGAATCACCAATATTTTTTCTAAAACTTCTTCCTTATTTTCATATGCATGTTTTTGCTAAGAAGAAAACAAAGCTCACTAAACAAATGAGCAAACAAAAAATCAAAATGAACAAAAGATGAATGCATGTAAATAATTATAGTTTTATTCAAATAAGCATGAGAAGACATCCAAAGGATGAAGACACTATATTTTAATTTACTGAACAATGTTTTTCAAATTTGAAACAGCTTTCAACCCAATAAATTTTTCTCTGTTTATTATTAGTGCATTGTATTATAAATAAGTTTTTAAACCCTTTTCTCTCCGTAATGTACTAAATTAATACAGCATGAGACAGGAAAGTACTCTCACAGAGCAATAAAGAAACCATTTCTTGCACTGACTTTTTTCTGACAGTTTTAGAATGTTTTAAAATTTTTTATTGCATACTAGTCAAGAGAAGAAAAATTTGAAATGGTGCCAAGAAACTTGTTGCAAAAACACATCTTGCTTTAGGTCTTTTCTAGTTAATTTGGATTTGGTTCACAGAGAGCTAGAACAGTCAATGACTTGGAAGAAATTTCAGACACCTTCAGGTGAAAATTTTGCATTCTATTCTACCACTTTAAGTGGAATTGGAGTTTTAGCTTTATTATTTCAGAAAGAAATGGTTTGCCTGAAAATAGTTTGTGAGTTTGTGTGATCTTGATCATTGTGTAGCACTGCATTTTTATGTAATCCTTTTTTTCAGTCAGTTAAGTTCATTTTCACTGAAGTTGTATTGTGGTTCTGACAGCTTCCTCGTTTTGACTGTCTAGATAACTGGTTTTTTTGTGACTGCTTGTAATACACTCAACACCATGGTACCAGGAGTATATCCTAAACACGCCCTTTTGCAAGCAACTGTCACAGACTAGACGAGCATGTGGAGAGCTTTGAGCTTTTAGGCAGAGATACTGAATATTTTGATGTATTGTTGATCAAAAGATAGAAAAAAAAGTGTTTCCATTTACAGCAGATAGTCTACAAACAGTTTATATTTATGTAGGTAAAGGTACTGGTGAGAAACAATTAAGAGGATATTATCTGCTTGAAATAAATAGAAAGATATTTGCAGCCTTGTCCGGTCTCTCAGTGCGATATTTGCTGAAGCAGATGAGAACATCTCTCAGAGAAGAGGTGGAGTATACATCCGATCAAAAGAGTCAAAATATTAGGTATTAGGCTTTGGGAAGGGAAAACCTAGCTGCTCTGCCCTTTGTACAAGGCTACCATGAAAAGTTACCATAATTTCATTTCTTGGCCTTGTCTGCTGCAGCCTATTGCTATCAATTCAAAGCACTGAAATCCAGACTGTGCTGATGAGTGTGTCCTGTCAGCAGCTCTTGCAACCACTTTCAGTTACCAGCACTGCCTCCATAGCTTACCATGCCTTTGTAACATATAACCAGCCCAGAGAACAGAGGAAAAGATGCCAAGACATGACAGTCATCATATTTGAATAAAAACATTGTGATTACTCGAGTGTCTGAAAAAATTCCTGTGTTCATCTGGCAGGTTCTGTGTTTATTAAACTCTTTGCAATGTTAAGCTAAATGTACATCTGCAATGGTAAGTAGCAGAGTCTGGAAAAATATTAAAGAATAAATAAAAACTAAAAGAAGGCAGGGAAAGACATAATGCTGTAAGTGTTCATGATTTGGATAATGATATATCTGTTCTGCATATGGCAGTTTAAAAAACATTAATTTCTAAGCAATTCACAAAACATTCTGGCTAAGTGGTCTGCTCCTTCCTGCATGT
Source organism: Sturnus vulgaris (assembly GCF_052056855.1). Lineage (NCBI taxonomy): Eukaryota > Metazoa > Chordata > Aves > Passeriformes > Sturnidae > Sturnus > Sturnus vulgaris. Next base: position 21,242,118 of record NC_142283.1, read on the forward strand.
TCATGTAGATAGGTGTCTAGTTTCTGTAGACTAGCTCATCTTTCTCTTCCTAGTAGCAATTAAAAATTTATGTATCATAGTGTAGTAATTGAATTCCTTTTGTCAGATATTGGTGAACATATTGCAGACCTCTTCCCTTTTAATCAAAAAGTTGATTAAATAAATTCTTTGTGAAAACATAAACACTTTTTTTTCTTTCTTTCTTTCAGTCAAGCTCTCTGGTTCCTGTGGACAATAGTTTCTCAACCCTTGGTGGGACTCTAATTTGCCTTGTTAAAGCACTTTGTTGCCAAGAAGAGAAATATTGCTTTTCTTGGTATGTTTCTATTTAGGGTTGTATACAACTCTATGGAGCTAAATGTTGTACAGGAGATTGAAGCCAATGTTGAATATGCTCAAAAGAGTGATGTTCTGTATTCCAAACAATCTCTTTTGCCCAGAACTGTTTTATTTCCATCCTTTGTTTTTCACTGCTCGTTGCTTGTTTGCTCAATTTTTTTTAAATATACCATTGTATTATTTATACATAAATGCAAAATATAAACACACATTTAAACAAAATTTATATGTAAATTGCCTATATAAGCTATAAGCTTGTGTGATTAAATAAGATTTTTTTTTTTAATTTGTGATATTTGATATTTAATTGAGTAAGGTTCCCCCAACTATTCAGGCATTTTTTCTCAAAGGGAATAGATTTCCTCAATTGGCAAAATCATGATATGTCTTTTGCTGTTTATATTGTGGTTATTGTTATGTTGGTATGCTGGTGCCCTGAATTCAGCTGTCTTCTCTCAGGCTGTAAGCCAAAGTCTCCTACAACCTGAGGAAATTCATACATAGGGAATGGTATGGTGTTCTGTCACTTTCTTTTCTTAGTCCTACCTGCTCTGAAATCCTGATTTATTTATTGGAGCTGGGACTGCAGCTGGGACTCACAGACAATACTGTAACCATAATGCTTTGGAATAATTCTCTCTCTCTTCCTCCCTTAATTAATGATTGATATTTTTGAATTTTTAAATCCTAACAGATACTCGTTTTGTCAGCCTGCTTGTTGAAAGTTTGATATTTCCAAAACTCTCTTTAGCTCTGGTTTTAGTTCTGTGCAATTGAAAGCTGCTATGATTCAAAATATTTCTCTCTCCTATAAAGTGTAGAAAATATTTTGGGCCATGCATTTAATTAAAAACAATGGGGAGTTTAAAGGATAACAAGTTGTCTTTACAGTGTCTTTTATCCTAGAGGCTCTCTCTAGCATATGGCTGTTATTGGGCGAAGAGGAGTTTTTCTGATTTGATGTACATGAGCTGCATTACACATAATGCTTCTTGCTTATTTTAAGTAAAGTATTAATTTTGTCTTTCTGAAACAGGTTTCAGAGGAGGAAAAATAGAGGAAAGAAAACAGGAAGGGTGCAGAGAGAGGTAAATATTTATATTTGCATGTGTAATGAAAACCTAAGAAAATTTAATGTATGGAAAAAGATCTATACACTTTAAGTGAAGAAGAGAGGTAATAACTACCCCACAGATTCTGTCTGTGAAACTATTTGATGGGATATTTTAGGCTTTCTTATCTTTTCTTGTATCTTGTTTGTAAGTTCCTTTAAAATATTTTTATCTTTGGAATAAAGTGAATAATTTTTGAGTTGTACAGGAAGCTATTCTTGGGACCAGGGGTTTTGGAGTCAGGTGACAAAGACAGGCTGTAACCTTACTAAAATATCTGCACAAATCAGAAAAAGACATGAGTATTTTACCCTCACAGTCTATCCTGATGAAAATTTTATTCCTTCCAAGCCTCCTATTAACTCTTAATTATGTAATAAAACAATTATCACTAAGACCCTGTATTTTTTCTTCTCTCTCTGTCTTCTTTCTAGATTTTATATTTTTTTGGCAAGACATGAACCAAATAAAATTTATAAAACTTTACAGTAAGAAAAGTACAGTCTATCTGATTTATTTTTATAAGAACATTCCTCTTCACCTGCTGTAAGAATTATCCCTGCAGCACTTGGGAGCAATATTAAATCTTGCTTGCAGATGCAATTATATTAATTTTTTCTCTGTCTGATATTTCCTTTATGCAGAAATCAGTAAAAAATTATTTCAGCCAACTTATATGTAATATATTAATGAATGCAAAATAATATTAATGCTAGAAAGCCAGCTAAACTTATTCCTTATGGTGCACTAATCTATACAAGACATTAAGAATTTATATGTTGAAAAGATTTTTTCTTGTGCCATGAGGTATCAACCCATCTTTCCCATGTGGAAGGAATGTGATAGGTTAAGTTTTAGATAAGGAAACAACTTTCCTACCTTGAATGAATTCTTTATCTAGTTCATCTACTGCTTATTAAGAAAAAATTAAAGTCTCTTGATTATAAACATGACCGTCTATGTAAAATCTTATAAAGCACATGAGGAATTATTTAGTGATGTTCTAATCGGCACAACAAAAATCAGGGACTGCTCAAACACTGGAAAAGAAAATTGCACTCCAGTACTTGGAATTGCCCCTGGATGTTGTTTAACTTGCTAGTATAGGCTTAACACAGGGCGTGTTTTCCCCACGAAATCTTAATAGGGGAAGCCTCTATTTAGCCAATTCATGTTATTGAATTATTGAGACATGAAAACAATATCCTGGTTAAAATGAAGGAAAAAAATGTTCACAAAGGAAAGGTAAATATTGCACACATTTGAAATTCTACTCAGATGCTAAATGAAGTCACCTAATGCAAAACATATGTTTATAGAATAATTGAATCATTAGGATTAAAAGACTGTGCTTTCAACCCCCTCCAATCTGGGCAGGAGCACTGTGCATTAGAATAGGTTGCTCAAAGCCCTGTCCAACCTGAATCCATGTACAAGATTTTATCAGGAAACACTAAGGACATGAAACTATGTTGCACTGAAACACTTGAAAAGTACTACCCTGAGTAGTCTTCCAATCCTCTCTTTATATGTAGAAAGGAAAGTAAAATTCGAAATACTTCAGTAATGGATTCTGCACATAAACCATTCAAAATCTGGCTGTTCTTGACTATAGTTTCTTTTTTTCTCCTTGATTCAAAATTGTCCCTTCATTGTAAATTGAATTTTTAATAGGTGAGTGTCAAACTGCTCTGCCTGAAGTCTGTGAAATTCAAATAGTTTGTTGGGGTTGGACAGGAAGAGATTTCATACAAAGATGTAGTCTTAAGAAACTCAGAATAAATGTTCATGAGTCTAGTAACCAAGGAGCAGATGTTTAGAAATCAACGTGGACTAATTTTGCTGCTTGTGGGAAGGAGCTGATCAACAATTGCCTTGTGACTGGCAAGCATTGCAGCTAATTTTTGCAGTCATGATCCTGGACTTGAAATGTGATGAAGATAGTGAATAGATAGATAGAAGTAAACCTCAAAAGTCTCTAAAATCAGTACAGCTTCTTTTTTCTTTTTTTTCTCTCTTTTTTCTTTTTTTCTTTTTTTTTTCTCTTTTTTCTTTTTTTTTTTTTTTTTCTTTGCAAGACTATTGTACATATTATGGAGCACAGACATACATGTTCAATCCAATTCTCAGTTCAAATGGAGGAGGAATCTTCTAATGACTCACAAAGTGGATACACTCTCTGGTAGATAGTATGTATATTTACCTTGAAATTTTCACACAGGCTATTACCAGGAACCTCAGGGACACAAAGCAGAATCTGTGCCCACGTTTGTTTCTTAAAACCTCAGGGGTAGCCCAATTTCCCAGTAAATATGGCAAGTGGATTTTGTTATTCTTAGATTTTGGTTGTTAATTTGTTTTAAATTAAAAAAGAATCGGCATTTCCTACATCACATATTTCTAAAGAGATATATTTTTACTTTACAAATGTTTGGAGACAAGCATCACTTCATTAGGCCTGGTTTGATTTTACATCACTTTGACTTGTACTTCAATAATCTTGCTATCCAGAGCTTCATGGTGTTTGAGAAAATCCATTATCTTTCCCTCTGGCTGCTATTAATCAATACAGAACAGTTTATTCAAAACCATCTTGTACTTGAATGTATCAAGATCCCTCAGGAATTCATGACTATAGAAATCCTTGCAAGAGAGCATCTGCATGTATCCTGCTCCTCTCAAGATTAGTTTTACCAACTGGTTACACCTGATTCTATCTACCTTAACTATCCATGTAACCTCATTTACATTCTGAGTTGCCTCTGATTTTGAAATACTGTGTGGAAGGCAATACAGTTTTGTACAGTTACCCAAGAGCCATAGACTGTTTGTGACTTTTGTATGAGTAGCTCTACTATTATAAACAGGAGGCTGTAAATCAGATACAAAGATGAGATCTCAGATTTCTCAGGAAAATAAAGGATGAATCTTGTGGAAGATGATAATGATGCCTTTCCAATTGGTCTTCTTCTCAAGAACACCTCCAACTTTGGCAAGTGCATCAAACTAAACACTGAAGTGAAAAGTACAAGAAAAATATGAAACTGGTCACCTTCCTAAGATTCCACATGATCTAGTCAGCATCCTATGTAAAGTTCATTCTCCTTTTTTCCTATTCTTTGTGCGTATCTTGCTTTGTTAATAAACAGTTTTACTCTTTTTCACTTTCATACCCTGATAAACATCTCTCTCACTGGCAGAAGAAAAGAGAGTTATTTAAGCCCTTTCTCCTTAGAGCAAATGCTCATTCCAGGGCGTTTATCTCCTGAAATTTGTCTCAAAATCCAATGGGGTTTCCCTGCACGGGGAAAAAGAGAATGAGTCTCTTATTTCCTCAAGTACTACTAATCCTACCTGTGAGTGTCCTTCATACCTCCACCTTAGTCTCTATAAGCGTAAATAACTGAAAATTCAGCAGGATTTCTGTTCTTTGTAGCAGAAGAACCTTTCCACTCTTCTACACGCCTTTGCATATGTGTTTTCTAATTTGTATTGGAATAATTTCTTTGGTAAAAAAGTAGTTGATTTCCTTACTGAGACTCAAAAAATTCCTCCACCCGTCCCCAAGAAGAAAATTTTACATGACTTCGTGTTTGTAACTGTATTTTTTATAAACAGTACAGGTTATTGCCAACTTCCTACCCTTCTTTTATTCACTGCCAGCGTTTGGATTTTTATGTGATTTGGTTCTATTACCAATTGTTTTCGGAAACTTTTTTTAAATGCCCAGATTTTGCTATACAATCACTTTATGAGCATTCCTTTTGAGAGTAACGGTGGAATAAGTAGCTTCTATTTGTTCCTGCTACTATCCCCTTCTTATCCTGCAGAGGTACACGAGCAGAATCACTCTGCAACGTGGCTGAGAGGAATTTTATTGACCCACACATACAAATGCAAGTTCACGTGTTTAAATCTGGAAGATTAGTGCTAAATAAAGAAAATGCCCCTAGTATCATGTCATTATCTGCAATACAGTATCAAGCATCCCATGGAAGACCTACCAGTTTGAGGTTTCTCTCTTCCTTTACAGGCACCGTATAGAAAGGAGTAAAACTGGGTACTGAAGAAAGATGCCAGTGCAGAGAGCAGAGGGTCTTTAACGAGGGCTGTTTGATACAGTGAAGGGTGTGAAATAACTGCCATATATAAAAGGCATCTGATTTTTAAGGAAAAGTCCTTAAACATGGCATTATTAAATGCCTTACCATTTCCTTCAAGCCTTTAGTTGCTTATTAATCATCATTTTCTCAACTTTTGCACAACAATTTTACACTATGTAGTGCCTTCTTGGTAAAGGTCAGCTAACTGGTCCCAAAAGAGGGAGAGGGCTTTTGACATTTTACTAAGGCCCTGGTGCTTAGTGATTACAGGAATTAAGGAAAAACTATCTGGAAAAGAGTAGTTTCCTCTAATCACACAGAAAGTATATGTTGATGTGCCATGATTTTGATATTTTTCCAGCACTGAACTTGGGCCCGGTTGGTGTCCTGCTCAAGCTGTTCATTCCTTGGTGCTGTTCAGCTGCTGAGTTTGTGAGTGACATGTTTCCACTCTGAGCTTAGATGATCTGAGGAACATAGTAGAGTTTGACAAAGCAAGCTGTCATTTCTCTTGAACTTAATAATGCTGTGGGTTTTGAACACAGCATATGTTGGTTTCAGCTGCTCCTAACCTTTTTACCTGTTTTGGCAGTGTTGTTAAATCTAAATGAGGATTATTTTACAGATCTGGGGATTATTGTAAAGATATGATATACAATTTTTATTATACAATAAAGATTAAGCCCGCAGAGTTGTTTTTTAGTTTTTTTTTCTTATACATCTTCATTGCATTGAGCAAAAGGGATGAGTGTGCCAATATGTGTTACAGAGACCAATCAGAGCAAAGCACATGATATAAACCAACTTTTGACTGGCCTAATTTCCTAAATTATTAAGTATACAAAAGGCTAAATAAAATTACAAACTTTTAATAAGAATATTTATTCTTTTGAGCTATACTGAGTAGATTAGCTTCCACTTCATATAGATTTGCTCTCAGTGAGGAATGTTTGTGGCAAATGTCTATTAATTTTATGAATTTATGTTTTCAATTTATTCTTGGTTAATAAGTTTTATATGAAATATTTTCACTTTAAAAATCAAAGAAACTCTTTCACTTGGCAGCAATAAGCCCTAACTCTTTGTGAAATTATATGCTTCTCATTCATGCATTTTCATCCAGCTCAGTGATCTGAAAAATATTTGAGGAAGAAAAATCACCTTTTTCTTTTATATGACTTGTTGCACTGGTATTATTTGATGGATTATGTAAAGAATAGGATTTAGCTCTTAGAAACTGTCTGATTGTGGTGTGCAGAGCTACTCCTGACCCTAACTGTCACAGTTTATGACTGGTATTGACCATAAAGTTAAACTGGTAAAATGTGGCATGAAAATCAAGGTAACTGATTGCTTGATCATCAGTTCCCAGCATGATTCTGGAATGAAAACAATGTAGTTAAATAGATCTAATCAGTGATCATAAAGCTGTGAAGTGAAGTCAGCAAACACATATTGTGTATTTAAGAGACACCTGCATTATGGAATGAAATGAGAACATAAATTCCCACTTTATTCAGAACTAAGATGAAAACCTAAAGAGTAAAGAGCGCACTAACACAAGGTTAGTAGATTTTAAAGGAGTCTATTTCCTAATTTATGATTCTTGAAATATTACTGAAAATATTGAAAATTTATCCAGCTGTATAAAAAGTTTTTTTGAAAAGATGGGACTGGGACCAAGACAGAATTTTTACTTTTCTCTTGTTAAGACTTATCTCTAGGAAAAGACTCCTGAACAACATATTGCTACTATCAGCACCAATGGCCCACCAGGGGAGTTCACCTTCTGAGATCCAGGCGGAATTTTTGTCTTTGTTGCAAATTGTATTGTCTGCTGTGGTTCTTACTGGTCCAAATGATGCAAAATACCACAGTCCTGGTGTCAGTACATATTTTGCTGAAATTTTTTACTTTACAAGACCATTAAGTTGGCCAAGGTAGGCTGAAATAGAAGTAGCAACTTCATTTTTAAATTAAGACTTCAAAGATATAGATGTACATTAAATCTGCTTTCCCTATTATTTACTTAGAACACAGTTTATATTTTGTTTATACAGCTGAATCCTGTATTAAAGCTGTGTACTGAAATAACTGACTGTGTGCAAAGTGTAATAGATTTTATGTGATGCTACGTGCCTTTGTGTAGTTTTGTACAGTTTGGATGACTGTTGAAGTGTGACTATGCTAATAAGTTTTTCAGAATGATTTCTATATGTTTTGTTTACTTTTACTGGGAAACCATTTAGCTGCTATTGACAACATATATTTCATAAATATATTACCATGAGCCTCATGTAAAAAGACTAAAATTCTTACTACTTACTTTCTTCTATGTATTAAGGAAAGATTATTTTTGTTAGCCTCCTGAAGTAAAAAAAAAATTCTGGATTGGCAAATCATTAATGGTAAGAGCAAGCAAAACTCTGCACATTTAAAAATTATTTTTAATAAAATAAATTAAAATTAAGGATTCCACATACTTGATTTTATGTTATTCTTTGGTCACTTGTGCATGCATACACTTTTGTCCTTAAATCTCACGTTTATAGAAATGTCCATTTACCACAGAAGAAAATTGCATGTTATGAATATGTGCAGAGAGAACATCAGGTTCTTTTTAATTTATTGTCAGCTGCTCATGGAGAAGCATTCAAAAGGCAATGCTTGCTTTCATGTAGTTAGCATACTACTTCCATTCATGGAGATATTTTATTTTTGGAAAAAAATGGGTACTTGTATTCAAAGGCACATATTGAGTCATCCAGCAGTTAAGTGATGAGTGTGTAAACTTAAAACAGGGAAAACTGATGTATGTGCAACTATGGTTGAAGACTTAACACCAGAGTTACAACTGAGTAAATATATATTCAAGACAAATTCTGCCACTTGGGCAGGATCTGGCTGAAATACAGGTGTGTTTTTCTCATTTGTCAATGATTTTGACTTTTAATTAGAGGACTTGAAACTCTTTATACTGCTGGAATGACAACAAAAAATAGTTTATTATTATTAGGGTTCAGACCTTTGCTTGATTAGATCCTGGAAAATAATGCTGTACTCATAATTTGCAGGATTTTTACATTATCACTTGCTTTTGAAGAACATGTCCTCATTGTGCAGTGCTAGTATTGTTTTGCAACATGTAATTTTTATAAATAGTGTTATAACAATAAGAAGAGGTTCTGGGGTTGGATTTGCATAGAGTTTCAGATATGCTTAGGTTATGAATGTCACAAGTACTGCCTGTGTTTAAGCAAAAACACACAGAAAATTTAAAGGAGGAGCCTTGAAACAGAAAAAAAGAAAGAGGCTCCTTTTAATCAGTTGAGTGAGTCGTGATAAGTAGCTAAGTAGAAATTCTTTGACAGGATGTAAAAAAATGTATGTTTTTTGGAACCTTTTCATTTTGGCCACTTTCACTTATTTGAAAATGCTTTAATCTTCAATCTTCTTTTCCTTTATTGATAGTACCCTACAATTTTAAAATTCAACATTTTATGCTGCTTCAGAAAGTACACTGTATTGGTTTGAATGCAAAACCAGTGAGACACTCCAAGTCAATAATACAATTTAATAGGAAAAAAGAGAAAAAATAAAATACATGCAATAATACAAAAGAAAAACCACCGACACAGTCAGAAATACAACCTGACACCCTGTCAGTCAGGGTGTTGGTAGCAGTCCGTATAAATGGTGGCTGCAGTCCTCCTGGATGACAGATGTGATTCAGTTGAAGCAGTGCTCCTGTAGAAGGTGCAGTTTTCCTCCGAAGATCCAGCGATGATGTGGAAAAGGTCCGACTTTCCTCTGGGATCCAGTAGAAAGGTCTGCCCTCGGGTCCCAAACCCCAGTTTTTTATCTAGGTGGGAAAGGCTTGGCTCCTGCCCCTGGTTGGGGCATCTCCCAATGGGATGATGTAATCTTATCAGTCACACAATAGGACTTAATGGCCCATTAACAGAATATATCTTCTGGAGGAAGGATGGGTTGTGAATAGATAACGATGATCATCCCCCGATTTTATCAGATGGCACATCAGCAGAGGATATCTCCCACAGAGATAAGGATCACCACCCCTCCCACATTTCAACAGATGGTGATAGAATACATTTTTTCATTGTACCCCAGGGCATACACTTGCAATGATCAGTTACTTGCAAGAAGTACTACATCATGATCACACCACAGTAATTATCTCTATTATTGTTCACCTGCAAGTCTGCAGGCACCTTTTTATTCCATTTATTGAGTTCATACTTTTAGATGCAGTTCAGTTTCTGTAGTGTACTTCACAATCAATTCCACTACCTCTTTTTCTTGTGACCATTTAACCACTTCATAATCAGGAATCAGATTTTGATGCAGTAATCTTTCACACTCTTCTCTCAATTACATGAACAAAATTTGTGTATATCTTAACTGGATGATGAAGTCTGTAGTTACATTCCTGACTAGTGCTAAGTCTCAGTTTTGTTTTCTTGATCTAAGTCCGTGTCTTGAAAGCACAACTTCTGTTTAAAGAGTAACAAATCTGCAAATGATAAATTACAGAGTTAAAACAGATGCCTAGAAAATGCTTTGAGATTTAAAGTCCATCCAACTGTTATTGTTTTGTTGTTTGAACCAGGACAGGAGTCCAATAGGAAGATTAGTTCATGAAAATTTCAGCACATCTTTTGAAAACAATAGTCAAAGTTATAAAGAAAGGAACACATTTGCTTAGACTCTCTTCATCAGTTGAAATATGGTGTATTTAATATCACCTAATGTCATATGAAAAAGAAAAGTAGGGACCATTTTAAACTGTTCACACACACACGAATTTATACCAGTATTCCTCAGTGATTGCCACACTGTTGTTTTGGCTGAAGTGGTTCTACTTCATGTGCAACCTAAACATAAGGGTATTTTTTCTTTAAGTTGTTTCCTGTGGTTACTGTGCTAAAAAGAGAGAGAAAGGACAGCAACACACACGGACCTCTTTAGGGAAAAAAGGCCAACCTTATTGTATGGACAGCCCATATTTTAAAGTATGTTACGTGCAGCTAGGACAGGACAGCAGCTCATTGGACAGTTGGGAAAAACATCCCTGGGACAGTACCTCAGGATGTATCCCATGGGAAAGACACCAGGTGTTAATCTTTATTATGAATTCCACTCTGTTTTTCACCCTATTTTCACCTTGGGAGACTTCCTCCTTAACTGAAGCTGTAGTCAGCTTGTCAGCCTGGGAATGGACCTGAGAGTCAGGAGAAAATCAGGCCTGAAAAAGAATTGCCAAGCTGTAATTCCCTAGCTCTCTAAATGTGTGTGTCCACAGTTTCCCAATGCAAATGTCCAATTGGAAGATAAAAGGCCTAGCGTATAGGTAGTGATTAACATTTACAGTTCATTGAGAGTTTCTGGATGCCAAAACTATTATCATATTTCAGCTATGAAATCCAATAATAAGTAGTGAATGTACCATTTTCCTATGCCTGATGAATTGGGTTTTTTTTCTGTTACTATGTATGCTGTAGTTAGTTTATCACATTGCCACTGCACCTCAGCTATAAATTCCCAACTCCCATATTCCTGAGTAATAATCATGCGTCTGTAGCATGAAAAATACAGATTGCTTCAATACCACAGGTCCCTTCAGTGAACATAGGTGGGCATGACCGAAGAACAGTTAAAACTAGACTTTTAGCTTTGTGAGCAGGCATAGGTCAAAATAAGCACAAGCACTTTTCCCATTTAAGTCACACATACACAGACCAGCCTATTAAATGGAAGAATTCTAAGGTGAAGCTTATGTTGTAATATACTTTTTCTTTTTATAAATCAGTGTCTCAATCACAATTTGAAAGGTCTCTGGAGGGAAGTAAGAGGTAGAATCTAGTGATAAGAAAAGTGCCTTTTGCATAGCATTTGAGATGAATAAAAGCTGTTGAAAGCTTTTCTAGTCAATTACATTGCACAAATTTATGAGGAATCAGGGCTTGTTCTGAACTGAGTTAGAGATTGGCCCCTGTAGAGTATTACAATAGAACAGTAAACTCAGTCAAAATGAAAATCTAGCAAAAGGCCAACAAATTTGCCAGGAAAGCACAAATAAATATAGAAAGATGAAGCCTAGGCTGTTGTACAGCACAAGATTCCTTTTCTCTCCTTGCATAAGATGATTTGACCCAGACAGACACAACAGTTTAACTCTCTGAGTCTCTTGGAGTCTCTACATATTTTGTGAAATCACATAGCCAGGTAGGAATGGAAGTTTTTTATTTGCCCGTTCTAATAGATAAAATGCAGTATCACTGGTGTTTTTGTAAAATTTGCATGAGAAACATTATAAATTTGAAGTGTAAGATACAACTTCATAGAGAACTTCCATTTACAACTAGAAATTATATTAAATCTCCTAGCTTCACAGATTCACCTGTCTCAGTTTTACTGTTTTTACATCCAAATTACACTTTTGACCCCACAGACCCCTGGGTATGTTTACTAACTACATCAGTAAGAGGGGAGTCTGCTGTCAATACTTTAATTTGCATAATTGGCCGTTAAAAATATTAATTTTAAGTTCATTACATCTCTTAAGATCTGTCAGACTCTAGAAACAAGGGCATAGACTTTTAAAAAATCTAGTGCTGAGAAAAGCCTTATTCCACAGCTGGACCCATTTTCTCAGTGCCACTGAAACATCTCTCTGTTTTTGCTCTTAGACAGAAATTTTGACATGCTGGTTGTAAAGCACATTAGATATCCTTTTAAGCCTTTACCAGTGAAATTTACCTCATGCCCAGCCATGTCATCTGTTCTCACTGTGTGACATTACCTCCAAGTCTTCTTTTACTCAAAGTCTGTATTGCTGTGTTTCTTTGACATTATTTCTCACTTTCTCACTCAGGCTGAAGTTACAGCATAGGATTTTCTTTCCATATAAATTTTCTTTGGAGATTCAAAAACAAAGTGGAAAAATTCTGAATAGCCCATATAATCTTCTAATTACTCCCAAACACTTTTTGTTGTTGTTGTTGATGTTGGCCTTTTATGAGGAGGTGGCTGTGTGTGTATCGTGTTTTGTTTCTTTGGATGTTTGAGGTTTTTTGTTTTGTTTTTTGTTTGTTTTCTTACGGTTTGTCTTGGGGTTTTTCGTGCCTTTTTTGGGGGGGGTTGGGGGGGAGGGTGTTGCTGTTGCTTATTTTTGGTTTGGTTTCCCTTTGTTTTCTTTTGTTTAATAACATCACCTATAATATGACCTGAAGATTCCTTCTTGATATAATGGGAGAGTAGATTGAAAAAGATTTGAGCTTTTATTACATTGGCCATTGGAAGGATTAATTCCCCTTAATATCTTGCAATACTATTTATAATTTACATAACTTGATATTCAAAGAAATATGTTTTTGAAGTTTCTTTTGTAGATTTCTACTTCACTATTTATTTTTACAATCAAAAGACTTCTGGAATTTTTCCTTCATGGTACTCCTTTCAAAGATGATTTAAGCAAAATGTTGCATAAAAATGCATTTGCTACTAACCAGCCCCCCAAAACCAACCAAACAAAAACCTCAGAGAGATTAAAAAAAGTAAGCTTGAAAAGAGTGATGGTATGTGTGCATTTGATTAAACAGATGGTGCACGGCCTCTGAGTAACCTCCTAGCCTGCTAAATCCCCTGCCATGCACACAATTTCCTTATCAGGAGAGTAGAATTGTATGGGAGTTCATTTCATTTTTAGTGGCTAACTTATTTTGAGTATCATGGAGTGTCTAAGCAGTTATACAAAAAGGGTGGAGTTAGATTTCAGTGAGATATAGTTCTCAGGAGTTTTCCTTTTGCTTTTCATCATATCTCTATCAATGTTTTTAAAAGATAGCCACCTTTTAAATCTCATGTACTGGAAGAAGTCTAGCAAATAGCCACACAAAATTCTTGAGTTAAAAATGAATCTCCTAGTTTCCAAACCTTCATTTCCATACTATGCTGGACAATTTTACTTCTATTTCAAATAGCAGTTTAGTCTTCTAAAGTAAAGGTTGTAAAAAAAATTAATTTGGGTTGCTAGCACAGAAAAGCTTTTCATCAGATCTAAGGCAGCAATTTCTGGATGAAGGAAGATCTAAAATTTTGTAAGAACACTTCTGTATTCACCTATGAAATTCTCCCTTGATGTATCTGTCTATTTTAATGCAGATAACAAATAGCCACACAAGGCTGACTGAAAGAAGATATCTCTGTAAAATTATCTGTGTACAAAAATTCTCTTCCTAAAAGGAAATTGCAGCTGGAGGTTTGAGTTTCTTTCAAGTGAAGAGGTGTCGTCTTCCCAAGAGCTAATAGGTTGTTTGGTTTTTGAAACAGATTTCACAAATGCTTTTCCTCCATCCCCTTCAGGTTTTGGCATGACAATGCTATGGCTGAGGTCTTCAAATATTTTACACCAGTTGGTGCTATAGATGTGCAAATACAAGGGGTTACCAACTGATGCTGCTCCAGCTTTTGACAAAGAGAGTGGTAAAGCCATTGAGCAAATTACAGTGTCTGAGACTGAGGATATGACAAAGGAGAGAGGAAGTAGGATGGCCACTGTAACGAGGTAGGACAGATTAGAAGAGGTCTTGCTATCTAAGTACTAAAGTCTCAGTTAGAGCTGAGTTTGGCCCAACTTCCAGTGATATTTCCTAGCCCCAGTATGCCTAAACAAGTCCAGAAAAATCTCTCCCCAGAGAATTCCACACTCTTATTGTGCACATATTCACTTATTCCTGGGAGTGTTAAGAATTCCACTGGTGATGTTTCTCATAGATACAAAGAAGTACATTTAACTACTTTGCATACACTATCTTCAGAGGCATCATTTAACAGAATAGGATTACTGCTACCAACAATCAATAGTTGAATTATGAAGGAAAAAATCTATTTTGAAAGATATAAAGTTAAGATTTCTGATTTTCTGTGCAAGGTCTTTGTTCATGGAAAATAAGAACCATCCCCAGTGACTGAAGGCAACAATGATTCTGTTGAAGCTAACAAAAATTTCGCAGTGGCCTTCTTGTCAATTTATTACTCTTTTCCTCAGTAAACAGAAGTATTTTCAAATTTGCCTTTGCACAATTTCTGACATCAGGGTAGTATGCATGAAAATTATTTTTCGAGACTAATAGGTTAATGGTCTTTCCCCTGTGCTTTCCTTAATTCTACTGTGTTCTTGAGGCCACCTAAAAAATAATTATATTAAATAATGATATTAAATAATGATCTTAAATAATAATTTAATAATAATTAAATGCCTTTGTCTCTGATATGTTTAAGTTTAAAAAGTAATAATGGTAGCAAATCCTAGCCAGACTCTACATCTGTTATTTCAGTAAATTAAAAGTCAGGTTGCCTTTAGTCATATCATAATGGGAATAGTGATTTAGAACTGCAATACTGTGAACACCTAAGAACTTCATTCTTGTGAACTATATTGAGGTTCTTACTAAAATAGCAACGAAAATCATAATGAAGCATGACCTTTTTCTTTTTAGATTTAAGAAATTTGCTGCAAATAAAATTAGCCACATATTTTTTTCTCAGCAGTGTAAATGGGATCAAAGCCAAACTTTAAAACAGTATATATTTTAGTTTAGTTTAAACTACATCTGTGATTAATAATCCCAATAGGGGGTGTGTTTTGGGTTTGGTTATATTTTTTAATTAATATTCTGTCGTCATTATCAAAGAATTCAACCGATAGGTGACTATTTATTGTCTAAACCATATTTCAACCTCTACCTTTGACCCTTCCCAGACCATAGAGGTTATATATTACTGAGTCTGTAATCCAAGTCCTACGTGAGATTCTTCTGACAACTTCGCTTACATCAAAAAAATAGCATATTTTTCAAAGTACAAATCACTCTGTTTAGTTGGCTTAGGATATTGCTAATAGACTGACAAATAACAAAAAAGATGAAGCAAAAAGTATGCTTCAATGTTCTTCAATACTTTAATTTCTGTTTTGTTATCGAGAAATATTGGACTAAGGCTAATATTTTAGGTTGAATGGGTTGAATTTTATTCAGAGGAACAAAAAAGAAAGATAAAAAATAAATAAACAAACAAAAAAATCCTCTCCAAAACCTCAAGAGGAATAGAGTACTTAACAAGCACAGAAATTCGAATGAAAATAAGAACGCTTGACATTCTTCAAGTAACTTAATTATGTATTATCAAAAGGACTGTGGTGTTTAAAGCAGCAGGAACTGCTGTAGAACATTACTTAGGTAAAATACTGAAGTGAAATGATGAAGGGCAAGAATTAAAAAAAGTTAACAAGTTCTGTTCAAAATATCTTGCATGAAAATTGAAATGACTGGAAGTGAGCCAGGAAATGTCAGCAGCGTACAATTGCTAAAGCTCTGAACAGATTCAAGAGGGATCAGAGTCAAAACCATGGGTCAACATACACTAATAGGTACAGAAAAACGCGAGATTAATTTTATTGTCCCCCTATTTAACACTTTAGTTGCTTATATATGCCCAAAGCTTCCTATTAAAAACACCCAAATCAATCCAAGCTTACTGAGATGGTGTTTATATTTATGGCAAAACAAGATAACTGAAAGTGACAGAGGGTAGGTAGTCTGTTCCTAGGTTCTTTAAGGAATGGGTGGTGATGGTGATACATAGCCACATGAGCCTAGAGGAAGGTATAATAGACTATCATTACCCAAAAATAATAGGACAAGAAACCACAGTCCCTGTTCTACTCTCTTCTAAATGTAGCTAAATTTCATTTTCCTTCTAGAAGGACTGATGATTCTTATTTTTATGGCTTAGTCTGACTTAATAATGAAATACTGTTCTTCAGGTTATTTCACAGAGGTAGCAAGGGCTTTTTGGAGCAGGGGCTTCAACCTGCACAGGTTGAGGAGGACATCTAACCCAGAGCCTTGCACTACACAGTTGCTATGACTACCACCATGTTTGTTGGGTTAGGCAGGATTCATCACAAATATCTGAAGAAACCTAAATTCTGCATAAAATGGAAGCTCAAGACAGCTAACTTCAGTCCCTCAAACTTTCTTAAAGCCTGATAAGAATTCACCATGATATTAAATGAAAATGAGGATATAGAGGAGAAAGTGAGGGACTGAGTAAAGTGCCCAGGCAGAGAAAGAACAGAGCAGAACTGATCGTCTGTCCTCTTCAGGTACATGTACCCTGTTAACTTAGAGGCAATGCATATGACTGTGTTTGAAATAAAATATAACAGCCAGACTTTTTTACATCAATCCAATTTTTGAGTCCATTTGCCTTTAAGTCAGATTGCCAACTTGCAATGCAGTAGGTGGTGGGTTGAGTTCTTTCAAGTTCTTGATTCGTATGTAGTGTTGCTACATCAACTTGTGAAAAAAAACCTGTGTTGATATTCTGCCCCACGGAAAATGGTTGCAAAATTATTGAGCAACTGAACATTTTGGTACATGGTTAAACTAGCCCATAAATTACCTTCCCTGTCTTTGATGAAGTAAATAACCTAGGGAGTCTAATCTACTATTTTTATATCTGTTTTTTGAAATAATTTGCCACTTGTGAATGATAACTGTTTTGGCTTCAAGAAATAAGCAAGCACTCCAACATTGTAAGGATGGTGCAGCATGCCTTCAATCATGTATTTACTGAATTTAGTGTTTTTCTTCAGTATGTGAATTGGTTGTCCAAGGATTGTGATTGTTACTTATTGACTCATGTTGTTTATTGACTCAAGCATTGCAGAAATAAGTGCAGGAGTTCTTCCTGTGGAATCTTGACCGGATATTTTCTGTAAGAATCTCACACTGAAGATTTTTTGACAAATAAATTCAGTAAGCAGATCATTCGGAAATTAAGATTTCTTATGCATTTAATCAGATTATTGATGCATTAGTGTTTCCTGATATCAAGGAAATATTGTAAAATTTTGAAAAAGAATATCAGGATAAGTTAATTTCAATGTTAATGTTATAATTATTTAATATTGCACATAGTAAATAATTTCTGCAAGTCCTCCCTGCCTCTAAAAGCTTTTGTTTTGATTTTCATAGAAAACTGATACTTGTCACATGTTTTTGTTTTGAGACAGAATGTCTGTTTGAGGAAATTGTGGAATACTTGGGAACTGTATGAAAAACTGTGGGATATTTCTCAAGATCATAATCAGATAAAACTTCCAAGGACACAACCTCCTGAAGCAGTTGCCTGGAGTAAGCTGAAAGGAACTGACAGAAAGGGCAAAAAAAATTCAGCAAGACTGAGAATTTCCTGAGGAATGTCCTTGTTGTTTGGACACAGCTTCCATGTCTTATTGTTTGTTATTTCATGGCTGAGGCATCTTCCCGTGAAAGAAAAAGCATTTTCTAAAGATATGGATTCAAAATGAAGGCACAGGCAATTAATCCAGACAACCCTGAAACTTAAAAATAAACTTCCTAAATGTAGGTAGCCAGGAGAACTCTGTTTCCTTCTTTGTTTTTCTTCCCTTTTGTGATACGAGAAGAAGGAAAATATTATCTGCGAACTGGTAATAAGTTATGGTCAGAAGATTGTGTGTGTCCTATTGTAGAAGGCCTCAAGTAGCCCATGGGGAAGCTGTGTGAGAACACGGGGCTTTCCCAAGGGCTGGCCTGGGGGCAGAGGCTTTCCCAGGAACAAACAAAGGCACCTGCTGCTGTTTACAGAGTGCGTATTTTGAGAACTCTGTTGTTTATAATGAAAACAGCTGTGCAAGAGGTGCTGCCCGCTCTAACCAAGGAGCTGTATTCTGTTCTTGGATTAGCTAGTAAGTGTATTTAAGGAGTGTGAGTTACAATAAACTTGTCTCTCTTTCTTGTCTTGAGAGGAGACCACGTTTCTGTGTGTTTTATTACGGCCGTCAAATAGTTAATTCTTAATTAGCAGCAGCAGCCTATTGCACGGTTTTGAAAACCATCCACTGAGGTAATGTAGGCTAGACAGATTTTTGAAATATAGAAGTCATACAAACCTTAGAACCAGAGTTTCATTATTTGAATGTTGGGACCTGTATAGTGAAAGGTCTTTTGCAGAAAATTTGAGTCTTTTCACTGAGCAGAGGATTTTTCTTTTCTCCTACTTTTTTGACCAACCATTTACTTAATAAGGGGAGAGAAGTACTAGATTATTCTATAGAATTGGAGAACTACACTGTTAACATGCTAAGCACAGCTTCAGCTTTTGAGCAAATGAGCTAATTAAAGGTACAAAGCTCACCACATGACAGATGTTCAACTGTTTAGTGTGTTTGAACTTTTATTTCAGGTTAGCATTTGTCTGATAAAACTCACTATACTATGACAGATTTAAAGCATTTTAAAAACATGCTTTCTCTCACTTCCAAGTAACTCAGGTATATGAAAATGAGGATGAACCAGAGGGGCATATTCATTAACATGACTTCTTTTTTCATGATGAACCTCGCCTGCCTCAGCAGAGTTCCAACAGTTGCACATTGTCAGTTGCAAGAGTGCTTTCACTTTTCATTTAACTGAGGGCATGATTCTCCATGAATATATTAGAATAAGCAGTAAACTGGAAAGAAACTACAGATTTTTTTTTATACCAGAAGATAGTCTCTCAAGATAATGTAGATGCTCCCCACTATGTAATAAAGCTTAGGTGACACAGTAGTATATGTTTTATCTCTGTACAGACTTCAGGTACTCTGTTCAAGGAAGATGGAATGGGTGACGGTTTCTTGCCCTGAGAAAAATATGTTCCCATTGTCATTTTAAGGGGATCTAGCTTTTCCCTAACATTAAAAATTATAATAAGTTCTTCAAAAGTTACACATTTTTAAAGTTCTTGTGGTTTAGAAAGAAAAATAATTATTATTTCTACCTAAATGCAAAAGGGCATCTATCTTTAAAACAGTCACCCTTAGCCAATTCTACTCAACAATAAATGGATCCTGTTCTATTCTCCCATCCTAGCTGCCAGCTTAATTTTCACTCCCTATTTCTGATATGACATGACCAGAGCCATCCTGGGTTCACAGAGAGATAATGATCACAGCCTCCGTTAGGAAATTCCATCAAGTCTAAGGTAGATTGATATCAAAGCAACGTGGTTTGCTGGCATCCTGTGGGCAGACAGTCTGCAGGCAGGAATGCAACAGGAGAAATTTACTGAAGAACTATTAAGGGAGATGAGAATTTGTACATGTAAAACAATGGCAGAGAAAATGACAGGTTATTTTGACTTTAGACTCAAGCTGGTTTTATAGTGCAAAATCATGAGGGGATGCTGATAATACCCAGGTCATGGCTCTGACTGTTTGCTGCATCTACAGAAATAGTTACTCTCCATTGTATAAATATTTGTCTTAACTATTTTTGTGTCTTTGACTTATTTTGAAAAAACATTGACTATATTGAAAAATACAATGTCTTTTCCATTTATATTCTTTCTGATATAAATCTATTGAACTGAGTGGATGGAATTTTATCTGATTTAATATAGTAATACTGGTCTGGACCAAAGACTATTTAAATCAAAGTAACACGCCACTTAGTTCTGTGATTTTGAGACTGGGTTTATACATTCAGATTCTAGCCAGATGCCTAAACCATTTTCTTTTGATTCAAGTGTCCCAGCTTATAGTATTGCCTTGAACCAGGACAGCATCTCTGTTTTGAAGATTAACTCAAGTTCAAAGTCGGAAGTCAAAACTAACAAAGTTCCTGACTTTATCAGAAGTAAAATCATGCACTCCATCTGTAAGCTAAAAAAAACTCACAAAACTCATTCTGTTAGTAATATGGAAGCAAAGATCCTTGATTCTGAAGATTTTGCATTAAAGTTGTATTCTTTCTACTAAATTAATATTCTCTTCTGTTCATCGATTATATCAAAAACAAAGAACAACAGGTTTTTCTTTAATTTATCTAGCTATGCTGAAGTAAAAAATATATTTGAGGGAAAGAACTTAGAGGAACAGTTTTTCCTTGAATTGATTTTTCAGGTTTCAAAAGTTGATAAAGAGTTTTCATTGAGTGTTTCAAATAACTGATATCATACAAAGAGAAATGGAGCTGAGGTTAGGAACTTCTTCAGTGGAACATACAGATTCCTACAGCATTGGTATTTAAAGAGAAGTTTTGATAGAGTGGTAGAAATACATAAATGCATTGTTTTTTATATTTACCTCTGAATTTTTCAGTGTTACATAGTTAAATAAATATGGCTTAGATACAGTCCCATCTGTAACTATGTTTAGTAGTATACATTAATGATTTTATATATATTTATTATACATTCAAACATTTGTTTACTTCTTTACTGTACATCTAGTCCAAAAGTACCAACATACGGTTTCATTGTGTTCACTCATCTTGGATCATTGAAAAAAAAATCAGCCCTGATTTTTAGAGCTAGGAATCAAAGAAGCAAAGACAGTAAAAATGGCAGTACACATTTCTATTTTCCTTTAAAGTGGATGGATACTTCAAAAATCTGTTAACAAAAGTATGTCTTCTCCTGATGAAGTTATTCAGATGGTATGTACTTATAAGCCATTTATTAGCAGATAAAGTGCACTCAGAAAGCTTTATCTTTTAGGAGCAGCAGAATCCATGAGGGAGGACCTCAGTAAGATATTGGCTGACATTGCATGTAGTGATAAGTACTTTTTCCCTGTAAGTATAAAAGCTACTTTACAAAAAATATTTAACCTTCTCCCTTCATTGCTATTATTCTTTCTTATTTTATAAGGTCATAGATAGTAAGCAAAGAAAAGAAAAGATGGGATCATATTGCCCTTTTAAAAGTATAATTTTCAGGCTCATTTCCTGAAGTTTATCCTCATATTTTAATTAATTGTATATATAGTTAAAATAATAATTTTTTTTGTTTTCTCTTTCACATTACCAGAGTAATAACTCATGGAATAATGTGGCATTTTTATGGATGCCGAATATATTTGTATAATGTATTAAAATCTCTTCTTGTGAGTTATTTGGTGATTCCTAGCTTGCTGGTGCTGCTTCACTCTCCACATTGCCTGAATGGTATTCAAGGCTTAAATGGTGTTCATGGAACAACATTAGGCTGTCCAATGACAGCACATGAAGTTGGAAAGCAGCAGTAACAGATTTTTGGAGAGAGTAAACTTACCTACACAGCATGACTAATTTGAATCTCAGCTAGCAGTGATGTGAGCAGCAGATGTGATCAATGTGTCCACTCTTCAGGCTTATACACATGATTTTCACTACTGTGAGTATTACAAACAATTATCCACAGCACAGTAGAAGCCCTGTTATCTACCTGGCCAAAGACACACACTGATGATACCACTGCCCCAACCCGAAAAACAGCCTCTTGTGGTAAAGTCAGGGAAGGTAGCACCCTCAGATGGGTAGCACCCTTGCCTCTTGTAAAGAGTAGTTCAGTAATAAATATTTCTCAGTAAAATTTCTTGGACTGTTTCTTCTCATGACTCTTCAGGCTGACTTACCAGAAAGAATCAGGCTGGATTTCAGTAAATAATTTTGAAGTGTTCTTATTCAATGATTGTTCATGTTCTACATGAGTTCAGAACATATAGCTCTGATTTACAAATGTTGTGAATTGGATCAATTTTTGGCTTCAGTAGGAATTCCAGGTCAACACCCTTGACAAATAGTGTCTTTAGTAACCAAACTGAAGTGTTCAGAACTTGCCATGTAAAATACACAACATTTTTGAAATTATGTGTTCAAGAGAGGACTTTATTTTTCTGCTTTTCAAGTATATTTTCTCTCTAAGTGTCTGAGAACCAAATGAATTCCTCGGTAAATAAGCTCATAAAATGAATTTTTTCTTCATATGTCCTTCTGTGCAGAAGTTATTTCCTTAAAGGCAGCCAGTGTTGATGTGTTGAAGGTGAAGCAAATGATTTGGTGGTCTCTGAATTCCACAGCTTCTATAAGACATATTTATTAATATAGTCCAATTATTAGACAGTCTTCTTTGGGGCTGCTGGTGGTACACTATTTTCATAGAGAGACATATGGGCTCAATTTCCAAATCTACTTCTAAGCTCATCAATTTTTTCAGATTTTGTGGGGAGGTTGATTTACGTGGAAAGGTGTTCAGAATAAGAAGAAAAAGAATACATAAATTTGATGTTTCACTGCATTTTTTTTTTATCACAACAGTGGCAAGAATAAATTCATGGTTTAGACAAATTCACAGAAATAGGACAGAAATTTTGCATGATGATGATGATGGTATTGGTAATGATGATTGCAGCAAAATACTGTGCTGAGGAAGGAAGATGATGTTTCTACTGAAGATATTGCTGCTCAATGCTCTGTTGGTTGTCGGCCTGCTTTGAGGCTCTAGGTTTGTGTGGGTACTGAGGTCAGCAGAGGTCCTTGGTGGCTCCTCTCCTGTCACTCCTGCTGCAGCTTCCAGCATCTGGAGCTGGTCAGTGCCATTCCTTCGGGTCAGCTCACTTGACTTTAGCAGGATTATATGCTTTTGAATGAGGCCTCAAGAGGTGAAGACAAGCTCAGGCTTGGGTAGCAGCACTATAACCCCAGGTTTATACTTTTGTTGGACAAGACTTAAATATGAGAGACATAGCTGGACTCGTCTCTGCAGTATTTCTCTCTATCTTGTATTTGCTATGGACTTGTGATTGCTTGTGATTTGGAAAAAATTGAACTATCCCAACAATGCCATTAGAATTGTGCAGTAACTTCACAGGAGAGTAACATCTCTTTTTGTAGGTCTTTACCTGACAATTCCTATTCTGCCAAAACACTTGCCAAGAGCACTGCCTTCAAGCTGTACTTCCTACCACCTGTCATGGCCTTTGTGGTATGCCATCACAAAACAGAAACAGATCTTTTTATCCGATTATCTGTTTCCCGAAAGATATGCCTACATTCTGGAATTTCACTTCGGTGTGAAGATGTCTTTCCTCATTATATATCAACATCCCCAGTTGTGTTTAGTTGTTTACCATAAAACCCTGCCAACTATATATTCAACCATATTTATGCATAAAATATTTTTTAAATTAAAGTTTTAATTTTATTTTAGTTTTTTAAAATGAGATCCTATCATACTAAATTGCTTAAATAATCAGTCTTCCTTAAGTGTGTATTTAAACACCTGTTCATGTTTAAGTATATATGTTTAACTATATATGTTTAATATATGAAGAACTTTCTAGTCTCAAAGGAAAGAATCATGGCCTGTTCTGTTATAAATATCTAGAAAAAGAAAGATCTGTCCTTGAGGATTTTCAGTGCTAGATACTTAAATTTGCATACTTACAATAGAAAAGAAGTTTAACTACTCAGGAGTCTTTTTGCACTACTGAGGTTAAACTTTAGATTAGAAACAGAAAATGACTGAAAGAAATAATATGAGGAGGAGCTGGAGGAGGGGAGGAGATGCTGCAATTGCTAGACTACCTAGCTGTTCAAAATATCTGACCATTTCAACCAAATTCACCTCTCAGAGTTACTGATGGGATTTGAGCAGGAATGGGATTTGAGAGAATTAAAGAAAAAAGAGAGCAGACCTCAGGAATTAAGTACAGCTCTATATGCTAGATGTGATTTATGTCATCTATCTTCATCGGCTTTAAAAAAAGAGATGTTCACCCTGAGCTTGTGATTTAGAGTTTCTTGGTAGATATTAAATAGAAAGTAGAATCTGCAAAGAATAATTCCATTTATCCTAAACTGGACATCTAGGAGAAACGGATTAATTGCCTACTGGAGTTTCTGGTTTTGCTTCCATTTACTGTCATTTACATGATCATCTTACATTGTATACTTCACTTTCAGATTTACAACATTCAGTGATCTCAAGCCAAGGTGAAGCAATTAGTATCTGGCAAGAGTGTGAGTGCTCAGAAACTTTCTAACAGTGTCAGGACTATAAGCAGAGCCATAATCCCATGAAATACTACAGAATTTTAACCTCTGCTGAGATTTTTCTGAACTTTTTTGGTGTAGCAAGGCCTAGTCATTGCTTAGGTACAAAAGTAATTTTGTAATTGTCAAGTATTGTCTCTCACTATAAAATAATTGTGTAAATATCTATCTATCTATCTATCTATCTATCTATCTATCTATCTATCTATCTATCTATCTATCCATCTATCTATCTACCTATCGTCTATATATACCTATATATATTTCAAAATTCTTGGAGCCAAGTTGTGCATTTTGTCTACTCTCAGGCATTTGAACAAAAAGCTTGATATTCTACAGAGAGTCATTTGCTCCCAGAACTGTTCTCATGGGAATCAAGCACTAAACATACTGCTGGCTGCAATCATAGTGAGAAACAGACTGGAAACAGTTGAAAACCACATTCATTTCGGATAAGATTGATGTTGTCTGTTCTAGCAAAATTGTCTGTTGTGACATATGGTTAAACTGATTATATACTGTTGAATGGGAAGAAGAAAACCCAAAACCTAAACTTCAGCCATATCCATTCACAGTATGAGGTATTTCCTATAATATGTTTGCAGCATCAAATTTTATAGCATAACCCAGATACTGTAGGTGTTGAATTCCTATTTAATTACCCGTGATGACTCCAGAGCATCTAACCATACAGAAGGATATTTCAATATTTCACTGCTATTCCTTATACATAAGGAATGGGGATGGCAAACCATTTAGAGAGAGTAGAGAGACATGAGCCTTGGAAAATGCCAAAAGGAAAATCCTACTTACTGATGCCTCCTAATCTAATTTAAAATACCTGTGAGCTCTAATAAATTGCAGAGGGAGGAAAAGAAATTATATTAAAAATATATATCTTATATATTATATATATATATCTATTATCTATTATCTATTATCTATTATCTATTATCTATTATCTATTATCTATTATCTATTATCTATTATCTATTATATATTATATATTAAAAAAGCTTTTATAAACACGTGTTGTATCTAAATAACTGCTTATTCTGAAAAACAGGTAGTTAAGAAAAAGTTTAATAGTAATGAAAATATAGTAGGATATATTATATAACAGGATATAAAGGTGATCTTGTAACTTGATGACAACAGTCAAAATGCACTTTCCTTAAATCAAACCGTAATATGAATAGGAAATTAATGACTATTTAATAAATATTTACATATTATAAATTGGAATATAAAACGGATGCTCTAAGGCGGGGCCAAGGAAAATAATTTTGTGATGTGATGAAAATTTTTTTATTAAGTAGGATTAAGTCTCAAAGGAGAAACTGTAGAATACCAGTCTTTTTATTTGACTGCAGAATAAGTACAGCTGTAGAAAAAATGGTGCATAACAAGAGAGATTTGACATTTTCTCTTAAAGTTATAATTTTAAATGGATAAAGCCTTATATTGGACTTTGTAATTGGGAGATAATGAGAAGTAAAAGATTTGTTCCTGATCTGCCACTATCTTGAACGAGTGTAAACAAACACACCTCTCTTGTTTTCCCAATAAAGATAATGAGGGTTTTTGTCACATATAAATCCTTTGGGAAAGATTTTACTGCTAGGTGAATGCTAAATTGGCGCTTTGCTTCAGAGAGAAAGAAAGATGGGACAACTTCCTGAGATTTATTTTCAAAACTTACAGAAAGTTATGTCTTTGTTAGTAAAACAATGAAAAAAGAGGTTGAAACAGGGTATTCCTTTTGGTTCATTTCTCCTTTCCCATCTACGTTCATTTTTAAAAGAACAAGACTTCGTAGTTGAAAAATATTATTTCTTGTTTCTCACATTTTCAGTTTTCTTATAAAGAAAATGGTGACTGAACTTAAGGCAATGCACTATAAGTGCAAGCTCCATTTATTTTCTCACTATTGACAAGATTTAAGAGTCTCTGTTCTCTTGAACAAAAAAAAGAAGTCAAATACTTGCTAAGAACAGCTATGTACTGACTGTATCCATTTTATCTACAGTCTAGAACTTTGAAAACAGAAGGAACTTCACTATAATCATATTAATTTAGTTTTGAATGCCCAGAGAAGTGTCTGTAAAACACCCGAGCTGAGAAATAAATATAAAACCATTAAATAAAAACCCTTGTATTTTACATGTGCCTTTGTAGCAGCAAATTGCTGTCGTACTGGTTAATGTACCAGGCTTTTATAGTCCTTCATCAACCTGTGCTGGCAAGCCAGACAGAAGTGCTCTTGCTAAATTGCTTCCATGTGAAGTTTCATCCATTCCTCTGCCTCACAGCTGTGTGGGAAGTATCCCGAGCTCCTGACATAGTTACAGCTCTGCTGACAGAACGGAGACAGCTGACAGCAGCACAGATTGTTGATGGTGCTGCTGAGAGGCTGCGTGGTGCTGGAGTTACCCACCTGGCTATAGCTGGAATACGGCTGCATGTGCTGTGCAGGCAGAGAGGCAAGAACGTTGTTAGAGAAGCTTAGTTTTCAAAGGAGACAGAGGTTGTGGCTAATGGAACTCTTCTGTTCAACACTTGTTAGATTAAGAGAGTTTAAACACTGTTCTGGGAGTTCACCTTTTTCAGCCCATAGGAAAACACAAAGAGTTACAGTGCCCATCTGCTTAGATAGCAACAGAAATAAGAAGCACAAAAGAGGAGGGGGTAAAAAAGAGTAGAAAGGGAAAAAAGCAAATGGGTTAAAATAAGCCTGGGGAAAGTAATGACCCCCTACATATAATAATGTACTGGGCCAAGAAAGAAAGTCTCTCAGCATAGCAAGAGTTATGATTCTGAAAATAGCATGAGATTTTGACCCCATACCAGCCCAGTTTTACCTCCAATTTGAGAATAAATTACTTACAATAGAGAGAAGATATTCAAGGGCTGATTGAGACTGCGATAAGTCTCAAACCAGAACCTTGAATAAAAATGAAAATGTCCCAAATGATGCATTCTGGAATTTAATCTGGATGATTAGGACTCCTGTAACATATATTAGTTAATAAGGGATGCCATTTACTATTACTGCCTTTGTGGTTTTTATGTATGGCTAGTAAACCAATGGTAGTTGAGAGGTCTTTCTAACTTTTACCCATCAGGATGTTTGTCTTGTGATTCTGGTGTGTATTTCAGATTTCAATTTTTAGCATAGACGTCTTTTTCTATCTGTGTTATTTCACAGTTATAACTCCGTGGATAAATACTTTAAAGTTTTTAAAATATTCATACTGCAGCATTCATACTGCTCTTTGTGAGGAGATTGCTCTGTGACTGTGAAGATTGTTCACTTTGTCAACACTTGTAGGTGCTGTCTGCTTATACCAGGAGACTGGGTGTGTCATGAAAGAAAAAAAACAAACCAAACCAAAAACAAACAAACAAAATTATGCTGATGTAAGGAATAAATGCAAATTACTTATTTTTAAATCTTAATCTTTTTGCCAACGTTTTCTTGATGTTATTTAATCCATTCATGTCTCTTCCCCTTGATCTTTTTAAACACAGGTAGGATACTTTGTCACCTCTCCCTGGCTGATCATCCTTGTATCCCAAAAAGGTCCAGAATGCAATATCAAGGTACCTAGTCTGAGAAACAAGGTTCTTATTTCCTAGATGCTCTTCTCAGTAATCCCTTCACTGCATTAATAAAATAAATAAATACATAAAATAAATAAATAAAAATAAATAATAAATAAATAAAATAAAAATACATGCAAATGAGGAATAACATATGAAGTATGTAATGTTTAAATTAGTTACTTCATGGCACTGCCTATGTTGCAACCAATATCATTGCACCAGATTTTAACACTCCAGGAATGTGAAAATTTATGTATTTTCCTTTCTGTCTTTCTTCCCTGACTTTTATATAATGTCTCACAGTAATGAAATAAGAGGTAGCTTTTCACCTACAGTACTATGATCTGTATTATGGCTGCCACTCTTATTATGTTAGTCTTAAGAATAGCAGGAGATGTCTTTCTGTAATTTGTGAAATGTATCCAGTATGCTGAATGTGAGAAATTTAATAGCTGAATTCCTCTTCTCAGATAAACAAATGACTTTGCATTGAATGTATATTTAATAAACAGTTTCATATCTTGAAACATTTTATTAGTGGAAGTTTTAAAAATATAATTAATTTATTAAAAGTAAATGCATTAGAAACCAAGGCAATCAGTATTGGAAACATTCAGCTTAGTGCAGCTCTGTAGACATTGACTTTGCTAAGGAATTCACCCTATTAAAATTTAATTTACACATTAATGTTTTAGTTTTTTAAATAATGATATGTAAATAAGCATGTAGAAATCTCTACTCAGATTTATCCAGCCTTTTTTCATAGAACAATATTAGAGATGTGTGGCTGAAATTGATTGACAGCTATAACTGAACACATAAATGGGAATAAAAGCACTTCATATAAAAGAAATATAACCCCTTTATCATTCTTAACACCTGCAGAAAGTAGATGCATTACATTAATGCAGGAATACTGGGATTTTAAAATGAGTTGCTTCTTTGCCTTCTTTTTCAGTATTAGTGGTGATATAATTAGTCTAGAAGCAAATCTCATCTCTTGCCAATAGAAATATGAATTTAAAAATGTGAGATTTACAGATTTCAGTATGCCAATACAAAGCAAGAAAGAACTCATCAACATTCAGCTAACCATAAATCTTATGAAAAGTGAACAGCTGATAAAAAAGCAAGGCAAGAGTAATGTTATTGACACTAACAAAAATTCATAGAGAGTTAATACTTACTGCTGGGTATATCATGATATTTTTGTTCTTCATGGTATAGTATTTGATAAACTAATGTCACAAAATAAAAGTATATAAATTAACCAAATTTTAAAAATGTCTTTGCATTGGTTCATATAAACAGACCTTTGTCTTAGTACTCTGAACATTTTTTGTAATACAGCGATACATTAACTTGCATAACGGCCGTATGTCTTATGAAATAATTTTTTTTTCAGCTAAACTGAAACATAAACAATGAACTCAAAAACACCAAGTGCTCCTGTTGTGCTTGCCTGTTGCAATATATTTTTGAGACACTTATAAGCATTTTGAAGAAGTCCACAGCTAGAATTCAATAAATGCATCCTGTAAGGATCACCCAATAGCAGATATTAAATTTTCAATCTATTATGAACTTTCTACCTAATATTGCAAGCTTTCAGATGCTAAGATTTATACAAATACTAGAAAGTGTGTACAAGAAAATATAAATGAGAGCTCATGGTTCGAAACAAAGTGCTCTGCTTTAATTCTGTGAAGACATGCTTCTTTCCATTCTTGAAAAAGTTGTAAATCTGCTCCTGTCCTGATACACATAAGACAAAACATTCAACATGTGTAATGCACTTTCATTCAGAAGTCGTTAAGGATGTTACCTTCTTTACAAAATTCCCAATAATCTATTTTCTTTCATCTCTAATTATTTCCATTTGAGTACTCAGAGTCTGTTATAGCAAAACTTCTGAATAGATGGGCAGTCTGAAGTCAATGCCTACTCACTTGTTAATATTTTGCTGGACTAGAGTTTAATCGAACACATTCTAAAAAATCCACTGGCAACCATGTGCTTGTCCTATCAAAAATATACACACTTCAGAGGACAGAATTAAGATGTCTAGGGAGAAACTGAAATCAGAATTGCTGCTTAAAATTGGATTGTGTGAGTGTGTCAGGATTATATATGACACTAACAGGACTTCATTCAATCATAAATACATTCATAGAAACGCTGACAAGGTTCTGCAGCTCAGATCCCCACTGCCACTCCTTCAAGGAAGCCTGCCTTGAATATTTCAGCTGCAGTTGATAGAGCTAATGCAACTCACAGCACTCTCGGGCTCAAGCGAGCTTTAGCGGTATCAAGAGGAGACAGCTGTGACAGTGGCTACCAGCAAACTTCGCCTTGGAAAGACAACAAGTAACAAGGAACTTTAATTGCACTTACTGTGTATTTTATTATCTCTGTCTCATGTAAGATTCCTCTGCATTGCTGGGGTATTTCTGAACAGAAAGGAAAAAAATGCAAACTTGACTCTAATGATTTTTCATTAAGAACTGGGTTTTATGCTGCAGCTGTGAAACTAGTTTGCTCAGAGTAACTTCTGATGACTTCCCTGTGTAGCACTAGGTGCTAGAAATGAAATTCTCATCCTCCTTGATTTTCACTGACGTTAGGTTTTCTGAATAATCATATTCTTTTGGACTCTTTGAAGGTTGGTAAGGATGCTTGGACATTTTTTTTACTTGTTTCACTTGTTTTTCCCTCAGTAGTGCCAGTTTTTTCTGATAGTGCTAATTAAATGCTTATTTCCCCACCCATGTTTATTCTTAGAAATTGTAGAGCACCTTATATTCCATATTAGTGGCTCTGGTTTTCAACAGCCTTTAAGAAATTAACTAACTTTTTCTAATTTCAGTATTATGTCATATATTATGCCTACTGTCATGAGCATTCCTTTCTCCTGTCTGTTCTCTAGGTTTGAATCAGGATGATGAAGGCTGAAATATTTGAAGGGGATTATTTGACAATAAATGTCCATTGACCATATTTTTATTTACCTGTGCAGTATAAATCTTTCCCCTTGTTGCAGCCACCAGGCTGTTTCATTGTTCCCACTACATTGCTTGAGATTCAGACCTCTTTATTTTTCGGAAGTGCTGGTTTTCTAATAGACTGCAGTTTTTTAGAATGTGATAAATGTAACTTCCGTGTTGTAGCATCTTATTCTTATAAAACAGACAGCTTCCCCACTAGTGTGAAATTGTGACGTACTAACTTAGGTGGTAGTTCTGTTTGCAATGAGCCTTCTGCACCAGATACACAGGAACAGGAATGTCTCTCGGGAACATTTTAGTGTCAATTAAATTGTTCCCACTCAGCGCACATTTCTCTGCTTCCTTCACATGATAAGAAAACCTACTCAAGGCATGAACAGGAAGAGACCAGAGAGAAAGGTCCTGGTCTTCAGGATGTCTCAAAAGTAAAAGGAGGTTCAGAGTTTTAACCTGAGATTAATCCACCTTTGCAGCACCTGCTGAGAAAATTAGTTTTGGTATTCTAACTACAAAAGGATTTAATTCAGTGTGTTGGATTGAGCTTGACTAGCCACCAGGTACCTACCAAGTCACTTCATCCCTCCCCCTGCATCAACAGGACAGGCAGAGATAATGCAATAATTCATGGTTCAAGATATCAAGTGTATCTCTGAGGTCTGGATATCTTTGTTGCTCTATCTGTAAGCTGTTGCATTGTCCTTCACTGTTTCCGGAGTTACATTGTAAACCAGATGAAAATATTCTGGATTAAAAATGATCTTGCAATGATAAACCTAACTTCTGCTACTGCATATTGACTTGAAAATATTTTTTCATGATGATATACCAGTAATTTCAAACCAATTTTCCTGAAATGGATGAAGTCTAGACATAGTGGCAACATTTCCTCTTCAAAACAAACATGCTGAGCACATTTATTCTAATTTGTTGCAAAGGTTACATTGATTTTCTGTTAACGAGTGTTTTGATAGCACCACTTAGCAGGAAAATGCTTTGTAGTCCTGGACCTTCATGCTTTCAGTGGCCTTGGTATTGTTATGCTGTGTGCAGGAGTCTGCTGATAACACCTTTTCAATATGTGCAACCTCTCAATTTGAGATATAGTTTTATAACTTTTGGATCATTACTCCTGTTACGGAATTTCATTGCGACGTTCATGCTGTCAAACCTGTTCTTACTTTCAAAATATGGATGATATTATTTAGTTTAGCTCATAGGTACTCTGTGTGTTCAGGAAAGAGTAAGACGCAGTTTTCCTGAATTTCTTTAGGTAAAGAAGAAAACAGTAGGTATAATGTAAAAAAATAACAGTAGGAAAGACCATGATTTGGTACTGGTAAAAAAACTAGGGATTTCCAGGTTTTTTAGAAAACTACAGAAAACCAGGACTTTGAAGTTACAGGAAGTCCTCTGGTTCCACAAATATGTGCTGGAAAATAGCTAAGCAGATGATTAATGTTTTGAAATGTATGCGGAATGAATCCTATGAGGAGAAAATTTCTTGAAGAGAATCTGTGTTAATGAGGAGGAAAAAAAACCCTCAGAAAATCTAAAAATGGAAATTATGAACAGTCTTGAACAGTTAATATCTTTCTCTTTTCATCAGGAAAACAAGTTGTGAGAGCTGTAGAATAAGGATTAAAGATTTATAAGGATTAAAGATTTAAGAATAATGACCTGAAGAATAGAATCTTGTGAAAAATAAGTCAAAGCATGGAGTTGTTGGGAGAATAATACTCGGCAGAAAATTAAGTCAAATACCCAACACAAATTTTGTTTTTAAAGGCATATTGGAAACATAAAGAGACATTTGTGAATGCCTCAGGACATCTTTCTGAAACTGAATCTCAAAAATATCACTAACAATGAAAACACATAGGTTCATAGATGAGTTTAAGGAATGGTACATATATATGTGTAGAAAAGCAGGAAGGTAAGCCATAATTAGACTTAACAGGAATTAAATATTCATATAAATAACATTTATGAAGAAGTAAAAAGCCCAAGAAATCGCTGGAAGAAGAGGTAAAAGGAAGTCAGAGGAAATTTTGGTGACTAAAAGCAAAGAAGAGCAAATTCTTGTTGATTCAAACACACAAGAATAATAGATATCTTGCTTTAAATTGTTTTACAAAAGTGGAAAATATTGAAGTATATTGAAGTAATGATAAAGAAAGAGGAGGTGCTGTTTAGAATAGGGGATTTTAGGTTTATGAACTTGAAGAGAAGTCAAAGGTGATCCACAGGTGGCCTGTAGTGAAATTCCTGTTTTGTTACTAGAATAAGATATGAGCTACTGAATAAGGATATCTAGAAAACCTTAACCAAAAAAAAGAAAAAAAAATCCACAGATGTATTGACATAAGTGGATTCTCTCTTTGTCAAGAGGCTTTACAAATAAATAGAAAGACTAGTTTTTATTAGTTTTGAAAATTGTAAGGGAAAATAAAGTTTGGCCTGGAAATGCAAAAAAAAAGAAAAAAATGTATTTAGGAAATGGATAAGTCTTATTTGAATTGTGGTTGGGAGAATTTCAACTATGAACATCATTCCTTTGGAAAACCTGATGACTGAATTACAATTACAGTTTTATCAAATTTTTGTAGATGATGCAATGGGGACGGAAGTTGCAACATTTTGAAGGTGAACATTAAAAATTAAAGTTCTTGACACAGAAGCATGGTTAAATAAATTCTGTAGATACTTTTCCAAAGAATAAGAATCAAATGCAAAAAATGTTATATGAGCATCTGCAAAAAATGTTATATGGGCAGCTGTCTTGTTCTTTCTAAATAAAAATAAACTGATTTGTTTATCCAAACACTTTTACACTCATATGACTGATGAATGGTAGTGATATTTAGGGATCATAAAACCTGGTATATTCTGCACAGCTTTCTCATTTTCCTGTAGCAGATCATAATCTCAAGGTAGGCCTCATATGTAGAAAAATATCATATTAAAAAAATGTGGGGCATCCAAAGGGAATACTTACAGAATCTCTGTTTTCCATGGCTTACACAATGCCTTTTCCCCCCATCAACTGAACTTTAAATTCATTGTCTAATTTAAAGTATCTGTTAAATTCTGCTGTTCCTTCTTACATCAAATTAGATTTTATGCATTACTTTGGTATTTTTTTCTCAGGAACTTACAAAGTAAAAGTCAAGTTACAAAGTAAAATAACTGTAACTTACAATTATTGTTGTAAACCATTATTGATTTTGTCTTTCTGCATTCTCTCTGTTTAAATGTCTCATTTTATTTGTAAGTTTAGTGTAACCAAGGAGTTCTGTAGCCATACTTCACAGCTGAAGTTTGTAAATTATTTCAGGTAATTATTTCTGCAAAACAGAATCTGTGCTAGGGTTTTTCAACACTATAAAAAGCAAATTAGAAAGAGTGGAGTCTCTGTTTCTGTTACCACAGTTTTAGCTTTTAAATAAAGTGGTTTGGTATTGAAGAGCATTCATTATAAACAAGAAAATACACTTAAACAGAACATCTTGTGTATATTCATTGATATTTATTGGGCCATTCTGTTTTGTTGCCGAGCTGCCAGCTTTTTTCCTGTCACTCTAATCCCACGCTGTACATTGATCCAAGTCACAGGTCTAGATTTCTGCTGCATCTCTCCCATTCACCATGTCCCAGTCAACACTTTTTGGTTCAGCTACTGAAGCAAATTCAGATTTTCTTTTTTATAATATGTACAGTCACTGACTGTTAACTCTGCTCTTTCTCACTCCTGTCTGAACTACACTCAGAGCTTTCACAGTTTTGAAAGCATTAGGAAATGCTCACCAAATAATGCCGGACTTCTGGTGCTTTCCTGGGAGCTCTCTCTATCAAATATCTCTGGGCAATGCAAAGCTAAGTTATAAATGTCATACTCTTTAGGCATATGATATTTATGTACTCCTCTGCACCAAAAAGGTGAACATTCTTTTGTGTAGAAATACTTTCAAACATACCATATCACAGTTAAAGTACAGATCCTACCATCTTTAAGTTGCAAATATTCAGTATTAATACATAATGTCCAACAATCTTGCTCTGATGTCCAAGTAGATCCTTTCTGGCCACAGCTGTAAAATATGTTTCATTGCTAATTTTTTAGAAATTTTTCAAGGAAATCTTAGTGCTAAAGAAACCCCCCCCCAGATCAGAGGATAGATGTGAAGAGAAGATTAATCTGACTGATTAATCTAAACTAAGAAAACTGGATGTTCCACAAAACAGAGGAAAAAATAAAAGTCTTCCACTGAGTAATGCAATAAATTGCCTAGAAGAGAGTGTGTGATAAGGCCAGCAGAGGTAACCTTCAGAAGTGTATCTCTCTCCCCACTATTGATGATGTTCACAAATTGCTGAATGTGCTCTTGCAGTTGGAGCAGGTTGGGTCCCGAAGGCAGGCACAAGCCCCCAGAAATCTTGTTATTTCAGATGTAAAACCACTCGTGTTTTTAAATGAGTGTACCATGGTTAGAACAAATACAGAATCATGAAAGAGATAATTACGAGCCATAAAGTAAGATAAAAATAAAATTAAAAATTACAGTAAATACTGGCCTTTTAATAAAATTTATATTGTCATAATAACTTTTATAGTTTAGACACAATTTATGAGAAAATACAGAAAATATGTATATTAAACTTGCAGCTAAACAGTAATGTGGTCTCAGTGCCAAATGCCACTTCTTTATCTCTGGTTTCTTCAAATACACCATGATTCTGCTGGCATGCTGAATCATGTAATTTAAAGCTCTCTTCTTAACTATTTGCCTTTTGAGTATAAGTCCTGGTACTGCAACAAGTAGCAATTTCTTACTTTACTCATTTAGTATCTGGCTTATAAGCTAATGTTGACAATTTTGTTGCTTTCTATCATGCAAATAATAGGAATGCCACAGAGGTGATGAAATGATTAGAAGTAAATAAAATGATACATTTTATCATTTTTAGATCCAGGTATTACCATGTCCATGATCCCTTCTTGGGGCTTACACTAAATTTAAAATCCAAATGCAAGTAGTCTATGTTTACACGGTAGTTATAAGAAGGAATAACAAAAGGCATTTGGAGACCCATGAACACAAAACACACATAGAATAATAATGCCAGTTAAATGAGTCAGTTAGGATAACTTCACCATTTGTGTAGTCTTTATGTGTATGCTTCACTTTATTAAATTTATCTAAGGGTTATATTAGCAATTTGCTCACAAAGTACATAGATTCCGTATAAACACCTCCATACAGACAGCCTTTATAGTGCTCCTCTGGCAGAAAGTGGTGTTCATAGTCTGGGAGCTAAAAAGAACACAATATAGCAAAAAAAATTTCTTAGCACATTACTAGATCTCATATACTACTTTGTAGTTTGTCTCATGTACTTTGTAGCAGATTATTATTTTTGCAAATGTAGATAGGTACAATATGTAGGTAGAACATATTCATGGTTTATATTACTGGTAACTTTTGAAGACAGTGACCTAGACCTTCCTTATGTGTTCTAAGCATTCTATTTTATTTTTTTCCATACACTAGTTGATCTAATAATCTTCTAATATCTTTTCCATTAAAAATACCCAAAATATACAGAACATTGCTTAATTTTAAATAGTTCAGGAAGAGAAATGTGAAAAATGTGTGTGCTGTTGAAAACTACACTAGTTTTTCAAGCAGCAAAAATATCCATAATCAATACAGTATTTATGTCTGGAAACAGAACACAAACTTTTCCAGACAACTCTAGAATGATAATACAAAAGAAAATCCTCACTTGAAAGACTTCAGGTACAGAATATGTGATAGAAAAAGAACCATATTGATGGTAGATATTTATACGGATGTAATTTTTCCATGTCTAAATTCAAAAAATATTTAGTATTCCATTAAGATGAGACAACTACCAGAAAAACCCCTATTCTGATATTGTGACCTTTATTGTGATCAGATTTTGAAACAAAGACCTTATTTTTCACCTTAACTGAATAATCGAAGTAATGTAAAGATAAAACATTAAACTTGCTCTTTACTTTAAAATAGTAGATGTACTGGATATGTATTACATGCCTTTTGCATATGTTGTACACGTAAAAATCTCCAAGCAATAAATCATGTGCACATGTGCCTAATTTTGATGCATGCAGACAGACTCTAGAGGAGGCTGCAACAGAAGAAAATGGAACTTCCAAAATGGAGACAAATGGCAAGCAACTGTTTCTTCTCTTTAGGTGTTTTTGTTGTGATCTGAAAACATATCTCATTTGTTGTTCGTGGATAATTTTTACTTGTTCCAGATTTTCTGACTGTTTCTTTTTCTAAATCGAATATTGAAAGCAATAAGGAACTTGGAAAAAATAACAGACTGATTGGCAGCTGTTGCCTGGGCAAAATTTTCTGGTTGGATAATTTCACTAACACCTGGAGAGTAATGCTAGGGGACCAATTGGTGATATATGACTTACAGGTGATTTTGTTGCTGTTACAGCTGTGCTAAAATTTTCGTTTATTAGTATGACATTGAAGCTCTTGCAAGCTCTCAAAGAATACAGATGGCACATAGAAGGAATTTTTTGTTCAGGGACTAGGCATGGTGAGATGCTAGTGATGTCATAAATACACATTAAAAAAATAAAGTCTCACTGTGGAAACACACCTTGACTCAAAATTATTCTACCTATCGAAAGTGCTGGAAAAAATCAGACAGGAGAATTAAAATGCACAACTGTCAGTAAACAGCATTCTGACTAGGAGGAACCAATGCAAGAAGCACTCTGAATTGAGAACTAAGGAACTGCAGTTAATTTGAATGCTCTTGGAATATCTCCGCAAAAATCAGCCTCCGCAGTAAGAACTAATCTGAAAAACAATCTTGAAAGAGATTTTGACTAGACTGAATTATAATTAATTTTAGATTCAACAAAAATTCCATTCTGGCATTGTAGTTTCCATTTATGTTGTATCATCATAATTTCTTCAATATTACATCCTGGAAGTGGAAAAAAAATCAAGAAACTGAAAATTAAATAAATGGTTTTACTCTTTTATGTAATGCACCAAAATAACCAACAGACCAATTCGTACCCTCAAAAACAATAGTGCAAATGTTTCAGTATACACAGTAAGGTACACAAGCAACATGTAATTAATTCTTTGTGCTTGATGAAGAAAATACCTTTGTGAAAATGAACCTCAGGACTTTGGCAGTGAGAGTAGTAAGTGAAACCAATCTCCCTTCTAATAAGAAAAATAAGTGAGCAAGCTTGGTTTCAAAATTAAAAAAA
Organism: Sturnus vulgaris; assembly: GCF_052056855.1. Taxonomy (NCBI): domain Eukaryota; kingdom Metazoa; phylum Chordata; class Aves; order Passeriformes; family Sturnidae; genus Sturnus; species Sturnus vulgaris. Next base: position 21,280,482 of record NC_142283.1, read on the forward strand.
ACAACTCAGAAAACACATACAATATTAGGTTTCTTTTTTCCTCTATTGCATATAGTGGCAGTTTGTAGAGCAGTGTAGTAGCCTGTAAATTATTTATTTTCATCAGTGCTAAGAAATTTTACGCTCATTCTGACAAATATGCCTTTAGCCTTAGTAAACACATTTACTAAAAGTCTAGTACCTGGGGACAAGGAGAAAGCGGAATCTGAAACCACATGAGGATCAGCAAGGAAATGAAAACTTTCTGAGTTCCAGATCTTTACAGAACCTCTGGAGAGGGAGGAAAGGGGTGATGTAACTGATTAAAGAATGGTTTCATTTACTAAAACCAGCATAAAGAACCAGCAAATAAGCATGGACATTTTAGCCCCTGATGGTAAAGACTGTAAAAATTCTAAACAGTAAACAAATTTTCAAACAGAAATTAACTATTAGAAACAGGAAGAATAATGATTATGAAAATAAATGAGCAATATTTTAACATAAGCCCTAACATATCACATAATTTCTTATCACACTTTGGTAAAAAAATCCCAAACATTAAAATTCAGCAATTAGAGCAACATCTAGGTCAGGTCTTATGGATACATTAATCTTGGGGTTTTACAAAATTGAATTTCAAATGCTATAAGTTTAAAATTTCTGTGGAGGGATGATCCTTTTCCTCCTCTTTGTACTAATTAAGTTGGAGGTCGAGTTGTCTTGTTTCCTTGTGCAGTAAAATAATTATCAACCACCGAGACTTAAAATTCCAGAAAACCAGTTTCTGCTGAGCATTATAATACATGGCTTTTGTTTCATTTACATTTATGAATATGGACCTCTTTTTGCAGTTGTTTCTAAATAACCCACCACAGAAGAACACCCGTAGCCCTGATGTACAGTCTTAGTAAGACAGGCCTATGTTTCAACTTAAAAAGGTTTTGATTTTCTTCTTCAAAAATACTACCCAAATTCCTGCCTTTACAGAGCAGTCTAGGAAACTATTTCTTAACTGCTGCAGTTAAGAACTGTTAAGAAAACCCTTGGCTGCATTTCAATAACAGGAGCAAATGGGAAAAAGAAAAGAGGTACAGTGTATGGACTACATTTTGCAAATTAGTTTCCAAAATATCACTAAAGGTCGTTTGCATAACTTATTCCATCAGAATTGCCTCATCATGCATCACCATGAAGCTTGTGCTAAATTGATTTATGCACTTTAAGTATTAGAGAATCTTTTGCAGAATTTATTTCCTTTTCTTTTTCCACAGTAAATGTTCCTAGTGCTTTAGAAAAATATTAAAATCATTTCTATAAGATTATTCAAAAGAAATCAACAGTATCCATACAAACCAAATGAAGAAAATATTAAATTTATAGAAGAGAAATTTTTCCTTTGCATTAGTGAAAGGAGGTCAGAAATTGAACAGATATGAGCAGATATGGCTATGCCACTTTTTTACTTCCTTGTAATTTTTCAAGTGGTGCTCTTTTTGTAACAGCCTAGGTTGTGGGCCTATTTTGAATGGGAAAGAATCATGTAGCACTATCATATTTGATCTTTGGCCAATCCTTTGGATTTTTATTTTACTTACACTCACATGAAATAATTGTGAATAGATTTAACAGATTTAGTACATCAGTCCATCAATAAATAAGTAGATAAATGAAATTATAATTTTACATGAAATGTTGAAGATTCAATTCTTCAAGTATTTTAAAATTGTCTGTTATCACTCTAGCCTGTCTTTTTCAGGCCTCTTCTCTCAGTCTGGACTCAAATGCTGTATCTGATTAAGCTGGATCAAGAAATGGTCTGGTGAAAGAGCCCTGGCTTAAGTATTGCTATTTCTCACTTGTGATTTCTGGCTCCTGCTGCTGCTGTATGTAGTCCCTTTATGCTGTTGGAGGCTAGGAAACTGATGGAATGGAAACACTCCTTTTCTTTTCTTCTTTCTATTTTTCCCCTTTTCTATCCAGATCTCTGTTACCCCTAAAGCTATCTGACCGTCAGTGTCCCGAAAATGGTTATATGGGAGGAGACAAAAAGCAGAAAAGGTAGGTATATCCCAAGGTAGGAGTGCTGTTGGACATGGACCTTCACCCTGAGATTTGAGACTGGAGAAGTCACCACCATCTCCTTCTGTGTTTACTGAACTTGTCACATGGGTCCTTGGCTGCATCTAGAGATGGAGGTTTCCAAATTCCCACTGATCTTAGGTCCTGAGTGATCTACTGCTTCTGTTTGCAGGTGTTAAATATTCATGGCTTTGGTCCTAGCTAGAGGCAACTTGAGTTACTGAAGGCTGAAAGCAGATGGTATTGCAAGTTTGGCAGCTAAAAAGAGAGGCACGTAAAGTGAGTGAATGAATTTCAAAAAAGAGTCATGACTCACCACATGCTATTCTTGTGAATGATGAATAAAACAGTGCCCTTGAGCTTAAGAGCTGCTTTTAAATTATTTTAAAACACTATACCCCTTTGGCAGCATTTATTTCCCCTTTTCTTAAAAGAATTGTTGTGCAGTTTTGAAAATATTGGCAAGTGTGACTGGTCTTCTTTTCTTTGTCTCAGTTAAGAACGAAACATATGCATTGAAAGAAAAAGAAAATAGAATATTGTGCCAAAATTATTTCCTTGAAAAAACCTGAAAGTTAAAAATGTCTTGCTTAAAGTAGTCTCAAGTCTGAGAAGGTACACGCTTTTTGTAATGGTACTCACATCATAACCCACAGAAATTAATTTCAGTTTCTTATGTTCACGATCCCATTTTAATAATAGAATTACACTGAAAAATGTGTTTGGAAGACCATACAACTGATACTGCTTTTGTAACATGGTCTGAGCTTCTAATCCTTCAAAGAAAAAATTAAAAATACTTTTTTTGTACAGTGCTGAGGTACACAACTGTAAAAACACTTTTCTATTCTCATATATGTGACCTCAAAGTAATATTAGTCATTCTATTTGTGTCGCTGATTTTTTTCAGGATCACTGACAAGGCTCTAAATAACTCAAATTTACTCAAAAAAAAAAAAAAAAAAAAGAGCTTTTTCTTTTCCCCCCCTTATCTATTTGTCAGGAAGACTACTAAAGCAAACATTAAATGATGTTTCAGATTTCTTATGTGATTACAACAGATTAAAATCAAATATAAAGATAGAAGATTTTAAGCAGTAATTCAATGAAGAACACTGATATTTAATTCTATATTGGGGTAATTAGAATATTGTGATTGTCTTCTAAGCAAGATCAGCTAACTCTTTGCCATAATTAGTTTAAAAGGATATTTTTCAGTTTTAGAATTCCTAGAAGAAAGATTTCGAGACTGACAGTCAAAGTTTTAATTTTTTTCTTTTCCTTAGCCCCAGTATCACATATGGTGACAAGGGATGATGGTGCTCTGAGACATCAGTGTTTACCCCTGCTCCTGCATTCACAGTGACTGTGGTGGGGAACTGCAAGAATGGCAGAATATGGTGCAAGGTGGGCTATTAGGTAAGAAAGATGTGACACTTTTTCTCTTAGCTGACTAGTTATAAAGGCCTTGAATAGTCTGAACACTTGTTTAAATCAATATGGTTTGGTTTTGAGGTTTTGTTTTATTTGTTTGGTTGCTTTTTATGCTAGTTGGGTTTTTGTTTTGTATTGTTTTGAATAAAGCAAGACCTAAGGAAAGCATTGCACAGTGATCTGTACCTGCGACTTACAAATTTTGTTTTCTGGTTGCTGACTCTGTATGTGGAGGGAGCAGAAAACATTCATAAAGAAGAAAGTCTCCCTGAATCCTCAGAACAAGCCCCTTGGAAAACCATAGCTTAAAGATAAGAAATGGCTTGTGAAATAATGAATACAAAAAGGAATCCAGCTTCCCCCCTCTTTGTAGACCTTCTTATCTATCTTCAATATTAGTGGCTCATTTTCTTTTAGTATCCATAGCCCAGCTTTGAATGTGAAATCCCTCGGGGACTGGTTAGAATGTAGCATTCCCTTGGTGCAAACTGTAAAACTCTCAAGAGATATAAAAACCCCTGTAAAACAATAACTATTGTATATGCTAGACAGGATGCCTTAATAGAATAACGATGGATTTGTGCCTTTCTGCATATCCCGCTGGTCTGAGAGCTCACCACGAGCCAAAATTCTATCTGGGCAAGGCTCGGGAACGTGCTCTGTCACTGAGGGCTGCAGAAGCAGTCTCAGGGATCCCAAAGGGACCCCAAAACCCAACCAGCGACATCTGTATGCTGGCCTAGAAAAATGATTCATACAAATCCATAGATAATAATTCTCACTATTATTATACTGCATATATACAAAGTAATAGCTGTTTACCTTGAAATTAGTTTCTTCAAAAATTTTTTTAAAAACTATGAAAAGTTGGCATATTTTATAAATGTGGGGGGTTTTGTTTGTTTGTTTGCTTTGTTTGTTTTGTTTATATCTGCAAGAATTGATGCAACCTCTCTAGGACTAAAAGCTAGATTTAATATTGTGACCTGCATATTGTGATCTAATTAGTGGTGCAGAGAATGCCAGAAACCTTACTGCATTTGACAAAGACAAGATTCTTGTAATGGAACAAATAGTGCCAAATAGTGCCATAAATTTCATGTTTATTTCCTAGAGGCTAAATGGAAAACCATAAAAACAGCCGAACTGCACCTAACCAGAGATTAATTTATTCATGGTAGTTGACTTCACCAGTGGCCACAAGGAGAAGTCATAAATGCAACTCAGGAAGTGTGTGCAATATATTCCAGATCTCTTTTACTTTCAGCACAGTAGATTTCCTCCTCTAAATGTAAGTCATGTCTCTTTGATAATCAAATGCAAGGTATATTTCCAAGTGTTTATCAAATTTCTCAACTTTGGCACACGTAATATCTTTTACTTCAAATTTCATGGCTTCTGTGTGAAAAACTCTTGGATTTTTATTATTTTGAGCCTGACTGCCAGATGACATGTCTTGGTGATCATAGTTATTCTGTTGACTGCTTCTATGACCCTAGGGAGTTGAGTGGTTTTTGCATAAATTTTTATTTAGCTTTGCTCAGATATAAGCAGAAAGAATCTCAAGCTTTAGATGTTTTTCATTCTACCTTTCTTTCTTATTTTTTTCCTAGCTAATGACCAGGTAACATTTTTTAGCTCAGCAAAGCAAACTGTGAAGAAAGCTAATGACTCACACAGATGTTTTTGTGAGGAATTAAAATCTCAGGTTTATATAACTGGAAATAAATACGACACAAGAAATACAAATTATTCTTCTCTATAGTTATGGCTTTCCTCTGACAAATTATTCTTCCACTATAGTTATGGGTTAGGAACACTAAATATTTATTTCATCATTTCAGGAAAAGCATTTTAAATTAAAAATAAGAATCAATAGTGCATTTGTGAAGTTATCAGCCTATGTATTCTTTTTTGCCAAGATTCTTCCAATCTAATCACCTTCTTTTAAAAAAGGTTTTGTTGGTAATCCTCCCTCAGTGTTACTAGCTGAGTATTACCCCCTGAGATCCTCAAAATCTTGGGCTAATAGACAAATGAAGACCTCAGCAGTTTGTTTTAGTCTTATGGATAAACAACTCTTTTTGACAGTTCAAACTCCTGGGAAAAAATCGAACATGTTGGAAAAAATAATTTTTCTGGGAAAATCCACAAATATTTCTAGTTCCCCCTGATTTAAAAGGAGCCCAGATTAAAAATGTGAAGACATGGACATCTTGGCTATTATACTGGCAGTCACTGTGAAACCTAAGTATGATACAAATATTGAATTGAGATGAATTTCTTTTGGTTTAAATAATAGAGATTCTATGCTTTCATATTTCTGATACAGTCCCATATTCCATCTATTAGCATAATATGCAGACACTATATAATCAGTGCACTGTATAGACAATGGGAGTCTTCTGTAAAATCCGATAATTTTTTTTTCTGGTGCTTACTAGTACACAGAACAAAAATTATACCTATATAAGGGAAGATAGTGAAAACTCTGTTAATTTTTATTTCCTGGAAGAACTCATCTAGAGCTTGCTAGGAAGTCTTGTGTCCCAGATAGCAGGTCTTCAGTCTGCCTGTATAAAATATAGTTGCCATGGATAGAGTACACTGAAATAATAAATTTCATCCCAAGATATTAGGGAGTCTTCATATGAGCTGAGTCACGAAAGAAAAAATAGTACTTCATTTCTCTTGACTGATTCTCTAAAAATGTTGGCAAGTTTTGGTTTTCCTGTGTGAAATTTTGAATAGTTGGAACATTTGACCATTAAAAACATAGAGCAGAAATGACTGATCAGTTCTGTTTGTGTGATTATTGACAATTCAGCCCTTGCTTTCCTCCTCTGCTGGACTGAAATAGCTAATTAGGGGGAAATCACTCTGTTTATGCCAAAGATTTCTTGACTGTGTTGGAATAATCATCTATACTTTGGAATGATCATCCATATTTCACACCATGTATAGAAATGTGAAAGGACCGTAAAAAGTTTTCACTAAGTAGTTAGTGGATTTAGGTTTTACAGCTTTTTATTTTTCTCTTTCTGCAATGTATGCCACTTTACATTTACATGATACTGTATTTTGTGGTAATACTATAAATATAGTGACACTTGAACATTTTTATTAATTTAAACAACAAATGATGAGGTTTTTTTTTAAAAAAACCAAACATCAAAATAATTTTGTGGCATTATAACTTTCACCCATCTTAAAAACAAGGGAAGTTTTAGCACTAAATATACCCTCACAGTGTGCCAGTTCCACTTGAAGATCATGCTTTACAAGTCTCATTTTGCTCAGTGGAATCGATTTCTTGAAAAATTAAGTCTTAAAATATTCAGTATGTTTCAGACCTGTCTGGGGAAAAAATCTTATGTCTGTCAGATAGCCACAATTTTTGCATTGACCGTAAATTTTTCACCACTTTAGAGTAGAACAGCCGAACTACCTCAAGAGCTATCAAAGGCAAGTGGGGAAGAACAGCTTGTGGTCTGCATTCATACTGTGCATATACAACTGAGCAGTGCACAGCACTTGGATGGGCTATGGTGTGTCTGTGGCATCTCCTTTGGGATTACAAAGCTGACGATATGATGTAAATTCAAAGATTATCTGAGATATGCTTTAGGAGTACGGTGCTGTAGATAATTTTCTGTATTTGCTTTCAGGAAGTTGACAGAGAGCATCTCAAACTGCCATCTGTGTAACAGCATGATAAATATATATAGACTGTAAATATCTCCATTATAACAGATATAATTGATAGAAAATAGAAATACTCAAAGAAGGTCTTTATTGTTTCTTTGGGTTAGAAATTACATGCTCCATTTGTACTTCTGCAGAAACAGAATAATTTAAAATAAGAGTGTCTGTGTGAGGCCTTTCAATTTCAGAACTGCAGGAGTGTACCTGAAACACTCACTGACAGACTAGTTTTCAATTAATTTGTTAACTGGCTGTTTCCATGGCTTTGCAGTTATGTACAATGATATTTGGATGTATCTTCTATATAAACAGAGAAATCAAGCCACACATGATGAAGAAAAACTTGTATGATTACAACATTCTGTTACTCCCAGATGGAAGAAACAAAAAAAGCTGTGGTGCCTTTATCTTATTCTTTGAAAGAAAATTACAAAACTGCATTACCTGTTCTCTAATGGCTATAGTTTTTATTTATATTCTTAATTGCCATTCGCAGTTCAACATATAATCTTTATTTAACACTATTTCATCTTCTTCTGTCATGATATTGAGCGATAACTTAACTTTGGACTCAAACATAAATGTGTCTATGCTTTGCCTTTAGTTTTATTCATTATCAGCATGTGCTAGTATTAATACTCTTTTACTCCTAGAATTCAGTATTTTACATCTTCCCGCTTCCATCTTGTATTAAAAATATTGTTAAGATATAGGCAAATCTTTTAAAAATGCATTAATACTGTCAAAGAAGATCTAGCTAGAACATGGTAGTATTTATCTTGCTTAGTATTTGCAGAATAAAATGTATATTCATAGGAGTAAAGTGTTTATCAATGGATATGTCTGAGGAAAGACTGACTTACAGAACTGTTATATCTGTTCTGGAGATGTATTATTTTTATTATGAAAATGGAATGTTGCCGAAGAAGACTAATCTACTAAGTACTTTGGAAAAAAATATTAATCCTGATTTTTCTGTAATAAAATAGTATAGTGTTAGTATCAACACTGTGTAAACCTTCTGTTATTGCTGAGCCAGATGCAGAATCAGATGATACTGACCCATTTGCATCTCATAGGAATTGCTGTCACATCACAACTATATTTATATATAAGGTAGAAAATATTAATGCCAACAGGAACATATAAATAAAACAATAAGACAAATTGTGCTTTTAATAGATCAGACAAGTCACCATTCTTCAAGGATATGTTCACATAATTCTATAAGAAAAAGGCTGTAGGGGTAAAAAACATTTCAATCTCCAAAATCGGAGAACTTTAAAAGACATAACTGTGCGTTTATCTTACTCGTCAGACAAAACATTAAAAATAGGTAACGGAATTTGTTCACAGTTTGATAAAACAAACAAAAAAAATCCCCAGTATGAAGTAACAACACCAACAAAAAAGCACATTCTCCTGAGGTCTTCAGGAACTTTTAAGTCTCTTAAATCTACAAAACGCTTCACATTGCGAGGAGGTAGAAATTTAACAAAATTGTTCTCTTTGATAGATTTTTGAATAGAAGAGTGGGAGATGGGTACAAAAATCAAGGCAAGAAGAGAAGATTATTTTAAATCAAATTTCTGTGTTGACTCTTAAGTTCTCTTTTCTAAACTGAGAGTCATATGAAACACAGACATTTTGTATGTGTTACAAAACAAAATATTTCAATGTGTACAACTAATTAAAAGACTTACTCTTCAATGGTAAAAAAAATCTTCCTCAAGAGGGAAATTTTATTTTAATACTGAGAAAAACGTCTTTCTGATGTAGTATTTAAATTTAAGCTAATAGCAACAGCAAGTTATTCTCTCACTTATTCTATTGATACAATCTCATCTCCAAGCAAAAAGTCAATGGTTGCTTCCAAACATTTGATGATGAGGCAGAAATCCATGCTCTGTGATTTGGTTTAGTCTTATGCTGATCCATATTTTAAACTTTGCTTCCATGACTGTGACAAAAAGTTCCCTGGTTCAGTTTCAGACTGAAAAGTACACATTTCAGCATGGTTCAAACTGCTAGAACCCCTCAAAGGTTTAGCTTTGAGCTGCTGTCAGTTAAGCTTTAATGGAAGCACAAAGCACAGATTAGCATTTTTAACATAGAGAAGAAAATGAAGGAATCCCAAAGTGCTACGTGTGATTCCACATTTTAAAATTGTGTTGCATGCTGGTTCCAGTCCTACTTTATTTAGATTACCACCAAGTAATTGGGTGTGCTCTAAAAGCTTACTTGTGGATAAAGGTACCTCACTTGTGAGCATAGGTATGGTATAAGGATCATACATGCCAGACCTAAAACAAAGGATTCTAATCCTTAGGTATGTAGTATAGATACTCAATATTTACTTGTCTCTTTGTAAATGGCAAAGTCAAAATCTCTGTTCTGAAGTGCTGTACTGCCACATTTTGAACACTCTATCTTCAATTTTTGTAATTGCAAACTCAATGGAATCCAGTACTCTGAGTATATTTTAACAAAAAACATCAACCAACAAAACAAAACAAAAAAAACCTTGAAACAAAACACAAAAAAGAAACAAATAAAAATTAAGAACATGAAAATGAGAATTCAGAAAGGAAACAAATCCAAGAGGCAGGTATTCCCAAATTTGGATGCAGACGTTTAGTATATGCAAAGTCTGAAGGCTGAAGATGGGATTTGAAAAATTCTACACATTTGAAAGAACGAGAATAACTGAAGGAAAAAAAAAACTCTTAAGGAACTGCAAAATAAAACAGTATGTTTGTTTTTGTGTCCTATTTCCAGGAGATTAAGATCCGATCTTTACAGGGATTCAGAGATTAGATGTGCTAGAATCATATATGTTTACCATGTTAATAACTAGACATTATACCTCTCAGTTTATACCTGTGTAAGTCTTTGGATATTACAAAGGAGAGCTTCTGAATTTAGAATCTAATTTAGTTACTAAGTATTGGAAGTTGAAGATGTCACACCGAATGTTTGCCTAAACAAAGGTATATAGGGGAGGAGCAGGAAACTCCAAACATTAAAGTTGTGAATGAACCCACGAACTAGTAATATAAAACGTTTACAAGAATGATATTTTAAAAACCACTATTGGCAGTGTTAAATAAAAGTATTGAGTGTAATGGCTCAGATTATTATGAAGACCAACTGCCATTTAGAGTATGCACGCTTCTAAAATCTGTCAAAGAAAGCAGAATGTGCTTTTGGAATTAGTGCTCAGAGCTGACAGGACATGGTGAAACCCTTAATCATTTCCTTACATAACCCAGCAGGATTATCACGTGTGCAGACATTACATTCCCTTGAATCTGGGGTCATGGCAAGGTTTAAACCAAAATGTGATTACCTAAATGTACAAGATGTACTGTAAATCCCAGTTTAAGCAGTCCCCTTGGTACAATATTGCTAGTGAAAGCTTTTGAATAGCCAGCTTGAATTACTTCATCTGATAATCAGAACTGAATCTATGAATTACTGTGTGCTTGCTTGGTGGCTGCATGATTTTGCTCTCACAAGAGCTGTTGGCTATCAGAGAATATAAGTATTTTTTTATCAGTTCAAACCACAGTTTTTAATTCTTAGCAGTCAAAAGAGATACTGCATTCTGAAGATGACAGGAGAAATGTGGGGGTGAAGAAGCCTTTCACACATAGTACCATTTTGCCACATTTTCCTTAAAAAGGTAGAAAGAAAGTGATTTTAAAATATGTGAAAACTATGGGGTTATCTATTGAAGAACTTCTGGCAAACCCTACTTCAGCTAAGGCCTGAGGTGTTCAGAGGTGAAAGGAGATAAACATTTTTGGAAGAAATAGCAGAGCATACCTTGGATATTTTGTTTCACTGCCATTGTGTACATGTGGGCTCTAAAAGACATCTTGTGCTAAAAACACTTGAAATGTTCAAAATTCAAGGTTCATGCACCAGAGTGACTAATGAATGCAGTGACCATCTAGAATACAGCATAGCATATTTTGCACTGTGTATTCATATGCCTTCTGTCCTCTGTAAATCTTCTCTATCTCATTAGTAACCAGATAAATCAGGTATTTATGAAGATTTGGTAGGCAGCCTTTCAGAGTGCAGTTTGTGTCTCTGATGTTATTATGAAAGAGTTTAGCTAGTACTCATGTTATAAATTCATGAACTGTATGAGTTCCCTCCAGCCTTTTGGAAAATAGTGTGAAAAAACTGTTGTATGCTTTCCTTTACAGGTAGAGTTTTTCACAGAGACTTGGACTTTGAGTGAAGTTCCCATGTGAACTATTTCATTAGTGACATGGATATGACAAAATCGTCAGATAATGTAAACTGTTAAATCCAAAGAAAGCAGAAGAAACTCAAACCCATAGCACCAATGTGATAGATAACCTGTTTCAAATAATGATAGAAAATGGTAAAACAGAAGAGTCAATGCCTCAGGTATTAACAGAACTGAAGTGTAATCTGAACATTCTCTCAGGCTGAGCATCAGGTACCCTGCTTCAAGTTTCTTTTTGAGCTGGCATATCTCTCTCTTGATTATGATATCTGAATGACCCATATGCATTTACCCAACTTAGATTTCTGGTTACACCAGCAAAAGCTATTTTGTACATGAGTTGAGCTGACTAGTGAGAATTTGTTTCTGGGCTTTATCTTTAAAGTTTTTCTTTTGCTCAGATTTAGCCCATTACTCATAATTATGCACTTCTGACTGCCTAAAATAATCTCCTCTCTCCTTGATTCTATCCCTTCAATTACTTAATCAAGTTTTGCACAGCTGTGATTTAATTAAGTTATATGTTTTTTCTTATTTTAACTCCCCTGATATTTCTTCTCATTCTTAAGTGAATTTCCTTAGAAAAGAGGCAAAACCAGAAGGATAAATAATGCCTTAAATACTTTAGTATTTTGTTTTAAGTGAAGTCTCTAGCTCAAGCTTGTTTGGTTTCTGAACTCTTTCAATTGAGCCCATGCCTAGGAAGGTTTGCCTTTGCTCTACTTCTTCAACTGGGATAAGGTACAAGTTCTCTGACTTGGAGGAGAACTTGGAGTGTTTGGTTCCGTGTGGCCCTTGCCCAGCAATTAAATCAGACATACCATGAATTTAGCCAGACTTTTTGCCAGAGTGACTTGTGGTCTCAGTCTACAAAATAATATAAAGTTTGCAGAGAGACGTGCTGTGGGCTGCCTTCTGCATGCAAGACCCAATATCATGAAAGATTTGTCAGCAAGGTTTGGCCCTTGCACCCTCCAAATACAGACAGACATTTGGTCTCTCTGTGGTTCATTAGCTACGTCACAAATTTATATCAGTTTATAATCTGAATTTGTGAACACTATCTATATATGCTCCGCATAGCTGGATAGAAAAGAATTTTTTATTTCAACTATATCTACATGTTAGTAAAGGAAGGCACAAAACAAAACTCAATCAAATATAAATATTATTCATTCAACAACTTCAAATGGAGACTAGAGGCTAGAGAGTGTCTGCAGGTTGGATATATATATTTGAAAGGATAAGCTTCTGAAAATTTAAGCAGTTACTAATCACTCTGACTTTCCCATCCCTCATTTCATCTGCTGGCTCCATAGAAACTTCCTGATTTAGTAGTCCTCCAGTTAAAGACCCACGGAAGTCTACCTTCCAACAGCTAAAACCATCAGAGCAGATACCCAGACATCATTTTTGTCTCCATTGTAATCCTGATAATTTATCTTTTTCTGGCATGGCCACAGCCCTAAGGCTGTAAATGTATGAGAAGGACAGGAGGCATGAGGAACTAGCCATTGCAGCTCAGTTGGAGGAAATTATTTGGATTGCATTTGGAAGAGTCTAATATACAGCTGTCACAAACCATCATCTTAACCACACCAGAAACACAGCATCTCTGAGGAAAATAGCAGCTTGTTTCCATAATTTCATCTTCCATTTCATTAAAGAAGACTTTTTTTTTTCCTGTGTACTTGTAGTATCAGTGTATAAAAATGATACTTAAAACTCACTGGGTTCTTGGTGTAAAAAAAAGTACGAACATAAATATAGGAATATATAGACTCGCCCATATTTATCAATTTACTTGCTGTATTTTTCATCATCCAAGAAAAAGAGAAAAAGGAAAGTGTATAAGTATATCCTACTAGAGACTTTTTTTTTCCCAAAAGAAGTTGTATCTTCAAAACTTTATGTCTGGAATTAATATCCCCTCATTTTCTTCCTGGGGACCATAAAATATTCTCCAGAAATTAATTTCAAAGACTAATTTCCCTAAGAAATTTGGCTCCTGCTAAGTGTTTATAGTGTCAGTGTCTAACCCAAGACACTGATCTTATGTCCACAGCAGCAGTATAATAGCCTGTAAATTTACTGGATTTTAATTCGTTTTTGCACCTGATCTTAATGGATGAGTAATTTCTAACTCTGCATCACTCACGTTAATATGAATTTGAGCGAGTAAACCAAAACGGAGCTACAATAGCAGGGAAAAGCTTCATAAGCTTTATATGGCTTACCTCTCCCAGGAAGTATGAGTGTATAATTTTGACTTTTGTGTAAATGATGAGAGATATGTGTGTTAAGTTCCTGGGGTGATTAATGTATGCATATTAAGTTACATCAAGATGGACAGGGCCTCGGCATAAAAGAATTAACACACTGCAAGAGAAAGAGAGTTTAAGTCACATTTTTTTTCTTGTTCTGCAGTCTGTCTTTATTAGGAGATGAACTGCAATTTGGATCTAAGACAGAAGTGTTTACATTAACTAAGAACTAAGAAACTTCTGCTAGCTTTATTACTACAATTAAAAAGTTAAATATCTTTTCAAACAACGAGAGTTTATTCATAGAATAGTAACAAAAGTATATGTGAATTTCAGTGGTAGTTTTGTATAAATGATTTAGCAACTTTACTTATCTCTTGCATTGCTGCTAAATTTCAATGTGTTTTTTGAACTATCAATATTTAATTAACCAGAAATCAAGACACCTTTTAAAATGCAAATTAAATACTTGAGATCTACTCTGGACTTGGAAAATGAATGGTAGGATTTTAAAGGTGTGTGCATCTCTCCCTTAATTTTTGAGGCTTTGGATATATAGTACATAAAAGCACCATTTCAGCTATCAGTGTTAGCTGCTGAAATATAGACTTGTCAATATTATTTTAGCCTTTGCATTTTTGGAAGGTTATTCTCCTGCCTTTCAGAATGCCTGTTCCTAAGTGTTCAAACTTCCAAAATTATCTTTAGCATCCGTGCAGTTATTTTTTGAACTTTCTGTAGTATAGTTGTTTCCAAAATGAAACCAAAAACATTTCAAGCAAAACCTCATACATGAATTTAAGCATGAAAACTTTATTTCCAGGGAAAATCTGCAAAGGAATTCTGCTTCTGCAATGACCTTTACTTTTAGGGTGTTTCACCATAAAGAGTGCTGTATTTGACATGATTCAATGCTCATCCAGTTAGACTGACAATTTGTTCGTTCAAACTAAGAGTTGTACTGTCTCCAAAACTTTGTGTTAACCACACTGTAGTACCTACTTTCTTTCGGATTAGGATCACAGAATTTTTAATACCCAATCCTAATGAATATTTCATTCATAGTTAGAGTTACAGTGACACAAAAGTTACTTTGACTAAATACTATAAATGGAACTGTATGTTCATTCAGCAGTTTCTATTGAATCTCAGGGTTTGCCAAAGATTCAAAACTGGATCATCATCAGTAGAATTTTCTTACTTTACCACTGTGAGTCATAAACTTGGATCTAGTCTTATGGTTTAAAATGATGGCTTGTTATTTGAATGATATGTGTAGGATATTTGAAATAACTTGAAAATGCCATTTTATTAACTAATTTGAAATATGCTTGCTTATATCTGCTACCTGGTACAAAAATATGTTCAATTTTTAGCTAGGAATTAAACTCCAGAGGCAAAGAATCTCTACTCTGATTGAGCAGTTACCAAAATACTGAAAAGGATGCTATTAATGTATTTGTACTCTTAGCAAAGTATAAAAGAGACAATAATTCACAAACAGGGATAAAGCTGAATTTTCAAGAAATTAAGTAAGTTAGAAGATCAAAGGAAGAGGTTAAAGAAGAGCACTCAGAAGAAGTGAATCCCACTGAGACTGAAGCTAATAGAGAGAGTAAAACTCAGGGGATCCCAGAGTAGCAGCTGCTGCCAAAAATTCACTACTATAACTGAAAGAAAATCTCTACCTCTAAAGTGAAACATTTGTGTTTTGTTTGCTTGTCTTTTTATTTCGACCATTAATCCATAGGCATTCCTAATATAAAAGGTAAGTTTTGATACTCCATAGACGAGAATACTTCTAAAAAAGCCACCAGGATTTTTTTGTACATTTACAATTACTATGTCTAACCATTGATTCAACTTTTTAAAAAATTAAAATTGTTAGAAAGAATAAGTTACATGGGAAATTTATTCTCACTGAATATTTTGAGTATAGGAATTTACAGCTCTATTAGTTACTTCAAGAAGTACCAAAAATATGACTGCTCTTCAAATAAATAAAAAATATTATGAAGTTCCCCATATCTTGGAACTATTAATCAATGAATATAATAGGAATTAGTAGATTTGGTGACCTCTAGTATAGGGTGTTTTGCACAGGAAAAGCAATCAAATACAGCTGTCATATGTAGGCTTTACATTATTTGATAACTAGAATGATCCAAATATCTTCATTTTCTAGATGCCACTTAATTGGAAATTCTGAAAAACTGACAAGAAATGGCTCATCATCTATGATTCTCCTAGGATCAGACCATGAAAATTATTTGCAATATAGGAACAGCAGAATTAGCCTGTACTTTACTCATGTCTATTTGCAGGTGACATATCTTTTCTGCTGTATTTTTTGTTGTTGTTTGTTTGCTTTGTTTTGTTTATTTCTCCTTCTCTCCCTCTAATTGTTTTAACATTGGGAGAGCTAGTCATCCTGGTCATCCCTCTTTCTTCAAGTCATTTGTTTTGAATTTGTGACTTGCCAGCATTTGAAGTCCATGACTACAGCCCTCCAGTGACACAGAGTTAAAATACACTTTTATTTGCATGGCAGCTGTTACCAAGAGAACCAAAACTGAACAGAAAGACCTCCCACCAATCTCCCATGTTCTGCTGTCCCTGCTGCACTATTTAGGAGCTGTACCATTTAGTTCCCAACAGAGACATGTTCGGGTGTCCAGGGAAGAAGGAATATGCTTGGACTTCAGGTGGAAGCACATTTTATCTTTTCAGCTTCTGTGGGATTTTCACAGAATTTCCTTAAATCCCCTATGGCTTCAAATTTCTCCACTGACCTTCATCCCAGACTAAGTGTCTGATAGTGATAAACTGCAACATGGTGACCATTTTTTTCCCCTCTGTCTGTTACCCATTGAAAATTTTTATTCACCTGCTGCCTTAACTAAACCTTGAAATATTTGCAAGGCCTAATTCTATAATTTTTCATGATGACAGACAATAAAATTATGCTCTCACCCATTGATCAGCTTTGACTATTGAGTGATATTTAGGCTTAAAACCCTTTTCAGGTCCTGTGTCCTGACATAGCTAAATCATTCTGTTTCTGTTGGCTATTATCTGAAATAGACCCTTTTCATTCCCTGTGCCCAGACATAAAACTTGAGAAAGTTCACAGCTTCTTTTGTCTTGATCCTTTACTCTGGGGAAGGCAAATGCAATCATTCTGTGCTCTGCTGTGCTGCACAAAAGATAAGATGCTTTTAATCACCTTCAGACAAAATAGAGACAAGCTTCACCCTATACATAATCTTTTTCTTCTTATCAGTCTACTTTCCCCCAGGTGTTAGTTTTTCCGAGTCATCTCCATTCTTTCTTGCAAATAACTCATCGTTCCTGGGAGTACTCCCTGCAAACATCTGTAATGATTCCTCATTATCTTTTGTTAGGTCCAGGTCTGCTGCAGTGCTTGTGAAAGGCATCCTGAACAGGAGTATGTTGAGTCTACTATCTGTTATACTGAAATATATGTTTTCCTTGTTGCCAGTACTTTCTGATTAGACTACATTTACCTTTTCTCTCTCATTTCACACTTGAAGAGTCGTCTTAGTGGAAGAAAACCCACGATTTTTATTTTCCTCTGGAGTTTGACTCTGTTCCCTACATAATGATTATGAATAAGAAGTAGTACCCCATTGACTTAAAAATGCCTTAAGATGAATGAGATTGCTTCCATTGGTTAAAGAAATATTTTTTTATTGCACAGCTCTCTGTAAGAAACTTGTAAGACATAGTAATTTAGGAAATGAGAGGCATATATGGTATTCCATAGTAGCCTGTACACTCTTAATTCGAAGTAGAGCAAGCACTGGCAGGAAACATGTGCCAGGCCGCTCAGTTAATATGTTGGCTTCTGAAGGCTGAAGAGCTCATTTTGGAGCAGAGAACCACAGACAGCCAGGTAACTTCAGCTCCAGCATCATATGCAGTCTTTTTGAAAGCATCTGTCTGATAGCAGTGTAGCACCGAGCTGTGATACAACATAACTGGTGCCACAGAGAGAACCTTCTGGTCTCTTGGCACTGTGAGATCTTATTAACTAATTCTATCATCTCACAGCAGCTGCCTGTTGAGGCACTCATTGGCAGTCTTTGTAACCATGCACATTCTTTTATCTTACAGCTGAGACTGACAGAAGTAGGTGTCCTACTTTTCCTGGGGTTTTTCAAACGAATTCTTTTTTTTTAATTCTTAGGAACTGTCTGGTCTCCACATTCTTAATCTATTTATCCCCTGGGAAACAAATTTTATATTAAAAGAATTTTACATTATTTTGAAATTAGGGAAAATCTAGTGTTTTCACTGTCAAAGGTATTTTTTCTGTGTTATTTCCTCTGGCTCTGAGCTCTGGGTTGAAAAACAGAGATTTTCTTCCATTTTCAATCTTTTTCAGAAGTAGTGTTTTTAATTGAGGATATTTCTCATACCTACTCTTTTGTTAAAACCTTCCTTATATTTTATTTATTTACAGTGTCTCTGAGTACAAAGCCTCTGAGTTGAATAAGAGCTCTTTGCCATCTTCTTTATGCTGCTTTTTAAACTCAAAGCTTTATAACAGTCTGTTTCATATTTTGGGGTTTTTTTCATAAATTTATCTTTTTGTTTATTCTATTTAAAATTTTTTAAACAAAATTTATATAATTTTTTTCTTTTTTTAAAATTCATTATTAAGGTTTCCAGTAATATGAAAAACAATATTATATTATTTCTCAAGAACACAGTTATTTCTCAAGAAGTCCAGAAAGAAGTTTGAAAAGTGTTTGGATGGTAGGAGTTGATATTATTAAGTAAGGTGTAAAACTAAATATTAAACACAGGAAAAAAGCAAGGCAGAAAATACCAAGTGCTCAGACTGGAATCCAGAAGACATAAATGAAGTAAAGAAGTGAGGCAAAACAGTCCTCCACTCAGGATGCAATACCATGGCAAGGTGTGTTTAACTCCCTGGTAGTTTTCCTCTGAGAGGTTCACAGACACTTTTGTAAAAATAAACATGTTTGTGAATCACCCTTGAATTTTGTTGTGGAAGTCGTCTGTGTGTATACATTAGCAGCAAAGACATTTCTCAGGTGCTCAGGCTGCCTGTGGTTTGCACAGTGCCTGTGCCATCAAGAGATGAGGCCTCGTGGGTCTCAGGGTATGGTGGAGATCAGCCTCCTGTTCTTATCTCTGCTCCAGGATGAAGAACATGACACAACACCAGCAGTTTGTGCTGTGTCTGTACCTGAAAAAGGAGCTGTGAGTGGGACTTGAGGGTAGCAAGGTGTTGGATGTTCCTCAGTTAGGCCAACAGCTATTTCCAATTTCCAGTCACCACTGGTAGCATTTTAAAATATTTTCTGCTTTTCTACATTATTTTGGCCTGTGATTTCCTGTAAGACTGAGTCTTTCTTGTAAATACCCTGTTAATATCTTCCTTTGAACTGTCTTTGATGGAATACCTATGAAAACTTGATGACAGAAATCATAGAGAATACACATCACAGTGTATTTTACCTACTCTTTCCATCTTCCAGTTGCACTGATGCTGTTGATGCTTTGGGGTTGGGGCTGCCTTTCTGTTTTAGACATTGGAAAAATGTATAGTAGGGGTGGTCTTGTTTTCAGAAATATGCATTCAGAAAATATAGCTATTTTAAAATGTCAACAGTCTAATACTAACAGGGAGAAGGCATTTGCTTCTTCCAGGAAATACTAACACATTGGTAAGTCTTGTTCCTTTTGATATGAGCATAAGCTTTTACATAATTTGTTCTATTATTAAACGAAACATTTCCCTCCTCTCATTTTCGTATAAGAATATGTGTAGTTAAATGCACAATAAAATATGGTAAGATTACGTATTTTGGTAAGAATTGTACTAGTTTTTAAAGATTGTAAGTAGTGTCTCTTTCATACTGGACCACAAAGCTTCTTACAATAAAAAGATGCAGAAAATTCATAAAAGCAGATATTGCAGTAAAGAAAACATAGGTCAGTGACATTTAGATGGCCTTGAATTATCAGTCAGGGAAGCAGCAGGATGTAAATGACATTGTTTCTTTTGTAGCCTAGCTAATGCATGTTAGTGATAGTCAACACAGCAAGTCAATCTGGTTTATATTAGAAATAACAGCTAAATAAACGTGATAAAAGATCTGAAATATAAAAACAGAAAAAGGGAAAATGTCACTAAATTCTATAGGGATCCTGACCTCTATTGCATGTCAGCTAAATAAAGTAGAAAAACAAATGGACTTAGTATTCTGAGGAGGCTTATTCCATGTTCAGTAGCATGCTCTAATTTATTTTCAGTTTTAATGCATGTAGGTTTCATGTGGAGATCTTCAGCTCATACTTATTATTTATGTATGCTTACTCCTGAGCAATGAAAAACTGCAAAACTAGTGAGTTATCCTAGGTTTTCCATAGAAAGATCTACTTCTCTCTCAGTCAATGGCTGGTTTATTGCACAAATGAATCCCTTGAAGAACAGGTATTCTTCAAACTATAAATTCAGACGTGTCCCTTCATCCTGTTCCCCCCTCCCCTCCCCCTTGCCCTCCAAAAAATGCAAAACAAAACAAAAAACAAACAAAAAAGCCACAAAAAAAGAGACTTCATGAAGAATTTCTGTTGTTGAAAGTCTTGAGCTTGGTCAAACACTTTAATATATTTGTTAAAAGTTTGGGGATTTTTCAGAGTTTAGATGTTTAATTTGACATAATGCAGTTGGCCTATCCTGCCTTGTTGTTTTTTTGGTTTTTTTTAACTTACTAACAAATAAGAAGTAAGACTCATACACATGGACCTGCGCACATGAGGTCCAGCAATATTTTAAATCTTATTCTGACAATGTAATAGGGGTGTATAAAATGGAGCAGATAAATGCTGAAGGATCATCACTTCTTTTTATGCCAGAACTCAAAGTGGGATTATTTTATTATGCTCTCTGCTGATTTTGGCTGGTGTTAACTTTTTGCAGTGGCTAGTCTGGGCCTGTGTCTTGGATTTGTGCTGGACACAGGGTTGGTAATACAGGGTCTTACACAGAACCAAGGCCTTTTCTGCTGTCCATACTGTAACACTGGCAGCAGGGGATGCACAGCAGGCTGGGAGGAGACACAGCCAGGACAGGTGATCCCAGCTGACCAAAGGAATATTCCAGGCTATCTGACATCATGGTCAGTGCTTAAAGTGGGAGGGAGAAGGAGGAAGGTGCAGAACAATTGGAGGGATGGTATTTGTCTTCCCAAGTCACTACATACATGATGGCGCCCTGCTCTCCTGGAGGTGACCGAACCCATGGGAAACAGGGAATTATTTCTTTGTTTTGTTTCGCTATTTTGCACAGATTTTGCTTTCTCTATTAAATTGTTTCTGTCTCAACTAATGAGTTTTACTTTGATTCTCCTCCCCATTCCACTGGGTTTTGGGGGAAGAGGAGGGTTGGGTGAGTGGCTGTGTGGTGCTTAATTTCCAGCTGGGCTTAAATTTCAACAGCTGGAAAGCTTCCTAAGTGAACCAGTTCTAAGTATTTTCCTGTGAAAATGCTAAGTGCTTTAGTGGAAATTTGTAGGCTTTTTGTAATATCCACCAAACCATTAAAAATTTATCTCCTTGGCTCTTTTTTGTCCTTGACTACTACTTAGTGGAGCCAGAAATTCCCCAGAAGTATTTTGGACTGTTATGACCAGCTTGCATTTCTGGGATTTCTACCATGTGCATGATGCAGACTTAACTACATACTTTTTGTGTCTTTTCTATTCCCTATGTATCTGTCTGTTTGTTGCTCTACTTCAGCTTCTTTCCTGGCTCTGATTCTTTTTTCTGAACTCTGATGTGGTATTTGACTCCCAGTGTGAATGAGCCTGGTTGCAGGCTATTAATTTTGAATGTGGACTTGCTGTGGCTTGAACCCATAATTTCCCTTCCTATCCTCTTAGATAACTGTTTTTTCTTTTTGTTGTTATTGACCAATATATTATGGAGTGCTGTTGTACCCTGAGCTAACTAATTTCTAGAAATGGTGGCCTATGGCCTGGGTGGGATTCCCTGGTGAACATTTTTCCCTAAATTTAAGCAAGAATTAGCTGTCAGATGTTAACTCATAAAAACTAAAGAAAATGAAGTGCCTGCAGGAGAACATCTGTTCTAAAAACAGTGACTTAAAACTATCATACAGCACAGTAGGAAGAACATCTGTTCATTGCTCAACTGAATCTAGTAATAAATGTGAAAACAGAATAGAGAAAGAAGTATTAAAAAACTCTGACGTATGCTAGACGCCAGTCAAAGAGCTTTAGGGTGACACATCTCTTGTGTTACTGTCCTATAGTCTGGAGAGCATGATGTCAGAGGAGGGCATCATTGTGAGGACAGCAGAATAAAGAGGCAGTTTACTGCTTGATTTTTAGAGTACAAGAAAAACACATTTCAGTCTTTTGCAATAAGAAATTGTTTCAACAACAGCAGCAACAGCAGCAGCAACAACAACAATAAAGCCATTTATGCAGCAGCATATCCAGGAAAGAGATAGGAAAACTATTTTATCTTCAGTAAGAATTAAGAGTCTTATTGTTAATCTTAACAGTCCAAAGAGTGAGCACTTGAAAAATAGGATATATTCAAGAAACAGTTTTGTTACAGTGGCAACGTTCCCTAAATCCGTTATTTATTTTATACAATAATTGTCCCCCAATGCCATATAACTTAATACTGACTACGGCTGCAAGTAAAATGTAGCTTTAGATGAACACATCAGAAAGTATAACTACAAAAACATATTCAAACCAAGAAAATTATTTTTTTCCTCAAAGACAGATCAACACTAATGCTAATTGTATGTCTATTATCCAGTCATTTAGTCAATCCAGTTTATGTCAATGTAAAACAAATCCGCATTTTTTCATGTGGGACTTCTTTCCACTAAGATGTAGTAATAACAAAGACTGGGTTAGAAAAACAAAGAAAAGATTTATTATGGTTTTAGATGTAGACCAAATCAAGTAAAGGATCAACCTTGTCTCTTTTGTGAATTTTACGTGTAATCTTATACTCCCTTATTTCTGTAATAAATATGTATTTCTACAAAACTATTTCGGTTTATAAAATGCATTCCTTCATTTTTTTCAATTTATTAATTTGTTCATTTCTGAGTCTTAGTATAGATGTCTTCATCAGCTGGAAAATACTATCTAAGGCACTGGACAGAACCTTTTCATTTGAAATGCTGACTTTATTCATCTTTGCCATCTGCATGCAATTAAAAAGTTTTTGAATATCTTATTGAATATCAAATTTAGGTCACTCTCAGTATACAGAGCTGAGGAATCAGCACTTTTCTTTTATATAATTATGCAGTGAGATTTGGACATCATTGAATAAAACTTCAGAACTTAATTCAATAATATTTAATTGTATGATAGTGCCTGTCCTATAAAAGCAACACTTTATCAGTCTGTGTTTGTTATTTTTGTTGCATCATCTAGGAGATGTAATGGGGTAAGTCCAGTCCAGGCATATCTCTTGAGGCCTTTTCCCTTGCTGAGAAGCCCAAACACAGTTGCATCAGATTGGATAAAGAGACCTGGGAGTCACCAAAGCCAATAAAGATTTTGGAACCATTGGAGTCAATATTCTGGACCTTTACCTAGAACTGTCTCATTATAACCTTTAAGAAATTTCAATAAAACAGACCACTGAGTTTTTATCAGTTTTTATTAATTTTATTTATGCTAATGAAATTATAGCCTTCTGAGCCATCATTACGGTGTGCTCAGTTAGGTGTTGTTCAGGACCAAACAAATTACTTATTTTTTTCCACCACCAGATTTTTGAAAAATAGCTGGTTTTGGCAAAATCTTCTAAGGTAGTTTTCTTTTGTCTCTGGTATCACCATGATGTTTTAATCTACACAGCCATCATATCAGAAATAAAGAAGAAAACCAACAGATATTAGTGTAAAGCGTACCTAGAATTTTTTCAGATTTTTAGAAGGGATAATAAAGATGATTATTTGGGAAAGGAATGCCTAAGAATTTAAAAACAAACCCCATGAAAAGTAAAAAAACCCTGAAAGGTTAGAGTGGAATATCTTACAAGGTCTGAGGAAATATCTTCTTTTTTTTTTTAAATACAATAGACAAATACCTGTTACAGATTTTCTGGGTACCCCAGCTTTTGCCTCAATGTAGTGAGATGGAATAGAAAATCTTACACAGTTATTCAATTCCCAGCTTTGTATTCCTGTGAGTTATTAACTATATTGCATCTATATTCTTGATTGCCTGTCTCCTAAAAGTAGTCAATATTCTTAAGAAAGAAAGCTTGTTAAAGCACTTATTAAAATTTTAAATCACATTATTTTTGACACGTGAAAAAAAGTTATACCTAGAGCAATGATTTCTTATTGCTCTAAGCAATCTTATTCTACCATATTTTGTTCTACTTTGTGTCATCTCTTGGGATGTCTAAAACTCGGGGATGATAATAGTTTTGCAGTAAGTTTAAAATGTTGTATAACCAAAACCAGAATGTATGACAGGCACTAAAGGAAACATGGTCTCAGAGAACAGGTGATATAGATCAAATTTACTATCAAGTTCACTTACATCGTGGATCATTTTTCCAGGTATAGGTTTTTTCATCTAAAGAAGTAAGTAATAAATAAGTAGTCAACAAGTTCAAATAATGTGCAGAGTAATGAACTTGGATATTAAGGGTGCATCACAGGAATTGGATCAGTGCACTACATATTGGCATATTTCTAAGGAGTGATGCTGAGGTTTTAACTTTCTGTCCTCAAAGAAGTAGCATTCAGTACAGGTGGTCAATTCCTTGTCACCTTAAATTCCAGTAGATCTTGGCATGTGAAGCTTTGATTTCTCATTTAAAAATAAGGAGAATATTCTAAGTCAGGTTGTCTTTGGATAAATTTGGAGAGTAAGTGCACATAGATTTTTCTTCTTTTTAGGAAGTCACTACCTTCAACTCCTGCTGAAAAATCAAAAATTGCACTTCCAGTATTAAGCAATTTCTCCTTATGTCACTTCTGTTTTATAAAAGAGTCCTCTATTGTTTACTGTTGTTTCACATAAATGTTTTTGAATATTTTCTATCTCTACACATGCAATGGAACCTTCTTATTTTATAGTGAATAAAGCTGCCTTTGAGAAAAACAGAGCATTTTTGTCTTGAAATTGCTATTATATTGGAGAAGGTTTAGCTTTAATGCACTAGCAGTATTTTAATCAGAAATATCAAAGTAAAATTCACTCCTGGTAGAAAAAGTGGATTTTATTTTTCTAATATAAATTAGAATATATTAAAAAAACTCAGATATGCATCTTTTATTCAGGGGATTATTTAAAGCCTGGAAATAATGAAAAGTGTAATTATAATAAAAATATATATCTTTTCCCCTCATGCATTATTTTCTAATACAACCCAAATATAATTTCATATTTAGAAGACACTAAATACTCCCATACTAAGCAAGTCAATGCTTCTAAGTAAATATTGGAGTTTAATGTGAGTGGCTATAAAGCTAAGAAATCTACTGAGTTTAATAAAAATGAGGGCATTTCTGAGGTATTAGCAGGAAGGAAGAATGTGATAAATCATTTTTCCTCAAGAGATAAGCATTTGATATGCTTGGTTATACAAGTAGGGATTTCAAGTCTTAAGCGGAGATTTGTACTAATTACACTGAATTACTCTGTAAAATAGAAGTGAAAGCATTATCTGAACAAATTAGGGAAATCTCTCAAGAGACAATAGTGTTAAGAAGTCTTTCATTGTGGGAGGGTTTTTAGTTTTTTTCTTTTCACTCAGCCATTTACATAACTCACAAAAAAAAAAAAAAACACCCCTATAAAACCCAAAGAGCTTTAAGAAAAGCTGTGCACAGGCCAGGTCTTAACAAAAGTTTTGCAACATCAAACATAAAGAAAAAATTGACATAAAAATTGATGTGAAATTTATAGCTCATAGCCTAAGTTGTCATGTCTGTGCTTTACTTATCACTGATATGATTCAAAAGTCAACAAATTGTACTTTTAAGCTTATTTCCAAGATAAGATTAGTAAAGTTGCATGCATTTTGAGATTAAGGGAATTTCAGATTTCTGTTTGAATACCATTTGCAGCAAAACAGGGAACTAGATAAATTTTCAATCAATGTATGTGTCCATTCTAAAGTTTGCTTACTGCAGTAATACATTGTAGAAGATACTGTAACTGTTAAAATTACATACATAATACTTTGATGACTTCAGGTAATTTTAGGAGTGAGGAACTTAAATGGGCCATAGATAGATTATGTGCTGTTCCAAACACAGGTAATATAGGGGTACATAAATAAACAGCCTCTCTCAAAGAATTGGCCTCTCATCACACATCATTTCACAGTGGTTTTACTGGTTTTAATATTCTCTATTTGCCTCACAGTTGCAACACACCCTATCATTGTTTCAAACAGTGTGACAAACATCAGTATGAGAAACACTGACATTTGAACACATCTATATTATCATGTGCTATCAAGGTATTATCATAAGTAAAACTGGGAATTTATAACCCAGTTTTAAATAAGAGACCATACTGAAATTTACAACCTTGGTGCTACTCCTTTTGATAAAATGGAACCAAATTGGTTTCAAAAAATGGAATCTGAATTAAGACATGTATTTCCTTTGTCCTAAATTTATGGAAGCCAATTACCTTAGACTTAATACAATTTGGAAGGGCACCTGAATGAATCACTGGAAAGTGCTTTGGTGTTGTTCCAAGTGCCAACAGCAGACAGCAAGAGATGCTATAACTTTTCTCAGAAAAGGACTGCTCGGTGGAGTTATCCTTGCAACACATCCCCTGCTGCAAGTCTACTCATCAGTTTATCAATGCTTAGGTCAGCATCAACTTCTAAGTGATGATAAGGACTCCCAAATTCCCACCTGTGTGTTTGGATATAAGAGTACAGTCAGAAATTAAGAGAGGAATAGACAACTTTCACCTTTCACAAACTGTAGACTAAACGTATATTCAACAATCCTTCGTTTGATGTACTCTATTAACCTTATCTTGAAAATAAGTGGAATGCATCTCCGTCAGGAACATGGACTTTAGGAGATTTATTTCTGTATAACTCCCTTGACACGTTTCCTGTTTTCACATTTTTATGTTTCCTATTCGTTGCAGGTGGCCCCTGTGTCTGGATGTTCTTATGCAGCTGAAAAATGTAAGAATAAGGGCTAAGAACAACTGACAGAAGAAAGGCAAAGCACCATGCTTGCCTAGATACCAGATGAGGATTAGTAGTGGTTGCTCCTCTAACGAATTTGTCTGTCGAAGTCTTTGGCAGTAAGGAAGGAAAAGCATGAAAGTGAAATGAAACTCGCTGGCACAGACTTCACTTTCAGTAATTGGTGCTGAAGGGAGGACTAGAGGGAAGACTCTTGAACTTTGAGGTAGAAATAGGTAAACTCTCTTCTCTAAGAAGCTTCTTTAAGAGTAGCCAGCTGGATTGCAAAGAGGTGGAGACAAGAACCTGAAAGGGGCGTCAGAGAAATTTCTTTGGATATATTGTGGAAAGAGAAGTTCTTACGTTGAATTTGAGAGAGCTGAAAAATAAAACTGGAAACTAGGAAAGCACGACTGTCAGTTGGCAGTGTAAAAGCTGCTTTAGTTAGTATATAGGATCTATCTGTTTTGTAGGTTTCACATGAAGAGCTGAATTTCAAAGATAAAAGACAGTGTTTGTATAATGTCTACATTTGTGTCCAGAAAAGGCTTAATTTTCTCCTCCAGGAGTATGAATTTTTTTTTTTGAGCTGTTTTTCACTGACACAAATAAACTCCGTAGTCCATCAGTGATGCAGATTTTGTTTTCAGAAAGTAATTTGTGCCACAGGTGAACATATGGAAATGATTTATTTTGAGAGTATCTAACTGCATTCCTAAATGACATATATATTTTCTAAGGTTAATTAACATTTTCTGCACAGTATATGTGGAGCATCCAAGCATGATGATCTCACTTATTTCCTGTGCCCAAAGCATATGACAGGGCAATTGGTTATTAACCAGCCCAGCACAACAGCATGCCTTTCACGACTGTTTCTCTGAAGAGGAGTTTCTCTGTGTCATGTATAATCTTCAGTTTTCATTGCTTCCTCTTTCCACCCTATTTATTCTCTGGATTATAAGCAAGTGGGACCAACTGAGCTTCACCCTGAGTTACTGTTTTGAATCCAGGAGTCTGACCAAGTCTGTTTCATTGTCTGTGTTCCAGTTCTATTCTATCATTTTAGAGAAAACAAATTGCTATTGTGACATTTTCTTACAAATACAGTTCCTCACAACCAGTGAACTAGCCACTGAATCTGTTCCAGCAAGACAATGCTTCTTAGATGTGAAGAGTAAATATAAAGTATCGTTAGCCTTGTTCAAATATCCAAGGCTCATTTTACTCCCCATTATCACTCTTCACTTTCCTCTGTACGGATGAACCTCTGGAACAATTTGTTCCAGAGCAGCTACTGTATGTGAGACTCATATATCAAAATATCACCCTCTGTGTCAAGGACTCATAAAGCCTGGATATAATCACCAACCCAAAGCTTTTTACTTATACCTTATTGCAATTACCTAAGCAATGCAAGCATTTCCCCCTGATCACTCCTGTCAGGTAGTGAAGCCTTTACTGCTTCAGGCAAGGGATGAGAAGAATGCCATGCTCCATTATCTTTGCTGGCTTGTGTTGTGGGAGCAGAATCATGTAGCTTTTCTTGTTCTTTGTTCCCTGTCTTGTTCTTTGTTCCCTGTCCCTGTCTGGTTTATGCTTAAAGAATTATTAACTGTGTTTCCCAAAAACTACATGCAAAGCTTGCTCAGGGATGCTAAAAATATTTTTGTTTTCTTCTCTGCTTTTATTCAGACTCAAATTCTAGTATTATACATAGAATGATAAACACAGCAAGGTATGAAATTTTGGTGTACAGAACTGCTGAAAAGTCTGCCTTTGTTCACACTTATCCTCAAATGATTTGTACCTCATGTGATTAGTTATAATCAGACCTGTTCTGTGCTCAAAAGGAGAGAACACAAGAAGCTGATCTTTTTGTAACATAATGTTAACATAACATTACATGTCTGTAACCATGTTTGGAGAGTAAGGACTGCATGCAAGAGTACCATCTGTCCTAAAGACAATGAATGATAGTTTTTAGTGCTTTTCTAACCTTTGGAACTGATTGAGAAACAAATAATTGACTATTTCTCCCTGCACTGTTCTCATAGTCACAGTATGCATTGGGAATATAAGGAAGATTCATGCAAATGAGATGAAGTTGACTGAAAGGCATTACTATGATCAGAAACTATGACTCTCTGAAAAGAGATTTAATTAATTTTATGCAAGTGGTCCTTGGTATTTTAGAACAAACATATTCATTGGAAAAATACCTTGTTTTGGCTCAATTAGTCATCTGTGGTGCACAAGGCAGCTGTAGTAGTGATACTGAAGATACTTTCCTTCCAAAGAAGTCAGAGACAAGACAATTCCTAGGGGGTTTTATTGACTTTTCAAAGCTTGATAGCAAAGTTATTTGGCCTCTCTAACGACATGGTGACTCACCAGAGAACAGACACAGTCAAAAGAATGATAATAACAATACTACTAAGTCAGTGGTCTCTTCCAAACACAGATAAAGAACTCTCAACTACCATATTCAGGTTTCCCCACTTCTGTGAGGAGCAGCAACATGAAAGTATACCCTTCTTTCTTTGGAATATAAAGATGTGTAAATGGAATACAAGCCTTTTCATGTAAGTTGGCAATGTACACTAGAGGTAAAAGAATAATTGAAGTTTATAATATAATCAGAGATCTTTTTCCCTACTGACAGATATCTTTATTAATTACTAAGATAAAGGGAGAGGATGAAGTATTTTCAATTAAGAAAATCAAAGAGTTAACTTTTCTTGGATTCTCAGATAAACTATTTTAATAATTACTTTCTAGACAATATCTAGATTGGATAATTTACAAAACAACTTAAAATGTGTCATTAATTATGCTGTTGAGTATATAAATGAATAAACATAAGTGTGATATACCAAAATGGGCAGTTCAGTAAATTCTATGTCTTGGGGAATCCAGCGCCAATCCAGTATCCCATGGGTGTGGGACAGTGGTAACTAAAGATGGAAAAAGTCAAAAGCAACAAGCACAGAAGGCTAAGAACATACCAAGTAACAACTCATTGCTTTATACCAGAGCCAGAAGGGCAGCAAAAGGAACAGAGTGTATTTCCCTTGCTAATTCTCTCCCTGTTGCTGCACACAAGGACCTCGCCCCTGTGTTCTGGCTGTATCCACTGGACACTCTCAGCCATGTGTGCCTTGTCAGAGCCCCAGTGCTCTTGGTAGCTCTTCTCCTGTGCTGAACAGGTTGGCCCTGTCTGTGGGTAGTGAGTCATGTCAACGTATGGTACATTGCACTGCAAAACTCTGAAGCAGAGAAGCAAACCACCAGCTGGCATTAATCGGGGACCATTAACTATAAACAAACACATGTCCTTTCATGGCTTCTAAATTTAGTTTCTAACAATTACTATTTTTTCTAAATTTCATTTAATTTCAGGCTGTGTGCAGGTAGGTAATGATGATTTTTCTGGATCTAGAAATAGAGTTTCAAAGCATTTCCTATATATTTTCTACAGTTAATGTCTAGCAATTGTATTTAGACATTAGTAACTCTAATATAAATTATGAAACAGTAAGTCTCCAACTCACAGCTTAGTAGTGAAATATCTTGTTTTGTATTATAATGCTTCTTGTACTGTCTCTGAACATTTTGTTGAGGTCCTGCTGTTGAATAGTTTGCAGATATTTGGAGTCCTGTGAACTCTCTCCCACACATCTTATTGCCAGCCAAGCCATATTAAGACTATGGATACCTATTGTTTGTGAAATATCCCCTGCAATTAACTGGAATATATTTTTTTTGTTGTAATTGTCAGGTTTGGCCCAAATGAGTAGCTCCAATCTTGTCACTAAATCACTCTTACGTAGGACCTATTGTCAACCTGCAGCTGCAAATATTTTGTTCATCTGTTACTTTTGCTGCAGGATGAACAGGCAATAGATTTGTGTCCTAGCTACTCTAGGGTGTCATTTCTCCTTCATCCTAAATAGCCTAAAATGGCAGCATTGCTAATTTCCCATGTATTTAGTTTTAGTCTGACAGCAGGTAGAAACAAGAACCCATAAAAGACTGGCTAAGGATAGTCACTTTTTAACTAAATTTTTTTGAGATATGTTCTTCCAATGGTTATTTTTGTTACCTGGGGAGACAATTAGTTTAAGCACAAACCTCATTTTGTTCTACACTCTCTTGCTAATACTGATTAATAATTATTAGGAGGCAAGTGTCATTATTTCTTGGAAACTTAAGTTCTGAGATGCTATTAAGTCTTCTTTACACAAGTCACTCTGATCACTCTAGTATGTTGTGAATTTTATAATTCACCATAGACTTTTTCCACTTATACTCATCAAAGCAAAGATCCTTCTAATGTGTTTTGGATCACTCTAAAATGGCTTTATATGACAGATGATTACCTACATGCTTTTTGTTGTTGTTGTTGTTGTTTTTTGAAAAAAGATCTGCAGTAGAAAATAGGAGTTTAGTTTTAGGACAGCTTTCTTGATCGCTACAGATCTTCAAACTTTAGTTCAAACCAAAATCAATAGGAAAACTAGGGTTTTGTTTGGGGGGAATCTGTTCACTGAAAGCAAACGATAAGACCTGAGCAACAAAAATATACAGAATTTTATAAAGAAAGCTGGCATTACTAAACTAGTATTCATCCACCCTCCTCTGCTGGCTTTGCAGTATACTCTGGTGCACTAATGGATAGCAATTTAAAGCTAGCTCACAAATCCCTACATAAGCTGCAGTGCATGCTCTCTGCAGCACAAACATACTCTGAGAAGCTTTTAAAATCCTGTAGATAGTGAAATTACAAGTTGCCTTGTAGTAAATCTAGACATTTTTCTATATGTTGAACTCAATAATGGCCAGTAAACCAATTTAGGCATCTAATTTATGGCTAAAGGCTTAGATCTTGAGTTAAGCTGCAATTATTATTTCTCGAGTTAAGCTGCAATATAGTGCCTTTATGTTTATTACTGAGTTGCATTTCAGGATATTACAATACAACAGGTTTCCTCTACTTTTTTTAAAAAATAATACATATCAGAACCTGCAGGAGAGCATAAGATGTGAGGTTTTATTTGTGTGTTTGTTTTACAGAACAATACACACTAATGTTTCTTTAGAAAAGAGGTCATTAGTTCTTCAGAGGACCCCATTATCTTTGGTTTCATTGCTTTTATCCTCCCACAATAGCTGGTTCCTGGGTGAAAATGGGAAACATCATTTCAGTAGCAGATATTCTCCACTAAAAACTTTCCTTCTTCTTTTTACTGGTTTTGTTTGGTCTTAGCTGGAACTTTGACCCAATTACTGCTACTTTTTTTTGGTTAATGGAGCACTAAATTTGCTTATAGAAATTAAAGTTTCCCAACTGAAGACTGCCCTTGAACAAAGGAATTTGTACAGTCTGTAAAGTAGACAAAGATGCTGCAATACCCCAGACCAAGTAATCTCATTCCCTGTATAATAAGATAATTTGGGGTGGTAAGGGTGAGCGTAGGTAATAGGTTTATGGGGTGAACCAGCAGCATCTAAGGAACATTTTAAATTCCATGAGCTACTGGTCTAACCTTGCTGGACATACATGATCCTCACTTAGAGAGTTTTAAGAAGTTAAGCTAGCTTCTGCTTAATGTTCATCAGGAATAGCATAAATTGGCTTGTTTCAGTGAAGGACAATCAACTGAACCCGGCAAGCATGAAGTAAAATAGAATGAGACCTGTTTAAATGAAAGTAAGCCAGTCTGCTTACCGTGGTCAGTCACATCACTCAAACCCAGTCTCATGCTGTACATTGAAGTCCTTTTCATCTTTGTTAATGTTCTTTTTACACAAAGCCTTATCCCTTCAGCCTGGACCCAGTAACACTGCTTATGGATCTTAGGCTTGCATGAAAGACTGGATGAGAACTCTAATCTGCTAATATCACTAATAATTATGCAGATTCGTAAGTGCCAACTTCTGCCTACTTCTGTAAATATACAGTTGTACAGCCAGACATCATTTTCACTGTCCTCAAGCTTATTGGAAGTGAGCCAGAGCCAGTCCAGATGCTGTATAGCTCCATGTGCAGGTTAGTAACCAAGGGTGTATGTGCTGAGGCTAAGCACTCTCCTGGACCAGCTACAAGGCCTGGACTGAACATTTATCTTGGAGAACGAGCAAAGAGCCTGAAAAATTTTGCACCTGCTCTACAGTGTTGGTGTTACAGAGGAAGAAGAGAGGAAGAGAGCAGCATCACTGAAGACACATTCCTTAAGTGACAAAAATGGTTGACTTAGTTTTGTCTACCATAGTTGCAAAAAGAAGGGAGATGGATTCCTTCAGAGCATGGCATTAATACCTTTATACTGTCTGTACTGCCATGTGGATATGTGCTATTATGGTGTCTTCCACCATTGCTATGACAGAGCCAGTACACAGCACAGCGGCCTCTTTTTTGCTTGTGCACCTGGCTTCCCTCTTCCTTCCCTCAGAAATCAAGATGAGTGAGGTGAAACTCCAGTGTTCACTACAATGGACCAGCCAAAGCTACATCTAGATTTCAGTATGAATTAATACTTCCAGAGTCTAGAGTCTTGGCTCACCCAGAGTAACTCATGTTTTAAGTCTGGAGCCAGGTCAGACTTAAATCTGGACTGCCAGACCAGGCAGGGATAAATTCGACTCAGGTAGAACTAGGGCAAAAATGGGCATATCATTCAGGTCAGTGCCCTACTCACTGAGGTCTGGAGAGGTAAAGTGAGCCCATCTGAAATAAGATCACAACCTTTTTTTAGATAAAGGCAAGCTTAGTTTCTGTTACTAAAAGCTGTGCTAAAAGTTACGACAGAGGAGCAGTAAAACCATGGTAAATGTAGCACTGAATTTGGAGGGTTTTTTCTTCTGAGATGGAAAAGATTCACATTGCACTGACATCCTAAGCTGGGGAATATCATTGATGATACCCCTCAAGTCAGAAAAAGATGGTATCTCCGGAGAATTGTTTTCATGTTCAGGAAATGATTGGGTGCTCTGGCTCTCCCAATATCACAGTTAAAAAGTGATGGTTTGAATTGCAAACAGGTATTTCAAAGTTTTGGCACTACATGTGCTCAAAAAGATTCTTTGTTGCAGTCGCTCTGTAAAGAGTGAAAGCAAACTTTTAACTCCTGAAAAGCTGAACTGTCGTCTTCCAGGTATGTCCAGTAGTCTGAGCACTGCAAGCAGCTGGAGACTAAAGACATAATGTTAGATTTAAATTATTTAAGAATTAGATTCTATGAACGTAGCATGCATAATTGGTAAGACAAAGCCACCTTAAGTAGAAGTACACTGATTTTGTGCTATAGAACAGTATCAGAAATTGGCCATGTCTGTCAGGGTAAATATTCAGGATGTAATTGTATTACAACATCTTGTAAAGAAACTGGTGAAGAAAGTATTTACTGAGGTGAACCTAATAGAGGGATAAACATGATTCTTAATTTGTCTAGAAGTATCTGCCCAATTACTGAGCTACAGTTTATATCTGATTCGTTCAGAAATGTATACAGTATTTAAAGATGAGAGTTTCAACGGGAAAATTTCTTAGTTCTTTCACTTAAATATACAAAATCACAGGTCTAATCTTATTGCCATTCCTTCTCGTCATATGATTAAATTATCAAATACGCAGTAATTTTTGTATGATTGTTATAAATTATAGGAATTTTGGATTTTTCTTAGATACATGTGCTGAAATACATGGAGCCATATGAGTTACTATGAAGAAAAAGCCTCTATCCTAGCCAAAATTGTACACTCAGAGAGACCGTGAAATGTCCATCCTTGGAAATACTCAAAACCTGACTGCACATGGTCCTGGGGAACCTACTTTGGCTGACCCTTCTTGAGCAGGGTAGCTGGATGAGATGGTATCCAGAGTTCCTGTCCCATGTAAATAGTTCTGTGATAGCTAAAGTCTTTGCATGCAACAAAATGCTAATAAGCACTTTGGTGTAATGGTGAAAGTTGGGAATCTTTTTCTGTATCTGATTTAACTGGAAGAAGGGGGTTAAAGGAGTAGTTCATTTGAAAGTAACAACGACAAATTAAGGGAGAGAGAGAGTTCACAGAAAATTAAAAATGCTGAATGATGGAATTCTGAATTGAAGTTTAAATTTTTTCTTATTATTTATTTAACAAGTAGAATGAAAACTAACATACCACTTAATGAAAATAACAGATGGCAAAGAGACAAACTGTTAGTACTGCTGCATAACTATTGGTTTAAAAAGCCCCAACAACACTGGAAACAAACACAAACACAAACTTTGGCAGCCAAGAAGTTGTTATGATTATTTAAGTACTCTCATTTTTATCAAATTTTATCAAATCTATGTCGGAAAAAAGTGTTTGAACAAGCAGTATTTAAACGTCCACATGACGTATAATATGGGAATTGCCTTGGAATAGACCAGGCAAAGTGTAAGGAATGAAGATCAAACTATTTTCTCTGTTGAAGAGATCTGAAGCCAACATCTCCTTTTGATATAACGATCTGATCACATGGGAAGTCTAATATACAAAAATAAAGATACTTATGTAGTCTTTTTTGTGAGGTGCAGTGTTGTGGTCCCTTAAGTCAATGGTGCAGACCCATCTGTCTCTTCATATCCAGTCTGCAGAACCAGAATGAATTATCTCATTTCTCAAGAAGTACATGAAAGACTGGGAATAAATTTTTGATCCATGCTAAAATCCAGGCAAGAACTGAGATATATATGCAGTGTTAACAATTATGAGACTGGTCCTTGAAGCGGCACAGTAAATGGGTATATCTGACAATTTATAAAGTCTTGTGGTGTCTGCTGTGTTGGTGTTTTCCCGATTTGTACCAATGTACAAATGTATGGGCTGTACAATGAAAAGACAATTCATTAGGACCACATTGAACATAGACCTAGCTGCTACCTACAAAGTCATTATCTATGTCCTGATAATTAAATATTTGATATAAATCAGCATGATGCCACTTTCAAATATCCCACGGACCAGGGATTAAGATTTCTGTGTGAACAGGTAGACATCTGTTAAGATTTAAATATTTAATCAAATAGGCTTACATCCTTGTCTCTTATCTTTACAGATCTCAGGATACACTTGATGAATTTTCCAAATCCTGCTGAGTGCTCAAAGTCCTTCAGGCAAAGGACTTCCACTGCTGCCATAACTTCACTCATTTATTTCTTGAACTATGATATCAAGCAAACTCCACTGGAATCAGTGTAGAAGAGCTTTTCTCTAGTACTTTTCTTACTAGTTGTTAAAAGTGACATTGTGAAATGGAGTATGGTTTTTCTGTTCTCAAAGTAAAAACAAAAATGAGTGCAAGCAAAAACCTTGAAACGGGAATGTTCCTATTGAGATGTATTAAAGTCCTCTTACCCAAGATGGTGTAAATAGCTTCCTTAAACGCCTACATGTGTGTCAGAAGGGTATTCCTTAATAGTACTTTAATAAATACCTCCGATAATGTTGCAATTACTTGAATTCCCTTAACATTTTACTACCTTCTCGTTCAACTATTCATTCATCTCCTAAGAAGTAGGAAAGTTCCAGTAGACTTTCACTGTCTATCTGGAGTGACTCTAGTTGCCTATGATTATCTTAAATTTTTTCTGCCAGCCTGTTATATAGCTTGACAGTTCAGTATATGTATCAGCTGTAATATCATGATATTTATCCTATCTTATGTATATTGTCTAGTGTTTTCCTGTATTTAGTAATTTAACTCTTTAATGACTTCTCTAACTAAAATTTCTATGTAATAAAAATGGCTATGCAGCTGTTGATACTGTAGATTTGTAGTTCCATGTCAATCTTGATGTTATGCATTTTACTTCACTCCTTGAGATGCACTTTGTTTCAAAGTTTTCATGTATTCTGTCTTTGTTTCAAGCACTTGTATGAATGTTTTTATTGGTATATTTAGCAATTTTTATTGTGTCTCACTAAAACCAGCAACTGTACTCTGATTTTGGCTTATTTCACTTAATTCCATTTATAAAAAATTAATAATAGGCCCTTCTTGTGAAAAACGCACAAGGAATTTCTTGGAGCTTTTATGTAGGAAAAGTGTATAGTTACTTTTCTATTTATCTTACATACTGGTTAGGCAGTTAGATGTCCTCTTCTATAAAGGATATTAAAGTTTTTTTCTTTTACTGCCACTCAGTAAAATAAAATGCCAACCTCATTGGAATCACAGTTACCTATAAGTAACAAGGATGGGTCTTGAAAACGCCTGAGGAAACATTAGCAATATTTTCTACTTGCCAGAACAATAAAGATATTACCTGCCTCCCTCTCCCCGCCCCCCCTAAATATCTGTCAAATAAAATCTACATGCTGACATCTGGAAATGCATTTAATCTGCCATTCCTTAAAGTCAAATAATATCTCTTTTTACTTGCCTTCTTTCTGAGCAAAAATTTCCAGTCTTCACTTTATTTTTGTGACATCTTTTCTATATCCTGTTTTTTGGGGTTTTTTTGTCATGTTGCCTCTTGATCTTTTAATATCCTTTTTGAGAATATGAAACATGCACTGAAAACACATGGATCATTTTGATTTATCTAATAACCTCAGAGCAAAACATGAACTAGCTTGCAGATGCAATATATGCTAGAGGTGAAGCTGTGAGGATGATAGTATGTGAATGACATGGCCATTTAAATAATTTGGGAGAGCAATGTTAGCATCTATACTAAACAAATTTTTATAATTTACATTTGAAAATGTGTACTACAAAAGTAGTTACTTGCCAGACTGAAGGGTGCCAGAAGACCAAATAAGGAATTAAAATATGTTCTTCGTAAGTGAAAAATACACCAGTGATTTGTCAAAGTTGGATCAGTGGAAAAGATAACAAACTTATTTTTTCCTCTAGGGAACTAAACTGGGATTGACAGATATTTTGACAAAGCATGGAAATAATATTGAGATAAATCTAAAGGACAGGGGACAAATATTCTCTCAATGCACAAGGGGCTTGAGTTTCAGCTCGTCTTTTGTCAGTAAGAACAGGAAAACTGGGATTAAGAAAAAGAAGACTTTTCTATCCAGTAGCTCTTCACATCTTAATTTATTATTAAGTTCTCTTTTTACCTCTTAATTAACCTTGCTAAATTTGCACACTACAGAATAGGCAGAATGCAAAACATTGTAAATAAGAAAAAAGAAAAAATCTGAGACTAGAAGGTACTATTTCTCTGCCATTTATATTCTGTAAACATGCCAGTTTTTTTATAGAGGTCTTGATTCTACTGCCCTTAAATTGCTACCCTTCTGAGGAACTGAAATCTCTGGGGATGCTCAACAAATAAAGACTACTGTTTTGGCACTCTTTGTCAGAAGAATTGAAGAATTATATCATGTATTACATGTTTCTTGTGATTTTCCTTTGTGTTGTGTAGCACTGCACACACTGACAGCACTAAAACAACTCTGAGTTTGAAGTTACTCCATTTCTGGGAAAATTAACAGGTGTAACTCAAATTTAAGAATGAACTGAACCAGGGCATTGTCAGGAGATACCACCTTAGTATATTCATGTCTGCATACTTTCCTTCACTCTTCTGTGATTAACTCCCACTTACTTTAATGAAAGTGGTGTGTTTCCATCAAAGAATGTTCCTTTGAAGATGAAATATGAAAACTCCCTATTGCTTCACTTTGTCTCCATAATTCATTTTTAAGGAAAATATATTTTTTAATTGTAGTAGCAGTTAAATATGACAGAAGTAATAATACTTTGCTGTCTCCCAAAGATGTATCCATGAATGTGCTATTTTTAAACGCAGAGCCATTGGCTTGATCAATCATGTGGCAACTGCTTTTGGTTGAAATACATTTCCTGGAATATGGCATTTCAGATTACCTTCTCCTTGATGAGAATATGAAATGTCTTTCTTAGGATGTGACATTATAAGCTGTGTTTGTCATCTGTGTTATTTTTCCTAATAAAAAAGTATTGCCATTTCATATCAATATTTCAGATCATAAGAGAGCAGAAGTTCTGACTTTTATATAAGTTTTTTGTTTGGAAAAGACTTTTAGGATTTGAGCCCAGCTGCTAATGCTGTCAAGGCCATCACTAGACCATGCTCTCAAGGGCTGCTACATGTACAATGCCTATTGCATGCCTCCAGGGACAGTGATCAGTGACTTGCCTGGGCAGCCTGTTCTAGTGCTTGAAAAACTTTCCAATGAAGATTTTGTTCCTAAAATCTAAATCCTAAACCTCCCCTGGCACAACTTGAAGCCATTTTCTCTTGTACTTGTTGCATTTTCTCTTGTTTTCACTTGTTGCTTGGGAGAAGAGACTGAAATTTCTCTATAACTTTCTTTGAAGTAGACATAGAAAGTGGTAAGATCTCCCCTCTGAGTCCTATTCACCAGGCTAAATAATGCCAGTTGCCTCAGCAATTCCCCATGAGAACTGTGTACACCTTGGCTGTCCACCAAGTTGCTCTATCACTCTCCCTCCTCAACTGGACCAGGGAATAAACAACAATTATTCAGGGATTATGCAACAATTACCACCACGGGCAAAACAGACTCAGTATTTCTAAATTAATTTATTACCAATCAAATTAGAATTGGGAAATGAGAAATGAAATCAAATGTTCACGCACCTTCCCACCACCCCTTGCTTCTTCCCAGGCTCAGCTCTACTCCTAAGTCTTTTAGCTCTGGCTTTTGTGGGCCAGGAGGGATGTTGGAGAGACAGCCTAGATGTGGGAGTACTGCTCAGCAGTAACCAAAACACTGATGTGTTATCAGCACCTTTCTAGGCACAAAGAACAGCGCTATGACAGATACAAGGAAATGTAACTCCATCCCAGCCAGACCCATTACAGTTTCCTTTCCTTATTCCATATAATTTGTGTCATGCTCAGTCCTACACAATTCAATAAGCTTACTTTTCTTGTAGCCATTCCACTGTATTTAATCCTCATTACTGAAATATCTTTCCAATGCTTGCAGCTTATTCCACATACCTATACCATTTTTATACCCAACATACAGATTTTTACACTGTCCTTAAGTACTACTCCCTGTCTTTTTACAGCTATATACTTTTCTCCCTTTCCAGGAGCTTTGCCCACTCCTTTAATGTCCTCCAATATTGAGGCACCCAGAACTGCTCACTGCACTCAAGGTGGGGCCAGGGCAGATGTGGCAACCACCTCCCTTGACCTACCAGCTGTGCTGTGTGTGAAGCAACCCAGGACACTGCTGGCCCTCCTGACTGCCATGCTAATGACTCATATTCCACTTGCTGATGTTATATATGGCATAGATATACTAATATCATGG
This sequence comes from Sturnus vulgaris, assembly GCF_052056855.1. Taxonomy (NCBI): domain Eukaryota; kingdom Metazoa; phylum Chordata; class Aves; order Passeriformes; family Sturnidae; genus Sturnus; species Sturnus vulgaris. The sequence goes on from NC_142283.1 coordinate 21,320,769, forward strand.
CTTCAGCCAGGACAAATTATTCTTGACCAGACTGGTGGTCTCCTACAATGAAGTGATTCCATTCATGGGTATGGGAAGATTTACAGAAATAATTTATCACGATTTTTGTAAAGCTTTTGTCTGACACTGCACAACATTCTTCTCTCTGAACAGGACAGATTAATCTGGAGAGTAGACTATTAGATGGATAAGGAATTGGTGGGATGGTTGCATCTCAAAGGTAGTGGCCAACGGCTCTGAGTCCTGATGGACATCTGTGGCAAGAGGTGCTCTCTGGGGTCTGTATGGGGAGCAGTGTTACCTAATAATCACACAGACAAAGGGATCAAGTGCACTTTCAGCACACGTGCAGGTGACAAAAAAGTTGAATGGTGCAGTTGACACTCATGAAGGACAGATGCCATTCAGAGGGATATGGAAAAACTCAAGGAATCAGTCCATGGGAACTTCATGCAGTTGAACAAGGCCAAGTGCAAGGTGCTGCACCTGGCTTGGGACAGCCCCTGTTATCAGTCCAGGCTGGGCCATGAAGGCACTGAGAGCAGCCCTGCTGGAAGGACTCAGGGGTGCTGGTGGGTGAGAGGCTGGACATGACCCAGCCAGGAGCACTCACAGCCCAGAAAGCCAAACGTGTCCTGGGCTGCATCCAAAGCAGTGTGGGCAGCAGGGCAGGGAGGGGATTCTGACCCTCTGCTCTGCTGAGAGCCCATCTGGAACCCTGCATCCAGCTCTGGGGTCTTAGCACAGCAAGAACATGGAACTGTTGGAGAGACTACAGAGGAGGGACACAAAGATGATTAGATTGGATGGAGCACCTCTCCTATAAGGAAAGGCTGAGAGAAATGGGATTGTACAGCCACAGAAACAGAAGGCTTCAGTGTGACCTAAGTGAGGCCTTCCAATACTTGAAGGAACCCTACAAGAAAGATAGACAGAAATTTTTATGAGGGTATGTAGTAACAAGTCAAGAGTGAATAGCAGGTTGAAATCCAACTATATTTTCCTTTTTAATAGTTCTTAAACAAAAGCAATTTTAAGAGTTCATGTCACACTTCTAACAATCTCCTGAAACATTACTGGCCCAAATTATCTCAATTCTGCATGTTTCTGTACACGCCTCATTCTACATTTTGAAGCTGCACCACATTAATAGGGTAGGCGGGTTTTGTGATGCATTTACACCAGCTCAGGCTTTTGTTTGAATCCTGAAAAATCTATTGGCAGTGCCTTAATTTTTAAGCTCCTGTGATACTAGCCATTTGGAAATTTTTAAACGAATCTTTACATGAAGTGAATTATCCAGAAGACTTGCAGTAAAAAGTAAGGAAGAATTATTGGTGTGATGTAATTGACTTTGAAGGTAAATTGCAATTTACTGCTCTTTCTGCTGCTACCAAGTAGTGTTACTGGTAAAGCCTTGATATTTACATTTTTGAGAGTCTGAAAGCATGAAATACATGAATTATATTGGGCAGGACTAGCACTGACTGAAAAGAATAAAAGATTTTGATCTTAGAGGTTAGATCTCACACTTAGAGGTTAGAGATAACATTTCAGGACACTATTCTATACTGAAATTAGAAAAGAATCTTACCCATTTCGGGTTTGCCTGGCTCCTTCAAAACAGACTAGAGGAGGCCCAAATTATACTGCTCCCTTTGGAAGGTTGTCCTCAGAAGATTTCCTTCTGCTCTGGCTGTTAAGTGAGGACAGGATCAATCAGTGCTGCTACAATGTCAAGTGTAATTCTTACCAAACTCTACTCTGGAAGAGGGAGTCAGGTTTTCTATGACTATAATATTGTTTAGGAAGCAAAAACTGTCACATATTAGGAGTGGCCATAACCATTCAAAGAAGAAACAGAGGTAATTTCAGAGGTTTTTAGATGACAGATACAAACAAAATAGTATATTAATTCTCAAAACAACACTTGAATTAGTGGATTTGGTAGAGAAATCTAATGAAGTTTTGCTGAGTTGACCCTAGTTGTCTGACAGGTATCCACTAAAGCTGTGCTATCCCTACACTCCTCACCTGGAAAGAGAAAAAAAAGTACAGTGAAAGTCTCATTGGTGGAGATGAGGACAGGGAGAGATCATTCAGTAATTAGCATCATGGGCAAAATAGACTGGACAGGCAAAAAATTAAAATGAATTAATTTTGTTACCAATCTGTTGTATTGCACTGTTTGTTTCGTAAGTTGCGCTGTTCATGGTTTTATATTGCACTGTTATGTTTACATACTGCACTGAGAAAATGGTTTGCTCTGTATCCCCCCGGGGCTTGTGAAGTTGGTTCAGCCCTCCCTTAGCCCCGCCCCCTTGGCGGTGTCCCATTGGTCGCGGCTCTGCCCCTCCCCGCCCCTCTCCCTGAGTTTAAACGTGCCCGCCATCTTTCCTTTCCTTTCGCCATCTGGACGGAATAAACTGTGCGTCACCTTCCCACGGGAGAAAAGAGCCTTCTTTGGTTTTTGCCTTTGTCTATGAGGATTTCCCACCCCTCTCTGGTCCAGAGCTAGGTAGACGACAGGAGAGGAAAAAGAGATTTACCTCGCCAATCAAATCAAGGGTAAGAAATAAAAACTAGATCTTAAAATGTGTTTCTCCCGTGTCTCCCTTTTTCATGGGCTCAGCTTCACTCTTATTTTCTCTCCTTTCTTCCATCCAGAAGTCCAGGGAGCAGAGAATGGCACTTGTAGTCCGTTCATCACACATTTACTCTGCAATTCCTTCCTCCTCAGGAGGAGGACTGGTCACACTCTTCCTCTGCTCCACTGCACGGTCTTTCCCACAGGAGAGAGTGCTCCATGACTTCTTCAGTGTGTGTCCTTCCCACAGGATACAGTTCTTCACAAACTGCTCCCCTGTACGTCCCTCCTCGGAGGTACAATCCTTCAGGAATAAGCTGCTCCAGCATGAGTCCCCCATGGTGTCACAAGTCCTGCCAGAAAGCCTGCTCCCACATGGGCTCCTCTTTCCACAGGTGCACAGGTCCTGCTCACAGATCCCTCCAGAGCAGCTTTCCTGTGGTTGCACGGCCTCCTTCAGGTTACATGCAGCTGCTCCAGTGTGGGTATCCTACACAGGCTGCAGGTGGATCTCTGCCTTCCCGTGGATCTCCACGGGCTGCTGGGAAATCCCTGCTCCAGCCCCTGGAATGTGTCCTCCACCTTCTTCTTCACTGACCTTGCAGCAGCATTTCTCTCACATGATTTTACTGCTCTTGCCTGTGTCTGTAATTGCTCCTGCAAAATATCTTTTTCCCCTTCTTAAATCTATTATCCCAAAGGCACCACCATTGTCACTGATGGGCTCAGACCTGAGCAACAGCAGGTCCATCTGTGGGGAACCTGGAATTGGGTCTATTAGACATGGGGGAAGCTTGTCACAGAAGCCACCCCTATAGGCCCCACCAAAAAAAAAAAGAAAACCCATTAAAATGTAAATTCAATATGGTAAATGATTACACAGATTAAGTGAAAATTAGAATTTACACGAATTAGGGTTAATGAATTTTTTTTCTAGTGAGTCTTCAAGAACATATTAAAAAAAAGTCAATGCTCTCTTAAATAAGTGATTTCTTTTTCCAAAATGACCAAAAATAGAATATGCTTTTAATTATAGTTTCAGATGTCTTTGCAAGAGGAAACAAATTTTTAAGTCAACAAAAACCGTAGGAGTTACAGAAAAGAGGTTACAATATAGTGAGCATAGCTCTTTAAACTTCTTGGCTTGTCCAGTTTTTCTTAATATACAGACTTATTTCTTATGGATGGCTGGGTAAAATTTTTATTCTGACTGCATTATCCTTGGAACAAATGTAGGTTACAAATGTTGCCTTCCATTAAAAGGTAATATTTCATGCTGAAGTTACGAATGTGAAGCAACAGAGCAATGCAAACCAATTGGTAGCTTAGATCACATCTTGGCAAAGTTTAATATCTTATTACCAGATTCAATATTTTAGTCTTAGTCTCTAAAATTAACAAGATAAAGAGCAACATAAAATTAGCGTAAAATGGTGGAATTGAGACTATAATCTAGAAATATAGCATTTCTCTCAATAAACAAAAATTTTTATATAAACACATGATCATCTCTTTTGATAATATCAGAAATTCTCTCCTGCCTGTTTGTCATCTTCTCCCATTGTATTTATTGTACATGATATTTACTTGGCAAGTTCCTTTTAATACAAAGTGATCCCCACACTATGTCACCATAGACATTTATATTTTTTAATAAGAAAACAAAAATCTACCTTGTTAATACTCCTGGTTACTTGACATAAATTTAGCCTATACTCAGAAAGGGAATGTTAAGGGAAATATTAATGAAAATGTGAGCCAAATATTTATGTTTGCTTCATTATCTTCAGCGATTTATCAGTGTTTTGCAGTCTTTAATTTTTCTTTCTTCTTTTTTTTCCTCCTCCTTTTTCCTTTGCATTCTTTTTTCTCCTGCATTTCTTCTGTTCTTTATATCTTTTATCTTCCTCCCCTCCCTTCCCTTCCCTCCTCTTCTCTGCAAGCCAAGGTTAGAGGTTTTGGTGATGTCCCTCCTTCCTTGTCCCTAATTACACAAATTAAAATTATACAAGAGGGAGCAAACATGGTATGCCACTTCTTGCTGATAGATGAATGCACAGAAGACAGTTTAAACCTTAAAATGCAGAAAAGTGAGGCATAAAGCTATGAGAACTGATGATAACAAAAACCTGTTAAAATTGAAGATATTTAGCAAAACACTGATCTCAGAGTGGTTTTGAGACAGTACATGAAACAAATGTTTGCAGCTTTCCCTTTACACAGATAAGTCTCAGTTTTCCAGGTGTTTTAATTAAAGATTTATGGACCATCCTTCTCATATGGTGATTTTTTTTTCCCCTGAGTAAATAGCTTCTGATTTCTCACTCAGTGAGTTTCTTCTGTGACAGGAATGGCCAACAGAGTGATGTACAGGCTATGTTTATGTTTCTCCCTTTTTCTTACTGTTTTTTAAAACTGTGTATTCTGAATTGAGCTGAAGCCAAGAGCTAGTGTGTGTGGTGAGTGTACAGGCTTGTGAGATGTTCTTGTGAGTCAGAGACTATTATGGGGAAGGTGAGAAGTAGTGGAGAATGGTATAAGAGGTGCTATAGCTTGGTATTTTCCCTATATCTCTTTCGCACAGTATGCTTTCTTTTCTTGGCCTGAGAAAGATAGATTGATTACCTCAGTAATATGAAATTTAATCATGGAATATGTTGGTTATCTATTAAACTTTGCTTTCGGGAGTGCAGTTCCATCTATACTTTGCAAGTAGTCATTTATCTTCTTCTTAGTTCAAAAATGTTAATATTCTTTATTGCTCTAAATGTGACTGCTAGGGAAATGAATACAAAAATGTACTAGGAGTGAAGACCTATGACTTTATGTGTTTCTACTGCTTCTTTATGAGGCCAAATAAGTTAATTCAATGTTTCATTTATCTGAAATATGATCAAAATGATGATTCATCTCTCAAAGTGCAAAAGTGATACGGAAATTCCCCTCCCACTTGAGGTGTCAGTAATTGTACATGGCTCTTGTGTCATGTAATATAACAAACTTGGAATGTTCTACTTGTCAGCATTATGGAAATCGTATTGAGGTCTTTAAAATTGTGATAGTTCCCCAAATCATTAAAGTATTATAACTCTTTAAAAGAGTTCAGTTGATTTATTTGGCTTGTTTTAAAAGTGCTGGTGATAAGAAGGTATGTTACAGAATCATTGAAAAGTTTAGGCTGGAAATTTCAACCCTACTGGCACAGGCAGGGACACCTTTCACTACACCAGATTGTTCAGGAGAATTTGGTCTTGAAAATTTTCAGGAATAGGGCATCCACAACTTCTCTGGACAACCTGTTTCAGTACTTCATGTCACGACCACGACTTGCTACCTGAGTGCACCCAATTTCTCATCCACAAAAATTTCACACTTCAAATCTATCTCTCTCCAATTTGGACACAAAAGTGGCATGTGGGAACATGTCCAAGACCTTACAGAAGATGAGGTAGGTGTTGCTGGTCAGTCTTTCCTGGATGATATTTGTAGTCTCTCCCTCACAGGGATACCAGGGTGGTCAGGCACAATTTGTCTTTCGTGAGGCTGTTCCAGCTGTCTTGGATTCACCACCTTGTATTGAATGTGTCCTGACCGTACCTCCATGAGGATCTGCTCCATGATCTTCCCATACACAAACATGAGACTCACCAGTCTGTAGATCCCTGTGTTTTTTCTCCCTTTTTTTTTTAATTAGGGAAAATTTCTCCCTTTTTCCAGTCAGCAGGGACTTGCCTGAACACCATGATTTTTCTAATACTGTGCCACAGAGGAGTATGAGGAAAAAAATAGCTACAAATGACCTCAAGCATTCAAAGGAATTTTTAAGACTTAGGCTTCTGTTGCTGTTATGAGAGAGAGAGAGAGACTCACACCTGACTCCAAGCAAGTCGAGCAGGAAAAAGACTTCTTAATTTACATTACATGCCTATTTATAGAATTCCAACAGTGAGCATAGATTGGACAGTGATGATGAGACCTCTTGATTCCATTGGTTCATCATATGTCCCTCAATTCTCTCTTCCTCTAAGGAGGAATGCAAAACCGACTGCTTACCAGAAAGAGTGTGAGAAAGTGTAAAAGAAATCTGTCAGCATCAGAAGGCTGAAACACCAGGGCAGCAGGCTTCTGATGTAAAAGATTCTCCTTTCGTAGCATTCCTCTATTTTAATGTCAGATTCACGCAGTTCTGACATGATGTTTGATACATACAGATACATATGCGCCACTACATAAATATGTATTGATTAATAGTTCTGTCAATTTAATTTTCAGAATAAATCTCAGAAGACATTTGAACAACAACTGAAGCAAAATCAGTGCAAATTAATACACTGGTTTTTTCTTTATTTTTAAAGCTCTATAATGCATACAATACGTCTATGTTAGCTGATGTCCTTTTTAAGCTTTACTATCAGTAACAGACGCTCAAAACTTGTTCAACTGAAATGATTAATCCATTTAATGGATTGAACTGAACACTTTTGTCCCAAATTAGAAAGACAGCAATGTATATAATAAAACTACTTATAATCATATAACAATCTTAAAAAATGATTCTTCCCTATAACAGATGTGTCTTTCTTATGATTCTATGACAGAAAATTGCTGAAGACATTAACTTTTACTGGCAGGAATTGCCTTATGTCAAGATTGTATGACCTGTGTTATAAATCACAGATATAAACGTGGTGAAGGACTGCTTAGGATTTTGTTCCAGATCATTCTTTGTCCTAAATTATGATCACTACCATTTTTTTACCTTTAACTTAGCTGAACTCTGAGTAAATTTTAACCATGACCAAGTAACATGTTTTCAGTCCTTTCATATCTTCACTGTTAATTCTGTGGATTCTTCTTTTTAAGCTAAAGTGTGATACAAGCCTCTCTTGCCTCTCTTCATTATCTTCATAGCATTACAACAATTCCAAGATTAATTTTGTTTCAATATTTCCAACATCCTCAAATATAAAACATTTGGGAGATTGATTTTTTTGGGGGGGAGGGGGTAGTTAATTTAGATTGTTTTAAAGACTCTTATTTAAACTTCGGTTATTTAAAGCTAAGAGACACACGTTAGCAAAGAAGCACATACAAGTGGTAGGGGGAAGCAGGAATTTTGAGTCTGGAAACACAGAAGGTTTGGCCTGACACGAAGTTCCTGCTTCACCTGCTTTCCAATGCTGTTGTGAAATATAAAATCCTCTGCCTACTTTTTTTTCAGTCCCTGGAAAATTGTCTCTATGTATTCAGCAATCCTCTTTGAATCTCCTCTAGAAATTTTAGGTGATAACTATTTTGGAGATATCATCTTACTCTATTAGTAGTCCCACTGATGGCACATCTCTAGAGAATCCAGTTTTGTTTTCCTGCAGAAACTACCGTGCTTAACCCATATTCCATCACTCCATACAGGAAGTTGAAAAACAACAAATTGCAAGTATGCAAAACCATATCTTCAAAAGTAATAAACTAGCGATAGAGGTAAACGTCACTGTTCATCCCAATTTCCCATACCTTCCCACACAGATTAACCATTTTGCAAAGAGGGATTCATAATGCTATCTAAAATTGGTGGCAGCAATGAGGTGTAAGTATGCTACATTTATTACAGGACACATTTTAAAAATAAGAATAGCTTATTTTCTCTTTTATGGCCTTTAACTAACGTATAACTATCTCTACACTCTTTCTGAATGAACATTTTTGTCCCTGTTAGATACAGGAAGCACTGCTGCAAAACCTCATATCATTCACACATGATTTTTAAGAGTAAGTTCCCCAAAAACATCCTCTAGAGATGAAAAATCTGATAATAAAACTGGCTAAGGATGTTCAGTAATCTAGATGGAAACAGATTTTAGAATGTTCTTTGACTTCTGTTTCATTCCTTTTATTTCCATGATTGCCTGATGTACTCTTAAGCACATAAGTTCGCTTTCAGATTCTTTTCTTTTCAAACCAAAAACCAAAAAATTTAACAACCTTTCCCCTTTCTCTCCCTCCCAAGGAGTGGGATCATAGGTTTTGCTCCTAATGGCAGTGGCAGGGGCACATAAGGGGCTTTTAAGATGCCACAGTTCAGGGTACGGAAGAATTACTATTTTATCATGACACAGGATGATAACAGATAAAAACATGTTTCATCAATGGTCAGCGTATTTAATCGGAAAGATTTCCTTAATGTTTCATATTAACATCCTGGGCCCTCGACTGTGTGTGCTTAGGCCTGGGTTTTTTCCTTGAGCTGAATCTTTTATCAGTTTAGATCTCTCAGAATCACATTTAGAATGTTTGTTTGCAGTCTTACTAAACTGTGTAAGATTCATGCTGTTGTAACTGAATGAACTTGAGATGTTAATCACTGATCACTGACCTGTCATTCAGACAGAAATAGAATTTACTTAACCCACATTACTTTATGCAGTATTAGTAGAAAGAAATATCCTGGACTTAATTTTACGCTAGTAGTCTCTGTTGGATTTGGAATCATGGACAGCCATGTTCTGCTGCATTAAGAATGGTGATTTGAAATTACATACAAAAATTTCACAAGTGATTCTTCTTAGAGAGGTAAAAAGCCAAAATCCAAACCTCTCTTCTCATTAAAAACATTAAAAAATTTTTAAAAAAGGAAAAACCAAACCCCAAACCCTCTAAACAATTAATTTCCATCCCAGTAATCAAAATGCTTCTGATTTTAGCATGGAAGTGAGTAATCTTTTGCTGAAGTACTAGGCACACTAATGCTCTGCCAGGCATGCCAGAACTGTCACTAAGTAACAGGTACTTGCATTTAAAGATAGTGATGTCACCTAGTTAATTCAAGAATCATTTCCCCCCCTAAAACCTTAAATGAAAATGCAGCGTTTCTCAGAAATTAAAAATCTACAAGTACATTTTTACATCTTGTATTTTTAGACCAGTTTGTTGCTTAGCTTTCGTGACAGATTTCCTACAGAAATTTCTACTTAATGCAAGTTCTGCAATGAATCCTCACTCAGTTCTTGCATTTCATTGATGCTCTTAATTTACTTCTATTCTAAAGCTAGGAAAACATAGTTTTATCTTTGTATGATAGTGTGGTGCATTGGAGAGTCATATGGATTCAAAGCACTATGTGGTTTTTTAAAATTTTCCTTAAATAAGTTTCTTCCTCTTTAGATTAGTGCCATAATGATGAAATTTAAGTGGAATGTGAAGATGTATGGTTTAATAATTATGTATGATTTAATATAGCTTACTTAATGAACAAATTAGACAGGGTGATTGCTGTCACGGAGAACATTATGACTGTTTTTTTGACCATGAGAGCACTTTACACTAATACGGTTTTTTAGTGACTTCAAAATTAATCTTTACTCTTTTGATATCCCCAGTGTTTGATGTGTGCAAGCTACTCTGCACACAGAGGCAACACTGTCAGAAGAATGTAACTTAATGATTAAAAAACTCTCGGAAAAATACACCAAAAGAACAGATAGACTAAAAAATTGCTGCATCTTTTATTGTGTTTGTTGCTGTTTTTCACTTGACTTACATAAAAGACTGAAATAATTAGCACATATATAAGCATTAAAATACATTCTGGTTAATTTAAGGAATGAAATGGGAATGGAAGCGGACTCTGCTTACATACCATTCTGCCATATTGTGACATTTTCCTTTCTCATATTTGTTCTCTTTTCTTCCATTCCATAGACATTTGGAGAGTCATTGTGCAGTTTTGTACTTCCCATCCCCAAAGCAGCTGAATGAGTACCCTCATATGGTACACAAATGGAGTATCAAAGCCTCGGGCCCAAATTGGGACCTATAAAGGTAGTGCAGGGTGTGTGGACTGGTCTGGTAGCAATTCCCACTAGGTCAGGGAACCAGCCGAGAAGAGTCCAGGAAAAGGATCCGGAGAAGGATCTGGGAAGAGTTTGGGAAGGAACTCAGTAATTTAAAGTGCACACACCTCACCTAGAGGGTGAGTAGACCAGTGGGAGAAAGTATGGGAGGTAGAATACCCCTGGAACAAAGCAGGAGCTTGGACCAGATATGGCAGCTCCTACATCAGCAAACTATTTATATTACTGATGTGAAACTAAGCACCCTGCTGGACTAGGCATCTAATCACAAAAAAGATATTCCTTTCAATCAGAGGCACCTTCAATCAGAGGCCTGGCAAGTGATAGGGCAGAGACTTTTGGATATTGTCAGAGATGGTGATGCTGAAGCTTGCAGGCACTTTGCTATATGGGGGACAATCATGGCAGCCATTAAAGGCCATTACGCAGCTTCAGAAGTTAATTCCCCCAAACTCCCAGCACCACCACAACCCGTATACAACCGTGAGATCAACCCATACACCACGTAATTATCCCGAGATTAACCCAAGCCCCATGGAACTGCCTTACCCCAATAAAAATCCCTGTGCAGTGGAACCCCTTGGCGCAGAACTCTCGTACCGCGAGCGGGTGATGGACCCGCTCCCTGCCCAAAATGGCAACACAGTAGTTCAGTGTTGGCAGAAATGCTGGGAAGCCACCATGAAGGAGGGAGACTTGACACTCGTTACAGCCTGCCTGTAGGAGTGTGCTGGGCTTTGCACCACTAATTAGTGGTTTGTCATCAATCTCGACTGTTTCTTTTCAGAGCCAGGATTATTAGAAAGGCAATCGAGCCGGATTCTCATGTTCAGACTTGGATGTTTATTATATCTTAAAAAAATTTACAGAAAGCATAGCAGCACTTCTAGCTCCTTGCTAGAAGTAGGAAAAATGGCTCTAAGCTAAGCCTGTTTCAAGGCCTTTTAAAGCTAAACACACCAATACAAGTTTTACACCTATATTGTCTATACTTTTAACCCAATAATAGATTCCCATGACCCTTAGAGTGACTTTCAACTGACCAATCCAGAGGTAACTACCTAAGTTCCGTGAAGAAGAAGGAAGAGAAGATGAACTAGAAGAAAGACACCACCCAGGTTTCTCTTGTCCCCTAACTACCACTGTACTGTAAATAACTGGAATTTAAAACCCATCACCCAGTGAAAATACACATCTAACCCACTACACATTTGTGATTTCTAACTTATTATTCATATTTACAAGTCTTCTCCAAAGTTTCAGGTCCAGTTCAGTGTTTTCTAGGGGGTCTGTGCCTGGAAGCACAGAGAACTCAATGTCTTGGGGTGACTGTGTGATGCCTATATCCCCAAACCGTCTGCTCTGTTGGTGTTGAATATTAAATTCTGCAACTTTAAGACTGGTTCCAGGAGTGAAGGGGGGGAAAGAAGAAGTGCAGAGTTTGTTTTCAGAGACTGCACTGGCTATCCCGCATTCCTGCACACAGACTGTGTTGTCTGTGGTGGACAGGGAGAGAGAGAGGGCTCTCCTTTGCTCTTGGTTAGTTTTCTGGCTAGCTAAGGCAGAGAAGCCTCCTGGATTGTTTTTTTCCTTTTTCTGATTTCCTGGAACTGTTTGAACCTGCTCTGGACTGAAAACCCAGAAAAGCACCCGGAGCTCACACCTGTGTCCCACCAGGCCTGGCCTGGGCCACAGCATTCCCCAGCACAGGAGGGACTGAGAGCAGACTGAGTGAGCTGGGCAGCCCATGGAAAGAACTCTTCTAAATCTGCCATCTCTTTGGAACAGTAAGAAGTTTTGCTGTTTGATATTGTTCATTTTTGTGCTGAGAGGTGTGTTGCCTGTTGAATAAGCAGTTTTCTTTTTTCCACTTCTCTCCAATTCTTTTTTCTTTTTCCTAGAGGGACCTCATTCAGAGGTTTCCTCCCAAATTTGTCCTAAACCAGAACACTAAAAAACTCCAGTTTCCTGAGGTTCAACACCTGCCCAGTAATATATGCACCAAACCAATGGCTGGCATACTGAGAGCTTGACTATAAGGTAATTAAAGAACTGAGGATGCTAGTAATAGCAAGTGGCATATCCTCCCATCATGCCCTAAGCTACCTAGAATCTATCAGTACCGCATACATCCTTGCACCCCATGACTGGAAAAACATAATGAAAATTATTCTAACAGTGACACAGTTTGCAGTCTGGCTAACAGATTACCAAGAACTGAATACGGCTCAGGCAGAAGTGCTGCAGAACAGAAACCCAGCTGTTGCCGTTGTGCAGCTGACTGGAGAGGGTGTTCTCGCAGTCCCTGCTGCGCAGGCAAGTTACCCGGGTGATGTGTGCGATACCCTCACTCGCCTAGCCCTGCAGCCCTGCGGCGACTCCTGGGGACGAGTATCGATTCTAAAAGTCTTTCACTAAGATTTTACAGGGTCCAGCGGAGTCGTTCATGCAGTTCTTGGACAGACCGCAAGCCAAACTCTCCTGGCAAGTTGATAATGATGAAGCCAGAGCTATTCTGTTGTGTCAACTTGCTTTTACAGATGTGAACAAAGATTGTAGAAAGGCATTGCTCGCTATTCATAACCCATGTGTTCATGATATAGCAGATATGGTTAGGGCATGCCAAAATGTGGGAACTACTGCTGATAATACTAATTCTCTGGTGGTGGCTTTAACTGTGCACTTCTGGGTTCTGGACATGCAGATGGGGGATTGTTTTAAATGTGTTTCAATGGGTCATTTTAAAAAGGATTGCCCTCAACAGAAAGACAGGATTAAAATATCATCTAGAGATTCTTCCTGGTGTGAAAGAGGAAAGCACTGGGCTGTTGATTGCTGCACCCGGTACCCTGTAAAAGGGAGCACTACACAGACGGGAAACTTCCAGCAGGGGACGGGTCCACATGCCCCAGAGAATCAAAAAAAATGTGAGGCAAAACATTTGGCAAGCAAGCTCCTGTCTACAACCACAGGTAATGCTGGGCTGGACCTTGCCTTTAGAGAATCAGTAGCTGTTATGACATCTTCAGTACTTTTAGTTCCTACTGGAGTCTGGGAATCCCTTGGCAGTAACACTCATGCTTTGCTAATAGGGCATTCCTCCACCACCAGGTTGGGACTTTTTGTACTGCCTGGACTTATTGACTCAGATTATGAGGGTGGGATACAGATCATACTATGGATTCCCATGCCACCCTGCTTTATGCCTGCAGGTGAATGTATAGCACAACATGTTCCCTTCTTCAACAAAATCCCTAGTGGCAAAGGCAAACGTGACATAGATAACTTTAGCACAGGTCAGCCAGAGGTTTTCTGGACAAGCTCTGTTACAACAGCTCAGCCAAGCCTAACATGCAGTATAAATGGCAAAAATTCAAAACTATTTGATACTGGAGCTGATGCCTCTATTATTAAAAGCAATGAATGACCTAGTAATTGGCCCACAATCAGCCCCACATCGACCCTAATGGGGTGGGAAGAATGCAGCACCCTAGGCAAAGTGCTCACCTTTGTCTTGTCCTTGGCCCTGATGGGCAAATTGCCTGGATTTCCACATTCATTGCCCTGATACCATGCGTGTTACAGGAAAGAGATGTTCTGGGACAATTTGGAACAACCATACAAATAACCTCACAAAGCAACAAAGACTGTATGGACTTAATGATAGGCTCTCATATTTAGTTAAGAAAGTTAGACAGTGACTGCAAACTCTCAACGGCCAGGATCCACATACCATTTACATACCTGCAAGTAAAGACAATTTGGCATGGTTGCTATCAGAAGACACCAACTTTCAAATGTGCTTACAGATTTTTCTGGACAATTATCCCTCATCCATCCTTCATTGTATCTATCCATTATCCCTCATATCGTTTATGGACAGTGATGGGTGACCTCCACCTGTATGCAAAGCATTGCTGCAGCATGACCCCTGTCAATGGACCAACTGTTTTTAATGATGTGTCCAGCAATACCAACAAAGCTGCAGTGATTTGGCATGGAGATGATCCTGCTGAGTGCCATAAAAGGGTATTAATGTTAAAAGATGCCTCCATGCAGATTTTAGAATTGGCTGCTATCCAACATGCCTTTCAGTTATTTTCATAGGAGCCACTTAACATCATAACTGGTTCCTCATATGCTGCCAATGTTGTAGTCCATCCAGAATCTTCTATTTAAAACATGTTAATCACCATCTTTTGTTTTCAGAGGTAAGAACATTTGATTAACCGCCGGCAGCATAATTTTTATAGGTTGCATGTTTGTTCCCAGACAGGTTTACCTGGGCCTTTTACAGAGAATAACAGTTATGCAGATATCACTCTAATGTGGTACCTAATACCTTTGCACAGGCCAAGCTGTCTTGACGTTTTTCAACAAAATACTCACTCTCTTCATAGGCAATTTCAATTGATGTCCTCACAGGCTCGTTGTATCCTGTTGTCTTGTCCCTTCTGTTGTATGGTTGTTCCTGCTTCTTTGGCAGAAGGCACTAAACCCCAAGGTTTAACTGCTAACTCATTTTGGCAAACTGATGTTACCCATATTCCAGAATTTGTTCACCTAAAATATGTTCATGTTTCTATTGACACCTATTCCTGTCTCCTAATGCCAACTGATTGCACTGGAGAGAAGGCCCTTGATGTTATCTGGCACTGGTTCAGCTGTTTTGCCCCCTTAGGCCTTCCACATGCCATCAAAACAGACAATGGACCTGCCTTAACTCATAACTTCTTGCAGCAATGGGGTGTGTCTCACCATTGAGACATTCCCTGCTCTCCAACAGCTATTGTTGAACATGCCCATAAAACCTTAAAAACCATGCTTGAAAAACAAAAAGGGGGGGAGCTGGGGTGCCCTCCTGACAGACCAGCTAAAGCCTTGCATGTTCTCAGATTTTTAAATCACAGTGAGATGGGACAAACTGCATGTGAAAGGCAGTATTCATTTGACACAAAAGGCTCATCTATAACCTCCCGTAATGGTGAAGGACTTACTGGGTGGAGAATGGAAAGGACCCCTGGATTTATTAACTCGGGTTAAAGACTATGCCTGCATCTCCGCAGGCCACCATGTGGAGTGGATTCATTCACTGTATATGTGACCTTTTAGGTCGCACTGTCCTGATCCTATGGGTATTTAATTACTATGTTATAAGCATATGTTATAGTTTTGGGGAAGTCGTTATAGTTATTATCACTGTTATTAGTGTCTTAGGAGTTGTTTAGGTTTTTCCTAGTAGGCTTTTGTTATTAGTAAGAAAAGAGGACGCAGATGTAGGATATGGGGTTATAATTGTTACAGTGGTTTAGGCTTGTGCTCACCAGAAGTCCCTGTGGGAAAGGCACAGCTGCAGGCTGCACGGTTGGAACTCGGCTGAGGGGTGAGCGGCAGCGTGAGTGAGGAGACAGTCAGCAAAGTGACAACTGGGAGTGAGATTGTGATTGGCTGGAGCCAATGAGCAGGAAGCTGATTGGGTGGAGGAGCGGGTAGACAGCTAATGAGCAGGAAGCTGATTGGCTGGAGGAGTGGGTGGACAGTGAATGAGCAGGAAGCTGATTGGGTGGAAGGCCATGAGGACAGCAAATGAGCAGAAAGCTGATTGGGGGGAAGGCTATGTGGACAGTGGCCCGGCAGCTGTGCTAGCCAATGGGTGCCCTCCTTCTGTTAAATTCTGTTAGGTCTCGCTTTGGTTTCAGTTATGTCAGGTGGAGATTAAAGACATAAAAAGAGTGCGATGTCTGCAATAAAGGGATCTCCTTTGGATGCATCGGGGGTCTATATGACTTTGTTCCAACTGCTGCAGTCTTACAGCAAAACACAAAAAATGAGATTGAAGATTATTTCCTTCAGCTGAGAGTAAACACCCAAACCAGCATTTCCCACTATCAGATCCCACTATCAACATTTAAGGGTAAATTTTCTATAGATAAAATACAAATATTCTTGGGAAGTGGCTCCTGTAATAAACTTCCATATGCCATTAAACTAATTTCTTTGATGTTCGAATGATGATCACTATGTAAGAACATTCCATCATAGACTTAATGCACAGAAATAACACTATGAAATTTGCATTATTCATTTCCATGTACTAGAGTTTCCTCAAACTCATTATAGTTTAAAAGTATTTGCAACCAGATGGTGAGAGTCTTTAAAATCCCTACTACATATGCATCTATTTGCTAATAAACTTATTAAGTTACATTATTAGCAGTGTTAAAGATTATTTCTTTACTAAATAATTACAATATGCATGTATAAATGTGTTTCAAACTCACTACATTTATTAAAAAAAAATCTGAATTATCTTTGTGTGTACACCATTTTGAATCTCTGTGTCCTGACATTTCAAGTCAGCTCAGAGAACCAAGGAGCAGAAAAATTGTGACATTTCATTTTGGCTGGAGATCTGTCCTTGTAAATTAGCTCACACTCCTACACAATGAAGACTCTATCAAAGTCTGTGAGTGTAAGTGTTGATCCCTGGTCAGTGGCCTCAACAATCAGTACTTCTACACACAAATACTTTACACTTGTCCTTGACATACATGACTATTATCACATACAATTCTAGACTTAGCTGTTACAGCATAAGTTGTTTACTCAACACACTGATGCCTATATAAATCTCTTGCTCATACAAAACATACACACAATAGCAAAATATCTTGTAAAGATTTGTTTTACTGATTTCTTCTGAAACGCTTCTCACATGCATAGTTTTTTCTATTTCCAGACTGAATGTTTCTCAAAATGCTAAAACAGATGGTGCCTAGCTGATGCTGCTTCTGTGGAGTATTTCAGGATGCAAATAAGTTACTAATTTTTTTCTCTTTGAAGTAGCTGTGATGATTTTTGTAGCCTAAGATCCTTGCCCTCTTGAGTATTTGATCAAGCCATCCAAATACTCCACTGGAAAATAGCTGACTTGCAGTTTTCAATCTACATCTATGTGATAGAAAATAAACTGAAGCAGGGAGAAGGAAGAATAATAAGTAAATAGCCTTTACATGAACGTGGCTATTAAGATACAGAAATGTGTCTAATTGGAAGACTCACAAACTCATTCAGTTTACATACCATGATTAATGCCTAGCATGTATTGACTTCTTACCAACTTCCATGAAGTAAAGCACAAGCAGAAAAAAATTGATACGTTGAACAAATAATAATTTTTCGCCTTGTAGTTAAAAAATATTGTTGTACATCCGCTTATCATGCTAATGTCCATCACCTTTTGTATTACTGTGTTCAAAAGTACAGAGAATCTTTGTAGAAGAATCAAGTACTAATAGTGACCTAGAAGCTGCCTGTGTTTTAGTTTAATAAAGGTGATAGGAATATCTGTAATTTACCTGAAATTATACATGAAAATGCGGTGGCATCTAAGAAGCTGATTGTATATTCCCTATTTTTCAGCAATTAACACAAAACTCTACAAGCATTAGCAATAAATCATCCACCTTGTGTATATATTTTTCATCAAGCAAAGCAATCACCATATCTTAAATGAAACCAGCTGCTGATGGGTGAAAGAATTCTTACAAGCACAAGAGTAGGAAGGGAGAAATTGTCTGCAATTTAAATAAGGTTTGAAATGGCAGACTCTCCTAGATTGTATCTTTTTCACTTTATGTATGAAAGCCTGATCTGATTATTCAAGGACATGTTTGATAACCCAAATTTGCAGTGTTTCTAATAAGGACCAGAATATATATAACCACAGCAGAAGGATGATTTATGATTTAAAATGCTGTCACAGTGATATATGAAGAAAATATGCTTTGAAAAGAGCATTCTTTCTTTTCTTTCTCATCACTTACTTTCCTGCAGATAAAAAGACTTGATTTCAATCAGTACTTATAAAAAAGTCTGGTTTTTAATTGGGTAATATTAATGTAAACACAAAATTTTTTTTCTATTGTCTGTACTTATATCATTTTGTAAAGAAAAAGTCTTATGGGAGCAGTTCTAACAAGAAAGGACTAAGAAAGACTTCAATGTGCAACCCTCATTATTAGACATTTTAACAAGATTATCAAGGCAAAGAATAAATGAATACATTAAAGACACTGGGAGATGGGTGGCAAATTTAGGAACAAAAAAGATGCCTCCAAAGAAAGCGTACGGTCCTTTAAGAAGCACATTTTTCCCTATTTTTAGGTACTTGTTTTTTAAAGTGACTCAGCATGTTTTTTCTGTAATTCCATCTGTTTTATGGGTAACAGAAGTCCATTAAGTTTTATCTTTTCCAGTTCAGGAGCATGTCATGTACTCATGCAGAAGCTTGATGTAATTTTTGGGGGGAATCCATGAAGGCTGTGGTATGCTGGTTGCAGTGCACTGGATCTAAATGGATAAAAAGTTCATGCTTGACTGTCTCTCAGGTTTGCTCCTGTTGCCCACCAGGGTGAGGTTTAGTGTTAGCTGGGTAGCATAGATTGCTGTGGAGAAGCAAGCAATATGATGCTGTCAGAATAGCACTGGACTTTTCTGAGTGTCAGGTCTTGCAAACTCTGTATAATGGTGCTTCCTGGACCTGCAGTGAATATCTTCTTATGCCTTGTAAACTTACCAGCTTATAAGGTCTCTATGTGCTAAATTCTTGCAGCATGCTCTACTATAATCTTTGAGACAGACCACTGGTAGTGTTGAGATAAATTTTAATTTTTTTTGTATCCACTGACCATCAAGAATATACCACCTCAAATTTGCAACCCAAAACTTTATTGTCTACAAACTACAGCTTTAAATGACACCACTTCTGGTAAGCTACTGCCATGATTAAAGGTCATTGGAAACAATGAAATGTATTAAGGTAGCAAAAGATTTTTTGTTCTGGTTTATTCTGTTCATATAAGAAATACTATTTTCCTAGGGAAATATAAAGTGGGAATGGATGGCAAGAATCAGACCAAGTATTATTCTAAATTAATCCCGCATATATAGCACTTTTTAAATTGCCCAGAGTAGTTCACCCATCTCTTTTTTCTGATAGTATGTTCTTCCTTCCATTTGAAGAAGAATGAATCAGTTTGGCTACAAATTATGCTCTTTTTGTCCTCCACTGTTTCCTCCAGCCAGAAATGATTAAAGGCATTATTCTCTCCTCAAGGCTCCCTGTTTCACTCCTGTGTTAAGCGCTTAAGGCCTGTTCTGAATGGTTATGTCACAATTTTAATTGTTCTGTGAAAAAAGTGATATGAACCGTATCAACCCAACCAGGCTTATGATATGGTTATTTAATTTTCAACTTGCAAAACTGTCTATTCTAGCCATTAAGTGAGACTGACTTACTGACAGTGTAGTGTGTAATGTGCCATTATTATGGAAATGAAGACTTCTAGGACTCCTGCCTTGAAGTGTGAAACAATAGGCAAATATTTCCACCTGAAAAAACACCAGCACCTTTGAAGAACTATATTCAAGATGAGAAAATTTCAGATGAGTTTGTATTTGCAATTTTATTATCATTAATTTTCAAAACGAAATGGTCATTAGCTAATAGCAATTTTAAAAAATCTGAAATCTGTAAAATACCCATTGTATGTATGTTCTAATGAAAATTATGATAAAATCGCTTTGCTACAGATATGTATGTAATGTAATTCCCAGCAGACAGTGATGTCACTAACATCACTAAGAGTGATTGGATTGACATATTTACAAGCACATAAAAAAGCAGTTAGAAGAGTTTTATAAAAACTTAGATCAATTCAGCTGTTCAGTAAATTCAGCCAGGGGTATCTTTTAAAAATTCAACTTTTCTTTCCCCAGGTATAAATTTAACTTAGAAGACTAAGCTTAGAAGCCTGAACTCATTTCATAGTCTACTTTGGAAAATTTTGATTTCTTGACATGGGAGGCAATGAAGTATGCTTCATTGCTTTGATTTAGACAAATAAAACTTCTTCAGTCCTAACTAGGGCTGTATTGATGGCAAAATGGCTTTGGTATTCTAGAGAATATATAGATTTTTTAAATGATGTGTTCTTCCATTAAAGAGCAGGACTCTAGGTGTCTGAGAGTGTAATAGCCTCACTAAAATTAAACAGATAACCTTAGGTATTTTTGTAATTGCCTTTAACTGGGTTGAAGTTTAAACCTTGATGTAAGAGGTTCCATTTCCACAACATTTGATATTTTTAACTGTTGTTTTGATTATATCTGTTTTCTGTTAAAAATGCCTTTCTTTTGAAGAGTGCAATATTCTTTATCTTCATGACATGCTTAGACAGTTAGCTTCCTAGGTTATTCTGCATGATCAAATTTGTAAGGATTTTTGAAAATAAATTTTGAATTTAGATCCATTTTGAGTTAGAACTGAATCTCTCCATTCACAGATATCACCAGCGCCAATTTTTTCAGTATGTTTTTGTTTGAAATCTTTCACAACACTTGTTATTTTGTTCCTTCTCTGAGCCTCTTGAAACTATTATTAATCTTCTTGAGCTGTAAAATCATTATGTAATATTTTAATAGTTATTAATAGAAGATTTTAATACACTATATGCAATTCCATCTACTGCCTTTATTTATTGTGATTTGGTTTGGACTGTAACTGGTTATGAAACTGAGGTCATCACAACTGAGCTGTGGCTATTGAAACTATTTCATCCAATGGTACAGGTAATTTAGGACCACACAAGGGATATTTTCCTCTTCAGTGATCATTGTTTGCAGTTTTTTTAAATCAACTTGGCTATTTATTTGATGACGTATTACCAATGTGTCCAATTTTGAACATAATTCACTGAAGTTCCTTGCGTTCCTCTCTAATCTTGACCAACAAAATAACTTTGAGCCATATGCAATTTTTTTACCTCATTGCTAATTCCTTTCCTGGAACATTAATAAAGATAATGAAGGGTGGATATAACACAGAATCCCTACACACTCGGCTATTGATTTATTGTATTTTGCAGCAAATTATTTTTTTATAAAAATAGGTAATTTAATATTTGTTTCCTGACTCCAAGTCAGCTCCTGATCCATATCAATTCTTTGTGACTAAGCTAATGCCTACATATTTCTTCAGTAGCCTGTCAAGGACCTTGTCAAAGGTATTTTGAAAGATTTACTGGATTTATGTGGCAAGGTTTTGATAGCAGAGGAGCCACAGTGGTGGCTTCTGTGAGGTGACACCAGCAGCTGTCCCCATGTCAGACAGAATCAATTCCAGCTGGCTCAAAGAGAGTGCTGCCACTGGCTGCAGCTGAGACCATCAGTGATGCTGGCAGCACCTCTGGGATAGCGTGCTTAAGAAAGGGCAAAAAATGCTTCACAAGAGCAGCTGGGAGAGGGGAATGAGAACTTGGGAGAGAAGCAGCCGTGCAGATGCCAAAGTCCGGGAGGAAGGAGGGGCAGGCGGTGCTGCAGGAGCAGACATCCTCCCGCAGCCGAAGGGGAAGATCATGGTGAAGCCGGCTGTCACTCCACAGCCATGAGGACAGCGTGACAGCAAATATCCAGCAAAAAAACAGTGCCTCCCATGAGGACACAGCAGGCGGATGTGCCCATGGAGAGCTCATTCAGAAGCTGTCTCCTGACAGGAGCTGTGGCCCACGGAGAGGCCCAGATCATGCCTGAAGACTGTATCCATGGACAGGGCCTATAATGGAGTAGCTCCTGAGGAGCCACAGCCTACGGGAAGGAATTGTACTGGAGAGGTTTGTGAAGAACTGTCTGCCATGCTCCCCTCCCAGAGCAGTGGGAGAGTATGAGGAAATAGGAGTGGCAGAGACGAAGGATTATGATCTCACTGAAATCCTCATTCCCTGTGCTCTTGCACTGCTTTTGAGATACAAAAAGCAGAAATTAACTCTGAGAAATGGAGGGAAGGTGGTTTTCGTTCTGTTTTCATTACTTGATTTCTGTGAGTTATTGATACTATTCTGTGATTAACCGACACTAAATTGAATTAATTTTCCCCATGCTGAGTCTGCTTTGCCCAACATGATATTCTCCCTATTCTTATCTTAACTGAAAAACATATTAAGGTTTTTTTTTCCCTTTTTCTGTCGATACAGGAGAAATGATATAACTACTTGGTGGATACCTGCCTGGCAGCTAAGTTCAACTCATCACACAATAGTAGATAAATTATATTTATCTCTTTAATTAATTCCTTTTGAAAACATTTATAAAGATCTAATAAATTTGTAAAATGCAATTATTCTTTACATGAACGTGGCTATTTCCATACAGAAATGTGTCTAACTGGAAGACTCACAAACTCTTTCAGTTTGCATGCCATGGCTAATGGCATGTATTGACTTCTTATCAACTTCCATGAATTAAAAGCAAACAACTTTAATGGAAAAATATATTTGGTTGACATGGATTAAGATACAGAAAAAATCTTCAGCATGAGCTCTGAGACTTAAAAACGTGGATCTTGAAACACTTCAGCTAGTGATCTATCTATCTTATTTTTCAAAGACTACAATGCAATAACCTGCAAAATATTTCTTTGAGCCTTTATAGTACTTTACATGGAAATATAAATTGATATAAAAATACTCATGCTGTTGAAAAGATTATAAGATACGTTGGAACAAGGTCCAAACATACTTGAATGGAGAGAAGAAAATTAAAATAAATGGTTTTTTATCTCATAGAGTTAAATAAAGTCTAAGTCCATTGAAGAACATTCTAATGCAAAATCTCACTGGCATGTTTATTATTAAATACTAGGAAGGGAAGGAAAAGACAGATTCCACAACATGCCAATTTAGCCAGTTCCTAAAATGGTCTAATTTATGTAGGTGTAGCAGATACATATTTAGATCACTGGGAAAGGGATTAAATAGCATTCCTTGTGTTCCACCTTTCCAGCATTGGAGCACAATTTACGTTTTGGGTTCGCTGTGTGATGGATTTCAAAGCGTCGTACAGTGGCAGCAGGTATGTTGGACTAAGGGATCAAAAACCTAAGAAACAGGAGGCTGAATTTATCCTTGTAAATGAGAGTTCAGCAAGAATATTCTGACTTTCAGAATATTTTTTTTGTAATATTTTTGTAAAGCAGCATACCTACCAAATTTATTCAAAATTAACTTTAGTATAACAGTTGTGTTGATCATGAAGATCTTTGATTTAATATGGACATACTAATGTCTGTGTTTGCCTAAACCACTGTCCTCGTTGCTGTGGATGGAAAATAGAAGTCTCTTTATAGAGAAAGAGTGTACGTTTTTTGCAATAAACAACAAATGCAAATGCATTTGCAAATGGCATAGGTCGACATGAAAATAGTCCAGGAAATATCAGCAGAAAAAATAAAATATAGTGAAGGTGGAATTTGTAATAGGTGAGGTAATAAGGCTTATACAACAAATACAAGTTTCTTTTCACTTACAGTGATGTAATTTTTACGTAACTTGAGTGTTTCAGCAGAATTGTAGAGGTTTATCAAAGTTTATTATTTTGTACAGATTTCATTGAAATAATTTTATGGATAGAAGAGACATCAAAGAAGATACTCCTTGTGAAAGTGATATGCCTAATTCAGGTTATTTTTAGAAGGAGAGTAAACTGACATTGTCAAGACCTTTGAGTTTAATATCTGATTTTTAACGCTTCCCAGACTTTTACAATAAAGAAGAAAGATTGCACAGCTGGGTACTGACTTTTTATCTGATGAAACATTACATTGCTGCCTTTGGGTTGAAAGTAAGGGGCTCTTTATTTTAACAAGGGACTGCATTTCCTGCACTTCTTAGTTATGAAGCAGAAAGACAACCATAGAAAAATAATTATTTTTAAAAGAAACCTACAATGTGCTATGTTTAGCTAGGTAGTTTGACTTTAAGAAATAAAGTTAGGCTTTCTGCAGTGTACAACTGAAAATATGCATATTAAGATCAATCTGTATTACGTACTTTAGAAACTGATCCTAAGATTATCTCTAAAAATCCTCATTTTCTGCAAAATTAGCCAGACCAACTGGATGCTGTTCTCCTGAAGATTCACACAGGAAGTTTTAGAGTAGCAAGTTTAACAGGATAAAACAGTATTTAAAGATAACAGAGTGAAATGGCTTTGATAGAGTCTCCTCCTTTTCTTACAGATACTATAAAGTTTATTAAGTTACAAAATATTTTTATGATTTTGAATATCGTGACAGACTGAAGTATTTTTTTAAGTATGACACACTTGCAGCCTCATTTTCTTCTGCATACTACTTTAACAGCACCAGTGTCACTCTAAGAGCAGGGATTTTAGGCCTCTATAATGTAAAACCAACAAAAATGGTACAGTTTATCAAGTTTCATGCTAATGATACGGTAATCAAATGCTAATGTAGAACAGTTCTGAACCAATTGAACAATATGAAATAGATGATTATTGCCACAAAAGCATTTTTGCTTATGTAAGTATTCACTTTAAATACATAATAAGATTTTTATTTAACTAAGAAGGCAAGATATTTAAAATTAAATGGAAAATTATTTCTAATTGCCTTGAAGTAAATGCAAAACTATGATTTCTGTGTTTTAACTATGTTATTATATAGTCAAAACACAAAATATATTATTGCCAAGTTCCTTTATAGTTCTCAAAACTCAGTCATCATTATCAGCTACACATAAAATGCACACATTACAAGAACTATAAAGTGAATATAAAGTGATATAATTGCTCCTACCTTTTCTGGTTGACAAGCAAAGATGTTCTTGAAGGTTTTAATGATGAAAAGTCCTCTTGGAAGCAGATATCTCTCTTGTACCTTGAAATTACCCAAATACATTAGAATATTGAAGATTATGACCAGCATTGAAGTAAATGAAGGCCTAATGACTTCTTTAAAGCTGCTGTGTAGCATGATGATAAAAGGATCTGCTAGAATAATTGAAAGCAAACTGGAAAAATTGGTTGTATATCTTTATTTTAATGACTTCTAACTGACTCATGACAACTTAATATCAAATACTCTTACACTTATAAATTGGCCAGGAACACCAATTATACAGTAATAATTATGTAGTACACTTCCCTAATTATTCCATTCTGTACAGCATTAATACTTTTTGCTGTCATCTTGTGGTTATATTTTTAGCTTTTTTAATGTTTCCAGATACTGCAAATATCTGTGTTGGTTTCACCCCAGCTGGCAGATGAGCCTCAGGGAGCTGCTCGCTCACACCTCCCAGCAGGGCATGGAAGAGACTCGGGAGGGCAAAGGGGAGAGAACTCATGGACTGAGACAATAACAGTTTAACAGGCAGAGCAAAAGCTGCATGCACAAGCAAAGCGAAACACAGAATTCATTCACCACTTCCCATGGTCAGGCAGGTGTTCAGCCATCTCCAGGACAGCCAGGCTCCATCATGTATAAAGATGACTTGAAAAATCTAATGCCAAAACTTCGAATGTCCTCCCCACCCTCCTTCTGCACTCCAGATTTTATTGCTGAGCATGGTGTTGTATGGTATGGAATATCCCTGCTGTCAGTTTAAAGATGTAGGTAGTTTCTCTAGAGTTTATCTTACTAAGGGATCAGAAGCCTACTGCATGAAGAAATGAAGAAAAACAAGCCTGAGGAGGAGGTATGCAATATTCTGTGGAAACCTACTGTTTCTTGAACATAGAATTGTGGGCTTCCACCAAAGCTACTCTATCATTTCACCCTCCTCAGCAGCACAGGGAAGAGAAAATATAACAAAGGGCTCATGGGATGAGATAAGGACAAGGAGAGATTGCTCATTAATTATGATCATAGGCACAATAGACTGAACTCGGAGAAAATTAGTTTAAATTATGCCAAATCAAATCAGAGTGATGTAATGATGAATAAAACTAAATATTAAAACATGCAAGCATTTACCCCACCCATCCCTTCTTTCTGGACCTTCTTAACTTACTCTTCAGGTTTCCTTCACTCCACTTTCTCTGCCCAGCAGTGTCACAAGTACTGCCAGGAGCCTGGTCCACTGTGGGCTTTCCAAGGGGTTCACAGCCTCCTTTGGGCATCCATCTTCTCTGGTGTGGGGTTGTCCATGGCTCCAGGTGGATCTCTGCATTCCTGTGGCCTCTGTGGTTGCAGGGGCACAGCTGCCTCACCATGGTCTGCACCGGGGCTGCAAGGGGAATCTCAGCTCCTGCCCTCCTTCTCCACTGACCTGGATGTCATGGCTGTGTCTCCCACATATCCTCACTCCTCTTTTCTCTGGCTGTTGCTGTTGATCAGGTTTTCTTCCCCTGATTAACTCTGTTGGCCTGTCACCATTGCTGAAGGGCTCAGCCTTGGCCAGTGGTGAGCCCCTCTAGGAGCCAGCTGGCATTGGCTCCATCAGACATGGGTGAAACTTCCAGCAGCTTCTCACAGATGCCAACCCTGCAGTCCTCCCCACTACCAAAAATTGCCATAAAAGCCCAGTTTCTGTGTTAGCCATCATAAAATCATAAGGTATCAATAATAGTTTTATTTTGATTGATATATCTTGATGTATTTCAACACGTATCCATAATCTAACATTGTGGGGATTTCTCCTTAACTGGCTAGCCTAAAATCTAGAGTAATTTTTACTAATATTTCTGTTGTGTTGCCTTGAAAAGCCTTTAAAAATTATGCCCCAAATTAAGTTTATGCCAAAGACAAGAGAAATTTCATTTAAATTTGCATTTCCTTGCAGGGCATATGCTGATTTAATCTACTGCTCTACAATCAAACTAAAGATCAAAGATAAATTATGGTGTTCATTGACAGAAAAAAGGGAATCAGTTTTTTCCAAACTGCCATTTGGAAATCTGCAAATGGAAAAGTTACTGCATGTTGTTTTAATTTCAGTTTCCTTTAATCCTCATGACCCCCTCTAGTCTTCGTGTACTAGACATGTATGTATACTGCATGCCATATATTTAAGAAACATATGGGAAGCACATTTTGCAGGGAAAGTCTGAGCAAAGATGGGAAAGGTTTTCCTGGAAGAAAAGATGGAGGAAAAGGATAAAAGCAAGTCATGTTAGCACCTTGTTTTGTTTCTGCTCTTTTCACTGCTTTCTAGTGTTTCCTTTATCAAATAATATGTAGACTGACACAGAATTTTAGGGCCTTTGATTTTTATAGTCCACAATGTTCAAAATCTTGACAATTAGAAAGCCTATCCTAAAGCTGAAGAACAGCTTGAAGAAATAATAACTTTACCTGATTCCTGATATTCTCTCTCTCTCTTTTTTCCAAAACACGGGAAGTTCCTTGGTGCAATACCCTTCATTTTGTGTTCCTTATTTATTATGCCTTTGCTTTAGATAATCAAGGAATTATTTTGGTCTTTTCCAGACAAGAAACAATAAATTGGACATTATGTTCCTTTTTGCAGACAGCATGTTGCATTCCCTTAAACTCACACATTTTTCAAGTTTTTTGTTTATTTGTTTTCTAATATATTGAGTACACCTGCAGGCACTAAAAGTATTTAATGTAATCATCTGGCCAAACGTAAACTTTCTTTTCTACAATATCTCCTTCCTAAGTTCCAGCCCACCGCCATCCACACCAAGTAGCTTTCTACCATTCAATCATACAATTATGCAATAGTTTAGACTGGAAGAACCTCCTGAGGTCTCTAGTGCAATCTATTGCTAAAAGCGGAGCTAAATGCAGAGCTAACTTCAAAGCTAGATGTTGCTCCAGAAAACAGATTTCTGAGAAAATGGAAGAATTTTATGGAGCTCAAAAATTCTTAAAAATTTTAGATTTCTGGGTAATACCTCAATTAATGTCTTTTAACCTGAAACTTCCACTACATTCAGTTTAAAAAGGTCTGAGTTTTAGCTTACAAATACTGTTATCCGTATAGGGCTGGATTGTGCTTGACCTGTGCTTGACAGCAATGCTGCATAAAACAAGCTCTTTTGGCATGGCACAACTGAGGGAATTCCCAGTTGTCTGAGAAAGAAGATTTGATTAGAGAAACAGAATATTCTAACAGAAAAAATTACATGTTGTATGTTTTTTCCTAGTAAAGAATAATAATATGATACTATAATGTAAGTTTTTCCTGTTGCTGCAATTGGTATTATTTCAAACTCTCCTGTTTTGTGTTCTGTTCCAAATTTAGTCTACCTAATCCATAAATACATAGTGTATAAGTTCTCTTTTCTATACATCTGTTTCTAAATAAAACAAGAATCAAACTTTCACATATGCTGCTCACAAGTAAAGTCAGGGTTTTCTTTTATTTTTTCTATTATTCTGAGCAAACGTCCATGCAAAATGAGAGGTTCAAGATATACTGATTTCTGCACAGCAATGCATAATCATAAAGAATAAAGATTAGTTGCTCCATTTTTTTACTTCTACATTATCTGTGTGCAAACAGTCCTCTTGAAAATAATGGGAGATTTCATGGCATTTTGAAAGTAGATTTTCAGTCTTTATTTGTTTTCTCATGTATGCTTTATCCATGTTAAATTAATTCAATTTTGCTTGTAATTTTTAAAATAAATATATCCATGTCAAAAGAGAAAGATACAAGCATCTATTTAGTAGATAAAGTCTGATGGTACAGCTACCTTCAGCTGCACTTTTTTCACTGTGTAGTCCTATTTTATTGGGCACAGTGTGAAAAAGTTCATCTTTAGGAGCAGACAGGTGAGGTGGGCTGGCAGCATTCACCATTTAGAAGGCCAGGTAAAAGTCAAGACAATCTGTGCAAAGAAGAATGTGTCTTTTATGAAAACAATCACCTAAAATTATGTTTGCTACAAATATCTTAGGATTATTGGAATAAATTTTAGATCTGACGAGTGCTTGGCTGACAGTTTATAATGAATGGGGCCTGAAAACAGTGGGGCCCTGGAGCTAGCTGCAGGCTACATTTGTTCTCAAATCTCCGCTGATGTTTTAAAATGCAATGGGATTTGGATGCAAGCAAAGTTACAAATGTCAACAGAGTTACTGTGAAGGAGTGATATGATCTTCAGCCAGATAGCTCTTCTCAGCACACAACAACCTGCACACCATTTTTTGTTGTTTCTAGTCATGGAAGTGTTCTGCATTGCTCTGATGACATTTGTCATCTAAAATGGCAACATCACACTCAAAATCATTACTTAGGAAGCCAATATTTTTCTCTAAATATGATTATGGGTCTATAACCATTTCAGGCAAATAGAACAATCAGACAGATGTACTGAGTTATATGTTCTGAGTCTGTAATAGCTGAATGGCACCTGTGGACTAAGAGTGTCATAAAGGTTCTAAGCCCTTCAGGCTCCTGTGCTCAAGATGTTTCTCCCGTGTAGTCTTTGAAATACAGTGATACAGTAATACTGACCAGGTGTGAGAAGTATTTTATGAAATAGTTCATGTTGGAAAAATGGTAGCCAAGGCAGAAAAAAATTAATCTGATTTCCTGAGGTAGTTAAACATGGAAATACTTGCACTACTTGTCCATTTGTTTATTCCTTGGATCTTGTAACTAACTTGCAAGCCTATTCCTTAATTTGCATCAAGCAAAACAGAGAGATAACATGAAACTGTTGAATAAATAGAGAAAATGTATCCAAATGACTGCCATGGAGA
The DNA here is from genome assembly GCF_052056855.1 of Sturnus vulgaris. Classification (NCBI taxonomy): domain Eukaryota; kingdom Metazoa; phylum Chordata; class Aves; order Passeriformes; family Sturnidae; genus Sturnus; species Sturnus vulgaris. The sequence goes on from NC_142283.1 coordinate 21,350,740, forward strand.
GAGACGAGCTGCAGCCTGAGCTCTGCAGCTATTGCTTCCATTTGGCCTGCTGGCTAGCTTGTTAAAAAAACTTGCCATCACACACTTATTTCAAAGCCAGCCTCAGTGTGATGCCACTTGTCCAGCTGGTGATGAAGGACATTGGGTGGAGCTTTAAATCCTCCAAAGTCTAGTGTGACAGGGCTGAAGAGCAGGGTAGTTGAAGGATGGCAGGATCCATCATCTGCAGAAACCAGCCATTGATAACTCTATTTTTAAGAGAACAGCTACTGTAAGTTCTTTGTGGTGTGGATGCTTTATATGTGAGGAGTGTTAGTAACCCTGGAAGACAACAAATAATAGTTTTTTGGTGTTAATATTTTGTGTTACAACATTACAGAGTAGTGAGTTTCTAAATTTCATCATTTATACCCCAAATTCCCCCAGTTTTAAGCTCTGGAAATTGGACTTGTTTGGGATTAAATTGATAGCACTTCTCCACCTGCAGTTACTGGTGAGAAAAATTCACAATACTTGAGAGGAAGACAAAAAGCTGAGAACATATAGGCCTCCTCTTGTGATGTATGTACCTTGTAAAAGAAGCTGCAGTGATGGAATGCAAAATGCTGTTCATGTTTTGGCTGTCTGACAAAACATTGTTCAATAACAGTAGTACTAGCTTAGAAGAAACGTGGACCAACAGATGGTCTGTCATCTTCCCTTTATGTCTTCCTCTGAGGTAATACCTGTGGAAATGCTGTGAGGTTTAAAACACGCTGTCTCAGCAAAATCTCTTGTAGTTATAAATAAAACCTGTGGGAAACAAGCAAAGGAAAGACTCTCCCAAGGAAGCATAAGTAAGAAAAGCTGGGGCTCCTTTAGTGTCTGAATATAGGTAAACAGTCTTTCCAGTTTTGCTTCAATACAGTTCTCCTCTTTGAAGACTGCTTTTGTAAAAGAAAATGCAGCAGACAAATAGTTTTTTTGAATGGACTGGATATTTAGCTAGTATTCCTGAGGTTATTTAGGTACTATTCCTATAAGAGAAAAGAGATCAAAATTTGTGTAAGACAAGACATCTGGCAGCTTCTGAAAATTGGGATAAACAACAGAATTTAATACCTCTACTGTAATTTCCAGGTTTATGCTAAAACTTTTGCATTTGAATCATTAACTTATGCTTCAGTAGCAGTTATTTGTTTGTTATATTCCATTATCAAGGGGCTTATAAAAGACTTTTGAAATCAGTATGCTCTGCCTTATACAGTAGTACCCTCATCAGTGCTGTAGCAATTATCAGTAGATACATTTCTGCCATGGAAATTAATTTAGCCTGTTTGGAGAATTGATAACAGCATTTTCCTTTACTTGGTATTCTTTCTAAAATAGTAAGTTGCAAAGTGAAAATCATGAACTATTTTGAAGGATGTGAACCATTTTGAAGGACTTGAACCTTTAATACTCTGGAGTGTCTAGCTGTTATAGGATTATTATGGGTGCTTTGAAAAAGCACATCTTTATCTTTGGTTCAATATTTTTCAATATAGTGATATGAAAGTGAATAATTTTTCTTTGCATGATGGTTTGTGGAATATGTTTGCCTCTCTTAAAAGGGTGTCAACTCCCCAGACTTGGTGTTTAGGAAATTTCAATTTATGCACAAAAATATGATTCACTGAATTTTCTTAAGAAGAAATTCCAAGTGTGAAAGTAGAATCCAAGCCTTTATTGGGAACATAAATCTGCTCCCCTTCATTTGTAAACATTTGTTTACATTTGTGAACATTCAGATTTGTGGACATGATCTGGGGGTCAGTTCTAGGTGAAGAAATGTGTCCCACTTACCAGAAGCTTGTGGATTTGAGGTGTATGCGTATTTGTTTTGCAAGCAAAGAAGAGGACACTCTCTTTATCCAGGTCTTTTTCCTTACAATGGACTGAATCAGCCAGGAACTTAGCTCTAAGAACATCTTCTAAGATGCCACGGCCTTCTCTTCAAAGAGCATACAATATTGCTTGATGCTTTATGATACTAGGCTGTTTTCATCTTTTTCTTCTCCATGATGTCAGGATACTTTTTTTATACGTAAGCAGCTCATATTAACAGTTTCAGCCTCTCTTTTAACATCAATAGTATTCTGTATAAACATAACTGATTTATAAATGTGTAGTGATCTGGCTTTTAGTAGGAGAGTGTAACAAGGAAGAAACCGTGGAGCTCACAATTTGTTAAAAGAAAAACATGATCAAAGACTTCAGCTGCTATGACAACCTGCTTTCTAATGAGCTCAAGCAAAACATAAAGTTCATAAAGAGCTCTGTTTAATGATACCTTGCTTTTGAGACAGTATACTTCCTGTAATTTGTAAAGACTTTATTAAAACATCATATGTTTTTTAAGAGCAAAATGAAAAATGACTTGTGTTTGATAATTGCTCTTGCTCTCTTATAGTCTGCAAGGCTTGTTCAATCATTTATTTTTAAAAGACTTGTGGCTAGCTTTGGAGTATTTGCACCATATGGAAAATAAGACTGTAGCTCTCTGGGGACCCAAAACAAACCATGTGTTTAGAGATTTTAATTCTCATAGAACTTGATAAGGATAGGAATAGTTACTTACATTTAAGATGTATGTTTTGACACCACATGAAATAAGATATTAAAATACTTTAAACTAGCATTTTCTTAGTTTTGAGAAGTAGTGTCGTGCCACAGATAAAAAAAGGAAAGTATAGTGGTTTTGATACAAAGCTTGATAAGAGAATTTAGGAGAAATCTCTTCTACCTAGACTGGAGCATCTTCCTACTAATCTCATTGCTGTTTTGGAAACTGCATTTTTCTTGCATTGAATGAATTGATCTTCACAATCCAAGACTCACACTCAGACTGCTGAGTATTGGTGCTTCCTCTGTGTTGACAGTAAACATTAATCACTGTCTAGACATCCACATTGCTCAAGCTTGTGTTCCTGTGTATCCCTGCCTATCTACCTCATCCATTCCTATGGCTCACCACTTAGCATCTACAGTAGCATTTTGGTGACTTCCATTCTAGCTGTGTGGTTGGCCTAGCACAGCTGTTCTGTGACGATTGTTTCTTTACTTCCCGAAAGAGCAGTAGGTTTCAAAACTTCATTGTTACAAACGGTATTTGCCGTATCATGCACAATATGGCACACAGATGGCGCAGATGAAACTCATTTAAAAGCTTTATATATATCAATAGTATGGCAATTTTTCACACCCTTATAGCAAACTAGATACTACTGCCATGATGTAGATGTTTTATTTAGGTTTGAAGTTTTCTGCTTCGCTCTTTCCAAACTCTTCCTGCTAATCAGGCAAAAGACGTGTTGTATCTGGTAGTGCATTTTGTCAGGCTCTTGTACAAACAGCTGTCATCTGATACATCACTAAGGTGACAAAATTTTTTGATAGCTTCCCACCATATGTTTCTGTTTAAACTTTACCTGGTGAAGTCATATCTATCACTTCAGTGTTTTTCCACTGCTTATAATGACTCCTTACCCCTTTACAAACGAGGTTACTAAAGCCAATAATCAGTGACTGTTTCAGCCTCAAGGTAAAGTGTTTAACATACAACACCTCACAATTCTCTAGAAAGACACTTGAGGGTTTCAATCTTATTAAGTTAAGGCAATTTTCACATTATAAAAAATGTATCCAGATCAAGCTCCTTGCTTTATCTGAGAGTAGCAAAACTGGAGGACAGAATGATATTAAGTTCTAATTTTGTTTGTTTGTTTGCTCATTACTTTGCTAAAGGCAACAGGATAAGGACTGGTGAGGACACTGACCTAGCTAGCTTTATCAAACGTGGACATGGATATCTCAGAGGTTGTTCTGTTAAGGAAATAATATAACTCAGAAGTGATTTTTCTTTAGAAATGTTATTATTGAACTAATCTCCTTTTGGTTTTAATTGCTGTGGGAGGGCGTTTTCTGCTTTTTTTTTTTATTTGTAAAAGGGTAACTTTACAGATTTTACAGTGTTCACAATAGATAGCAAGATTCCAAATGATTTTATAATGTCAATCATAGGTTCTTAACAAAATTGACCTCTTTATCTTCTGCTGCTGAAAGCCTTAGTTTAAGTTACTTAACTAGCTTTGGTTGCTCATCAGAAAATCTTTTGTCTCTATACTAATAGTTCATAACAGATCAAAGACAGTACTGCAACTCTGTGTTGCATTCATGCTCCTCAGTCATTTAGCCTAGGCTGCTGAAGTATCACATGTTAAAGATGCCATCAAGTGAATATAAGATACAGCTGGTGGCTTTTTGACTTTGTAATAGACAATTATTAATTCAATACTTTGGTGTTTATTTAAAAATGGGTTATTTCAGTTATTTCTTCAGCTGAAGGATATACAGAAATACTTAACCAGTTGCTGATCTTCCTTTTAGTCAGATATTAAATTTTCCCATGAAGTTGATATGTTTGGTATTTTTTATATGTTTGATATGTTGATCAAATAAGGTCATCCAGGTCTCTGAAAAAAAATTTCCTTTGTTGTCATGCTTGGTGCAGGAGAATGGATGCCTGTAGCATAGTCTCTGTTTTCCGTATATGTTAAAGATCACATACACTGCAGGACTGCCTTTTGAAATTATTGACATGGAGTTTTTAATTAGGGAATCAAGAAGCAGATAACATGGCTGTGATTTGGGTAACCACACCAGAAGAAACAAGCTTTTTTTTTCCTTTTTTTTTTTTTTTGTTTCATTAAATATGTCAGTGTCTGTCCCATATTCGGCCAATGTTAATCTCTGTATTGGGTTTGTGTGGTCAAGTTTTGGTAGCAGGGGGCTATAGGGGTGGCTTCTGTGAGAAGCTGCCAGAGGCTTCCCCTGTGTCTGAGAGAGCAAATACCAGCCAACTCTGGGGCAGGTCCACTGCTGGCCAAGGCTGGGCCAATCAGGAGTGATAATAAAGCCTCTGTGGTAGCATATTTAAGAAGAAAGAAAGAGGTTATTGTAAACGTAATTGCAGGCAGAGATGATCAGGGTGAGAACACATGAGTGGAACAACTCTGCAGACACCAGGGTCAGTGGAGGAGGGGCTGGAGATGCTCCAGGTGCTGGGGCAGAGATTCCCCTGCAGCCCATGGCGCTGCCCATGGAGAGCTAGCTGCAGCCATGGAGGTAACAGGGATGCAGAGATCCACCTGCAGCACGGGGAGGAGTCCCAAGTTCTGATGGATACTTGATAGAAACTACGGACCCATGAGAATCCTGTGCTGGAGCAGGGTCCAGGTAGGACCTGCATGCTTGTGGAGAGAAACCCACACTGGAGCAGCCTGGTTCCTGAAGGACTGCACCTTGTAGAAAAGGGACACAACTTGACGCAGTTTGTGGAGAGCTGTTGCCCGTGGGATGGACTCATGTTGGTGAAGATCATGGAGAACTGCCTTCCCACAGGAAGGACACCATGGTGGAGCAGGGGAAAGGCTCCCCTCCCTGAACAGCAGTAGGAACAACAAACTGACCATAATCCTCATTCCCTGTCTCCCTGAACAACTAGATGGGAGGAAGTAGAGCTGGGATAGTGAGAGGGTGTGAGGAGTGTTTTTAAGATTTAATTTTGCTTCTTATTGTTCTGCTCTGATTTTTTTTTTAAATCAAACAGATTAGTATGTCTAATTCGAGTCTGTTTTTCCCATGAGGGTATTTGGATCTCCCCAGGTGCTTATCTCGACTAATGAACCTTTTGCTATATTTTTTCTCCCCTATCCAGTTGCAGAAAACAGTGATAGAGTAGCTTGGGTGGTTGCCTGGCATCCAGCCAGCATCAACCCACCACAGGTGAGTCCCTGACATAAGAGAACATTCGACTATTAAAAATAATAGATGTTCTTACCACAGAAATCTGACTCAGTCCCAGTAGTCTCGGCAGCTTCCACTAGGCTGTGCAGAGCCAACAGGTATATAAAAACAGTGTAAAAACTACTCAGAGTGATCGTATCTCCTTTGACATCCTCCATTGCAGCAATTGCAGTGTTTCCTTCACACAGGCTTGGTGTCAACTTTAGTCACTTGCATTTGCAGCCCTGGGAATTGCATACCCTGTCACAGCTAGCTTTTATGCAACTATTAATCAGAGATAATTCTACTCTTTAGAATCACAGCAGAAAAAGTATGAAAAGAAAAAGAATGTAGACTAACACCATAGATTCTACCCAAAATACTTTCTAGAAGACTCTAAGCCAATAAAAGAAACAACCTCATTTTCTACAACAATTTTGCAAAACATACTTTATGCTTTATATATTCCTTACTATTTTCAAATAATACTTACACTGGTAGATGTATGCCTCCAGCTACCAGATATCATTAGAAATAGCATTTAATTATAACAAAACTAATAGTATACTTTTTTATTTCCCTTAAAAGCCGATTTGCTTGAGGCTATTACTAAAACTGATTAGCATTTTCAGTTTCTGGAAATTATGTGAATATCTCTTCTTCTGTGTAACATTAATATGCTCCTTAAGTTGTATATTCTGCTTACATGAGCGATTTTCATCCTCCTGTTTCTGTGGAGCACTTATTTTGGGACAATGAAAAAAATTACAGTAATTATTTTTAGGAGAAACAGGAACATAGTTCTCAGCTAATGGTTGAAATAGTTGTGAAAGGTTCCTCCTTAACCTTGGAAGTCTCAGCAATGGAAAGAAAGTCTGCAGAACTGCAGCTTACACACTGCATACATAGGTATGCAGCATGTCTTCATAGATTATTATAATTTTACAGTGCTCCTCTGTGACAGAGTGTAGGGTATAAATTCTGGGCTGTGTCTCTTTAACAGGCTTGCTAGGATGAGGGGAAATGAAAAAGACAGAAAGGAACAAAGAAGCAGAGAGTAAGATCAGAAGTACTTGAAATCTTTAAACCAAGACTGTCCTTTTCCAAAGAAGATGCTCAATTTTAATTGTGTAATTTGGACTTAATACTTTTGTTTTGTTGTTTTGTTTTGTTTTGCTTTGCTTTATTTCGAGTTTTTTTCTTTTGTGTGAGTAGTCAGTTTCAGGAGGGGAAAAAAAAAAGCCAACAACTGGATACAATAATGTGTACGCTCTCCTACTGGCCTAGGAGTAAATACATGAATGCCAGATGTTCAGGGTTGTAAAAAGCAGATTATTCTGTTTTGCACTATTATTATAGTAATATTGATTTTTAAATTTCTTTTTCCTGTGACTCTCTTGTTTTGGGGGTTGAAAACTTATAATAAATCTTTTAATCCAAACTTTATCTGGCCAATGACAAGTTGAACATGAGCCAGCAAGTTGAATATGACCCTGGCAGCCAGGAGGACCAACCCTGTCCTGGGGGGCATCAGGCACAGCATCACAGCCGGGAGAGGGAGGGGATTGTCCTGCTCTGCTCTGCTCTGCTCTGGGGCAGCCTCAGCTCCAGTGCTGGGGGCAGGTCTGGGTGCCACAACACAGAAAAGACATTGAGCTGTTGGAGAGTGTCCAAAGGAGGGCCATGAGGATGGGGAAGGGTTTGGAGGGGAAGCCAAAGGTGTGAGGAGTGGCTGAGGGCACTTGGTCTGTTCAGCCTGGAGAAGGGGCACCTGAGGGGAGACCTCACTGCAGTTACAGCTTCCTTGGGAGGGGAAGAGGAGGGGCAGGCACTGATCCCTGCTCTGTGCTGACAGTGACAGGACCTGGGGGAATACCCTGAAATTGCATCAGGGGAGGTTTAGGTTTGATATCAGGAAAATGTTTCTCACCCAGAGGGTGGTTGGGCACTGAAGAGGCTCCCAGGGAAGTGGTCACAGCACCAGCCTGACAGAGCTCCAGAGGTGTCTGGACAATGCTCTCGGGCACATGGTGTGAGTTTGGGGTTATCCTGTGTAGGGCCAGGAGCTGGACTTCATGATCTTTGTGGTACCCTTCCAACTCAGCACATTTTGTGATTCTGTAACTCTTAGTATGCACATTTCAAGTTAAGTATAAGTTAGCTCTTTCCCCACTAATTAGGAAATTTCCCCCACACATTAGGAAAACCAATACAGAAATGTTCAAAACCCCCTTTTTATAGCAGAAGGGTTTATTTTATTTTCTCCCCCGAAATACACAGGTGACATTATATGAAGCACCATATTTTATTCAATTTTATTCCTTACTTGCATCAATCCAACTCAGTTGTGTTTTTTAAAACTGTAAATCACTTTTGTTGAAATCAATGAAATTACTTGCTGGCAAAAAGCTGTATGCAAGAATGAGGAGAAAAGGTGCCCTGGAAAACATACACATGTGCCTCTCCTTCAATTAGCTCGTGAGAGCCTCCTCAAGCACACATGAATAAGTAAGATATTACAAATTATGTACTTGGCTTTATTTGTCTTAATCTTTTCCTTTGTCAGTATCACAGCTGTGATCACCCAGAAAAATCATGTGAAATTTTAACACTGATGTTTCCTATTTATGTACACAGTACTATTAGAAGGTCACAGGATCACAGGCACCTGCTTAGCTAAAAGCAGAAACAAAACCAGCCATACACTTTGAGGGTTTTGTCCTAGCTTGCCATCTAGTCTGTTGATTTTCTACATTTCCTAGAAAAATGTAGAAAGTTATTAAGACGAGCAAACAAGACATTTTCAGAAATTTTCTCAAAATAAATCATCATCATGGAATATTGTAGTTTTTTGGGGTGGGATTTTTTTTTTTATGGTTTGCTTGGGTAATTAGTGTCTTCCACCAAGTTTTTTTTTTCCTTCTGATTCTAAGAGTACAATATCAAGGTGAAACCTAATAGAAATATTAGGTTAAAATTTCATAGCAGATTATAATCCAGATTATAATTGCCTCTCTATATTATGTCTGCAATAATAGTAACTCAAGAAAACTTGAGAACTTGCAAAGGTGATTTTTAGGTGTGGGGGTTTTATGCTGCTCATAGATTCAGATATGTTTTAGGACATTTCATGTTAGGTTATTTGGTGAGGTTTTTAGTTTACAGCTGCCTACAAGCTTCTAAATGGCCATACAAATTATGTGGCAGAAAAATGAAAAGCAGTCTTTATGAAGAGGATAATTCTTGTTCATATAATCTATTCCTTAGTCTACTTTTCTTCTAAGAAGATAATTTTTTTACTGAAATATTACTTAACCTTATGCCATATTTTTCTATATTCTACAAGACAATCTTATACAATTTTATCCTCCATATTTAAAAGTCTAAGCATTCGCCACAAAAAGAAAATAATTCACTTTATTTATAATATCTGTTAATGATGACTTTTAGTGGTATTGATGAGGATTGGTGACATTGTCTTATAATTAAGAGTTCAATGTTTGCAGTTAGACTGCATTAGAGCAATGAACAGTTGTACAAGCAAAAATAAAGCATTTGTAAATTATGTAGAACTCATTGCTGTTGCTTGATTATGTTTCTTTAATATTTGTTCTGTTCTTTCCTGGTAGAAGTCAAACCCCTCCTACATTCTAGTTTTAGATCTTGGCAGTTCTCAGCAATAAACAAATGAGTTCCATATGCTCACTACAACTACAGAAAACAACTGCCAATTCTATTTGTGCCATTGTTGTTTGAGACTTCTTTTTCTCCCTTGAGACCTTGTCTCCTCTAATGATTTACAGTTTGGCCATAAAATGTTGTTTCAAACTACGTTTTGCCATTACAATGTAATCTCAAGAACACAATGTGTTTTCCACAAAATATAGGACTGTTTGTGTTTTGTTGCTATCCATTTAAAGTTTGTCATTAGACTAAGTCTTTACCACATATTCTTTCCTGAAACAGAAGACAATTCTCTAAGACATCCGAGTGACTTCTGTCTTTCAAGCACCAACCTCTTTTCGCTTATACGATTAGATACTCTCATAGTGGCTATTTCAAAATTCTATAAGTATTTTTACTTAAAATCAACATAGATTTTCTAGACTGCTGTTGATACACAAATAACAGGTAGTTCAATTTTCTAGCAAGCAGACAGCTTTAGCTAAACTTAAAAGGAGTTTTTGCATTTTATTTCATCCATGGAAAGATCAAAATCTTTCAGACTAGTTGCCTGTATCATCATAAAGTTTTGCCTGTATCGGCATAAAATTAACAGAGCTAATGGGAGGATTGAGAGAGTAAAAGGAGAGAAAAAAGAGGGAGGGAGAGATAGAAATCATCCCATCCAAACAGAAACACAATGGATAGTACGAATCTACTTGTGAGTGTCTTTATCTTTACACTATCTATGGAAGTAATCTGTTTGAATTGTTTAGAACAGATGTGCCTTCAAGGTTTGTAATGTCCAGTGAAACAAAGCTTTCTCAACAAAATAAGAAATCATGGTTTAAGAATTAAAACATGATAATCTAAAATATCTCAGCTACTTTCATAAGGGATGGAAACGAGCATTATTAAAAATAGGAGGGAACTGACTGAATTGCTTTTTAGAAATTGCCATTTTCTGATTTATGAAATGTGAACTTTGTATCTCTTATTAATAGGTTTTTCTCCCCTTGTTTCTTTTTTAGTCACATTAGAGGAAATATTTTTTCCACATCTAGCTTCTAGTTGGAAACAGATTTCATTTAGGAAATGTAGGCATCCACAACCCATTTAGTTCCCATTTTCACAGCATTAGCAGTCAAATGGAAGAATTTTCCTTCAAGCCCCAGTGGCTCAGACTGAGAATTCTTTAATCTGAAGAAAACTATCTCGTGTCATATAGTCATTCAGAGGCTGCAGGCACAATGAATTGGCTACTGTGGAAATTCCTGATGATAAAAAATAGAAATGGAGACCCTAAATTGGTCACATGAGCTTAGCTGATCATGCAGAATTTGAAATACATCATATGCATCTGGTAAGCAACTCCTCACCCTCCAGACATTTTTAAAATATATCTGATTCTCTCCTGTTAGGTAATGAAGTCAAAACTCTGCCTGTTTCCACATCCCTAGGTTTTAGCAGCTGAAGGCTGCTCTTGTATTGTTAAACTATTTAAAGCTTAAAAGAAAATTCTATATCTTTTTTTCCTATGTAATTTTAGGGGAAACAAATTTTTTGTGCCTAAACGTCCACTAGTTCACTTCAAAAATGCACAGAGAAAGGAGGAAATTCTCTTTTATTGTTAACACTTTATAAAATAGGTACCTAGTGATAACACCTGTTTATAATGTAAGGTGTACAAAACATGAATTGACATGCAGGAGCCTTGTGCATGAACATCCACTATTGTGCAATTTCCCCTTTTAGGCTACACAGCTGAGTGGTCTGTCTTTGAACTCAAATGCCTTTTTCTAATATTTCCATTGGGAAAACTATTGTAATTAATGAGTTTAAAAAAAAACAACACATTTTCATGCCATTTCTTCAAGATGAAATTTTTGCTTCCTCTTAGAAAATGTTGGTGTTTAGCTATTTTAGCAGATGCAATAATTTCTGAGAGCTGTTGTTGCATCAGCTTGTTATCGCTGTAATACCAGTGGCCCTATTTTTATCCTCATTACACACAAGCTGATCAAGATGAGTCATCTCATTTATAATTAGTCCCATGGAGGTCAAGCCTGTGAATGACGATCTAGTTCTACATGACACCAGAGAGTCACAGCTGGAAGGTGCTCGCTGTAGTGAGTGAGTGACCTCCTTTCTGTACCTGTGCACCAGATCCACAGTAACGTTGGGTGGCTCCAGGTTACTGCACATTGCACAGCTATGGTATATGAATGAAATATAGAACCCACCCTAGTCAAAGGAGAAATCACTAGGGACAGAAACCATTTAAAGCAGGCACATTCCACTTCCTGCAAGCACTAATCGGGAGAAATAAAGGCACTTTTCCTTCTAGGCTATGGTGATGGGTGCAGTGGTGTTCTCTTGGTTGATCTGTGTGACTGCTTGAGTGTGCTGCCTCCCTCTTCAGGTACCTGCCAGAGCCATGATGAGCTAGAGAAGTCATGGAAGAAGACTAGAAGAAGAATCATGACAAAAAAGCCACTCAGATATTGAGTTTAACAGCAAACATGCCATTTTCTGTTACTTTTAATATTCTTGTTTACTGCTTTAAAATACTTTCATTGGTTTTGAAACATTAAACTTTGGAGGTTTATCCACAGACATCCTGCATATTTTCCATTACTTTCATACAGTCTGAATATTTTCATCTTACATTCCTATGTTTTTTAATGACCTTTGTTGTTATTTGGTAGGGTTTTGCTGACTTTTGATTGGGGGGGTTTTCTTTTTTTGTTTGTTTTTTTAATCATATCCTGATGTTTTGAACGTCAATATAAGCTATATTGGGACAGGATATAATTCAGGATACAATTATATTTCAATTATACCTCAAACATATAACTATTCGAAAAAAAAAAGAATCAGGTGCATCTCTGATTTCATTTATTGCTTATTTTGTACAGGGTCCTCATGCTTCTTGAGATTTCTATTCAGAATAAGTGAGATATCAGTTTAATGGAATATGTTAAACTTAGTGCTCTATTATTCTGTGCTTTTTCGCCTAATTTTTAACACCTTCCCACACATAAGGGGCTGACGCTCCAGGTGACTTACCTAGACTCTAATTACTATATAGTATTCCAGGGGAGAGACTTCAATTTTCAGTTGTAGCTCCTCCATTAATTAAGTTTCCTAGGCTTTTATAGCTTCATGAGCATCAAGGAATGATAGAGTAATCCATGTGAATATGAAATATTAGATCAAAGAAAGAGATGACATAAGAATAACAAAAATGCTTACAATCAGACAAGAGTGACAGAAAACGCCATCACATCCCTGTAGCAGCTGCTAAGTGCACAGGTATTTTGTATAAAATGTAACATTTCTGGAAGGAAGGGTTAAGAAACACGGTCTCTTAGAACTGGAAGAAGTGAATTTGATGTTCTTCAGCAGAAATAAGGCCTTGCTGTGTTTAGTCTTTCTCTTCCATCTTAGGCAAGTATCTTACCTATAATGCTATGGGGAAAATACAATTCACTCATAACACTCCAGTTTTGTAAGTGAGTGATATGAGCTATAGAATATACTGCATTATTTACCTGAAGAAAAATATATAGAACACTGAATATTTTATCAAGACTCTTTGGTCTTGGGTAATTATGTGAGATATCATCAACCATTCTCCAAGATGAAATGCAGGTGCTTAGAAAACTTTAATAGAAGAACTTAGATCTTTAGGATCTTTAAGTATCTGAAAAGAATAAATACTAAATATTTAAATATTGTGGATTTTCCTACAGATTTTTTAAACCTGTTGTTTGTGCTTCTTGATGGAAAAGTAACGGGAAAACCAAAATAAGAAACAGGCAAAAAATCACAACAAGCCCCAGACTTCTTTCCTGAGAAAAATTCATCTTGAAAATAATCAATATCTTATGGTATTAATTAGGTTATTCTTGTACAGTCTTTCACACTAGTACACTATTGTGAAAGGATCTGTTGCCAAGAAGCATAAAAAAACGTTTGTTGCCCAGACAACCATTGTAAGAGAAGATTAGGTCAGCCTTCAAGTTGCCATTAAATTGTCTAAAATGATTAAAAGGGATTTGTCAAATACATATCATTGAAATGTTTACTAAAGGAGTTTTAAAATATGATAACTGCCTGTAATAACTCAAATTCTGCATAGAAATACCTATCTTTTTAATTTAGTTTTCATATTAGGAACAGTAACAAAATATCCTACTGCTGTTGAAAACACACTTTATTTTCTGAATATCTTGCTCCCCTACAGAGGACATAGGCTAAAACCAGAAAACATGCTTGGAAAACATTTGGATTTCATATGAAACTACCATTATTTTTAGCTAATGCAACTCTAAATTTGATGTTGAAGTTAATTTAGCAAATCCTCTGGATTCTAAGTAGACAGTGCTTTTCCTTAACAGAGTGATTTGGCTGAGAACCTTTCTCAATGGGTTGTTTTCCTTCATTTTGTTATGAGCCTTCAACTGAGAATGCCATTTGTCCACCTTAAAAAAATGAACAAAACCTCTCAAAAAATCCACAACCCCCCAAAGCCACAATCATTCTAGCAAAATTTCATGAAGAGTTTCTTCCTTTTTGCTATCTTCTAGTATTCCTTCAGAGCTGCAGGATAAAAGACTAGATAGAGGAGGTCTAGAAGTTAAATTGGCCCAATGGAATTATTTTCTTTGCAATTTGTGAATTCTTAATTGGAAACCAGGTAGTTTATAAAATTGCTTTAAGGTATTAGAATTTCTTTGGCAGTCCCGGTTTTGTAGCTCTTGCTTTTGCCATATTCACTGCTTCTAGTTGTTGGTGGAAGGTTGTGTAAGGATGACAAGAGGACTTTCAAAAGTTTCCTAAATTCCGATCTTTAGACCTTGAGGTTTTTTTTCTTTTTGCAACCAGACTGGAATACAGGGGGGAAAAATTACATTTGGTAGGTTCTCTCTCACACAAATTCTAACTGCCTTTGTTTTAGGCTTTTATGATTAAATATTCAGTGACCATGCATATCAATCAAAACTGTTAGCTAAGTCAATATTCTTCTTTTTTTTTTAACTTTGTTTAAATTGTCACATAGCAAAACTATGCCTGTTTGAGATTGTCATTGCTGGCTTATGATTAAAATCAAAGTGTTATCTTCTATTTTTTTATTTGAGTAATAAGATGCAAGAAGAACAAAGTTTTTAGCTTAACCAATTGCAGTGGAGCTCTGACTTTCTAGAGTTGTGTGAATATTTCTGAATATCAGAACTACTTCATGAGTTTGTGGATAAACTATATTAGAAACACTATACTTTAAAGTGGTGTGCTTATTTTGGGGGCTGAAAAAGAAAATAGATTACAGAATCAATGAGGCTGGAAAAGACCTCTGGGATCATCAAGTCCAACCTGTGACCAGACACCACCCTGTCAACCAGACCATGGCACTGAGTGCCACATCCAGTCTTTCCTTAAACATCTCCCAGGAGAGTGACTCCATCACCTCCCTGAGCACTCCGTTCCAATATCTAATCACCCTTTCTGTGAAGAAACTCTTCCTCATCTGCAATTAAACCTCTCCTGGGGGACATTAAGACTATGTCTGTTTGTCTGCCCTTGTTGCCCAGGAGGAGACACTGACACCCACCTGGCTACAACCTCCTTTCAGGCAGCTGCAGGGAGTGGTCAGTCCTGTGGATCTCATACACTACTGGCTGTGCTTTGTCCAGGGCTATACTTTTTCTTACAGACAACATGATAAATGATCAAATTTGTACTCTAAAAACAACAAAAAAACCCAACTTTTGGAAAATAGTGCAGGCTAGTTTAACATGTCTTCATAAGTTTAAAAAATTGCGTCTTGCCATTACTACTTATATATTTGTGAAAAGTGTCACAAAATCTAGAAACAAATCTGTAGCACTGAAGTAATAGCAATTTACTATTTCATATCAGCCCAAAAAGTACAGGGGTTATATCTCCTTCCTGAAGAATGAATGGTTGTGTCAGTTGTTATTACAATAATACATAGGTCTGTGTATGTTGCCCAACTGGCTTTTCTTTTCTGTACTTTTATTTGTATATACTGAATTGCACAACACCACCTTTGGACAGAACTGCAGTAGCTAAATATTCCTGTTCCAAATTTTCCTGGTTTATTTGTTTTACTCTGACTGTTTAATTCTATTCTTGAATCCATAAAGCTAAACAAGTGCTACTGAACCTGTAATAATAATGTAGACTACAAAACTGGAAAGTCACTTGCCTGAAATGTCCTACCTGAGTAACAGATAATTTCCTTTTTTATGTGTCAAATATTCATGTTGATTTGCCCTGAAATTTCTAATTTCAATGTTTATGCTACTGTGAGTAAAGGATTTGAACATTTTTTACCCTACAGAGCCTGCATTATTAGCTTGCACATACAGCCAACAATTTTTTGCATCTCCATAGTAACATCCTTACACTCACAGGTGTTTTAGGACCAAGATTTATAGGTGTACTGACAGAATTTCTAGAGAGGGGTAGAAAATGTTAAAATGTATTAAGGATGTTAAAAATAATAAGGATAAGTGCTTTCCTTTTTCCTTTTCGTTTTCTTTTTTCTTATTTTTTCTTTTTATCTTTGTTTATTTGTTTGTTTGTTTGGGGGGGTTTTTGTTGTTGTTTTTCTTTTCGTTTTTTTAATGGATGTGACAGATGATGGAGAGAAATTCTGGTAGTTCAGTTAAAGCTGGAAGGAATTAGATCACTTCCTCTTACATCATGGGGCAACAGTTATAGAAGAAATAAATCAAAGAAAGAAACTAAGGAAATGCAAGTCTGCTGGACTGGAGAAAGACCCTTTAACTGCTAAACTCAATTGTCACAATCATTTCAGACAAGCAAGCCCTGAAAGAAAAATATTCAACAAGGCTCCTCGTGCAAAGCCTAAAAAACAAACACATTTGCTAACAATCCTTATAAACTTTCAAATAACATTGTCACAGTGTGGATTTGTTTTTCACAAATCTCACAAAAGATGCAAATTCTCTATTTCCCCACTTAGTTTACTTCCACTGGAGTGCACATTTCACCACAAGCTGTTGAAGGTGTAGACAAGGGTCAGGTTCTCCTCCATCCTTTGCAGATGCATGAAATAAACATAGCTTCAGGAAGGGTCAACACCTAACACAATTCAGCATCACGGGACAAAGAAATGTGCATCTCTTTACAGGATTGGTCAAAATATATAAAATTTTAGCTTTCCCTTCATTCTTTTCTTTTTAACGGAGGTACAGAATTGCCCATTAAGATTATAGGAGATCTATCAAATCTTTATTCAGCCACTCAGAAGTGAAAGCAGGTAAGACCTCTTGCCAATAGTAGCAAACATGCAAAAAAAGAAAAGAAAAATACTTCATTTTAATTAGCAGTGTCAGAGATGTAACCCTGCAGTAGTTTCAACATGATTAATTATGGGTCAGCTTAAGTATTCTAGAATCATCAGTTCACTGCACCACAAAATAAGCCACTTAAAAGTCAGATTCTCAGTGTATTATCAGTTTAACAAACCAACAAATTATAAGAATTACTTACTCTCCAAATTTATTACTTTGTAATTTTTAAGATAACATTGAATACAGCTGAAAATGAATTTTACCACCATAAAGTGGATACTCCCATGTAGTCTTTTTTAATTAATCTGAAATTCTTTCTGCTGATCCCTGACTCTGCATTGTCAATTAGCACACACATAATGAAGGCACAAACCAGTTAGAATTAAACTTTGGCAATATAAAATGAATAAAAAAATACGATTTTACACACAGAGAACATGATAAAAAATGCTAATAAAAATAATGCTCTTGTGCAGCATTTCTATGTGGTTACTGTGCTAAAAAAGAGAGAAATAAAGAAAGGACAGCAACACATGGACCTCTTTAGGGAAAAAAGACTAACTTTATTGTAAGGACAGCTCGTGTTTAAAGTGTGTTACGTGCAGCTAGGACAGGACAGCAACTCATTGGACAATTGGGAAAAACATCCATGGGACAGTACCTCAGGATGTATCCCATGGGAAAAACACCAGGTGTTATGAATTCCACTCTGTTTTTCACCATATTATCACCCTGGGAGACTTCCTCCTTAACTGAAGCTGTAGTCAGCTTGTCAGCCTGGGAATGGAGCTGAGAGTCAGGAGAAATCCAGGCCTGAAAAGAATTTCCAAGCTGTAATTTCCTAGCTCTCTAAATGTGTGTGCCCACATTTCTTTTCCTACATATTCATCAAAAGAAACCCACAAAGCTACAAGAAGGATCAGAATTATCTGGTCCTTTTGTAAAGACTGAACGAGATTTCTCAGTGGATATAATGGTTTTGTGAGTCTGTTTCTGCCAAGAAAGCAATTAATAAATGAGAGGTATTGTCTGGTTTTGTCTTTTCTGTATTTTGGTACTGCCCAAAGTACAGGACCAAAACAACAATATTGGCCCTGAAGCTTAGGATCCCAATGGAAATTTTTCTCTTGGTTAAAACATGGAAAAGACTCCGAATCAAGAGATGACTACTTGCTAGCATACAAGGCACAAGAAGCTCATAATGGGAATTTCTCTTCTGAAATACTGAGTGAAATGATTTAGCATGGTACAATATCTCATTCTCAACAATTACTAAGGATTATCTTTCATTTCATGCCATATGGATCATCATGGTTTTAACAAGAAAAAAATGTCAAATCCTACCATTTCTCAATCTTAAATTTACCTGGGAGTAAATAGTCAAATAGCATACTTTGGAATGTGGGTTAGTGAGTGCATAAGTGTCAGCAACCCAAGATCATGGATTTTGATGTGTCAATATTTCATAATTTATTATACTAGTGTTAGTACAGCATTGTAGTAGGTTCAATATAAGTTTTTTATTACAAAATTGAGAACATCTATAATGAAACAGACTAAAAAATATTAGGCTAAATACAGTTGCTGTTCCTTTCAATTTTATTTTTTTATATATTTTCAAAGACAATAATTTTTTTTATCTACTCAGGTTCTGGAAATAGTATTAGTTCCAAGAGTTACTGATGGGTCCTGTCAAAACTTGGAGTCTTTGTCACAATAAAGGAAAGGATATAAAATTCTGTTCCTCAATCTGCTTTCACATTAGTTTACAACAATTTCCTCTTCTGCTTTCAGTGCTTTTCAGGCCACTTACTTCCAATGTGGAATGAAACATTTCTGAAATTTTCCACACATGTCCTTGCATATACCTCTTCTGATATAGCAAGGAACATCTGATTTTCATCAGCTATAGTGCATTTCTACTTCTGCCGTCTTCAATGTTAGGCTGCTTGTTAGAAAATAACCTTAAAAGAAAACAGAGTATCAACAATTTATCCCAGCCTGAAGACTAATAGCTCATACTGAATAATATGGGAACATTTGACTGCTTAATTATAAGCAGTAGGGAGCAGCAGGCTAATAAAATAGATTTCATTAGTTTTCTATTGTAAATTCTTCCACTCGATGTTTTCTGAGGATAATCCATATATACCCCCACATATTTTATTAATTACATATATTTAAAATTTTCATTTCTTTGTAAGCAGTACATTCAACCTCTGTATTGACACAGAGTCACAAAGGAGAACTTAATCACTGTAATAATCTCCAACTGAGTTCATTGAAAAAAAAGTAGTTTCATAAAAAAGCAGTGAATTTGTTCCCTTACTTTAATATTATGTTCAATAATTTACTAGCAGTTCTGATTAGCTGGAGACGTCCCAGCTGACCAGAAATTACCAGTGTAATGCCCATTTGCAAGATGGGTTGGAAGGACAATCCAGGCCTTTCAGACTTATGCCAGTGCTGGGGGAGGTCACTCCCTCCCCAAAAAGCAAGTCCAGAGAAGTTTATCCTGAGTGCTGTCATGCAGCACATACAGGACAACCAAGGGCTCAGGCACAGCCTGCTTGACCAAGCTCATCCCCTTCTAAGACAAAGTGACACACTTAGAGCACGATGGAAAGGTTGGATCCGTGTACCTAGACACAGTCCTCGTATGCCTACCTAAAGATATCCTAATCTGCCTAGACTTTACCTAGAAAAGTTCCTGATACTGTTTTCAACAGCATCCTCCTGTAGAAACTGGGTGTTCATGGTGGGAATGAATGCACTTCTTTGTGGGTTAAAAGCTGACTGGATGGCTGGGCCCAGAGTGTGGTGGTGAATGCAGCTTCAGGCACTTAGAGGTCAATCACTAGTGAGCTTCCCCAGGGCACAATGTCCTTCCAGCCCTGTTTAAAATCTTCATCGATAGCCTGGACAAGGGGATTGAACAACCCCTCAGGATGTTCTTAGACAACACTAAGTTGGGTAGTGTTGATCTGGTGAGGGTGGGAAGCTCTATGGAGGGATATGGGCAGGCTGGACCAGTGGTCCAAAACCATGAGTTTCATGAGGTTCAACAAACTCAAATGCCAGGTGCTACCCTGGGATGACAACAGTGCTACAGGCTGGGAGGAGTATCTTGAGAGCTGCTTGGCGGAAAGAGACCTGGAAGTGTCACATGCAGCCAGCTGTATATGAGCCAGCCATGTGCCCTGGTGGCCAAGGGGGCCAATGGCATCCTGGCCTGTATCAAGAACAGTGTGACCAGCAGGAGCAGGGCACTAATTCACTCCCTGTACTTGGCACTTGGCCACACCTCAAGTGCTGTCTTCATTTCTGGCTGCTCACTTCAAAAAGATATTGAAGTGCTGGAGCAAGTCCAGAGAAGGGCAATGGAGCTGCTCTCTGGACACGAGTCTTGTGAGGAGCTGCTGAGGGAGCTGGGGTTGTTTACCCTGGAGGAAAAAAGGACTGGGGAAACCTCATTGCTCTCTACAACTGCTGGAAAAGAGGGTGTAGCAAGCTGGGGGTCAGTCTCTTCTCAAGTCTCAGGTGAAAGGATTTCGGATGGCAAAGGCCTTGCTTCTCTTCAGGATGTGTCAGGCCTGCTTCTCTCTGTACTGTGTTTACATACAGCTCATTAGAGTAAACTAACCCATTTAACTGCCAGGTGCACTATTTAACACAACAGTGTGGAGAATTACTGTAAGTTCAAAATTGTTCTTGCCTTCAGAAAGAAAAAAATCTAGCATGTTTTACCATCTACTATGTGTATCAACTGATTTGACAAGGGATGTTCACTAGGCAAATATAGTACAGATGGAGACATATTTTGCCCCATGTTTGTGCTTGCACAGTGCTTGCACATGGTGTTAAGAAGGATGATGTGAACAGAAGTGCACTAGCTGTGGATAATTCTGTGTAGATACAGTTTATTGTCATGTTCTGAATGCATACTTCTAATATTACAAGCCCTGATGACTCTGCCTTTTTGAAATCTTTGAGGACTGTCAAATGTTGCAGGTTCGAAAAAGGTCTGAACTTATTGGAAAGTGCCACCTGACCTTTCTATTCTTGCTATTTACTCTGATTTCTAGTAACTAAAGCCACCTCAAGTTTGAATTTTCATGAAATAAAATGACCTCATATAAAATTGCTTCCCCCACACCCCAAATTACTGTATTACAATAAATAAGGAGATAAATTCTATGTTTTATATGTATGCAGAGTTCTATGGGTAAATACCCTCAGTAAGTATACTAAACCTGACAATTTTATTCAGGCTTGCTTGTATTATTGTAGCTGAGGGTTTGTCAACAGAGATTTGTCTCAGAGAAGCAGAGGAGAGTTGAGAACACTATTTGTATGTGTCTGTTTACTTTTGGTTTTGAATAACTATTATTTTTTAAGTGCTTTACCCCCAGAAGAGGCTTTTAGAAAATAATGCTCCATAAATAAAACACGTTTTCACAGCAGGCATATGCTGTAAATATTTAGGCAAATGCAGAATAAAGCTGGTTATTTTTCTCTTGAATTGCCCCCAAGATTTTTTTGTTTGTTTTGTTGTTTTTTTTTACCAGAACCCTGATCACTTGCAAACAGTTCATCCCAGTTGCATTGCAAATAAAGCCAAACTGTGGCTGACTGACATTTGTGAAGGGTGCACACAGGGAAAGCATTCAGCCTCACAATGTAATTCAGCATAGGATTCGATTCCACATCAGTGACCACAAGCTGGGTACACTGCTTCATTCAAATTGAGCAATGAAAAGTAAATTATTACAGTGCTTCATATCTGTTCTGGTACTGAGATAAGATAGCCTGAACTGGGAGCAAAAAGAAGACTGTAAAATATATTCTTTCATTTTGATTCACACCAAAATTCTGCCTAGCCAAATATTCATCAGACAGGTGCACTGCTCAATGGATTAAAAACTGGCTGGATGGCTGGGCCCAGAGAGTGGAAGTGAATGGAATTACATCCAGCTGGCAGCCAGGTGCTAGTGGTGCTCCTGGTGGCTCAGTGTTGGGGCCAGACCTCTTCATATCTTTGTCAGTGATCTGGATGAGGGGTTCGAGCTCTTCCTCAGGCAGTTTGGAGATAACACGTGTTTTGATAGAAGTGTTGATCTGCTGGATCTGCTGGAGGGTAGGAAGGCTCTACAGAGGGATCTGCACAGGCTGGATTGTGGGTTCAGGTCAACAATATGAGGCTCCACAGGGCAAAGTGCAGGGTCCTGAACTTTGCTTACACTGAACATTGCACCAGGCAGTGCTACAGGCTGGGTGCAGAGTAGCTGGGGAGCAAGAAAGAAAATGACCAGAGGTGCTGGTTGACAGTGGCTGAATATGAAGCAGATGTGCCCAGGTGGCCAAGAAGGCCAATGGCCTCCTTGCTGCTCTTGGCAATAGTGTGGCCAGCAGGACCAGGGTAGTGACAGTCCCCCTTTGCTTTGCACTGGTGAGGCCACACCTTGAGTTCCTGTGTCCAGTTTTAGGCCCCTCACGACAAAAAAAGAGGGGCTGGAGCAAGTCCAGAGAAGGGTGGCGGAGCTGGGGAAGGGTCTGTGGAGCACCAGTCCTGTGAGAGGCAGCTGAGGCAGCTGGGGCTGTTTATCCTGGAGCAAAGGAGGCTCGGGGCAGACCTTGCTGCTCTGTACAAGTGCCTGGAAGGAGGCTGTAGCCACCTAGGGATCGGCCTCTTTAGGCACCAGAGACAGAACAGGAGGGCACAGGCTCAAGCTGTACCATGGGAGGTTCAGGCTGGACGACAGAATGAATTTCTTCACTGAAAGGGTGGCCAAATATCAGAATGGACTGCCTAGGGAGGTGGTGAAGTCACCATCCCTGGAAGTGGTCAAGAAATGATGGAATGTGGCATTCAGGTCTATGGCTTAGTTGACGTGGGGATGTTTGGTCAAAGGTTGAACCTGATGATCTTGGAAGCCTTTTCCAACCTCAATGATGCTATATTTCTCTGATTTTGGCTCCATCACTTTTGCCTTAGGACAGGATGTAAAACTGGTTGTATGTAGTGGGATATTTCTTCTGTCGTGTGTTGTTAGTAACCAACAGTCTTAGGACTTCCAGGACTATCCATATATTCATGTCCTCATGCTGGCACCTCTCCAAAATTCCTCCCTGGAAATCTATACATTTCTGCTTCCCTTTTCAATTCAAACCAAATTGTTCCATTCCTCTCCCATCTCTCATTTTTTATTTTAATTTATCCTTGTGGTTTTCCCTTTGATGACTGTGATTATACAGCTACTGGCAGCACTGCTTCTGCTGACATAATCTTGTCTCGATTTACTTCTGAGTTAGAGTGGGTAGTAGCATGCAGTGAGGAAGATGCATCCTTGGAGATTATCACTGTGGATGACCGATCTGGTTTGGTTTCTTCTGTATTGTGACAGCAAATCACAACCAGTAATGTGTGACAAAAATTCATAGTTTTTATTTGCTGGAATAACTTATTTGGATCCAAACAAGAATCTCAAGGGTCTGTGTTCCTTAGGTATCAGATTCAACTAAGGACCAGAGAATGTTACAGTAACCAATCGATTCCAAAACTCTTGAGCAGTGTTTTGTACTTTTTTCCATGTTGGAAAATCAGACAGCATAGCCTTTTTCAAATAAATCTTGTAGTGAGTGGGAGATTAGGCCAAAGTAAAGTAAGGTCATCCTACAGCCTTCTCCAATTAATTTACTTTTTCAATGACAAGTTATTAAATCAGTGATTCTTTCTTTGTGAGATAGAAAATTCTAGCTCCTAGAGAGAGCAAGTTGTTCCAATGAATGTGCAAGAGAAAAAAAATGATTCCTAGAAAAAGGCCACAGTGGGAAGCTAATTTATTCTGAATCTGTGTAGCTGGAATCAAGAGAATCTTGTCCAGGTGCTCTTCTGCACATGTAGCAGCAGTTCATGAAAACGAAATTTTTTAGCTTTTTGGAAAAGAATATATCTGCAACACTGGCTTTTCTGTTCTTCACGTAATGAAATTATACTCTGCAGGATACTCTAAATACACTGACATAACCAATGAATTCTTTATGATCCCTAGCTGATCCTCTGTATGGGATCAATATAGTCCAGTCATGATTTAAGCAGTGGAGTCCATTCTATGCAACTTATGTTTTAAGTCTTCATGGCCATTTGAAAAAATTAAAAATTATTTGAAAATAATATTTTATTTAAAAATAAAATAATTTGTTTCATTTGCATTTTCTTTAAGTTATTTTTTTCTCTGTTCTTGCAGTCTTTTCAAACTGTTTCTTTTCAGTGGTGTTCAAGTTTTTTCCTGTCAAATATTTGACGGTCCTAATTGGTACATCAGAAGGGAGATGAAATAAACATAGTTTACTAGAAACTGAAGCTTACAGAAATTACATTATCTTCTCACTTAAGTAAATACATGAAGCCACCAATATTTGTGTTTAAAACATAAGAATAACCCATAAGATATTACACCTATTTTTGGTAATAGAGTTAAATTTTTAAAAGACAAATTAACAGTTCTTTATCGCTTGGGAAGAGACTATCACACAATTTCATAATGAGAACAGATGAAGTTAAGTATTGGGATTGTCCCTGGTATGGAAGTGTGCTAGGGCTGTCAGAATTGGGCCAGAGTCCCTTGTGTGATACTATTTAATAATACTGTTTTCGTTGCTTAGAAATTTAGTATATCTATGTAAAACAATCTTTGTTATTACATAGAACACATAAAGAAATTAAAGCATTTCAAGTGTGGTTTTCCTAAACCAATACAGAAAGAAAATACACGTAAATGGACAAATTATTATTGCACAGGCCTATGAAACTACATAGTGCTTCAAACCTCATTTGCTTGAAAGTAAAGTAGTAGAGGAATTTCCATGCATTTAATTAAACATAAACTACAGTGTTTACTGTTTACATTATATATTATGTATGCACTAAATGTTGGTTAGTAATTATGACATTTATTTTATTTTCTTTCTATTTGTTTACTTGATTCTTCTTCTATAATTTGAAATTCAGACTTTATCCTTTTGAATATATTTCTCTCTTGAATAAACTTCAAGGGGTTTGATTTTAAGACTAAAATTTATTCTATTTTCACAGCTGGTTCCCCATAGTGCAAGGCTGTGGTGAAAGTGACATATTATACATAAGAAGTTAAAGAATCTGAACAGGTAGAGGATTGTGTTGCGGTTCTTTGACAAATTCACCAAGTCTTGGGAAATGATTGACACTCTTGACTCTTGTGCAATTTGTGCTGCAAATATGCTGTAGTTGCAGACTATGTCGCATTACAATATTGCATTCACTTTGCTCCTTCTTTTTCAGAACTGTGATTTTTTTCGAGGAAAATTCTGCGTTTGATTTTTCGCATGCTTAATGGAAAAGCATTGCAAAACTATATTCTTGATCTGTCTGGTTCATAAGCATACCAATAAACACATTAATCATTACAAATGGAATTGTTCATCAGATATTGGAACAGATTGCCCAGGGAAGTAGCAGAGTAACCATCCCTGGAACTGTTTAAAAAACGTGTGGATGTGGCAGTTGATATGGTTTAGTGATGAACACAGTGCTAGCTTGGTTGGACTCAATAATCTTTTCTTATGTAAAAAATCCTGCTTTATTTTGCTGCTTCATGCAGTGATTTTCCCAGGTCCTCTTCAACCATGCAATAATCTACTTGTTCAGATGGTGGATCTGCATATGCTCGGAAACCTATTCCTTTCAGTTACTCTCCCAGATTTGCAGGCAAAATTATACAACAGGGGAGCAGTGCAGATGTAGAAAAATACCTACAGATATTAAGGACAGGATTGGCACAGGAATATTATGTATCAAAAAAGGCAACAAATTTTTCAAGATGATGAAACTTTCAGCCCTTAAAGGCTGTTAAATATCCTAATAAATTAATGAACAAAGGTTGGTTTCAGCCATTTGCTTCACACCATTCATCACACATTTCATCTCTGATAGACATTATGGCTATTGAATTGTGCAACAATGTAATCATATATTTCTTTATTTTGTCAGCTTTGTTTGAAATGGTATCAAAAGCTGCAGCAAAATGAACCAAAGACATAGGATACGAGCAAGATTTATTTTTCAAATACAAGCCTCCCTGGCACTAGCAAGGAGTGCCCTGTAGCAGAGCCTTATGAGAATGAAGGATTTTAATGGGCTCCCCTCCTCATGCAATAGAAATTGCATGATTAGCGTCCTTGTGAAATTAAAACTTTTAGCTAGTTCTCCATGACTAAGATCTTCATATCACCATCCTTTATTGCAGTTATTACAGCACAGCTTAGGAAAACGGTTACATCTTTTTAAAAGGGCACTGCCCCTAATTACCAGCAAAAGAGTCTGAGTGAAACACCACAACAAACGCATTTGTACTCTGAAGAATAATTAATGCAGCTGTGGGTCAACTCTCAGGTTCCTCCTATTGTTGCTTAGATTAATTATGCAATCATTCAAAGTTTATAATAAATCTCAGTATAGACCTAACTGATGAATACGGTAAATCAAGAGTATCTTCAGAAGAATCTCTTGTCAAATGACTTAGTGAAGGATGTGTAGCACTTTTTCTCTGTGTAATGTGACAGAGGTTTCCCTTGATTGCTTCCTGTAAATCAATGTTCTTGGCAAGGAGATGGACTTCAAATAATAGAGTCATTGACTCATTAAGGTTTGAAAAGACCTCTAAGATCATCAAATTCAACCATTAGCCTAGCACTATGGTTTCTTTAAGTGTCATATCCACACATTTCTTTTAACATCTTATGAGATAGTGACCACTTTCCTGGAAAGCCTGTTCCAATGCTTCAAAACTCTTTCTGTTCAGAAATTTTTCCTAATATCTAATCTAAACCTCATCTGGAACAACTCGAGAATATTTTCTCTTATCTTGTCACTTGGTACTTGAGAAAAATGAGCAATCCCCACCTCATTACAACCTCCTTTCAGGTAATTGTAGAGAGCGATAAGGTCCTCCTCGAGTCTTCTTTTTTGAGGTCAAATAACCCCTCTTCCTTCAGCTGTTCCTCGTAAGGTTTGTGTTTCAGACCCTTCATCAGCTCCATTGCTTTTCTCTGGACATACTCCAGCACCTCAATGTCCTTTCTGAAGTGAGGGGTCCAAAAGTGAGCACCGCACTTCAGGTACAGCCTCACCAGTCCCCAGTACAGGGGAATGATTCCTGATTAATCCTGCTGGCCATACAATTGCTGATACAAGCCAGGATGCTCTTGGCTTTCTATGTCACTTGGGCACACTGCTGGCTCATATCAGCTGGCTGTCAGCCACTACCACCAAGTCCTTTTCTGCTGAGCCACTTCTCCTCCAGCCTCCAGCTGTGAGCAGTTGTTCTGACCCAAGCACAGAGCTTGACATCTTACTGAACCTCATGCAGTTGTCCTCAGCCCACAGAACCAATATGTGCAGACCCTTCCACAGAGCCTTTCTACTCTCCAGCACTTCCACTCCACTGCGTGTTGTCTGCAAACTTACTGAGGGTGCACTTCATCCCCTTGTCCAGATTGTTGCAGCAGATATTAAATAGGATTGGACCCAGTACTGAGCCCTGGGGAACCCCACTTGCCACCTGAGTTTAGCTCCATTCACCAGCACTCTTCAGGCCCAGCCATCCAGCCTCTATTGTATCCAAAGTGTACCTGCCCATGCCATGGATATCCAGTTTCTCCAGGAGAATGCTGTTGAAAATGGCATTGAAATGCTGTTGAAACCATGACCCAGTCTTGTATTTTTTCCCTGATGACACTCAAGTGGTTCTGCCCCAGGACATTTCCTGAACTCAGGCTGAAGTAGCACTGTAGTGATGAAGGCCTGTAATTCCCTGAATCGTCCTTCCAACCATTCCTGTAGATGGACATCAGATATGACAACTTCCAGCCATCGGGGACCTCCCTTGTTGACCAAGTCTGCAGATAAATGACTGAAAGTGGTTTGGTGAGCTCTTTTGCCAGTACTTTTGGGTGAATCCCATGAACTTCTGTGGTCTAAGTGGCACAGCAGGTCACTCACTATTGTCCCATGGATTATGGGGGCTTCATTCTGCTCCCATTTCTGTCTTTCAACTCAGAGCCAGGGTACCTTGATGACAACTGGTCTTACTGTTAAAGACTGAGGCAAAGGAAATAGAGAGTACATCAGCCCTTTCCTCATTCTTTATCCTTAATGTTTTCCCTGGCATCCACTGAAAAAGATTCTCCTTAGCCCTCCTTTTGTTGCTTTTTTAACCCCACAGGTGGACAGTGAGGTGGACTGAAAACTGACTGCCAGATTCAACATGTTGGTGATTAATGGCAGTGCAATCAACCTCTCCTCCATCATCCACTGAGTTGGACAACTCAACACAGAAACCTATAAGGTCATTTAAGGGGGATTTATCCTTTACAAATCCCAGCTGATCATTCCCAATAACATCCTTGTCCTTTGTGCATTTCAGGAGTGGCCAGTGAAAAACACTGACCAGCTCACCCAGGACTTGGAGGTGCATCCCATCAAGTCCCATGAACTTAAGTATATCCTCTTTCTTTAAATGTTCTCTAACCTGCTTCTCCTCTTAGAGGAGGACTTTCAGATGTTCCACATTTTCTTTCTCATATTAGGAACCTTGGATTCCCACTAACTGGTCTTACCAGAAGAGATTGAGGCATAGAGGCATCAGAGACTTCTTTCATGCCTTTTGCCACCATGAAAATGCAAAATTACTCTTTTGCCATAGCTAATCAGCTAACATTTTTTATAGTGGCACCTCTGGAAAGCATGTGAAATGAAAAAAAACTCATAGGAAGGAGAAAGAGTATCAGCTCAAGGAATAAATCAAACAACCGTGTTGCAACCAAATGGAGATTTTCCCCTCTTTAAAACAGCAGAGTAATAATTACTCTTTAAATGAACTTGTCTATGTATTTCCCCTCTAAACCCTTTCTTAAATATTTCCTTCTGTTATTTGCTTTTTGCCTTTCACTGTATTTTAAAAGCCTAGGTATTTTCAGAGTAATTTTGAGCACAAGTATCTATGCAGTATCTATGCAATATAATAAAATGACCTATTTTTGAACACTCCTCTGAAAGTTGCTGACTCTTGCAAAAAGAAATCTGCCATAAGAATGAAACTTTTCCAAATAATCCTATACTGGAAGTAATTTGTTTTGGTTTGAATGACTTATGACCATTAAATCACCTATTGAATTGTGAATGTCTCCCTCCACAGGCTGAGTTCACCAGCAGAAAGTGCTGCAGCAGTGGCCCATGTGTATTAATTATACATGGAGAAAGTTTGCCTCTTTTAGCAGTTCTCTGCAGCCTGGAGAAGGCATAGACAGACATCTGATGTAGTTCAACAATGTCCTGTCTGGAGAGGAATATTCAGAGGAGAAAGAGATTTTACTGAGCTTTGGCCCTCATACTGCCTTTAACTTGCTAAATTAAATTTTAGTAGACAGATATATTTGGAATAAAATCCTGAAGTACACCTCTGAGGCCCCTAGATATCGCTAAACATTGCTCTTGATCTTGTCTTTACTCACAAACTGCACGAGGGAAGGTTTACATTGGACATTTGGAGGAATTTCTTCACAGAGAGGGTGGTTAAAAATTGGAATGGGCTAGCTGGGGAGGTGGTGTTTAAGGAAAGACTGGATGTGGCACTTAATGGTTGACAAAGTGGTGTCAGTTCATAGGTTGGACTTGATATGTCAGAGGATTTTTCCAACATAATTTATTCTGTGAAATAATTTTCATTTTTAGTCAAAAAAGAAAAAGACTTTTTCCCCCCACAGTAAATCAGTAATGAACCGTGTTGTCAGTCAAAGCCTGCCTAGGTATCTTGTCAAGTTTTATTACTGATTGGAATCACAGAATCAATTCAATCAGTTCCACAGCAAGAAATTATTATGGAATAGAGACTTTTAAAGATGTTTAGGTGCTTGGAGACATAACAACTCCAAATTCCTTCAAAAATATTGTCTTTTTCCTATCAACAATACTTCTCTTTGGATAAACTACTGCTTATACATAGTGTAACGTGAGTGAAATCCCAGTTGCAATGTCTTGACATCTGATTGCAATAGCTTGTTTGCTGTAATTAAGAACAGAATTTGTTTACAGCACAAACAGTGATAAAATCACTGTGAGATCCATACGTTTAAGTTTATTAGCCATTCTCTGGGTATTGCTGCAATTTAGATTTTTAATGCAACTACAGTTTTAGAAACTCCTGTGAAGTATGGGTTTTTTTCCACTTCACATGAGGTACCTTTTACTTGTTTCATATTGGTAAATAGCTGAGATTCATTCTTGGCATAAGAAACTAACCAGTGAGAGTCTATGTTTTTGTCTGAATTATTCAGATTGTTGAAAGAGTATTATTTTTCTTCTTTTGGCTACCACTACATTTTACAAATCAGGGACAATCAAAACTGATATTGCAATAATCAAATCTGAATACTACCATTTAAAAGTTCATTTTGAAATTACCCGATATTTATATTAAATTAAGCATGTGAATGTATGTGGCCTAATATAACTGGATGTTTCATTAGGTAATTTCTAGAACTACAGGAAAAATTTACTTTGGCCAGATTGACAGTCAAAGCGCATGTGACCCGCTGGAATCATGACATATTACATTGTATCCAAAACCAACAGATGGTGATAGGAAGCGTACAGCTATTATTTAGGGCCCAAAAAGTTTTGGCTTCATAATTTGTTTGGGAAAGTTAGGCAATGGACTAACTAGTAAGGACAGCCAGTATAAAAGCAGCATTTTAAAGATATGGCTGCAACATCCAAGCAAGATCCAAAATGTAGTCCCACAACAGCTGATGCAGTCCACACAGCACCATGCATGCTGAACTCCTCTCTGCCTAAAATCAGAACACAAATGGACAAGTTATTTGTTTAAAGTTGTAACTTTATTTCCAGTGAAACAAATGTTTTCACCACCTTAATCCAACATTGTATAATCTATTGAAGAGAATCTACTAAATAATACTAAAGACCTCCTAAAGCATATGAATTAGTGATAGCTCAATTGCTTTCCTCTATATAACCAAACTCCCTCTTAGATATTTCCTTGTGTATTGAGCTGAACTGAAGCGGTGTTACTGGATTCACAAATTAGTCCAGATGGCATTTGTTCTAAAATTCAGAAAGCTGAAAATCTTTCCTCCTTTTACTCTTGCATTTCTACAGACCTCTGTAGAGAATTGCCAATCCCTCACAGGCACAATACCAAAAGCAGGGAGAAAGTACTGAGTGTGGTTTAATGCTTTGCTCTGTGCAATTTAAAAGATTTAAATATTCAAAATTATTTTTAAGCCTTTTAAACCGCAGTGCTTCATATCAAAGCTTAGCAATTACTTTAATTTCTTTTTATAACTACAGTGTTCTTAAACTGAGCCAAATAAAGTGTGATTGACTATTAATTTAATATCTGCATAAGAATTTTCAGCATCAACTTACAGGTATCAAGTGGGACTGTTTTCTTTCCTACATAATTTAAAAATCAAATTGTATGTATTTATGTGTAGATAACCATAAAAATGTACAGTATCAATGGAGATTTTGGCCTGATTTATGGCCTTGACTATCATAGCTTCTAAATCACTGGAAAATAAGTTTGTAAAAACTTATTGTTTGTAAAAACTATTGCATCCTTGACAAAATGACCAGCAATAAGATATGGAGGAATAAATAGATGTTAGAAGAAGATTTCTTAAAACAAGTGTTAAAACTGTGATCAGCTGTCCAGCTGGAAAAGCAAGGAAGCCAAGCTAAACCAGACAGAAATACCTTGTGAAAGCAAGAGTAAAAATTAACAATAGAAGCAACCCCTATCTGAATATCATTGAGGAAGATACAAAATTTTCCAGGAATGGTTGCTTCCAACTTTTTTGTTTAAATTAGGGGAAATCTATAATAAAGGAATCAGAAATCACGTGGCCATGCTTTTCTAAGTAGTGCTCGTGATCAAATTTGTGTATGAAGAGTTGTTGAATGAGTATACAGCAGAAGATGAGCTTAGCAAAGGCCTATTCTACTTATGACACTTTGCATATTCGCACCATATAGAAAATCAACTATAAATCAAGCCAGAGAGTTCAGAAAACAGGATTGTTATAATGCTGGTGTTAATCAGAGATGTTAAACAATTAGCTACGGGTCTTTTTGATACTATGTCAGAAAGAATGTATATTGGAGCTGTAAAGCACTGCTACAGCTACAAAAAACCCAGTCAGTTTTTGGATTTCAGTGATACCACCTATGTGTACGACTAGTTCAATTAAAAACCTTCACATTATGGACATGACTCTTTGGGTAAGTAGAGCAATTCACGACAGAGAAATGCTTCTTTGGCAGGACCTCTCAATGCAAGCCATTTTGGGTGGTCCATGGTACTTGTCTCTGCCAAGATCTACAGATGTCGCATTTTGGATGTTGGAAATCATCTGCTTATCTCTTATAAGTTCATCTAATGCATGCTTCAGTGTGGTGATATCTCACCAAAAACTTCTTAGTTTTTAAACAGTGTACTGTTTTAAACTGATTTCCTTCTAATTTCAATGACTGAACCTTAGGTATTGTATAAGTCAGTGGGTGTCACTCACCTTATCTGCTTTTGTGATTTTGTAACCTTGATCATATATGTTATGATCATATATAGGTTATGCTTTGCCTAAATAAAGAATTAAAATATTTTCAGTATCAACTCACAAGGCATTTTTTTCATGCCGAGGTTTTTTTAGTTTTTTGTCTCTGAACATTTCTAAATGCACTATGTCCTTCTTCAGATACAGAAATCTGAGCTGCACAGAGTACTTAATATGTTGGTGCAGCAAGGTCTTTAACAGAGCAAAATTATGTTCTCCGTCTTGTTCTCCATACCCTTCCCAGTGACGTACAATATTTTCTGGGCTTTTTGTCTGCTGAATGTGAAGCCATGTTTTTCAGATTTGTTGATGTATAGGGATATGACAATTAATATTGAGCAGGTATAATTCAGGTAGTTTATTAAGAAACCATTATTAAGGCAATACTGCACATGTTTTGCAGCTAACAGGTTTCTAGATTTAGGATCACTATCAGTGACTTTAAACTGGAGTGTTGGAAAGTATTATATTACAATTTTCTCCTGATTATAACTACTACATTGTACTCGTTTTGCAAATCGGTGACCTTCAACCCAGCTAGATTTTTTCCTACTGAACATATTGCTAAAAATGTTCAGAGATTATAATAGCCTACAAAAAAAGTCATATAGTACAGATGTATATTTAAACTATATATTATGTCCTTTTCATTTATTTTTATGTTTTATTTTATTATTTTTTCATTTAATTCATTAATTTCACCTGGGATAGAGTCATATTAAATGTTTTTCAATGGGGTGCTCAATTATGGTAGCATAATTTTAGTGGTGGTTGTTACTCAGTATGCTGTGTGATACCTATATGTTTTAACTCCTCTGAAAGAGAGCCCTATTGATAATATTATCAGTCTTGTAAAATAATATACAATAATAGCCTAATTATCTCATCTACTAGGTAATTTAA
This sequence comes from Sturnus vulgaris, assembly GCF_052056855.1. NCBI lineage: Eukaryota > Metazoa > Chordata > Aves > Passeriformes > Sturnidae > Sturnus > Sturnus vulgaris. Next base: position 21,384,129 of record NC_142283.1, read on the forward strand.
AACTCTTGCTGGTATCTATGTCAGGTTTCGCATCTGCAGTTGGAAACTTCTTCAGTTTAGCTCTCTGTAGGGTATGTTTTTCAGTTACCTTGTCTCAATTTTTATTAAGATTGTTTCTCTTTGGTAAATTTCAAAACTACTTCAATTTTCATCCAAAATTATTTGTGGTCTTCCTTGTCCTTTATGAACTTACAGTACTCTGTTATCTACTAATTCATCTTCAGTATTTATCACTGTTCCTCTGTCTGTGCAGCATCAGAAGGAAATTCAATGCTTCTTTAGGCAATTCCTGTAATTTTTCTCTCTATATTTGATCTAATCTATAAGCCTGAACTTAGTGAAGATCTCTATGACAACAACTTGCAGATCAGCTTCTCCTCTCCTCTCCTTGTCTAATCAAAGCCTTCTTTTTTTCTCACTCCCTTTCTCTATTCCTTGATTGGCACTGATGGTACTACCATCCAGCCTATCACTCAAATATATAATGTGGTTGTGACATTCTTCTTCAATTTCTAGATTTTCAAATCTGGAACATGCTCAAAAACCTGATGCTTTTGTGAGTATAATAACTTCAGATGTGGGTGTTATGGATATTTCTTTCCCAAGTAGCCATATGGCTAAAACTCTCCTCCAGACTTTTATCATATTATGTTTCAGTTTTTGCATCACCCTTTTCTGTGGCTTTTCTTATACAAGTCAGAATTCTGCTACAAGAAGTAATTTCTTATCTTTATATTTTCACCCTCTAATCTATGGTTATTTCACTAGTGTTGCCTGCTTCTTTTCATTTTTCAGCAATAAACCTGTAATTCCCATTTTCCCTTTCCATTTTTCCATCAACTATTATTTTCATGAACTCTCACTTTCACTTGACTTCTAATATCAGTTCTTATCATTCCCTCTTTCTAGCATACCTCTACTTTCTCCCAGGCACAAACACATCCTTTGGAAACACACTTTGTGAAACAGTCGTTCAATTAACCCCTCCATGCACCACTTTGTGATGAACACCATAAAACTGGCAGAGAATAACTGAAACTTCTGCATCACTACCACAGTACAAACAGCAGCATCTTTGAAAGAATATTTTGAAGAATGGTTTTGTAAGAATGAGTTTTTTCCTCTTCTATTAAATAAATATATCAATTTTCGTTTCTAACAATTACCTGTCTTGAGGAAAAAGAGCTTTTGTCTCTTTAGTTGACAGTTTTTCATGTAAATGAACCCCTCCTGTTTCACTAGGAACATTAAGTTCCACTTCAGATTAATAGATTACACTGATACATCTGAGGAAAAAAATCGAAGAGTTCAGAACACCTGAATATTTATGAATTCAAAATTGCAACCCCTGTAATATGGTGCCCTGTTTGGCTTCCCCTCCATTACTGAGTTCCATAATGTGATACTACTGATAATTCTGTCTTGATTTTGAAGAATTTGCAAGGGGAAGAATGAGTTTAACTACACCACTGGCCACTATTTTGTAGCACAAATAATCTAACCATGTTTGTAGAACCATGCAGTTAAAAATATGTCTGCAGCAAGTTAAAAACAAGAGCTCTAAAAAGAGAACCATACAGCCTGGAGGCAAGTGTCTGAAAACGTGATGGTACAAAATAAAATAGCCTTGCTATGTGTGCTAGTTTCCAGTCATTTGTACCTCACTCAGCCTACAGCAAGACCACAGAAAAGGTCATGTATTTTGTCCCATGTTTCAGGAAATATTTTAGCTCATGATTTAGATATAAGAAGACAAATGATTTAAAGATAAGAAAATTCTAATATTACTGCACACTAAGATTGTAGTCTGTCACGTATACTTGTATATAGTGTAGGGACAAGGGGGGGTGGTTTCCACTTCCAGTTGAAGCTGAAAGGCCTAATTTCTTCTTCCAAGTGTGTGCAAAATTTCCAAATGAAATCTCTGCTTCTATCTTCTGTCTTTATTTTTGACAGTTTAATTTATCTCTCATTTATTCAGCAAACAAAGAATGCTGAGCTACGTTCAGTTGTGACCCTGAAGGGCTGGGTACCTGCAGGCCACCTGAGGTTCATGTCTCCTCTGGAAAATGGGATAACAACATTCCTATCTACCAAGTTGTTTCTAATCTGCTAAACAATCATGTCTGAGATTTTCACTTGTAGAGAATACAGAATGCTAGTAGTGTACCAGCAAGCCAATCAGAAACCTTCCTTTTCCCTTCAAAATTCGCTGTGAGTGTCCTTGTACAGTACATTCCCTTGTTATCTTCAACACAGAAATTCTGTATATATCATCTTGAAAATGAGCAAATTATTAAAATGGTTTCTTGTTTGTTTTGGGGTGGGTTTTATCTAGGGGTTTGTTATTGTTTGCATTGCAGCACTCCAAAATGACAGTTTTGGGGATCTGAAATTAGTTTTCTGTGTTTGTTTCAAGATGAGCGTTTTGTCTAGCACACAAACAACTTGAAATTTTCAGACTTGTGACTATCCCAGCTTAAAGAAGCAATCTTTAAGAATATTTCCTAAGACTGGAAAAGTATTCCAGCTCCTAGATATCCTTTCTGGAAGCTAGGGTAAGCTTAAGAGGTCTAGAAATCCAATGTCAGTGGTACGTAAGAATCTGCAAAATAGCTTTGAATTAAGGCTTAAGAGTCTAAAAGGAAAAGAGCCTACTTGGTCTTATGCAATTATCCTATCAATTGTTAAGTTTTGCTCTAATCTTAATATGTTGTGAAATGAAAGTTATGAGGGGCAGTATCTAGTCTTGATTTTTCTGTTCATTTCCTCATGTCTGGCTATGGCAGTTCAACACTGCACATTCAAGCAGTTACTGTTTTTACTAAATCTTAGAATGAAACCCACTGGATGAATCCTTAGATGGACCTACTCTAACTTTAGTAGCTGATTGATTCTTATAGCTATAAAACTTAATCTGGAATTTATTTTTTTGCCATGATATAATATATGCACAGAGTTTAGAGTTACAGGTTAGAGATTATATAAGCATTCCTATCTACCCTTTTTGAAGACAGAGAAGACAAGAGAGAAATATCCTAATATGTTAATATTTCTTCTGGTGATTGTTTGAACTCTTGAAATGTTTTCAGAGTTTTCTAAGGCCCAAATCTTCTACTTTTCAAGAGTTTTGCAAATAGAGATTAATTACTTGAACAAATAGCTTTTCTGGGTGATTATTCAAAGACTAATACACAGTTCCCTTGCAGCTACTCAAGCCTGGCCTTTGATGTGCATAATACTGGTACTCCTGGTTTTTGTTTTATACCTTCTTCGTCTCCAGATATCGAGCATGGGATAGGGCTAATACCATGGCTGTTGTGAATTGTAAGACAGAATGTGTGGTTCTCCTGAATTGCTCAGTAAGTGCTCTGTTTCTTTAAATAGCAGGATGATCTAGCACACTAAATAGAGAACAGAGGACAGCAAACCTCAAGAAAAGTTAAATCTTTAAAGGAAAAGGTTTCCAGTTCTCTGATTTGATTCCACATTAAGGCAATCTTGTGTTCTTTTAAGAAAATACAATTTAAAAATAATTTTTCATGCGCAGAGAAACATCCCTTTAGTAATCTGAATGCCGGATTAATATTTGCATACTATTCTTCTCTGTTAACTGTTACATTTACATAACAGTCCTGAAAAAATTATGCAAGTTGACTCTTTATCTTGTGATTTCTTGTTCTCATGAGGGAAAAATATATATATACATAGCTTTTATAAACAAGAAATTGTTATTTCCTTTTCAGTCTCGTACAGATATTATGTTGTTCATGACAGCATGGTAATTTACCCCAGGGTGAAATCTTAAAAGCTTGCTTGATAGTAGCAAATGGAAGTAATACCTGAGGAAAAAAGGGAAGGTTAAGGGCTTTTTGTTATTATTATTATTATTATTATTATTATTATTATTATTATTAGTAGTAGTAGTAGTAGTAGTAGTAGTAGTAGTAGTAGTAGTAATAGTAGTAGTTTGGTTAAATCTGTCTTGTCTAAACCCTGCTGCTGGTTTACATATTGACATATCCCTCTAAGTTTTGTCCCCAGACATCAGGAGGCCTAGATAGCACAGCTTCACTGTCACTGAGCCAAAAACAGAGGACTTTCATCTAGGTTGCAAGCAGCAGATGTTCATGCATCAGATGTGGAGAATTTTGTCCCTCTTCATAATGACATGCTTTATTGCTGTAATTTTGGAGGATAGAAATCTGGCCAACTAAGTGGATGAGTTGGAGAGGACAGAAGAACATTTTTGCAGATTAGGGATTATGTTATTTCTGACAGCTCCCTTAATGAAAAAGTAGAGGCTCTTTAGAACCAAACCCATTGCTGAACTGTTCAATCCTGGCTAGTTTAATGAGACAGGTAGATGATTTTTGACAAATAGGAAGCTGTCCCTAACTAAAACCTTTTCTTCAGTCCCTCAGTCTTTTTTTGCTATGTGTGTGAATCATCCTCTGAGGAATAGAGATTTATAAGCCTTTTAATCAATGACAAAGAGATTTATTTTACAAGCATATGACATTCTTTCCCCTGAATATGTGCCAAAGATATCTGAAAGAGCATGCTTCAGAGGTGTTTCAACCAATTGTTTTTAACAATAGGTATAAAAAAGTTTTTCTTATTCCACAACAATGCATTATTCCACAGGAGTAGAGTCCACTCAACTTACAGGAGTAGTCCACATGTTGCAAGTATAGCAGATTGATAAAGATCTTAATCTGATGCTGTGGAGTGATGAACCTGAGGTTTCTGTACTCTTCTCAAAATACCTGCAGATACCATTTTAAAGGATGTATAGGAGCATGTGAATTTCTTCCAAGATTCTTTTCCCTCTGCATATCTATGACCCTATAGTTTGGTGATGATTGTCACTCTCCAACTCCACCGCCTTGGCTTGTCTCTTTCCATGTTAGGGTGGTTGCTGTTGCTTTCTCAAATGGTTTCTTTTCTTTCTTTCTTTCTTTCTTTCTTTCTTTCTTTCTTTCTTTCTTTCTTTCTTTCTTTCTTTCTTTCTTTCTTTCTTTCTTTCTTTCTTTCTTTCTTTCTTTCTTTCTTTCTTTCTTTCTTTCTTTCTTTCTTTCTTTCTTTCTCTCTTTCTCTCTTTCTCTCTTTCTCTCTTTCTCTCTTTCTCTCTTTCTCTCTTTCTTTCTCTCTTTCTTTCTCTCTTTCTCTCTTTCTCTCTCTCTTTCTCTCTTTCTCTCTTTCTCTCTTTCTCTCTCTTTCTCTCTCTCTCTCTTTCTTTCTCTCTTTTTCTCTCTTTCTACCAGAGACCAGAATATATTCCATTTAATTTTCACAGCTGGCATCTTTGATTTACTATTTACCAGAAAGGAAGGAAGGACTGATGGCTCTGAATCATAGAGCAATAGAATTATCTGAGTTGGAAGCGACCTTAAAGACCATCTAGTTCCAGCCACTAGGGAAGCACTGAACTATTGCTGGAATTCCAATTCCTCCTCATTTTTAATCTGAATAATTTTATTCAGCAATAGGGACAATTTTGTTTCTGGATCATATCCAAATAGCTGTTCAGGACACTCACAATAATCATACATATTTAATATGTTTAAATTATTGTCCGAATACATTTAACAAGTACTTCTTGCTTATCATGGGAAATTTAATGCATAATTACTTAGTTTTGGAATGCTATTGATCCAAACAAAAAAAAAATTACATCATTGCACCTTTTATTTCAAACAAAGGAAATCAAATATACACAGTAAAATTTCTGTCACAGTGCAATCAGAATGGGAGCATCTACTCATTAAAGATACATATTTATTAATACAATAATTGAGATTTTATCATGCAAATGCATCCATGTCATACAGAACTGTAGTATATCATCATGTAAATTTATATTTCCATCACAGTTTCTTCTTTCAGAATATGATTTCAGAGTATCTCAGAGTTGTCATCTGACAGGGGCTGATTTTTGTGTCCTACTATTAATGATGTTTTCATGTAGGGATGGTGTACTCAGAGTGTTTTTCCAAGACTCATATTTATGTCTCAGGTTTTCTATTTTTGAGCTTTGGAAAGTGGCTGTGGAAAAGTCTCTAAACATATTTGCTCCTCTTTCTTAGCAAAAGTTTGAAATGATTCTACCTGTGTTCACCCTCCTAAAACACCAATGCAGTAATTCCAGCTTTTTATACACATCTACACTGATGTTTTACAGTGATTCTGCCTGCCCCATGTGTTGACTGAAACTATTTGCTGATGTTGTAACAATAAACTGAACTGGAAGATTCAAATTTTCCAAACTCTTTGTGTAATATTGGCATAGCAACCCGGGATGAATGTGCTTTCTTTGGTCCTCGAATTGAAGTAAAATTCACTAAAACAAAGTAGGAGACACCAAAGATGCTGTGATGTTATTTTCTTGATAGAATGATAATTTACTGGAATTTTAAAATACCCCAACATTGGTGACTTGAATTTTAATTAAAAATAAAACCTCTTATTTCTGTTAAATGAATATAAGAAATGTAATGTGTGAGTAATGTGTTAACCATAGCAGCTAAAAAGCCGCCCAACAAATTAAGTTCAGTCTAACAAATGCTTTCACAACACACCTGTACAAAAAATCAAACAAAACAAAACAAAACAACTGCAACAACAACAACAAAAAACCACAATCAAAAAACAAAGAAACTCCTCAAGAAGAGGGATAAGAATAACATAAAAGTACTAAGATTTCTTGATTTCTTGCATAAGTTTTCTTTCTAAATAACAAGGTACTGAATATGTGAGGAGTTCCATCAGGAAACCAAACCCATGATTATTTTGGTCCATAAAGTATAATATGTTCTACTTTGAGGGTTTATGTCTCATAACCCAACAAGAGCAGGTATCCAAAGGGTACCACAAAACTAGAAGACATTGTTCTGAGTTCATACACGAGGAGCCAGTAAACAAACACTGGTAATTAGCTGCTTTGGAGGGTCACAGACCACTGCTAACTCCACAGCCAGGACTTGAAGCAAGCACATAAAGCACGTGCTTGGATCTCTGAAGAACTTCCTCCTTCCATTTATTTAAGTAACATTTAACTGTAGATATATGTGACCAGACTATAGCGTAAGAAAAATAGTGCAAATAAAGGGGGCATGTTTCATGATGTTAGTGAATTTATACAAAATTCTTAGCACAGCAGATGACTGAAAAGTGTTTGAAATCTTACTGCTGAATCCTTTAATATCTCTGAGGTCACCATCAGAACATTGGAAAATACAGAAATAATTCTGTAGATGCTATAGCAGAAATTAATTCCTTTTAAACTTAAGACAGGAAATGGGGAAACAGAGGCCAATGTGGTTAGAGGATATAAAAAGTTAGTGTAAGTAATAAGCAGAAGGTCTTTAAGTAATAGGAACGATCTGGAAAGGGAAAACATTGGGAGTCATAAAAATGTTAAAAAACCAAAAGGAAGGAATGAGTGTAGAATTACAGGGTGTATTTTAACCACCTATAAAGATTTCTTTAAATAAAATCTTACACTGAGCAGCAGGGAAGTAAAATGGGCAGAGAAATAAGAAACTTACCTAGTAAAGTAACTACGGAAATACCAGCAGAAGAGATAAAGAAATGGCATATTTCATAATGCCATTTTGTTTCACAAGCGAGAGGATAAAACAAGCACACATGCAAAACATGTATCTAAAATTAGGATTGCTTGATCATAGAATAGAATACCCTGAGGTGGAAGGGACCCACAAGGATCCTGGAAGTCCAGCTCCTGGTCCTACAAAAGACAGCCACAGCAAGGCACAACGTGTGCCTGAGAGCATTGTCCAAAAGCTTCTTGAACTCTGTCAGGCTGATGCTATGACCATTTCCCTGGGGAGCCAAAGAAATCCAACCACCCTTTGGGTGAAGAATCTTTTCCTAATATCCAATCTAAACCTCCCCGATGCATCTTCAGGCCATTCCCCCAGGTCCTGTCACTGTCAGCACAGAGCAGGGATCGGTGCCTGCCCCTCCTCTTTCCCTCATGAGGAAGTTGTAACTGCAGTGAGGTCTCCCCTCAGTCTCCTCCAGGCTGAGAGACCAAGTGCCCTCAGCCACCCCTTGTAGGGCTTACCCTCCCCTGCAGCATCCTCATGGCTCTCCCTTGCACACTGCTCTAATAACTGTCTTTTTTGTATTGTGGCACCCAAAACTGCACCCAGCACTTGAGGTGACCCTAAATGAGTTTTGGACTAGGAAAGAAGGAAGATGGTTATCATATCATGGGTAATTCTGTGCAGGGCATAAAGAGTTTCATATGGTTTCATTTAGGTTCCCTGTAATTTCATGGACTGAATCATATTTTACTGAAGATACTATTTTTTGGAGTAACTATCACAGATTCACAGAATCACAAAGTATTCTGCATTAGAAGGGACCCCCAACAATCACAAAGTCCAACTTGAAGTGAATGGCTTGTAGGGATCAAACCATGACCTTGACATAAGAGCACCTTGCTTTTATTTTAATAAAGGATTTTCTGATGAAATGAAATTTAAAAAAAATGCAATAAAGTTATCAGATTGATAAAGAATCTATACTTTCTTTAACCACTCAAAGATATAATTTCAAGTATTAATCATTTGATATTCAGAGCAGAATTACAGTTAACTACCAGAAATATCTTTTTGCTTCTCAGTTATTTAAAGACTTTTGTAATGGGAAAAGAAGGTGCAGATTCTTCTTAAAATACTTCAAAACATTTTTTCTTTGTTGCATTTCTGTGCTTGATCCTAAGGCTTAGCCAAAGTTGGTTTACATACATTTTGAAAAGCCTAACAATGCAGTTGTGTCCTGTTGCAAAAAGATATACTTTATGATCAGTGAGTGGCCTAGAAACCCAGGCTCCCAGGACACAGATAAAGGTTACAGAGCAGGAAACAGAAGTGCAGGTCTGTGCCCTGGACCAGAATCCTGCACTGCACACTCATTCAGCAAATTGGAAGGGATGTTAACAACGTGTGTTAGGCTGTGGGCACTCTTAAATGCTTTGTGTAGGATTCATAGAACAGGAGGCTTACTCAAAGTCTGACTTGAAATGTTTGGAAGGAGAAATTATCTTTCTGGCCCCAAGTCCCATTCCAGTTGCAGGGGTCTGTACTGTAAGGTAGTGCAAAGCAGGTGCCTGGAGAGTACACTTGCAGCATGTGGACTTTTGCAAGGTTCAACAGGATGCAAGGAAGGGTGGAACAGAATTTACTAGATTACAACCTTTCAGGTATCTGCTTAATATAACAGTTGACAATAAGTGGATTTCTCTGATTTCTGCCAGGGATTAAATGAAACAAGTTAGTTCTTTCTTATATGTACCAAAGAAAGAAAACTGCCGTAATTCTACTGCTGATGGACCCAAGTATAGCTAACTTTTTATATCTCTGATGCCCTGGTTTCCTGTGTTCAGATCTCTTGGGTTTGGGATAAACACAAACTGTGCTACTCTAAATACAGCATTTGCATAGAATTATTTAAGGCAGAATATATCCAGAATATTTCAGAAAAAGGGATTAAACTCAAGCAATTTGTCTTTGCAGTGAAAGATTGATCTCATGTCTTGGAGTTCAGGAACTTTGATAGTGCCACTACATGTTTTCACTCACAGGAAATAGCACAGCGTGTTCCCAGTCCTGTCATATTTGTAGAGTTGAACTGGAGCTACTTATCACTAACAGCTGACACATCATCTTGTTGCTTTTCTTTGAGTATCTTCACTGCCAGATGAAGAAAAATTCCACATTTTATCTGATAGAAACTAACATATATAATTATCTATTTTTCTTTCTCTGTCTTCTCTCATGGGGATCATAAAAATAATATACAGGGCAAGTTAGGGGAATCCTTTTTCTTAAAGGATCAATTACTAAACATTTGGCAGTGGCTTCATGTAATATTAGGGAAGCAGTCATAGCATGCTTGTTTTTTTCCTCCAAAATGGGATCCAGTATTGTTTCTGTCAAAAATACTATTTTCAATCAAGAAAATAATTTTCACTAGAAAAAAATATCATTCATGGGAGATCATCTGAAGTTTTCTGGAAGGCAGTACCAGATGCTTTCTATAATGCAGTATTGCAGTTTACAAAAGCTTCATCAGCCTATTGGTTGGGATAACATTTTTACCTCTAACAGTTTGTTAAGTTTTGTCCAATCCATCAAACAAACATTTGTATTTTATGTGGTGCTGCTTGCAATATCCCAGTCAGATAACTGAAATATGTCACCAAGTGATGCAAACAGGTGCTGGATCTGATTTATAACCATGCTAAATCTTTTTTTGAACATTTCAGGGTTGTAATATTTCATAGTTTCATAGCACTTTCCATTCTGTGGGCTTAAATTTCCCACCCAGGAAGGCAGAAAACACAAGCTAAGTGAAGAATCAGAGGTGATGTTCTCTTTTAAAAAAGCTTCTTTTTAGTCTGGAGAAGGCTGATGAGCTCTTTGAATATATATCAAAAATTAAAAGATGATGATAGCCTACATATAATTTTTTATCACTTTTAAATGTAAAGTTTCTAGTCTAGTGGTATTGCCACTAGTCTTGATGGCAATGGAATCAGGGTCCATTACACATGGAAAGTACCCTTTCTGCAAAATATTTCTTAATTTGAAATGCGTCTAGGATGCATCTCTTAAAAAATCTTTCATAAGAAATAAAATCTGGTTTACTTTCACAACCTTTTTTTCTGCTTTCTGTTACTATGAGGAAAAATGTCAATCATTCTGGAAGCTTAGAAAACTTTTTCTAATTTCTGCACCAAACAAATATATCTCTTTCCAGTGTGTCCCGATTTGATACTGGGTAACTGTATTGTCGAAACTTCGTTTTTTCTAAATCCACCCTCTTCATTTTTATCCTGTTCTATCTGGAAACAAAATAGTTAACAAAAAGTATTCACAAGCAAGGAGTCACCTACTACCACATGTCTACTCTAAGGTCTTCATTTCTCTGCAGAATATTTAGTTGAAGTAAGATTAATTTAGTGCCTTGGGTCTTACTTTAGTAGGATGCTAAGTTGTTTTTTAGCTCACCACGGATGATCATAATGAATTGAGCTCATTCTGTTCCCATGTTCAGTTAGAGGTGACTTGCAGATTATCATCTATTGCAGATTATCATCTATTTCAGCAACAGATGCCCAAGCACTCTCTTACAGGAGCAGAACTTCCTGGATAAAAGCCAATTATGTATTCTAATATTCTTAAAAAAAAATAAAGAGAGAGAGAGAGAGAGAAATGTCAGAGGAAATTATGGAAAGATACAGAAATCTAGTCCTGTAGCCTATCTCTCTCTCTCTGCAATTTCAACACTGCAATATATACTTTCCCCAAAAACCCCATCCAAAATGCTATAAGCAAGAGTCCCCCACTCACCATTTAAAAATACTATTATTCTGTCTTAAAAGAAGTTTCCTACTATAGAAGGGACAATTCCTAGATAAGAAGTCTAGTAACATGAAATAATAAAGGAACAGCATGTCTGATCACTTGATCAACATATAATTACATTATCACCAAAAATATTCTCTTATACTTGAGGTTTGTACAATCTATCCACAGCTTTAAGCATTTTCATAGGGCATCTTTGTCAAAACTAGAAAAAATTCTGTTTATTGATGTAGTTTAGGATTCAGCTAGACAGACACATGGAGAGCTAGTACAACATCATCTTTCTACCTCTTTTTAACAATCTTGAATCTCAAAGAACACATATGACACAAGGAGAAAGGACCAACTTACTTCATATTAGTGAAGTCTCCTCTCTGTTTAATGGACATGGCATTTTTTGCACTGCTGAAGCCTACTAAGCTTATGTGCAATCACAGCATGCTAATATATTGTCTCTTAAGTCAGCATCAAGTTAAAAAAAGTATCGGACTTGGAAAGATTAAAATTTTCCCAGTCCAGTCAATATGTGCTTATGATTCTGGATAGCCAGTTTATTCTCTAGCTGTTCTCTATGACATCAATTATTCACTAATTCTACCAGACTTCTTGTTGAATAACCTTTAGTGGCCTCCCAAAGATTCACAAGCTTGAAATGCACATTGAGCTGAGTATGAACACCTCAGAAAAGTTCATCTGTTTAACTAGCTACGCTTCTTAGAGCACTGGCAGCAACATGGGAAGATGTTTTAAGAAACATAACAATGGGAGACAGATTATATAACCTGCTAACACATAAACTCCCTTATTTTTTCCCCTCATTTTGTAAATCCCCTACTACTTGACCTCAAGAATAAATAACCACTGATTTCCATTTGACATCATCTTTTCCCTAACAGACTGCTGCTGGTTGCCTTTTTCATACTCAGGAATTGAACAGGAGTTGTGTGTTTTCTGCTTCAAAACAGAAACAGAGAAACAAATGCTTCATTTGGAGTTAGATTCCTTAAAGATAAAAAATAACCAGTTTCTTGAAAGGACAGCTGCTTTTGAGACCACAAGAATTAAACTTTATCCTGAAAATTGCTGTTGATTTTGAGTGGTTTGGGTTCTTTATTTTATATTGTAAGTATTTTTCTCCTGACCGTCTTCCTTTTAGATCAGATTTAGTCTTGCTAGTGCTCTCCATCACTTAAATTATAATTCTTCTTTCTCCAGAGGGTATAAAAATAAAAGTAAACTTCAGAAGATATTTTTTAATTTAGACTAAAGGGAAGAGAAAGGGAGGAAGAGTACAACAATCTCTCCTTAGTAGAGAAGCGCTTTATCTAAAGACTGTGCTGATGGAAAAAAAGCCATACTACAGACATGATAACTGTAATTTCTGTTTGAGTAAAGACATATGTAACTAAGACAGAGACAAGAGCTCTCTATTTCACTCCATCTGTGATTCAAACTCACTACTGATTCTGAGCACTATGCAAAAAACTTTCAAATATTTTAGCCAGTATCTGGCAGACACCTTCAGTTTCTGATAAAAAAGGACATAAAAGAGACTGACAATGATATTGGCTGTGCTATTCCTAACTCTTTTCCTGTATTATTTCAAGTGTGTGCATTTTACTAATGACACCCTTGTAGCTGCAGATTATTGACTCTTGTAAATTGTTTTGTATTCTTACACTTGGGGAAAAACTAAATCAAATCAAAGTTAGATGGTAATGTTAACCTAGATAGAAAGTTTTAAAAGATAAATTCTGACCGTTGAGTTGTAAGTGAAGCAAGTTGCATTTGAAAGCGAATTTTCTGTCAAATCCCACTCTGCCCCAAGAGAGCTTGCACATTTTCTTTTATTTTCTTTTTTTCTTTTCATTTACAGGGGAATGAGGGAAAATATATCTGGCAGAAAAGCATGGAGAATTTCATTCTTAGTGATAACCAAGTGTTTGCTTTCTCTGAGCTCTCGATCTGCCTATCTGACTAATTGGTATGACATTAAAGAGGACTTAAGACAAACGGATTGTGAACCTACTTCAAAGATACTAAAATTGGAAGGGGAAGAGGGGACAGAATCTGCTTTTGATTTCTGGTACTAAAGAAAATGATAAAGAAACCCCTGGCTTTGAATTCTCTTTAGTTGCAGGGTACTTCTTTATAGTAAAACTTTTGGCGGGAAGAAATTTCCATTTTTCATTAATTTCTAGTATGCAAATATTTACTGAGATTCTAAAAGGCACTCATAGTTCTGACTTTCAGGTTCTGAAATGTCAGTTAGTTTCCTCAATGAATATGAACACTGCATGAGACATCAGTTTGTTTTTTAAATATCTAAATATCTTTTAGAGCTGCATTATGTGTTATGTATGAAGATGTATAATTCTTCGATGTATTCTTTGTCTATTATCCCTTGATGTTTAAAATGCTTTGAGGTACATTGATTATTTGGATGTATGTTCAGTGTATGATTAAGCTTCCATATTATGCTTATAGTGATAGACTTTTGTGGAATATAAAGCTCTGTAAAAACAAACACAAAATTTTTTTCTGTATACTGCTGTTGTGACACTATGTTTGAAGGGATCTATTTTGGCAAAAGACAGTAATAATTGTCGGAAAAAGTGGGAGCTTTGGCTGCTGAAAAATTAGAAAAAGGTATCCTCTCAGTCTCTGGAAGAGCAAGGAAAATATAAATGTATCTTTCTTGATCATTAGTTTAGTCAAATGATATTCTAGAGTTACTTTAAAAGAGGAACTGTGAGCTATAATGGAAAATGTCAATCACAGAATGACAGAATCTTTTAGATTGGAAAAGACTTCCAAGTCCATGAAATTCAACCTTTGACGGATCACCACCTTGTCAACTAAATGCTCCAGTTCTTTCTTGAATATATCCAGGGATGGGGACTCGACCACCACCACTTCTCTGGGCAGTTCCGGTGTTTGTAACACTTTGCATGATTAAATTTCTCCTGATGTCCAACCCAAACCTCCCCTGCAATAGCTTGAGAACTGTGGTGCTCATTTGCCTGGGAGAAGAGGCCGATCCCTAGCTGGCTACAGCCTCCTTCCAGGCACTTGTACAGAGCAGCAAGGTCTGCCCCGAGCCTCCTTTGCTCCTGGCTAAACACCCCCAGTTCCTTCAGCTGCTCCTCAAGGGTTTGTGCTCCAGACACTTCCCCAGCTCCATTGTCCCTCCCTTGGACTTGCTCCAGCCCCTCAATGTCTTTCTTGTCATGAGAGGCCCAAAACTGGACACAGGATTTAAGGTGAGGACAAACCAGTGCTCAGTAAAGAGGGACAGTGCCTGCCCTGGTCACACTGCTTTTGGTATAACTCAGGATGTCATTGGCCACTTGGACACATGGCTGTCTCATGTTCACCCACTGTTGACCATCACCCCCAGCCTGTAGCACTGGAGCTGCTGTTACTGAAGTGTCAGCCTGGGACTTTGTCTTGTTGAACCTCATCTATTTGGCCTTAGCCCATTGATCTGGCCTGCACAGATCTCGCTGCAGAGCCTTCCCACTATCCAGCAGATCAACACTCCCACCCAACTTAGTGTTGCCCACGAACTTACTGAGGATACTTTTGATCATCTCATCCACACTATTTATTGTCAATAAATCTATTAAAAAGGACTGGGCCCAACTCTCCAGTGTGACAGGAATCTAGTGATTCCAGACACCAGCAGTGACCAGATGTAAACCGGATGTAGCTGCATTCACTACCACTGCTTTTTCAACAAAGAAGGATTATGCCTGTCCTAGCTCTGGGCTGACAGCTTTTCCAGGAGAATGCAGTAGGAAACTGTGTCCATGGTTTTTCTGAAGTCCATATAGACAATATCCACAGCCTTCCCCTCACCTATCAGGTGAGTCAAGTGTTCATAAAAGGAGACCAGGTTGTTCAGGCAGGATCTGCCTTTCCTAAACCTGTGCTGGCTTTGATGCTGCCCCTTGGTTGTCCCCTGTGTGCTGAGTGATCAAGATAATCTGCTCCATAACCTCGCTGGGTACTGAGCTCAAGTTAAGAGGCCTGTGGTTCCCTGGTTTCTCCTTCTGACTCTTCCATGTTGGATGGGTGTCACATTGGCCAACCTCCGGTCACTGGAGACCTCCACAGTGAGCCAGGACTGATGATAAATAATGGCGGGTGGCTTAGTGACCTCTTCCACCAGCCACCTCAGTACCTTTGGGAGAATCCACATTCACTCCCAGAGAATTATGAGTGTGGAAATGGCTCAGCAGGTCACTAGCTACCTCTTCTTGGATTACAGGGGCTCTAGTCTGCTCCCAGTCCCTGTCTGCCAGCTAAGAGGGCTCATTGCCCTGGAGCTAACCAGTTTTACTGCTGAAGGCTGAGGCAAAGATGGTGTTCAGTGCCTCAGTTTTTATCTAAATCTAAATGGATGTGTGTGAAGAAGTGGGGCTCTGTGGTATGGCCACATCAATGCTGATACTATGAAACCTGAAAATGGAACATATGAAATTATGCAACCAAAACCACTTACACCATTTCACTAAAAGTCAGTGAGCTTGTGAGAAAACAAAATTATGTCTGCAAACTTTTAAAACTCCTCATAAGATGAGCTGCTGTCCAGTTAGGCATGTGAGTGCAGAGAGCATGCAGGCCAGAGCCTGGTTTCAAAACAGGTCTGAAAGGAGAAAACTGGTCTGCCAGCATCAGCAGAAGTCACAGTGAATGACTTTCATTTGAATTCCAGAAACTTTTGTTGAGCATCCCTACTGACATTTGTCATGCCATGATGTTTCCATCAATCTTCCTTCCATAACGTTTTGGAAGGACTTCTGAGGAACACTGTTG
Source organism: Sturnus vulgaris (assembly GCF_052056855.1). Classification (NCBI taxonomy): domain Eukaryota; kingdom Metazoa; phylum Chordata; class Aves; order Passeriformes; family Sturnidae; genus Sturnus; species Sturnus vulgaris. The sequence goes on from NC_142283.1 coordinate 21,400,349, forward strand.
GTAACTGACGCTCCAAGTGGAAAATCCCATGGAGGCAAAGCCATGGCAATGACTGTATGTTTTTCCTTTGTTCTGTGTGGTACCACAGAAGAGATATGTAGCATGGCTCAACCCAATTTTAGTAATTACAGTTTACTGAGGATGAAAGACTTTGGAAAAAAATTTACAATTCTCACCATTAGAAAACATATATGTGTGCTAACACACAGGGATGCGTGACTGGAATTGTTGATTAATTTTTTCCAAACTGTTAAACTCTGGAAATTTTAGAACACTTGCTCTTTTCCTTTAACTTACAGTAATTTCAATCCCTCTGTCAGTTTAGTGGTCTCAACACTACTATTATGCTAGTTTCCAGTAACTATGACAAACTGTTCTAATTAAGTAGTTTAAAACAACAGTTTGATTGCAAACATATGTGTAACTAAATGTGTTCTTAAATTAATTTTCCACTGCTTTTTCATGAAAATTAGATAGCTTCAATCCTTGTAAGTGTGATTTAAGAAAGCTGGAGTTGTTGGAACCCACTGTTCTGTGAAAAGTGGATGCATTCCTTGTTTATTGAAATATAGTGCTGGTAACATGTGTTCACAAGGAATATATAGTTTGTTGAAGGTTAATTCAATTAGAATAAATGTTTTACATAATAATGCTGAAAATATTTTAACTGAAGAAAGCGGATGTCCTGTGAACTTTCAAATGCAAAAGACCTTGCCTTTTTAATTTAAGAATTAAAAATATTTATTTGGCACTTATGGCATGACACAGTTATTTAGGTATTACTAAGACCTACTAATGCTTTCAGTATTTTTTAAAATCATGTTTTAAATGTAAAACTTTAAATTTGAGATATCTTTTTAAATCTACTTAGCATATATTTTGCTTCTGAAAGTACAGTGTTTGATAATTTCTAAAATCAAGATTCTAGACATAAATCAAAATTAAACTTGTTTAAATATGGAGTGGAAGATCATGAGAAGATCTGCAAAAACAATTTAACATCAGCATGGTAGAAATTGAAGGAAGGAGCATTAGTATGCTGTAGAAATGGCTGGTTTGAGTTCAGTGTTCAAGCTCCCTGTTCTCTTTTTAGGGATAGCTAGGGATAGGCATTTGTGAGGCTGGTCCTCCACAGTTCCTTGCTAAATGGGGAGATATTTAGTCATCTTCTCTACTTCTTGCTATAAATTCAGTGATTTGCTCCAAGCTGCCCTTCTCTCAAATAGGAATTCAAAATCTCAACAACTTTAGAAAAAAGGGCATACATACAAGATGCTTATCCCACTTTCATTCAGCCAGAGACAGGAGAAGTTACTGTCATTACAACTGTACTTCTTTCTGAGGATACTCAGTCTCTTTCTGGGACAGGTCTTAGGTTAGATACCAGGTCTTTCAATTTCTTCCTGGGTTTTAAAGGAGTTGACAGCAGCTCTGTTTTCAAATTCCCAGCTGAAGTCTGTATAATTTTGTATGTTATAAACAGAATAGGCATAATTATTTTTCTAAAACCAGTATGGTAATGAACGGAGGACATTAGTGACAGGAAAAAAACAAATGATTATGTTTGCTATATATTCATATTTTAAAGTGATCCACTGTACTGTCATTTGCAGCTCCAGAAACAGAAGTACGTTCTTTTCCAAAGCTACTCTATCAGACAACTGAGTCTCATTCCTTCCCCTCCTCAGCATTCATTGAGCCTGCTTCAAGGCCCAAAGTGCATAAGTGCCCTGCCAGATCACCCTTGTAGGCCACCAGAATTTAGGTGCAACTTTCCAGATGCTCTTCTCAGAAAGAGAATGAAGGTCAAGTACACATCTTCAGATCTTCTCATCTGGCTTGCAAGCACACTCCCTGCTGCCATTTACTGCTGCTTTATCCCTGTCCACTGAGGTCAACACAGCTAGCTTCTTAGGTGGCAACATCATGTCCTTACTAATGAAATCCTATCTTCTTTTCCTAAAAATTAAAAAACAAAAAAACACAGACACCAGCTTTACCTGTCAAAAATTTGTCAGAGGGCAAACAAAAGCAGTGTTTCTAGAAGGATAAATATAGCTTCTTAAGGAAAAATATATATTCGTGCTTTTGTTGAAAATGAGGGTGTCTTTAGATAAGTTAAGAACCACTAGTAATTCAAGAACATCCTCAATTCCGTCTTTTTACAACACACATCTTTCTACTCAATGCACAAATACTGCATGTACAGTCCTCTGAAAATCTAACATCAGACTGAAACTTGATCTGTGCATGACAGGCAAAAGGCAATACATTTTAATATCTCAACCTCTACAGACTTCAAGAAAACTTAGCTTCATCAAAAATAATTCCAAAGGCATTCTTGATCTATTCTCATCTGAGTACCCTTTGTAACATCAACTCCAAAAGTATATGAACTATGGAAGGGAGTCCAGAAGTCACTCTGAGTTGCAGGAGGGCTCTTCAGAGTTTCAGAGACTCCTAAGTCATAAGGAGAAGATAGCAGTATGATTTTACAGCCTCAAGAGTAGGGCAATGACCTGCTTCTCATTGTCAAAGGTCCGTTCTTATATTATTCAGTATTTGATATAATACATTCATAGATAGGCAGTAATTTTGATCTAAAGTACAAGATTTTGTTCAGCAAAACTGTTAGTGATTATTAGTCTTTGTAGTTGTATGAATTCAATTTTTAGAGTAGATTATTATTTATATGTAAAAAGAATCTTTCTTTGTTCTTCTTGATGTGTTATTTCATCTGAACTGAAGATAATGCGCAAAAAAACCTCTCAAAATTATTACAATATGGACATACACAACCTCAAGGTTTATTATTTTCCTTGAGTATTTAAAATTCCATCAGAATGAGATCAGAAGGAAGAAATACCAAATAATAAAATTATTTTGGGACAGAGAAATACTGTCATTAGAGCAAAAAAAACAAAAAAGAAAAAAAAATTGACTGCTTCTGATGCAACGAAATTTTATTCACTTTGTGAGTAAACCTTTTCAGGTCTTGACAGTGGAAGGAGTATGTTACATCCAGCTGGAACAAAACACGAGTACTTTGGACATCTTCAAAGAATGACATGCCAGGATATTGAAAAGCTTCAAGTATCCCATCTTGTCACACAAGAGCCAATGCTTTTTCTCCTCAAGTCAACTGCTTTGCATTAAAGGGAAGCAGAAGCATAAGAATGGAGGTATCTTTTTAGCAAAAAGTGAATCAATGTTATCTATTTGCTTAAGTCCTCATATGATTTCTTTCACCAAGAGTGTCAACAAACCAAATATTTAAGAAAAATGGTTGGGCTGACAGACCTTCTTCTCACATTTAGAGACTATTCTCAACTTTTGAACCTATCAGGGTGTTGCAAAAATACCCAAATTATTTGACAACAGGCAAAAATACAGACTATATACTCTATTTCATAAAGCTTTGTTTCCTGTTTTAAAGTTTTGAGGATGCTTCCTCTTTATATTAATGTAAAAATAGCCAGATCTTTAAAAGGCAAATTTACCAAGTGCTAGATTGTTCACCCAGTAACAGGGAATGTTAGTTGGAGCAGGCCATGAAGAAACAGGTTAGTTTTGTCTCGTTGATGATGCATTGATGCAAAATAATGTTCGAGCTTTTGTGTAACTTAAAAATTGCAAATCCTGGATTTCAGAAATTACAACCACAGAAGCTAAGGGAAAGGAGAGTAACAAATTGTTAATATTCATTTTCAGTCATTTCCACGCAGACTATTTGAGTGTGACCCAAATGTGAGTCAGTGGCGTCTCAAACATCTGTACTTGGGAAAGCTGGGAATCTAAGTATCTGTTCTTAAGGAAGCCCAGAAGTCTTGCTCCAGAAGGAAAATTCTGTATCCTCAGGTGCCTACTTCACAAGGTGCTCAAGTCCTGTCTGCAAGTGCAGCACAGACACAGCCATGGAGAACTATGTCGCCTTTTGTCCCAGGTGGCCTCAGGCTGCCTTTGGCCTCCCTGAGTTCTGAAGTTCATCCTCTTAGTGTATCCAGTACCTGGCTTTTGTGTGACAAGGCCTATTCCCAAGTCCACAGGGCACTTTTCATTAGAGTGAAGGACTGAGGGGTTTTTGAGCTGTCTTGAAACTTTAGAAATGCCAGTTGCCAATTTGGAAGCATCAGTTAAACATGCATTCAGAGCTTGTGAGGGTTTGATCCTATGTATCAGAAGTTCTTGCTAGGAGTTCAAAGCCTTGTGTCTAATCCCTCCTCTAGCATTTAATTTCCACAGGAACAGGAAGCAGTCGGTGGGTTAAAACACAGTTATGATAATGAATACATTTTAACAAGTACTAACTGAAAGCAACTGTAAATATAATAACTTAAAAACTCTGACTCTCGTGGTTTATCATACTTATCTTTTGTAAGGAAAAAATTAACAGAAACTGAGTCACCAAGACTTCTAATGCTTGATTTGGCAGTGATTTGGCAGTGCTGCAGAAAACCAAAACTGAGTCACCTTAGTCCAAATGATACATAAGAAAGCCATAGCAGTTAATTCTGCAGAGAATTTTTTTTGCACCTTGATTTGAGATTCTTTTCTTTGTGTCTGTACATGTATAAAGTCCTGTCAAAGATGATGTCAAATCAAAGAGATGATATTTTACACTTACCTCTTTTTATTGTACAGTTTATATTCATCTTTTACTCCTTAGTTTGGTGAGTGCAAAGACTCGGAATTTATGACATGCAAAAAACAATTCAGCTATAACAAACTCCTGCACCATAACAACAGACTTACCAGCTTCAAAAGGCATCATCATATAAAAGCCAAGGCTTGATAAAAATTTAAACACTTCAGAATAAATGATCATTGGAGAGGATCATGGGAATGGGAATGCATTTTTTCCTCACTTCTTCAATAAACACCCACAATAACATCATCCTTCCTGTCACAGAAAACAGAAATGAATGTCAAAAATCTTAAACAAGGCAAAAGTTACATGTTTCTGCTTCTCTCTCTACTAATGGAACCTGCATAGATAAATTATTCCCTTATGCAACCTGCACAACAGTAAAAGGACTTCTGCTTTGACTAGGGGGCAACCTGTGAGAACAGAGAGTTTGTCCGTTCCAAGCACACTCCTAAAAAATCGGCTTCAACTGATGGACCTTGAGACCTCAGGTCCTCGGCTTCTACACCAACTGGACTGAGCATACAAATGCAATCTTTTTAGAAGAAATCTCTCTTTGTACTTAGATTACTTGCTTTATGCAGTAGCAAAATGTTTGTATCCCAAAATCATAAATGCAAGTTATCAGCCCAGCAATTTCTGTACAACTTGGGCTCGTGTGTGAATTTAAGAGGAAGTGACATAGTGACATGGAAATTTAGGAATGGGAATACAGGTTCCAGTATCCATCAAAGCAAGTAAAAAACTGCCTTGAACTTCACCAAGAAAGAATAGATGGTCTCTGTAGTAGGCTGAGGAAGATCAAACTAGGCGTAAACTGACTTGATTATCCATTTTACCTGATAACACAGGTTTAGGACTGTATTTGCTTCCAGTGCCTCTAGTTTAAGTAACTTCTGAAGCAGAAGGTCATTGCCACGAAATATTTATGGAAACCTTAATCAACAAGTTCAAACAATTTGCAAAATCGAGCAGAGTTTTAAGAAGTTGCCTTTGTAGCTCTTTCTTTGTTGTTTGTTTGATTGTTTTTTCATTCAAATACTGACAAGGTTGAAGTCACATATTTACAAAGGTAGATTAAATTAAATGGCCCTTTCTGGGTTTGTCAAGCACACTACTGATGCGTTATTTTGCAAGTACAGAAAAAATAATAGAAATTATCAGAGAGGCACAAATGAGCATATTTATATTAAACCTTCTGATCTTTACCATTTTATCTCTAGATTAAATTTGATTTGGTGTAAAAAACTTCAAAATGTTATCTTCAAATATCAAGAGACTGAGTAACAACAAAGGTGAAAGAAAAATCAGGTTGTTCTTCCTTTACTAATATTTGGATACCAGAGAATCCTAAATTTGCTGTTCCTACACAAAATAATCCATAAACCCAGAATTTTAACCCTCTTTCAGACTGTAAATTATATGTGGAAATTTATTTTCATTCACCTCACTATACTTTTAAAATTTCTTTCCAGAATAAAGTTATTCCATGTAAGATCTTCTAATGCAAGATTATTCAATGCTAATTATAGTCAACATTTTGCTGTTCTAAAAAAACCCCAATATGGGAGAGATTTATATGGCAAATTATGAAATATGGTACTTTACACCTGTAGCAAAATTAATGTAGGTATACTTATTGGTTAGATAGAAGTATTCAGCAATATAATATTAAAGTGATTTTATTATTTGAGACCTGAGGAAAGGAAGTGTATGTGTACTGGGTTAGAGATAAGGTCCCTTTACCACAGTAACCTGTGTCTGGCATTGAATTACCACAGAACCAAATGACAGCAGCATAAAACCAGAGCACATTGTAGGGAATTTAAGACAGAGTCTTCTTGTGATCTGACTTTCATAGAAGTTGCATATTTCTGCTAAAAGATACGATTGGACATACTGAAGGACTGTCACAAAACAATTTTACAGACGTTTAGACCAAACTAAACCAGGGCCATAGACTGTGGGTCAGACCTTCAGGTAATAAAGCTCAAGGATGTGAGTTAAAAATGTAATTATTGGGAGTTTTCTGGAAGTTGAACTACCCTGTTTTTCTGTCTCTACATGTTACCTACTAATCAAGTGGTTACTATTAATAAGTTACCAGGCTTGGTTTGTGAAAAAAAAACAAAACAGTCTCTATTTTAATAGAAAAATTCATTCTGATCTTGATTCTCTTCCTAATTTTTGCAATGTTATGTCATGTTAAAAAAAACCCAAAACGATAGAACTGCCTTTGGCTCCGCCAGGATGCTACTGCTGTTTCCTGATGCTTGGTAAAAATATCAGCTAATAATTCCATTATTATCCAAAATAATTCCATTATTTTGAAAGCAAATAGATATTCAAATATCTCAAAAAGTTCTTTATGTGTTGGTTTTCATATGTTTTCACTGTGTTGTTTTTTCTTTATCTGTCAAATGAGATTATAATCCAGAGTGCACAGGCTCTAGAACTCCTTGTTCTAAATTACTAGCTAATAATGGACTGGTGGCAATTTATTATCAAGGAAACAAATGGCATGCCCTTGGCTCTGAAGATATCTGTTAGCAATAGTTCTTACCTAGGGAAAAGGGGAATTGTGAATTTTCCCAGCACAGATGCAGAGAATTGCAAATTCTCTGGTACAAATTCAAAGCTGAGGTAAACAATAATGACACTTTGTTTGAATTACACTGGTGGATTGGACATTTGGTTATCCACTGAAAACACTACTTCTTTAAAAATACCTGGCATGACTTCTCAGAGAAGCACTAGACAGAATATCTGAATGCATCATTGTGCAACTGACATTTTGAAGATAGGTCATAGGTCCTGAGAGACTACAAGAAATGATGTAACAGATTCCAGGTAAATTGATGGTGGAAATTCACAAGGAGACCGTTTTAAAGAAAGTATTGTTTAAAGTAGTAACAATTTAAAAAAATCCTAGGGTAAAAGCATTAATGTCTAAACGAGTAAAAGACGACATTAGCAAATTGGAAAGCTCACAGATTTAAAACAATATTTATCTGAATTTAGAAGGGGAAAACAGGAATATTTTTCCATAATTTGGAAGATTCTAACTGGTGCCCCTGGCTGCATGAGTGTGTAATGTTATAGGTCCAGTCTAGCAAGGCATGGAAGAACCAGCATTTCCTTGCACCTTATCTTGGAGAACAGTCAGTACATCAAGGGACTACTTGGCACTGATACAATCCAGCCCAGTGTTCATCAGTAAGCAATGGATCCTTCTCATTTATGTTTCTGGCTTCTTTCGCTTTGTTTGCACCATGGCTTTTAACATAATTTCAATCTGGAGAGTGGAGGATGAAGCAGCAGAGATTCATTGTCTGTCAATAGATAATTCATCAATCTAAAATTAAAGCCTTGAACGTGTGAACGTTCACCTTTGCTTTACAGTGTATGATACAAGAGAAATAGCTTTTTAAATTGCAATAGCTGGAATGGGCTTTGAGGTAAAGGCTCTATAAATCCACTGTGGGTCTGCAGGTTAAAGAACTGCATTTTTTACCTTTCTATTCTTGCTACTGTACTCCAGTCCTTTTCCATGTTTGGGTTACTCATTTACTCTGGCATTTCTCTAGCTCAGAATATTCTTATTGAGGTGCTTTAGGAAAGAATCCAGACAGTGTTTTTCTGCTGTGCTCCAGATGTTTGCAATAACGTACTACTGAAGTGAATGCCAGCAATAAAAGGATATTCCTCCACAGGAAATACTTTGCATCTCACACCAACCAAGAACTCCTCAGGGGGAAGAAAAGGCACCAATTTGTTAGCTGACAGTTAACCAATAAACAAATAACTAATCTTGGTAAACTTTAAATTAAGCATATAACTTCCTATAACTGAGTTTGAAAAACAAATGTTAAAAGTTACTAATTTAAACTATTGGTTGAGGATTATTGCAGAAACATATTCAGCCAACTTTCTTCTTTCAGTTTTAGCACTTTGTTTACCACCATATTTTACACTTTGAAAAGGGAAAGAAACTTCTATTCTTTCCAAGGAATTACGCAGCACATATTCAAGAGAAAAAAAATATTATTTCCCCCCATTCCTGCATTTTAAAAGCACTTTGATAGATACTAGCAGGAGAGATGCAATAAACATGCTATAAGTGTGTATTTTCTTGCCTGAACCATTTCATATTTTTTCCCTATGATTTTCTATTGATTCACATTAAGACAGCCATTTCTGATAATTCTTTCCACAGCAGGGGATAGTGAACTCAGTATTTATAGTGAGACCAAATTATTTTTTGCATCTTTCAAGGCTCTGTATTCCTATAGCTCATTTTTTTGTTATTCTCCCACATGAAATTAATAGATTATTTTTTATGCTTGCCTATACAGTGGATCTTTTTTGAGTCAAAGAATTCCACAGAGAATTAGTTACATGATGTTGGAAGTTGTGGTATAATATGGATGGACAAAATTCAGAAAATCCATGTAACTTTGTCAAAGTTCACATCACCTCTAGATGTCTATATTCTGACTGAATTTGGTTTTATTATCCTGTCTTATTAATCACGTCCATAGGCAGTACGTGGTTGAGTTTTACACTCTAAACCATATCTTTATTGAATTAAAACAAATCAGAGATACAAGTAATACTCTTTTTTTTATTATTAGATGCTCTATTTCTTTATCTGGCTATTGAGGGACTAGTTTGAAGAAAACAAATAGTTTAAATTCTTTCTCCTGTGCACTTCTCAGAGCTTTAGACATTTTTAGAGAACTACTACTAGTTAAAATTTTATGGGAAAAAAGCCCACAGCAATTTAGTGCTTGAGGAATATCCCAGATGCAGAATGGGTTTATATGTTATGATTGCTCACAGTTCACAAAGGAAGTCTGATAGAACAGAAGTAATTCAAAGAAGGACTTAATTTCAACATGTTTATCTTCTAGCACTTACTTGCCCATGAAGCTGTAGTAAATTTTGTGAGCTGGTATTCAATACAGAGACATTAATATAGATTTTCTTTAAATTGGGTTAATAAATGTGACATTCCATCCTGAGCAGACTGAAGGAGCTGAACATAAGTGATGCACAGGATACATTTAATTCATATTTAATGGAGAAATTATTGCATGTATGTCTTTAAGTTAGGAGAAAATAACTGCTCTTTCTTTTCACATCACTCAACAAAGGATTTTCCAGATAAGAAAAGTAACTTCTATTGCAATCCTCATTTTACACATTGCAAACAACATGCAAGGAAAATAGATTTGGATTGCATAAAATTCTGCTCTACTTTTACTTTGAAAGGAGAATAAGATAGTTTAAGATGTGTGTTCAGCTTCTTGGCTCCATGCCTGGAGTTCTTCTTTGCAAATAATCAATCCTGAACCATGTTTACCAATATGTAAATCCTTATAAGAAGTATCTGGGGATTGGCAGAACGATACGACTTTCATGTTATACATATGGTATGTATGATTTTGAATAAATATCAAGAAAAAAATGATGGAAAAGTATGACAAGTAATTGGTGCAAAGGGTGATGCTGCCCCAGTCCTGACTTCCATTATGTTTTATAGCTACATTTTGGAAAGAAACAAACTGAATTCAGAAGTATGTTTTTTATTTTGTGACACTTTAAGGTTTTTTTTAAAGGAATCACCTGTTTTTAAAAAAGTGGAAGAATATAATGTCATTTTACTGTACCACCTTCAGAAAAAGTTTTCTATTTTTTTTTTCTTTAACTGAAAAGCTTTTCAGCTTCTATGCAAATGAATTACAACTCCACAGTTTGGAACATAAACAACCAGAGTGACTTTCTCATCATAACCATTAAAAATCTGTCTAAGAGTTAAGAAAAGAACATAATATTCAGTTAAGTATGGAAGCATTTTGAAAAGAGATTACTGTACTGTTCTCTTAGGATAAAAACTATGAAAGATGAAAATCTGTCGTTAACAATTATGTGGAATGCAAGCTAGTGGCATTGTACTTCATCTTAGTCCATTGTTTTAATTTAACTTATGATTAATTTTGACGATTTTATTAACATTTTAAATAGTATGTGCCATTCAAGCCTCTGGCAATTGATCTAAGCTTTCTTCCACACCATTTCATTTGGCAAGAAAAGACAGGTTTACTGTTTCACTGCTTCCCTAACTTGTATGTAGATATGTCGAATATTTCCTTTAAGGACAAATTCTAAAGAGAGATAGAAAATAAAGTAAGGTTTTATTTTATCATTCACCAAATTAAGATGTTCTGTTACAACATCTTTTTGCTTTGTAAATTATTTGCTTTTGGTTGGAAAGTTTCACACTGTTTAAAATTAATTAGAACATCCAGATCCTGTTTGATTTAAAAGGCTTTATGGAAGTTTTGCCTTTGATAAATAGCCCAAACTTGAAACATAATACCTTCATTAGGCAAAAGCAAATTATTTTTTAATTAATTTATCTGAAATACTAACAACTGGAGGAAACTGGGATGTAGTTTTACACATATAATCTATAAAGTGCTCCTTTGTTTTCTATTCTCATACAAGAATAACTACAAATGGTACTAAAGAAGTCCTTCCAAGTAGGCAAGCATCTGGGGCTTTTTTTTTAAATAAGAGACAAGTGACTAAATTTAAAAGTCATTACATTTCTGATAGTACTGCTGTGGCTGATTCGCATGCAAAATAATTTCTGTGATTCATGTACATTTTATGATTACTCATGATTTCTTGCATATCTTCCAAATCCGAGTGACTCCATACGTAAAATAAATAGCATAAATAAAACAGCATGATAAAATCACTGCTTTGTGTGAGTACAGTTCATTCTATTTGTAACACTTGGCTGAGATATAGGACTTTTTTTTCCAGAAGGAAAAGTGCCATCTACTGAATCACCAAAACAAAACTTTGCAGCATCCTGATAGATTTTTGTGAGAGAGGTCCTTCCCAGTCACTGCAAGCCTTATTCAACTTTCAAATACAATTGAGATCACAGCTGACAGTGATATAGTACCTCACTAAGTATTCATTTAATGTGTGTGTGTGGGGTTGGGGTTCCTTTTTTCTTGAATAAGCGTTCCTGGATTTCAAGTGTTAATGAAAAATCAGTGAACTGCACTTTGAATGTCTTAAGATTTTTACTTTCTAAATAACTTTTGTTCCCAAGATTTCTGGGGAGACTTCTTGTGCATCCTCTGCATCTCTTTAACACCCTGAAGAGGTCAGACTTCTGGTAATCAGTTACTCTTATTTTGCCTGATTAGACAGGTGTTAGTGTTTGGTGAAGGAAAAGACAGAAAGACTATAAAACAATGAACTGAGAACACACTATGCAGAGACAGAAGAAAAGTAACTAAAACAACTAGTAGATACCTTTGCTATGGGAAGGGACTTACTAGTTCACTAAGACATGGTTTGCCAAGGTATAGAACATTTTTAAAGGCATTAAGTTGCTTTAAAGACCAACAGGACAATACACTCTACTCAGGACTTAAAAGTGCTGTCAGTATTCTTCAGGGCTAAGCAGTAGACACTTGAATGAATAAAGAATATCAGCTACTGTATAATCCTGCACAGCTCTTAGAAGAATGTCACTATAAAAGTGGAGAGATTTGGACAGGGAACATGATTTATACCTTCAGAAGTTTGGGAAGTCTCCTAAGATGGTCACAGGCTTACAGGAATTGGATAACCACAGGATTATGGGTAAAGTCTTGTCATGACATAAAACTAACCGATGATATAGAACAGAAATAAATTATTTTTCTTAAAATAAAAATATTTAGCAGAGAGACATAGAAACAATCTATAAAATGTTCAAACTACAGTGTCTGCAGCAAATCAGGTAGCAATTCTATGACAATGTTAATTATTTGTACAGTAAGAAACCACTCCTTATCTATGTAAGCCATGTTATGTATAGCTAGGTATACTGTCATACAGCAACCTTAACTTTTGTCACAAAGTAGGCTTTTTTTCTCTAATTATAAACTGGATGTGTGCTGGTTTCTGCATAGATAATTCCACTGATAGCTTTTCATAAATGTTTTATTTTTTTCTGTTCATTCAATACCCCTGAGGAATAATATTCAAACACATTAATTAAAGCTTATTCAACAACTTGTGGGTTGCTTTCTTTCTAATTTAGTGGTGACTGCAGTTTGGAAATTCTGACTTAGCCAGCTTCAAAAATCATATGATATTGTTGCTCATATAGAAACAGTTAAGTAAAAATAACCAGAGGGAATGTTTTTAAAAGTCAGTGTTGGAAGAGCTTTCACTTGGTGAGATGAAAAAGAAATCTCCCATTTGACTTGAGAAAAGTTGAGAGGAAAGACAGAAGCTCTTCTTGAATATGGCTTTCTTGTGAAAGGTCTTTGAAACACCTGGGGAAGAAATTAAACTCTATGCCTACTAACATATAATTTCATCCAAATATCACAAATTTTATAGTAGCAAAATGTGGAAAGATAATTACACTTTATCCTAGGCAGTAACAGGTGCTGTCAGGCCCTCTCTATTCATATCCCAGTCCTACAATCTTCCCAGAGACTGTTTGTCACCAAGTGGGATTTCTACCACGTGCAGACACACTGCTCTGGGGAAGGTTGCTTTTCCTGTCCTGCTTTAGCTAGCTTAAAACATCTCAGGCTGCCAAAACTCTCAGAAACATTTACAACATCAAAGTCAGTTGCAGCCATGCAGGATGATGCTCGAAGCAGGATTTGGCTGCATGCCTTCTTCTTGCTGTTCATAGCCAGTGGATGATAGAAATACCTAAACCAACTCCTTTTAGCTTTTTTTTTGCAGGAAAATGAAAAACCACCAGAGGTTAGCGATATCTTACAATCTATTAATTTTGCTCCACAGATCGATCTCTGAAGAGCAGTAGGGAAAGTATGCCTTCAAAAGTGGCACTGGCTGGTATTTCAGAGAAAGAGCCTGATAGAATATTCGTGAAAGATACTCTGGCTCATATGCCTCATTTATGTCTATATGGTGTGACACACAACCTTTACTTCCCTACTAGAACAGGGTCTACTGATTATTGTGTTTTTGCAGCGCAGTTTATACGGGAGCAGGGACATGTAAATGGCTTTTACCGATCTGGTGGCATTTACACAACGCTGTCCTGCCATAGCTCCATTCCTTAGTCCAAACCGAGCCACGTACACTCCAGACGAACCAAACCGGTCACTGAACAGTACAGGGGTGTGAGCTTCACCCCTCCAATAATGACCTTTATCACCACAAATAGGCACTGTCGTCTTCTTCAGTGAGCGAGCCACGAAAAATGTTTCTTTTTGGGGGCTGTTTTTGGGGGCTGCGGGTTTTGACCTTTTCCCCGTCATACCTGGTGCGACCCGTCTCGCTCCCGCGGACAACGGCGGGAGGCTCCGGGGAGAGACAGCACAGGGCTCTCGCCCTCACGGGCCTTCGGGCACCGAGGAGGTGCGAGAACATCTCCTCCGAAGCAGCCGCCCGGCCTCTGCCTCCCCCGGGGAGCGCGGGCGGTGAGCGCTCCTCCCGCGGCCCCGCTGCCGCTCGGAGCCGGGGCCGGGCCGGGCCGGGCCGGGCCGGGGCGGGCCGGGCGCGGCGGCGGCGCGGGCGGGGCGAGGCGCAGGCGCGGCGCGCGGCGGGCTGCAGCCGGGCCCCCGCGCCGCTCCGGGAGCCGATGGCAGCTGCACAGCGCGGCCGCCCGGCGGAGCGCGGCGCGGCTCGGCGCCCCCGGCGCGGGATGCGCGGGCGGGCAGGCGGCGGTGGCGGCAGCGGCTGCGGCAGCTCCGGGAGCTGGACGGACGGGGCCGGGCGGCTGGCGGCCGCCGCGCTCGCCTGACCTGCGTGCCCCGCTGGCCGCGCCGGGCTGCCCCGAAGGATGTCCGCCCAGTCCAAAGGGACCGCATCCTCCTCCTCCTCGCCGTCCGAGGGGCCGCCGGCAGCCTCCAAAGCCAAGGTGAAGGAGCAGATCAAGATCATCGTGGAGGATTTGGAATTAGTCCTGGGGGACCTGAAAGATGTCGCCAAGGAACTTAAGGAGGTGAGAATGAAGGGCTGCGCGCGCGGAACCCCGTCTGCCCCGTATGGGGCAAGCGCCCCACCGCCCGCAGGCCGGGGTCCGGAGCTTCCCCCGGAGCTTTGCTGCCTCCCCCAGACTGTTTTTACCGCTTCTTCACCGCGGGTCGAGCAACTGGTGTCCAGGCTGGGCTCAGGGCAGCTCCCGGCCGTGCCCGGGGCTCTGGGCATCGCTGCGCTGCCCGGCGGCCCGGAGCGGGCTGGAGCCCCGTGTCCCGGGAGCCGTGCACCCCGCGACCGCCCGCGCTCTCCTCGACTGCGAGGCGGCTCTTCTCGGCGACTTCCCACCACAGGGCGCCCCTCGAAGTTTTATTTTTTTTCTGAGGGGAGCCTCTCCTGAGAGGTCCCCGCTGGGCGAGGAGGGTGTTCTGGGAAGCTGCGAGACCCGCAGCACTGCCCGATTCCGGGCTGAGCCGCGCCGGCGTCCCGGCGGTGGGAGAGGAGTCGGGAGCAGCGAGTTTAACTTCGGGGTTGCGCCGTGCAGCGCCGTGCTGGTCCCCAGCAGCAGCAGCAGCAGCAGCAGCATTAGCAGCATTAGCGCGGCGCTCGGGCTGGGCGGCCCCGGACCCCGCGCACCGCCCGGCTCTGCAGCGTCGCTCACCGGCAGCTGAGCCCCGCTTATCGGCCCTGTCTGCCACGGTCGCCTTTGCAATCTCTCTTGCTGGTGGCGGGTGTCATCTCCTCTAGGTTAATCTGCAGGCAGAGTGCGATTACCGCGGGCATGTTCGTAAGCCGGGAAATGCAGTAGCTGAAGGAAAAGAATTTGGCTGTCCTTTTGGAGATTTCCAGGTTATCTTGATTTTGCTACACAACTGGTCGACAGATGGTTGGATTATGCACCGAAATTCAAGTCCGGAATCTCTGTGTATTGCTTTATAATCCTATATTTGACATTTATAATAAGCTTCGTGTTTTTACCATCAAGTATCAGTTTTCTATTTTAACAACATTGGCAACAAGTTTCTTTCAGCAGTCTTTTGCCATGTGAGGCAGTCTGAAATTCACCCAGTGCTTTGTATAATGTTGAAAGATGTATAAACACACGGCTCACTAATCACAGCTGTAAGGCTCTTTTTTCACCCACAATTCCAGGTTTCTCCCTCTTTTTTTTTTTTTTTTTTTTTTTTTTTCAAATATATCTATAATTTCTCTTTTCCTTAATGTGCTACTGTCTATGCTTTGTAATTTTTTGGAGTATTTTGAAATGGAAATAAACAGTCTTTGTAGAGCAGCTCTTTAAACGTTTCTAAGACTGATAGCGTAAACTGGCTTCTGTTGCTGCAGAAGCACATTTTCAGGACCTGGAAAGGATGTAATGTGTTCTGTCCCATGAATGTAAATCGTTCCCTGCACATAATCAGTCCTAGCTTTCTTCTAGTGAGCAAACAGGATTGCTGTAAGTGGAGATGGTATATCATCATTTACTATGGCATGTTTTATCTAAGCAAACTTGTTCGTTCTGGTTGACTGCATCTATAAAAGACAACTGGATTTACCCCTGCTTGATAGGGAAACTTGTAGAGAAAGGGAGCTGTAACTGTTGAGTACTGTGTACCTGTTGAAGGGTGCAAGGATTGCCAATAACATCTGTTTTGAGAAAACGTAGGTATTTTTATAAAAAGGATAGTTAAATCTTGTTTCTGGCTACACATGAGGTTTTTAGTAATGTTTTTCACCAAATATGCCTTACAAAGATGGTAGCTCTAATACTCCAGGAAATATGAGTTGCATGCACATACATCTGCTTGATAGCAATATTATCATTACGTGTAAAATACGCTTGTGTGACATTTATTTTGAAAAGTCTGCAGAAGTTTGCCATCTTTTGTCTGCTTTTATACGATGGGCTAAATCTGCACAAATACTCCTGACATAACTGCAATATATACTTTTAATGTAAAAGTGAGTTAAGTGATGATAAGCTAATAACCAGTCTCATTCACAGGTTGTTTGTAGGTGTTAGGAAGCAATGACAGGCTCTTTGTTAAAGCTTAGAGGAAGTTAGTCTACAGTCAGTTTTGGTGTATTACACATAGAAATATTCATATACACATATTCATATGTCTATTACACAGAAATAGCGTCATTTAGGTTCTCTACTGTAGGACCAGTCAAAATGATGAAATAGAGGATGTAAGTTCACACTTTCTACTTTCACTGCAAATTCTGTATTTCTGGAAATGTTGTTGCTGCCCTTTTTTTCCCCCTCAGGGTGTTTGCTGCAGCCCAGCTGTTGTGCTACTACCTTTTCTGTAACTTTTTTTTTTTTTTTAATGAGTAATGTAGTATACTGGAAACAGCATTTCATTTTTTTTTATTACTATTTAAATAGTTTTCTATTCTGGTACAGTGTTAGGGCATAAAGGTTTTTTAGCCCTTTTTTGTGTAGTTCCAGTAATGTGTAGTTGTGATGTAGAAAATACATGTTACAGTAATTTTTTATTGTGATTTACATCATTTTTAGACGGCTTTTTTTTCTTTTAATGCATACATATTTGTTACCCTTAAACATAATTTATGATTATTCTTAATGGAGGACTTAAGTTATTGTGATAGACTTCATGACTATTAGTCTTCTTTTTTTGAGATTTTATAGTCGAAATACTGTCAAAATGAAATACCATTCTGTTGCTTCCAAATGAACTGCTCTGTAATAGTAAGTAGCATGGGTGTACAGCACTTGTATGTTTTATTTCATTTAGCTTGTTACGTTTTATTTACATTAATGTATTTACATTTGCCCTTTGTTCTGAACCTTTTTCTTATTGGCTCTCTAACATTTTTAAATGTTGTTATAGAGGGGAAATTGAGGGGTAGGTAAAGGATGGCATGTTAAACCCAGATGGGCAAACCATGAAGTTTATAAATATTCTCTAGAAGCATGTGACTAAATAATGCAGATTAAAACAAATACATTTTAAGAGTTACTGTGTCTCATAAATGCAACGTCCCTTTCTTCTCTCCCTCTCTCCCGCCTATTTGTTGTTCTGGTCTGCTTAGGCTAAGGTAACCACAGAAGATTAAGGATGGAGAAGGGGGGGTGACTGGGAGGCATGGAAAGATGGAGTGATGCTGAGTCCAGAGTCTGAGCTGGTGTATGGCTAGTCTTCTCTAGGGTGCAGTTAATTAAGGAGAGGCTTGGTCCCTTTTGTCTCCTTGTGTGGGTGTGCAGCAACAACAGGATGTGTTTTTGGATTGAAAAATGGGTTTGAAAGGGTTTAAGTCGCTGTTATTTGATGAATATTCCAAAGAAAAATCGAAGGGGTGCCAGAGGATTGAGTAATGCTTTCATTCCTTTAGTCCAGACTATTTCAAAATTAGGTTGGTGGAGCCTTAAACTTTGGTTCTTCTCCAGAGGATTGAATAAAAGATCTTTTTCACTGGAGTTTGTCTAGAAAGATGGTTATTATTAAGTCTTGTTTTTAAACTGATACTTATCTGTCTGGTATCTAAGTAATGTACTATTGGAAATCAAAAGTTGTGTGCTAATTACACTATTGTAAAATGCATAATGTAGCACTCTGATTACTTCAGAAGGGTTTGAAGGGGATGTACAAGTGTACCTGTGGACAGCAGGGCACAGAGATTTATATAACCTTAATAATGGTAATATAATTTTTAAGCCTTCCTTGCATTTCCTACATTTTATAATATTGTTACACATTTCTGTAATTTGTGCTTGTTTGCTTGTTTTCATTAAGGAAATACTTAACTAAATAATTTGATAAATACTTTTTGTAATAATAAAAATTCTTCTTGCAGAACAAATTCCTGGAAGTTATGTGTGAGACATTTTCATAGCTTTTAATTGGCTAAATATGCTCCAACCTTTTATCGAAAGGAAGCAGCTGTGTAGCTATTGCCAGGGTTTAGAATACTCCAAAATGGAAGTGCAGGAGAAACAGAAGCCCTCATCGGCATTGCACATACATCCGTGAATTTCCAGTCATTTGAATCTACCTCCTCTGCTTTAAATCCTGTGAAAATGTCTTAGTGACAGAATGAGTACATCTGTCATCTAACTGATGTGCTTATTTCCTGTAAAGATATGATCTATATAATTTGGGCATTACTTAATAAATGCTTTCTAAGTGATGATGAGACTAGCAGATACTAACCCCCTCCTCCAAAACACTATGGCAAAGTTCCATATAGGATAAGCAGCCTTATTCTGTAAGGAGACCACTCTCTTAAGTGATGGGTGGTCATGTGTTCTGTGGTTTTAATTTCTGGATCAGGACTGCAGAAGTGTGTTACAATTTCAACCACCAGTTTTTTTCCATTCTATTTCTGATTTTGTGTTCCAGTAACTATACAGATGGCAGAACGTACTTCAAGTTCTTGCCTGTTAGACCAGAAGCTAGGAGGTGTTGGGTCCAGCAAGAGGACTGGAGCAGCAATAGTCAATCATGTATCAGTATCTCTGATGTGCAGGCAGTGCAAGCACCAGCATAAAAAATGTTTTGGGTTCGTACTGCTGCATGAAGATGAGGCGGGGAGTTATTACAGCATAGCTATGGGAAATACTGTATAGAAACCAAAGGATAGGTAGAAAAATGGCAAAAGATTTTAATCCATTCTTCTCCTGATTCTAGCCTCTTTGGATTCTGTTGAGGTGTCAAGGACCTGCCACTCTTTTTTGCTACGTAGTGGCAGTTAAAGGAAGAGCTTTTTGTGCATATGTGTTCCTACCATTAGAAATCCAGTTAAATGCAGGTGCCCTACTTATATCTGGATGCGGGATGCAGGCCTTCTTAACAGTATTCTTTCTGGAGTCTTTTCTTCAGTGCATACCCTGTCTGCTTATCCACATCCTGGTCATTAAGGTGTGTGAGGGGCGGAGCTTTTTTGTCATTTTTTTACTGTAGCTGGGATTGGGATCCAGTTCAGGTACCAGGATCAAGGTGTTGCATGAGTAAATGCATTTGCCATTCCAAAACTTGCTAATCTCTCCAGCAGCAGATTTTTTTTTATGCTTTACTATTGCATTTACTCCTTTTTGCCAGATACAATCGTGTACCATACCTGAATTACCTTGACTGCAGAGTATGATTCATTATGTAAGAGAAGCACTGCACAGCAACTTTGTGATCTGCACAGGGGTCCAAAGAGGGCCATAAATAGTCACTGCCGATAACTGTATTGTATTATTTCTTTCCATTTATTTCTTGTGGTCTGTGAAGCATTTATACATTTATAGACAATAAAACCTGCAATGAACTAGGATAAAACTCTTATGCTAGTAGTGTCAATTAAACTAATGGAGCTAAAAGGTAATGGTAAACCTTAAAAAAAACCCACACATTAAGGTGGTCAGAAGTATTTTTATGCTGATACACGACAGGGTGAGGTTGCTTCACATCTGATTTGTAACCGTATCTCCCAAGAGTTAGTAATTGTATTGTGTAACCCCATCAAAAGAATAGCTAGGGTACCTATAGAGAGATGCTTATTGAGATGTTTGGCAGAGGAAAGCACACTACTAATTTGAGCTACCTATTTTATTTTTAAACTCATGTCAGCTACTTCATTTTTTATATATAATACTGAGCTCCTGATAGTAATGTGTATTGTGCAGGAGCTAAATAGAGCATATATAAATTCAGTTTTCAAATGAAAACAGTACCACAGTAGAAATATGTATCTTTTTGTAAAATTTGAATTTCACACAGTCTGTGCCCTGCTGACCGTGATACAGAAAACAGAAATAGTGAGGCGCAAACTTCAATCTGTTGCAGTCCAGTTTTTTTCCATTGACTTTGGAAGGAACAAAACTACATTTGAGTGATGGAAATTAGTTTTGAGTTGCATAATTTTTATTTAGACGATAAAATTTAGAGAATTTAGTTACTGCTACACATGTGTACGGGTGCACTATGCTACACCAACGACTTGGTTGAACACCATCATTGAAGCTTTGAAGATTTTTGACAGTTTCTACTGGAAATTAGGCAATGTTTCTGTTCGCATTACTCATCTTGGACAAAGTTCTGGAATACCTCTCCTACTTCCAGTCAAAAACTTTCCGCCAAATTATTGCATATATAGTACACATGTGTTGTGCACAACTAATTAGTACTGCTCTTGGGAGAGCTGTGGAAGAGGGGGCAGATGTTGTCTGTAAGTTTAGAGTGCTTTCTCAACAGTGCCTGTTTCACAATACCTTTTTGAATGAGCATCATTATTCTCTTCCAGTTTTCATTTCTTTTAGAGTTGCAAAATATTGATGGCTCATAGTTTTCTTGTAATGTTATGCTTGTTCTTTGTTGAAAGGCTGGTGAAAAAAAAAGTAACCTCGCAGGGTGGCTCGTGTGTATCTTGTGAAAGTTCCTCCTTTTTCTTTTTCCTACTTCAGCAGAGGTTGCTGCTGTGAGGCAGAGAGTAAAGGGATTTTTGCATATTTTGCAAATGGACTGCTTTCTTTCCCACATAGTCTGCATCTGACAGCTGTGTTAGGTTACCACTAGCCTAGTTACCTATATGTAGACAGGGCTTTATTTTTCTTTACTAGTAGTTGGGCTTTTTGTTTGTCTGCTTTTAATAGAAGCAGCAAATAGCAGTGAATGTACATTGTTTTATTGATGAGTGAAATGGTACGTCTTCTTTAGGTATGAATATGTGATAAAGGACTACAGCCTATACATACCTCCTACTTTCAGCTCCTGTCCATCTCTATACAAAAGTGACTGGTCATTCCTGCTGCAGTGACCTGCAGTGCTTCAAAATGCTATATATTATTGTACTCAGGGGAAGAAGAAAAGCAGACCCTGTGGAAGGGCTGAGAAAATCCTCCAGCAGATCTCTCACTACGGCTCCCCTCTGTCAGGTTGTGTGTGTTGAATGAACGGTGTGACAGGGCTTGGTGGCTGAGCTGCTGGCATTCCGGTTTAGTTTGGGATCGTTGGAGTACGGCTGATGGGAGGCAGTGAAGAGCAGTCGCCTCTGAACAGCAGTAGGACCATCAGTCATTGCTTCTGCAAAAACTGTAGTGTGTTCATGTGTCTTTAAAGGTTAACAAACCCATCCGTTGTTTCATGCAGCATGTGCCACATTGCATTATGAAGACTGAGAGCACTGATGTTGAAGTGTTTCCAGATTTCATTGAAGATTGTTTCTCAGTAATGTGAAAAATCCTGTAATTTAAAATGCTTTTCATTACCCCTCCCCCCTTTTTTTTTTAATAAATCCCGTCATTATTCCAGTGTTGGACCCATGGTGGTATTATGTTCTTATATTTGTTATGGTCTAGCTCTTTGAAGGAACAGCTTCAAGGTAGAATTAGAGTAAGACATCCTTACTAGCAGTGTAATCATTTGCCTTGTAAATAGGAGAAGAAGTTAAAACTTAATACCTAGGAAAATAGTGTGAGAAGTGTATAATGTATTTATTAAGTTTATTAGGTGAGATGAGCTGCAGCAGGCTCCAAGGCTTCAATGGGATACCAAAAACTTGATTTGAGCTTTTCCTTCAGCTGCAAAACACGAGATAATTGTTTAAAATATTCAAAATTTTGATATCGAATTACATTTCATTCTTTACTGGAAATGTCACTGTGTTAAAGTGGACATAGGTTATGTGGCCTAAAAGATATAGAGTCTATAAACTTAACAAAGTGAAAGCATTAAGAAATTATTTGTATTGCTTCTCCATTGTAATTTATTGGTTCATACCCATGTAACAGTGTCCTTTCTGTATAGAATTACATGTGAATATATGAAACATTAAGGTCAGTATGTTTTTTCTTGGCTGCAGTGTAATAAAACAAAGTGTAATTCTTTCTTTGTATATGCTTTTTCATTGGGATTTTCAGCTAAATTAATGACTGAAAGTTAAATAGTTATTGGGCGAATAATTGTAGCAGATAAATTTGTTTCTTAGTACAGACTTACAGACTGGTTGAGATTCAAAAGAGCCCCTGGAAATTGTCCAACCCATTCAAGAGCCAACTAGAGCAGGTTGCTTAGGATCTTGTTCTTGAGTATCTTCAAGAATGTAACTCCATAACCTTTTTGGACTACCTCTTTCAGTGTTGAATCACCCTTTTTTTACTCTTGTGTTTAGGTTGAATTTCCTGTATTTCTAATTGTGCCCCTTGTTGTCTCCTTTACTCCCTCTAATCAAGTATGTAACATACACTCCAGTCCCTTCCAACCCCTTTTCTGGATTAGCTCCAGTGTGTTCATATCTGTCTTGTGCTTGGGAGCCAGGGCCTGCACACACCATTTTGGATTTAGATTCAAAAAATCAGCCATATATTTAGTAAAAATGGTAGACCACAAACATTTGCTTCCCTCAGTAAACACTTTTTTTTAGCTGAAATTTTAAAATTAGCAGAAGAGTATATATTCATATATATATATATAGTTTACTTTTTCAACAAAGTTGCAGTGATAAGTGGTTATGTACTTCTCACTACCTGTGATCTGAAGATGGATTTTATTAAATTTCAGACAGAATAATAAACAACAGATTTGCAATATAGCTCCGTATATGAATATAATAGCAGGTGCATGCACCAAGGGCTTGGAGCTGTTGTTAGTGAGTGCAGCCACTGGCGCCTGTATGTCCTGTTAGGCAGTGGTGATTGGAAGGGAGGGCTGCAGCCCTTTCTGCTTTTATAGGAATGCTATGACTCCCATAATATCTCTACACTGAACTGTGGTACATCCTTTTCCCCACCTTCAAATGAAATTGTCCAGGCAAACCCTATGTAATTATTCAAATTAACTTTGTGAACAATTCAGGTTAATGTTGTCCGTCTGCTTAATTTTCACTTTCATTTTCACTATGCTAATCTAATAGTAATCATTCCATTCCTCTGAGGCTCTTTGTTTTCTTTTCCTAGCCCTTTTCCTCTTTCCCTCTCCTACCAGTTTTAGGTGTTAGTGTAACTTTATTATGCCTCACTGCTAGGAGATGTCAGACCTCATCTGTTTTCTTAAACATTAGAGTGCTTGTCTCTCCGTTCTTGAAAGTTGACGCATGAAAGCCAGTATGCGAGTTTCAAGATAGTCCTAAATATTTAGGGGACTCTGACATTTATCTTAGAACTTCATTTGTTCTCCTCTTGTATCTTCTATGTGGTACTAGGAGATTCTTATGTGTAGGCTCATTGTTGGTAATTTTTTTAGTTCCGTTTCTAATCTAATGTAGATAGAAACTGCCAGGTGTTACTTGATTCAAGTTAGCTGGCTGTTATGACAGCAAAAGCCATCCAAGATAGATTAAGTTAACATTATTTTCTAAAGTTTGCTTTATTTTTTCTCAAAATACAATATAACTGTTCTCATAGATAAATGATTTTCAGTTACCAACTAAACTGTACTTAATTCTATGTGTGGTTTTGCTCATGATTACAGAGATGCTTTGAGTGAGGTAAGTTCATCATAGCAGATAGTCTCTGCTAGTGCTAAGAAGTTTTATCTGTGATATCTAGGGTGTTACAGTCTAGACTTACTTGGCTTTCAATGCTTATGGGTAATTTTATGGCATGTTTTAAGGTTCAGTAAAACTATGGCATTTGGATAAAGCTATGGCATTTGTGTTGAGCACAATATTGGGATAACTTATTAAGACTAGGAAACCATACAAGTATACCTACCTCTGCTAAAGTAATAACTTTCTATTCATTGAAATCAAAGTATAGGTGGTAAGGTAAACCTGAAAGACTTAGAGAAAACTGTTTTTTGACCAGTCTGAGATGTTCCTGCTCAAGCAAAAGAAGGAGGAGATTATGATTGTTATTTTTTCTTGTTCCCTGTTGCCAGTTGATTTGCATGTGCTTGTTTTTAATTTGGTGATTATTTGATGCTGTCTACTAAAGAGAAAAAATCATAAAAAAAGAATGCTTGAATTTTAAAGACTTAAATCATGTACAAACACTTTACTTATTTTGTTTAGATGTCTTAAATATTAGCAAGCAGAATATTTGCTGATGTGATACAGCTTTGACTTTGCTAGAGCTTTGACATCTTGCATTAGCTTGTCCTTAAGCAGTGCCAGTCGTTCCAGACATTTGATGTATATGTTTGTGTTCAAAGATGAGGTCTTAGATTTGCATACCTAATTTTAGGAGGAATTAGAACTTCAGTATTTATATAGACAGTAATGTGTAGTAATTGCAATGATTAAGTTCCCATTCTTTTATTTCAGCCTGAAATTCATTGCATACAAAAGAATTGTAGTCTAAGATTGATTAAAGCTAGACATACATAGAAATTTTACATTCAATATCAGGTAACTTATGGAAATGCCCTTAAAAAAATATAAAAATAGCTTCTAAAACCTAAAAGTTCTTAAAGGTAGTTTTGAAACTTTCTGTTCAATAATTAATATTTTCTGAGTGTTTATTGCAAGATTGCAAGTATGAGAGGTATGATCCTTATAGAAAAAAACAAACTGTATTTCAATGAATGACAGCTGTATACTATTTCTAGATGAGCACTTGGCAGGCATCATGAATATCTACTTCAAGTTTCTTACGAATTAAAAAAAAATAAATCAGCTCTATCAAAGTCAGAGTTTATTCAGTGTACATCATCTTAGAAACAGGAGCTACTTTATGATAATTTCAACAGAATATTAAATATTCCTAGTTATTTTTTCCCGTTATCTGGTCTTCTAGAAGTTTATATCTGGCTTAGAATATAATTTGCTTTTGAATTTGTATGTTCAACAAATATTAGTCAATCAGGGGCATAAAAAAGGGTACTAAGATAAAAAGTTAATAAATAACTCTCTGGATTTAGTCTTTCTTTGGGAAAATATAAGTAAGTTTGACTTGATGCTTTGTATTATGGAGTCAAATGTAGTTAATAATAGTCTACTATGAATAAAGGAAAATCTCATAGATCTTGTGAATCATTGCTAAATGTGAAATGGGCTTTTGTTTAGGTTTCACATTTTCTGACAGTGACATCTCATGTTTTAGGATTGATGCCCTGGTGTTGTGTGACAGCTTTTCAAATGGCTTTTGGTTTTTTTATCACGATCTTTTGGAAGAGTGGCAAGGCCCAGAGGTAATCTGGAACATTGTTGATCCCTAATTTTCTAAAAATCAAGTTTTCATTTAATAACAACTTGTTTTCAAAGTACTCCTTTTCATCTAATAACTTGTTTTTAAAGTACAAATGCCAAAATACTTCTGCCACGTTCATCTATTATTTATAAGTTTAATTTACTAATGAAGAATGAGGCATCATTTTTGTCACTGTGAATTACAGATATGATATGTCTTCCTTAAATGCATGATTTCCTGTATATAGTGAAACAAAGTTATCTATTACATAAATGCCGGTACACTGCAATTGAATCTTGATCAAGTGAATTTTGTAATAACTAAATGTCTACTTTGAACAGATTGTTTCCTTGCTTTTTCTACAGTAACTATAGACTTGCAAGACTTCTATAGAATTCTTCGTTGAAGAATGTAGTATTAGACTGGTAGCCTGTGTGGCTAGAGGACAATACATCAGCATTTTGCTTTCTTCTGACATGTACACCTGTCTATAGCAGGTCTATATGTCTTCAAGGTTTTCTTCCTATGGAGGAGGTATTTTATGAGACTTTACATGTGCCTCTTACTGGAGATTGCCATTTAATGCAGACAGAAAGTTCAGTACAATGTTTTTGTGGCTGGAAACTGTTTAATCTATGCCAACAATTCGATTTGGTAAACAAATAAATAATGACAAATAAATAACAATACCAAGATTGATGCCGTTTCTTTTTGCTAATGTTGCCACTCAGCTCTGGTAGCTCTTGAATATTTCTTCATTTAGCTGTACATGCATATTGGTGCATTAGTAAAGAATATATGCATTTTTATTTCTTTGGTAGACTCTTTTGATTTGATGAAACAGAACTTTTCTAGCTTTATTTTGGTTGAGTTGTTCTTCACAGAAATATATAGAATACTGTAGGTGAGATTAATCAGAATTTTGCTGGAATTGTATTTTGCTACATTTTGAAGTTTCATTTCTATTTGGTGAGAAATTGTCTGCTGGCAGTCATTCTATGATGCTCTGCAAAAAGCTCTATGAATTACTTGACTTCCAGTCTGTAGCACAAATATTTGTTTCTCCTCATGGTTATGATAATGCACAAGGGGAGTTTTATCCCACTTCTAACTATCTGAGAAATTGACTTCATGCCTTGTGTATTGTCCATTAGCTCTCCCACATCAGCAAATTTACTGAGAACATTTTCAACTTTTGTGACAGGATAATTAATAAAAATAGTGCATGACATCAGCCAGAGTCTGGTTAAGGAGTTCCATTACTGTGTCTTCATGACCCAAGTCTTCTGCTTGTTGCATATCTAGAAAACAAGTCAGCTATAAGGTAATCAGCAATCCATCTGGACTTCTCTTTCCAGGTGGTACGTGCTTAAATTATAGAACATTTTTCTGCTATACAATATGAAGAATATGAGTTTTTGTGCATTGAAGATGAGAGCAGACAAAATTAAGGAGAGGGCACTCTCTAAAGGCGTAGAAAAGCATCTCTCTTCTTCAACATCTCCTTCTACCTAGTCTTTAGTAAAGCCTTTGACACAGCATTTTCGTGGAGAAACTGGCATCTCTAGGAGTGCAGTGAGTGTACTAATAGACAGGTAAAACCTGTCTTGATGTCTCGGCCCAGAGAGTGATGGTGAATAGAGTTACTGGTGGCCAGTCACTAGTGGAGTTCCCCAGGGCTAAGTGATGGGGCCAGTCCTGTTTAATGGCTTCTGTCAGCATCTGTGTTTTTAAAAATGCAGGAACTCTTTTATGTTTAGGGCTTTAAAATTATTTATTTATTTCCATCTAAGTGTATTCATCTACTGTTGTTATGTGCCAGGCTTTCTATGATTACTCTTTTTACAGGGTCTCAAATGGTCTCTGTGTGTATAATCTTTTATTGAAGCAGGATTTGAGAAGGATTTGTCTGCTTTCACCTTCAGGAAAATTTGTGTATTACCATTAGCAGTGGTAATGTTGCAAGTGTTAATGGACATATTTGGAGGTGGGAAATACCAGTACCAGTGAATGAGTACTTTTCTGGACAGTGAAGTAGATTCTGTGGACTAGGTTCGAAGACTTCTAGTTACCAAGCATTTTTATGAAACAATAATTACAATGCCGTAGTGCTGTTAAATTACTGTTCCAGCAATATATATTAGAGAAGTTGAAGAGATGAATTGAAACAGGCAAGAAAAAAGTGAAGGAAACTGATGTTGGTCTTCAGAATCAGATCAATGTCTGTATGGTCTGGCAAGGATATCTGAAATGTCAGGACTACAACCTCAGAGAGATTTTCACTGAAGTTTATCCTTGCTGTTTGTTATCCTTGCTATTATTTATTTTTTTTTTTACCACTTCCTGTAAAAACTTTCTCTTCATAATCATGAATTTTCACTCTTATTTTCATGAAGGAATATGCCCACTTTTTTCCACATTGGTAGTCATCTACTATTATTTAGACTTACGTTTCTATTGCTTTTGGGATTCTCTTGTCAATATTTTGTTGTTTGGATATTCAAACCACATTTTTTGCATATTGCATCACTAAGAAAGCATATATTGTAGTTCTGAATTTTCTCTGTTTTTTCAGACCATGATTATTTTCCAAAAGCGTATTTCAAAATACCTTTTTCTCTTCTCCCTCTCCTTTCTCCCTCCATTCTTAGAGTAAACAAAGGCTACTTACAAGACTTAAATTCTGTCCTTGTTCTAAGATAAAGTAATGGTTCTAATTAACTAACATTAGATGTCATGACTTGTTTTGCTTTGTGGCAACACGTTAATACTCTCATCAGGGCAGTGAACTTTGACAAGGTTTCCTGTCTTCCAGGAGGGTTAGGTTTCATCTAGTTTGAAACCATAGCCAGTGAGTAACACCCTGTTGGGACTGGAGTCTCCTGTCTAATAATTTTTCTACTATTTCTGCTCTCTGCAGTCTTCTGGGCTTTATTTCAGGCTCTGGGAAATGTTACATCACCATAACCCCATTAAGAGTAATAGTAATTGAATACAGCAATTTAAGTGGTGTTCTTCTATGAGGGAGCAACATTAAGAATTTGTCTTTTCATGTTGGTACAAATCTACTCTATCTGTGAAGTAAAATAGTGTGAGAAGGACCAATTTGCTATAGGCACTCTCTATGTTCGTGTCAAAGGAGCACTGTCCAGAATGGCTGGGTACATTTACAAATGCATAGAATGCCATTCTGAAGAGTTTACTTGGGTTTTGAAATTTAATTTTGCTTTGAAGACAAATGTAGTGTTGTAGAAAGTTGTAACACATTGCTAGCTGCCAGGTGCTTCCCATTATAGAATACCACCTTCAGTTATTTTGTTAAGGTCGAATAGTTCAGACTGAATTTTTCAATGCTGAGTTCTGCATCATGCTGTTACTATTTTTTAAAAAAATCCCTTTCTTTCAGACTAAGTAGCTGATCTACTTCAGAGCAATAAGCCTGGGAAAACGTCATGGTTTTGATCAGTCTTGTCATCTTCATGCTTGAAAGCTTTCCCCCACTCCCAGCCCCCCGCTGCTTCCTTTCTGTACTCTAGCAAAGAAGTCTAGCCTTTGCTAGAGTATAGTTTTTTTGATCGCAGAAGCCTGTCTGACATGACCAGGGGATGTAAATGTTCCCTCTGAGCTGCTGTAACAAGTTTTTTTTTTTCCCCTCCACTCCTGAGTAAGACATGCTACTATGCTAAGCTAACTTGGTGGTGAGATGCATACCTCCAATAAAAGGAGAAGGCTAAGGATAAACTGGGTTAAGATGTTGTGATGCACCTAAATTGCATGTGCAGTTGACCTTGGCATAAGGAAAGTTTGTGACAGAGGGGTGGAAAATGGTTGTAAATGAGATACCAATACAATAGTAAAGTTGTGACCAGAGGTGTGCATGTGAGATAGCTCTGGGAAGAAGAGAAGTCTGATTGGAAATTTGAGAGTTTTGAGCAGAATCCATATACTTTAGTCCCTTTTCTTCAGAGTGGTGAATTAAAAGAGTCCCAGTATCCTGGATTTTCTCACACCTTGATCTATAAGTGGGTGAAACCCTCTAGTAAAAGATGCCTCAGTCTTTCAGATCCCTCATATAATGAGTGTCAGTTCTCTTGTTTCAGTGTACCAGTGGTCCTATAGTGATCTATATGATGCAACTATCAGCATAGTATCAAATAATGGAGTAGGTCTTTTCCTCTGTTTTGGTTTGCATTTTAAACTAGGAGATGCAACATAAACTTATGTATTCTTAAAATGGTTTCTTAATTAGTTTTGATGGAGTTTTCTGTTGCATTTGCATAGCTGTTTTATATAAGACTGCTTTACTATGTGTATTTTGTGATGGTTCATGCTTAGTTATTAGCTGTGTGATACTATGCCTCTATAATTATTTAGTGTGATAGCCCTGTCTTATACATAGCATGACATTCAGGGTTTTTCTGAATGAAGAATTAATTTTCTATTGGCCTTTTCTGTGATAAATGTCACTGTGGTGCTGGAAACTCTCATAAATGTTTAATGAATTTATTTTCATAATACATTTATGAGGTGAGGGGGTTTAATCTCCAGTTCATAGATACAAGACTGAAGGGTGGCAAATATAAATCAGTAAACACCTCATTCTTTTGTGTATTAAGGACTTTGTGGATCTCGTTACTTCAGCTGAAATAGGTTTATCTTTGACAAATTGGATATGACTATTTCAGGTCGGAAAATAAGAAACACATATCTACAAGATAGATACAATTTTGATGTCAGTAATTTCCTATGGTACCACCAAGCTGTGTTAGAGATGCAGGAGTAGGATCAGTGTATTTTTGAAATTAATGTATTGAATTGGCTACTAGATCTTCCCCCTGCCACCTTTTTGGGATTTTTTAAGTCTCTGTTGCTTTTGTATCTTCCAACACAGTAATTCAGAGTAATCCCTATGAAAAGATGTTGCTTTAGTCTCAGGCCAGTGTGACCTTTGCTGTTCAGTCACATAGATCTTAGCTGAAACTCCTAAGTCTGGACCACAAATACATGTGCCAGGAGCTCCAGCTGAAATTCTAGGGGCATTTTGGGCCTGTTTATCCTAATTTGTGCCCTAATATTTGAGGTTTAGACTTCAATGGAAAGGATATTAAAGACATGGAAAATTTTACTAATTAAGTGGTCTAGGAAAACTGGAACATACATAATACATAATGGAAAACCAGCATCTAAAACCAAATCTGTGACTGAAACAAGGCTGCTGATAATGGCAATTTCTGAAATGGTTTACGTAAAACAAATCCACAGCTAGCTGAAATTAGCTAGCAGAATTGTGAAGAAGTGTAATAGTTTGTCTATCTCTTTTCAGCTGAAGTGCTGTTGAAATCAGTGAGCATTAAAGGAGAAAATACCACCAAAAAGCTTACTGTAATTTGGGGAGGAGATTTCAGCTTTCTATTTGAACAATCTGGTGTAATGGAAGGTGCTCTGCCTATAGTAGGGGAGTTGGACCTAGATGAGCCTTAAAGTCCCTTCCAACCCAAACTATTCTGAGATTCTGTGATTGTATTTTCATAATTCTGTGTTCTCAGACCCTTTTTCGGTGAACGATCTTGTAGTGCTCATGTAATGCTCACTGATCTCAAAGGCATCAGGTATAAGCAGGTAGCTATTTGTAAAGTATTTCAGAATCTGAGGCATCTATTCAGGCTATGGAAGTATCTTTTATTCTGATTAAATAAATTAACTGTAAATATTAAATTTAAATGATCTGAATTTCATAGTATTATTAAATCAACATTTTGTCCTACTGGTATGTATTTTTTCCTCCTATAGTCTGGATTATATAAATCTCCTATTTAAATTTCAGGCCTGTTTTCTCAAAGATAATCTGAACTATTTTCATTAAAAATGTATCATGTTCTTGACAAAATGTGCACTTGTTTTACCTTTTTAACTAGATCAATAATCACCTTTAATTATGCTATGATACTCAAAGAGAATATTTCATTCCGTCATTATGGATGATCTTGGTCCCTTTCAGAAGAGAAGTTTAAAAAAATGTGCAATTTGCTCATGCTTCATTATTGCATGTACTGTGAAAACAAACTGGTTACAGTCTTTTACTGTAATTTTAATAAGCAAAACCATCAAGGAGCTAGGGTAAATGCTTTTTAAAATTTTAAATTGAAATCTTCGGAAAAAGAAAGCATATTGAAAAAAAGTAATACTTTCTATAGGTGAACCATAACTATGTTATTTGCATGGTACACTTGGTTTCCGTGCCGTGTACTTTTTGTATAGTAAAAGGACACTAAAAATGAAGATACGAATATTTTCCTCTTTTTATCTCTGGTAGTCCCTTATTTCTTTCACTGGATAATATCAACATTTTATTTATTTTTATAAAGGCAGTGCGACTTCTGGTGTAATACACCGTTAGGAAAACACTGTTTAGCTACTGCTCCAGATTGGTTTTCAGTCCTGAGTTGTGTTGCAGCATAAACCAAAAGTCAGTGATGTATTTTGTTTCACATATGTTGCAAGCCTCTTCACAGCTTGGAAATATGGAAAAAGGCAGGTTTTTTCCCTAAGTTTTTGTTATATTTAGAGGTGACAAATTGCTAGCTTACATATAGCTAAAATTATGCCTAAGTCGTCAGTTGAAACTGAGAAACAGATTAGATTGTGTTGACTTTTATATAGCTTTTGTGTTTTAGGTTGGGGTTTTTAAACGAAACAGAGATTAGCACAGCTTTGATATGTGTGTACTGCTCTCTGTTCTTTCTATACACACGTGTACAAGCACACTGTCTTATCTGTTTGGTTTCTTTTAAGCATTTCTTTCAAACTGGATCCTTTAGTCACCTTTCTAGATAATCACTGTAACAGTGTTCAAGGTCTTGCATGTTCAGAGCACATTTTTCAACTTTCTTGCTTGACTGTTGGTGGCCTTCTATTGCGTGTGCATCTGTTCAGATGCTAGGGAGACCATCTTTGCAGTTTCACTAGCTGAATGAGAATTTGTTTTAAATTCAGTGGGAAATAGGAATTGTTGTTACAGCAAACATCCAAGACACACCCTTGCTCTGCCTCTAAACATGAGCTTCAGTGAATTCTTCTCTTGAAAACTATTTTACTGTCTAAATGTGGTTTTAAATTTGAAATTAAACTCTGAAGTTAATAATTTTTCCTTGGTTGACCTAGTTGTGTGTTTTATTACAAGTACAGTGCACCTGGAAATACCTCCTGAAAAAGGATTTTGTAAATTAAATGCTGTGTAACAATATAGCCTAAACTCAGCTCGACATCTGTGCTCTTGGTTTGACTGTATTTCATGACCTCGCCAGGGTGTTGTAAAAATAACTGCAGTGAAGATTGTTAAATGCCTATATATTATAGTAATAGGAGCTATGTAAGTGCCTAAGGTAGATAGACAGATAGCTTTAGTACATGAGAGGTTTCCTTGAGAACACTAACCGGATTAAGTGCCAGTGTTCTCCTATGTAGCAATGTTAATTGCCAATTTTTGGCAGTTGCACAGGCACTAATTACCTTTTAATAGAACCAATGGAAGAAAATTTTCCACTAAGCTTTTACAGATAATCGTTGCAATTTTTTTCCTTCCAGGAGCTTGAAACTTTGCTCTTACAGCATCCATCAGATCTGTCTTGTGGATAAATGGTAGCATTACAGCACATGCAAGATTGTGTTCTATAGTTTATATAATCCCTGTCTGCCTTTTAAATGATACCGTTTAGAACCTTCTTCTTCCTGTCAGAATACTTCCAAACTCTTCAAACAGAGAGTTTGTACGAATAACACAGTAAGACTTTGCTTTGTCTTGTTCAAATGCATAGTGTATTTACATAGTGCATTATGTTACAGCCACATGTGTAGGGTCTTTCCACTGTACTCGGAGCTTTTGAAGCAAAGCTTCACAACCATGAGGAATAAATAAGAGGAGTGATAGGACTTAGTGTGCTAAATTTGCCAGTGTCTGTTTTCTTTCTGTGGTTCATTCTCTCCTTACGTATTCGTGGTGTACTCAAAATAAAAAGAAAAAATCATTGCATGAATGGTCTTAGAAATACAAGATAGACATAAGATGCTAACCATTAAACCATGTCAAAAGGTGAATGTGTGATTGTGGTTGGACTGAAATAGTATTATCTTATGTCACCCTTCTGTCAAGAGTTTGTCACAGTTCATTGGGATTTTGGTGTGGTACTCATGTGTCATAATTTTCATAAACCAATATGTCATGCCTTTTCTATGATAAAGAGGCTAAACATTTGTGGGTTTGGCTGCAAACCTCAGTATGGCTTCAGTATTCCTCATGGGTAAAGTATCAGTGTTGGGCTCAGGCCCATTTAGTATCTTTATTGGTCATCTGGATGAGGGGATTGAGCCCACCATCAGCAGATTTGCAGGTGAAACCAAGCTAGGGGAAAGTGTTGATCTTTTGGAGAGTAGGAGGGCTTTGCAGAGGGACCTGGACAGGCTGGAGAGTCCAACAACTTAATCTTCAACAGGACCAAGTGCCACTTCCAGTGCTACAGGCTGGGGATGGAGTGGCTGGGCAGTGCCCAGGCAGAAAGGGAGCTCTGGGCACTGATTATCAGCCGACTGAACATGAGCTGGCACTGTGCTCAGGTGGCCAAAAAGGCCAATGGCATCCTGGCCTGTATCAGGAATGGTGTGGCCAGCAGGAGCAGGGAAGCGATTCTTCCCTTGTACTCGGCACTGGTGAGGCCATAGCTTGAGGGCTGTGTCCAGTTTTGGGCCTCCTGATTCAGGAAGCACATTGAGGTGCTGGAGCTTGTCCAGAGAAGGGCAGTGGAGCTGGGGAAGGATCTAGAGCACAAGTCCAATAAGGAGCAGCTGAGGGAAAAGATCTCTGAGTCCAACCCATGACCTAACACCACCTTGTCAGCTATGCCATTGAGTGCACATCCAGGTTCTCCTTAAACACCTGCCAGCGATAGTGGCTTCACCACCTCCCTGGGCAGTCCATTCAGTCACCCTTTCAGTGAAGAAATTCTTCCTAATGTCCAATGCAAATCTCTCTTCAGGCAGCTTAAGTCTGTGTCTTCTTGTCCTGTCGCTGGTTTCCTGGGAAAAGAGATCAACCCCCACCTGGCTACAGCCTGCTTTCAGGGAATTGCAGAGAATGGTAAGGTCTCCCCTAAGGCTCCTTTTCTCCAGATTAAACAACCCTCAGAGATCTTTCCCAGCCTAGTTGATTCTGTGGTTCTCTGATTCTCTGATCAGGTCTTCAACATTAGGAGGTTTCTTGAAGGGCGGCACCTTGAAACAGATTTAAATAAACACAAATTTTAAAGGATATTGAGGTTGGTACTGGTCAAATTCTAGTAGTTTATCAGAACACCATTAAGTTAAAAGGTGTGTGTAAAAGCAAGCGTGTTTGATGGTTTGTGGGCAGGTAGGGATGGTCTGTCCCAGTCCATCCATTCAGTGATGATTGATTCAGGGTTCACACAGAAGTATGTGTGTCTTACATTCACTCTTGTCCTGTATTTGGCTCTCAAATATGCCTCTGACAAGTCTGACTGTTTGAAAGATTACCAGAATTTGGATAAAATATTTTGTAGGGTTTTTTTTTTCTTTTTATTCTTACTATAATAATTATCCAACCAGAAGGATTAGAGGAGAGCCGGTGTTCACGCCTGAAAATCATAAGGATTTTGTTCTTAAAATTAATTAATGCAATAATTCCAGCCTATACACCTTAAATTATAAATTGCATCATGATATGAA
The DNA here is from genome assembly GCF_052056855.1 of Sturnus vulgaris. Taxonomy (NCBI): domain Eukaryota; kingdom Metazoa; phylum Chordata; class Aves; order Passeriformes; family Sturnidae; genus Sturnus; species Sturnus vulgaris. The sequence continues at coordinate 21,435,784 of NC_142283.1, forward strand.
ATCATGATCACAGAGTGAGAAACCTGTGTTTTAATTTCAAAAAGAATTTTGATGTTAGCAAGGTTGAAGCTGTGTTGGCTTAGAGACCCATTAAAAAGATACCTTAGTGTTTGTGTGTGTATCAGGATGATGTGTTTATAATGTAGTGTATACTCATTCTCTTCTCTAGAGCTAGTTGATTTACATTAATTATTCTCCACTGCTTATTTATCCCTTTCTATATACTTATAATTACAAAAAAACCTCATTAAAAAAATCACTTATCTTTCTTTCCTAATCACCTTTCCATTCCAGAACATCTTTTTTTCACTGTCCTTGCAACTTACTGATTGAATAGTCAGTATCACAAACCTTGCTTACAGTACTTCATATGGCATTCATTTGCACATTTCGGGGGTTTTAAAATTGCAGCTGCTTATGATTTTGATCAAGATGAAAAATATTACTGTTCGCTTGAAACTTAATAAAATAAATAAAACTGCAAGTTACAAAGCTTGTTTCACTCTCTGAACTCGTCAGAATGACAGTTTTGTAATCAGTTTGTATTGAAGTATTTTTAAGTCTTAGGTTAGCTATTTAGACAGTCAAATGAATAGATGAGGGGGGTCATGAACAGCACGGAGAGAAATGGCTTCTAGGGAAAGGAGATGCTCTTAATAGTTGGAATAGATGGAAGGTAGCTGAAATGTCTATGTGAAGCTACTGTCAGCTTTGGGTGTAACTAAGTTGACTGCTTCCCTTATCTCCTAGTGGTAGAAACAGCTACAGATGGTTCAAAGACATGAGGTGAACAACCAGTGCAGGACTGTTGGGAAGGTGTGCAAATCTAAAAAGTTCCATTTTCCAAGACTAGCCAGATACAGAGATGAAGCAGGAAAGCATAAACACCTATGAAAACAGACAGACAAAAGAAATCCAAGTAAAACTGAGGATGAAGAACGATACTCCTTACAAATCACTCTACGTCTTGTAGCAGCTTAATCCAAAACTGTCATTAATATCTAAGTGTTGGGCAAAATGGCTGCTAAATGGCAGGGACCATCCTCAGCAGCTGTCTTCTCATAACTCATAATTCCATAATAGAATATTTCAGAATGCTGATACATGTATAAGTTTATTCCTCAGAACAAAATCCCGACTGTGTGATCAATGCCCACAGCTGGATGTAGTCCAAGGCACTCCTTTCAGTTCCAGGCACTCAAATCATGGAGCGTCATTAGAGCCATCCTTCTGTACATGATCAGATGTGCTGATGCCACTATTCTGCCACTTTTGCTGCAGTCTGTATGTGGAACGGGTACATGAAGGAATTTGCTATATTTCTTGTGTAAGACTTTAGATGTTTATTTTCCATTAATATTCAACAGATTTTGTCATGCGTATTTGGAAGTTGGATTCCCTTCTACTTCCAGAAACCTCGGGCATGCAGAAGAGCCTCAGTTCTGTACCACAGCCATTACTGTTTCAGACATGAGTCTGTCATTAATTGGAAGCTGAATTCAAAGGCAGTTCATTTTTAATTCCAATGAAGATGTGAACCAGCTTATAGTTCTTAGCAGGAAGGATTTCTTACAGTAGTAAAATGCTGGAGTTTGTCACACATGGAATTTTAAGCCTGTAGGTAACATCAAAGTAAGGACAGAGTTTTCTAAATCTGTGACTAATTTATTAGAACCCACCAGCATAGGAAAGTCTGAACTGCTGATGCCAAATCTAAAGAAATCTTAACAGTAGTGCTAGAATTGAATGTGTTTCTGCTAATAGATACTACAGTCTTCTTTATCCGTGTAAATTTATTAGGTTTAAGCCTGCTGCATATTTTTTTAAATTATAATTTCAAGGAATTTTGGGAGAATAGAATTAAAAATGTAAAATTGCTTTTCAATCAGAAGTCATCTTTAATGGTTTAAAATCTGCGTTTCTCCTGTTTTGATGATAACTACAAATTTTGTGAAGATGTAGCCACTTGTGGACTGTTCTTTAAAACACCCTTAATTAGGTTGAGTCTTCCTAATTTTATCTCATTAAGTGCTAAATAGTTTGTCTCTAGTGACTATTTAACAGTCTGGATGATTTAGATTATATACTTAGTCTTTTTTGGCCCTTGTCTGAGATAAGAGAATTGCAGTGGCTGTGGAGGTTTCTGATTTTTTTAATGACAACTCAATTTTAAAGCAATACTGAAATAACTTTATTTCAGACCTTGTGAAATATTTTCCCTTTGAAAACATAAAACATATTCTATAAAAGTTAAAATGCTAAGAATGCTATAAAAATTATTTTCTGGGGATCTTGCATTGTTCTGATGACAGCAAATCTACTTGACTGAGAAAGGAAACAGTCTTTGGGGGTTGACCTTGGTTGGCTGCTAGCTGCTCTGTCACTCTCCCTCTTCACCAGGACAGGAGAGACAGTAAGATGGAAAACTTGTGGACCAAGATGGGAAGAGGAGGTCACTCAGCAATTAACATCACAGACAAAACAGACTTGGGGAAATTAATTTAATTAATTTAAAATTAAAAATATAGACTAGGATAATGAGCAACAAAGACAAAACCTAAAACACCTCTCCCATACTTCTCCCTTCCCAAACTCAGCTTTAGTCCCAGCTATTCTATATCCTCCCCCCAGGTGGTGCAGGTGGATCGTAATGGGGGTTGTAGTCAATTCCTAGTTTGTGGTCCCTTCTTCTGTCTTCTCATGCTCTTCTCCTACTCCAACTTGGGTCCTCATCATGGGATGCAGACCTTCAGAACCAGACTACTTCAGCAGGAGTCCCCCATGGGTCACAGGTCCTGGCAGAAAGCCTGCTCATGTGTGGGCTCCAGGCTGCACCTCCTGCTCTGGCATGGGGCTGCTATGGGTTGAAGCTTCCTTCAGGGCTATCCCTCCGAGGTCCTCCAGATGTTGCAGGTGGGTCTCTGCTCCACCATGGACCTCCATGGGCTGCAGGTGCCAGCTGCCTCACCGTGGTCTTTGTCATGGGTTGCAGGAAATTCTCAGATCCAGCACATGGAACGTCTCCTTTTAGCAGGACCTGTAGGGATAGGACGAGTGGTAATGGTTTTAAGCTGAAGAAGGTAAATTTCGCCTAGATACAAGGAAGTGTTTTACATGAGGATGGTTAAACAATGGGACCGATTTTTCGGAGAGGGGATAGCTACTTCATCTTTGTAAACATTCATGGTTAGGTATGATGAGGCTCTGAGCAATCTGTTCTGGTTGAAGATGTGTCTGATCGCAGGAGGGAAGTTGGACCAGCTAACCCTTTAAAGGTTTCCTTTGACAATTGGTGATTCTGTGATCTTGGCTGCTGAGCTCAGCTGTGCACTGTGGTGGATCCACTGGAGCTGGCTGGAACAGCTGTGCTGCACAGAGTCTGCTCACAGTGGACGCCCTGCCCTCATTTGCCAGTGCCTGGGCAGCACAGAGGCTAAATTGAGGGTACAGGTGAACTGGGGGTACCTCTGATGGGTACGACACCCCAATAGTGAAGGTGATATGTGGTGCAAGTTCTTGTCATAATTAGGAAACACGAAACTGTTCTAGGCTGTAAGTTCCACTGGTGACTTTGGAATAGGTAAAGGCTCTAATTTTTTAATTTAAGGATTGGCTCTTTATGTAGAAAAAAAAATTGGAATCATTATCAATGACATGCATTATTTCGGTTGCATTGTTATATTTCTTAGCATTATTACAGTTGATATTGTTGATCTGATTCAAAACAATATGGAGGCTGTAAGCCCTTTGCTTTTGCTGGCTAATGGAGAGTCTGGTAGGTCGGTAGCTGAACAGTGCAAATTTGATGTCTGCTCAGCCTGCTGGGCTGATACCTGGCAGGTTTCTTTTTGGTGTAATTCAAGATTTTTCCCATCTCCTTCAATGGCATTAGTGTTATAGCACCCTTGGTAATTTTTCCATAAATACCTTTTTCCTTGAAATTTAATACAATTATAATTTTGTTTCTTGATTAAAATGTTAACAAAGCTTTGACTTTTTAATTTGCTGTGAACGAGATATCTTGAGTGTTTTTACAGTTTTACGTTCAGGAGGACATTTGGGTTGAGGTTGCTGTAGCTGAGAAACAGGTTTAGACAAATGCTTTGTTGCACCTTCAGAGGGACATTGCAGGTTTCCTTGCAGAAGGAATTTGTATTTTGGAATGTGGCACTCAGCACTGAACTGATGGCATTATGCTGGGAGCTAAGAGACTTTCTTAGGGCATCAAGCTCATTCTGACTTGCCTGAAATGTAATCTATTCTCCAGAGACAGAAGATTGTGCTTATTAGTATAAAACTACTATTTTAATAGGTATGATAATAATAAACTTTTAAAGTCAGCAGCCTGAACATCAGATTCAGTCCTTATAAGAAAATTACTAACACCTGACAGGAATGAGAAGAAATATTAAATCCGTGCCCCATTTCTTTCCAATAAAAGTGATTTCTAAGTTATTTTATGACTGAAAGTGAGTTTGATAATTGACTGATTTTAGAGCCCCCTAACCGCAGCAGTAAGGTACAAGTATCTGGAGCAGTAGAAGTGAGGAGAACTTACAGCTAAAAGCAAAGTCAAAAGAGTACAGTGTGTAAATTTCAGAAAGAGACAAGAAATGGCAGTTATAAACCTTTCTGTGTGACTCCTTGAGTCCCTCACTTGAGAAGTATACACAAAATATTTTATATTGAACAAGTACACAATTTTTTAATTAATTGAATATGTTTATCTTGTGAGCAGGTGTATGCTGTAGTATGTTATTCAGGGAAGCAGATCTGAAGTATTGAATTACTCTGGGCCCTGGATGGGATGAGGACAGGAAAATGAAATGGTCTGGACCTTTTAAAATTCTGAGATTTGAAATATTTTGGTTCAGGAGGAAAAAGCAAAAATGAAAACACCAGTGAAGTCTGTACACAGCTGTCTAATTTTGCTTCAGGGACAATCAGAGCTTGCCACCAGGCTTCTTAGGTTTTGTGCGTGTATTTACCTTCCTGCTTAGAACAACATACCTGAGGCTGGAGAGTGGAATAGATTCACACAGTTGGGCGATGAAGGGAAAGTAATCCACAGGTTGCTTCCCCAAGTACTTTGTGGTGCAAAATTATTTATATTACCTGGTTATATATCAGGACCATATTCACCAGATACTTTAGAAGAATGTCCTTGCTGGTTTGCACTGTGAAAATAAGACAAAATCAATGGATGAGTATTAACTGGAAGCACAGGAAAACAGTATTAATCAGTATGATTAGTTCAGCTGTGGCTTTTTGTGTATATTTTAGGAAGAGGTAGAAGGAAGATAGTGGTTTTCTGGAGATATATCCAGCCTACCTCTGTAGGATATCATTGGAGAAAGGTCATAAATTTTCATTTGAAAAGTTAACGCTGTGGGATAATCGTGGATATGCTACTATTGCTGTTCCTGCTGCAAGGCTGAGTGAGAGCTCATAGTGGAGGATGGGGAAGGGAAAACAAAGCAGGTAATGCTTGAAAGTGTGATCCACTAGAGAGGAAATGCTTTCTAAAAGACTTTTTAGATTAGCTATCTTACCTGCAATGTTGAGGATAGTTGTGGCTGAGGCAAGTTTATCTTGCTCAAGGCCTGGGAAAAAGATGTTGCAATAAGCTCTACAGTTGCTGTAAGTTTTCTACAGTCATATTATAACAAGATTCTACATATCATATATCATATCATGTCGTATCATATAATATATTTTTTGGCCTGTAATGTTTATGAAAATTGTTCAGCCGGGTGTATGAGTAAGAGTGCCCAGCATAGTACACAGATGTTACAGATCATAGAAAAACTGGTAGTACAGCTGCCTTTTCTCCATCAGTAATCACTCTGTCTTGAAGAATGGAAGCCTCTTGTTCTTAGTGGCTGCAGAAACTGTCTCTAAGAGCAATTGATTGCAGCACAGCAAGAACTGATCCTAGAAATGCTATTGATGGTTTACCTGCCCCCAATTAATTATTGCCTTCTCTAGTGAAGCCAGAAATTGTAATGGACAAAAGACATCACTGACTTTTTTTTTTGCCCACTATTTACCTATCACAAAACTATCAGCTGCAGAAGTTTTCTTTATCAAACCTGGCCCAACTCTGTTTTTTTGCAAATAATGTCATCCCCAAACACTCCAGCACCTTTACTATGTTTCTGCACTCTGAGATTCCTCACCTTTACAAGCAATAACATGTTTTGTAATTTCTGTTTGTCTGGTTTCATTAAAATCCCCAGCCCCCAATCTCAGTGTCAAATGTCATTCCTAGCACCACTAGCTAGACCTCTAGCTGTCATCAGTGCATTAGTGCCTTTGCTGCAAAGACCTAAGGGGTATGAAGAGCTGGAAGTGCATATATTCAAATGCACTGTTCAAACCTCCTCTTTTTTTAAGCTGCTGGTGTGAATTTTGGAGGCTTTTTGAATTTTCATCTTTGGTTTGGTGGGTTTTATTTCAGCTCCTTATTCCGAGGTAAAGGTGTCCCGTGTTAGGACAAGTAGCACATTTTTCACTCATCCTACCAGTTCCTCTTCTGGTGTAGTGCCACACTTTAGGTCTTTTGGTCACAGATCTCAGAAGCCCCCGTGCCTTGCCAATAAATAATTCCAATAGGCTGTGAAGTGTTTCCCTCAAGGAAGAGAGACCGAATGACTTCTGTCAGGATCATTTTAAGAGTTTTAAAGCAATGGTCTTTGGAGGAAGTTGTCAAATGGGGCAAGAAAACATCCAGCTGTGATCATCACATGTCATGGCAGTCAGTTCTGCATAATTTAAGGTTTCTGGAGGTGAAATTCATGAGCCCCCTGAACTGTACAGTTATGTGTCAGGTTGTATGCAGTATCTGTTTCAGGAAGACTGTTTTACAGATCCTAATTTTATAAAACTCTTATAACACAGCATTGGTGTCTTGCCTATATGAAGGCTGGGGTTTTTTTGGGTCTTTTTTCTCCAACTTTAAAAATATCTTGTATGTTAATTGTACATTTGATTTTTCCCCGTTTTTTCAGGTAGTGGAAGAGATATATTAAAGTATGTGATGTACTGTATGTTTTCTAGATTTACTTGTGTGTATGCACAAATCTATGGCTTTTGCCTTGTGCAGATCAGTTTTGAGACATCTTCTCTATTCAAGTGCTTTTAAAAAAACCAAAATAAAACTGAAAAGACAGACTCAAATTTTGTTCTTGGACAAGCATCAGAAATGAATTATACTTAGCTCCAGTGAATAACCAGAATTAATGTAGAGTTTAAATTGGCCATTAATGCTGTACTTTTTTTTTATTTTAGACTATGCAGGCATGATTTTTCCTGTGAAACTCCTTTCAAATTCTTTACTGCTGTAAGTATTGCTTTGAGGGGGAAAGTGTTTTTCAGCGTTTCAGTGTATTTGCTGCATGACTGATGCAGCCTGATATGACTTATCACAACATGACTTGTCATCAGAAAAAAGCTGAGAAAACAAAAGTGAGTTCCTGGAAGCTAATGCTGAGAAAAGAAGTGCTAAGGGCAGAGCAAGAAAAACGCATGCTTTTAAAAATGGCTTCTCTTTTCTCCTCTTGTTCTCGTTCCACGTAAAGAAAAAATGGCTAGCTAATAGAAACTTGCAAGTAGTAAACTTTTAGATCAGGTCTTGGATTTAGAGGCTGTTTTCTAGTTATCAGACAAAGGAAAAAAAAAAGAATATTGCTTTCATTTTTGGGGGGAGTGGGGAGAAGGGGTCAGACATTGAACTCTTAATGGAGGAAGAAAGCTGATAATGAGCAAAATGACTGTGAAGATTATAGATTTTAAATGTTATTGCATTTTTAGCGATCACTTTCAGTAGTTGGAAGGTTGAAAACATTTCTTTTTAGTAGCCTAATCTTTCAAGATTGCTTTTTAGCATGCAATTTTTATTATGTTTTTTATAATTAATTTTGTAAGTTTCTGCTTTTACGGCTGTTGTTCCTCAGCTAAAGAACTTTGTGGAAGTCAGAAATGAAGCACAAATCAGAATATTCTTTATGGTTAAGTAGAAGTATTTAGTAAATTTCTAAATACTTAACAATGTGAATACACTGAGGCACATAATCTCTTTACTGAAGTTGTACTGCTAAGCTCTTGTATGGCAAGATAAGAAGACAGTGATTAGAGCATTGTTAACTGTTGTCTATAATGAATTGAATTCTGTATTTAACTTGGTAAGAGTGAGTTTATCTGAATGGTAGATATACCGAAAACAAATTCGAAGCATTATTGAAGTTATTTCAAAGCCTCAAAGCGTTTAATGAGAGAAAATTTACTGCAGCCACAACCTATCACACATGTTTTTGTGTTTCATAAAATAGTCTGTGCCCAGGCCCCAGGTATTCAATATAATTTTTGCTGGCTTTCTGCTATCACACACATAAGGTAGGATTCTCATGTAAGGGACCACTAATGGGAAGCTGATACGTGACAGCATAAGTTTAAAACGACTGCTACGTTATTTTAGCCAGCTACTTTCAGTTCAGGATGGGAGAGAGTATGAGCAGAGACAGGAGTCCAAGTCTACCAGAAAACTGCTGGAAAGGAGACCTAAAGAGATGCAGTGTGAATTCACTAACGAACATTTATATGTTAGGAGTATTTTGTGCATCATGCAGTTGAATGTGTAAAGTATCTTTTCCTTCAAAGAGCCAGTGGGGACACAGGACAGGTGGGGAGGGGTTTGGTCCAGCTGACTTACAGAGGTTCAGTCTCAATCATTATGTCATGGCATTAACTTCTCTTGTAATTGGATCCTGAGAAATGTGACTATTTGAAATGAAATGTTCTTGGTTTTGTTTTTTTTAATTTTTGTTTTTAAAGATTCATATGCTTGAGCCTTATTAGAATCACTCTAAAGAGAGAAACTAATTTCATTATGCATCACTCAGCATCACTTTCTAATTATATATTTTACTGTAAAGTCTACAGTCATAAAATATTTCTTAGTTGCTGCTCAAATACAGAGGAAGAGCAGCAGGAAACTTAAGATGTAGTTTAGCAAAAAAGCCTATATTAGAAATATTTTTCAGTTTGGTTTCCTTTCTGTGCTGGAATTTATATGAGTTATTTTCTAGTTAAGGGAATTAAAAGAAATTGGCTTAATACTGTTTGATAATCCTTTCTGAATTAATTCGAAGTGGCTTAATATACTAGAAACCATGTGAGTCACTGGGAAAAATTTAAAAGTTGCCTTTCAATGGATGTTCTTCTTGTTCTCTGAGTATATCTTTTGTTAGTGAAATCTGCCAGCTACCTACTAATTTTTAAGGAGTTCTGGTGTTATCACTGGTTAATAACAGCCTTGAATTTCAATAGATTCAGAGTTACTAAGGATAAAACCCAGACTGAGGGTACAGATGGGTCCTTTTACTTATGTAGTGCAAGTGCTGTATGTCAGATCTAGAAATCTTATTGAACCATCTAAATAAAACAGAATGCATTTGGTCAATGTTCTTTAAATAACATGGAAAAGGTACCTAACTCAAAATTAGGTGTAAATTGTTACTGAATTTGCGTTGGGAAGATGAAACAAATTGTGTTCTGATGTAATGTGGATTAATTTATTCATTGAGACTCCCAGCATTTTTACTTCCAGCATTGTAGTAGAGATTTCTTGGTTTGTTGATTGGTTTTTTTTTTTCGCAGCTGGAAGATATTTTCTTTTGGCTGTGTTACTGTTTTGTAGTTGGCAGCTCAGAAAGTTCAGGCAGTTACTCTTCACCCTTATGAACATGTTCCTTTGTGAGCTCTCTGAGACTTCTCAGCGTGGCTGTAGCCAGTTTAATTTAGTTCTGTGAAATAAGCATTACCAACATGTCAAGCCAGTGACTCTTGCAGACAAATATCACTAAGAACCCTATTAAAAAACAATAAACCTATAAAAATGTGTCACCTAGAAATACATATTTTTCCAAGTATTTTAAAGTGTGATTGTTCTTTCTCAGATTTTGTCTCTGTTTTATGCAGAATATGTGTGTGGGAAATGCTTCCCCCCACCAAGGGTTTCATGTAGCTTGAGGCAGGGATAGAAAAAGAAAGGGGATATAGAAGAACATGACTGAAATACAAACACAGCTTTGAAAACAACTTCATTGGTTTTACTTGTCCAAGTGTTTTGGCAGAGGTAAGTCTCCCTCTAAAGTCTAGACTTTATATGTCTTATCATATCTGTGACATCTTGTTTTTTCAATTACCCTTCCTCCCATTTTCCTTGAAATGGATAAGAAATGTTTGTTCAGGAAATACTTTTCAGCTTGCTGGAGTGGTTTGACAATTTATATGTTGTAATAAGTAGTGTTTGGAAGCTCAGTTTAGGAACCATCTGCAAGTACATAATTTATTTTCAGATGCAGATAAATACTCATAGAAACTACGTGGCTTATTCATTTAAATAGCCATCTTAGGCTCATCATTTCCTTGTTTCATCACTGCATATCAGTTGGGCGATTTGGAAAATGTAAGATCTCTTGGAAGTGTTTAAGCAAATTATTGACTGTAACTTAGTCTTTTTTTAATGTGACTGACAGTCCTGAGTAGCTATGATTCTGTGAGTTTTTCTTTGTGGCGTTGGTGAATCCCACCTCTGGTATGTTGAAATGATTTAGTCCAGTCAGTTGCTTATTCCTGTAAGAAGATTATGGGAACCTACTGGTGATCATCGAGTTCCCTTTTCCTGGCAAAATGCCATAACTTTTTTTCTGTGCTGAATTTCACTTAAGTGCATTAAAAATGAAGGTCTGAAGAATTCTCTAGTTCTCTAGTACTCAAAAAAAGTCTGAATTACTGTGATAATTACAAACATTTCTCTTGAGGCGGAGATCATTATGCAAAATGTCTGTAGTCCTCCAGAGCAAGATTTCCAAACTTGCAGTATAAAAGGTGAATAATGAGGCCTAAAGAAACAGTGTTAGAGGAGGAGGAAAAGGAATCAGTTTGGAATACTTGGTGAAACCCACAAAGGCGAAATTGCTGTCTTCCACAGAGCACTGAATATGAATCCTGGCTGTTTTAGTGCTCTCCTGGTGAGACTTGCTGAGGCAGGCAGCTGTGCAATGTGCTTCTTTTGCATCCCGTGTGTGTTGTCTGAGCTTATTAATGAACAGATGAACATCAGCATGACCTGATGTTCATGGAAACAGTATCAGGTTTCTTCTAGGAATTTATTTGTTCCATCCGTAGGGTTGTGCACTTTGAGAAACGATGATATTGGGTCGTGATGGTGTTCCTCAGGTCGTCCTCTGTCTCTGACCTGCCTGGCTTGGCAGTGCTTTTCATCAGCCTGAGCGCAGTTTGTTCATCATCAAAGGGTGTGATGGCATACCCAGTCTGCAGGGAGCTGCATAGGGGCCTTTCTGCCTGGAATATCTGACTTGGAAGCCAGTGAGCAGGCAGACCTTGCACAACATATTTCCAGACAGGTTTCTGGATCTCCTGATTTGCATTCACTATTCTCAATGCAAATGGAAGCATTAAAGTTTTGCATCTTCGTAGGGTAAGTGGTTTTGGCAAAAGTACTCCAGATATTACAAAACATCCACAGAGGTAGGTTCTGCTTAGCTTTCCACATGCTTTCTGGGCCAGCCAGTGCACTTTTGATAGAGTTGTTCTCAGAACCAAAGCTGCTGTTCTTCACAAAGCTTGTGGAATTCCCAGTTTTCTGCTCAGCAACGAGTAGTGTGCTCTGTTACCATTCATGGAGTGCTGATTTGGGTGGTGTGGTTTGTTGGTGGTTTTTCTCAGGTTCTTTTAGTAATTGAAGTAGAATGATGTCATCTGGAGTCTTTGTAATTCCTGATTTCTTAATTAGTATGTTAAAGAGAATGTGTGAGCAGGATGGTGGTGAAGGAAAATTAGTTTAGACATGTATTTATCATTCAGAAGTATGATTAGAGGCAGGTTAGCTGATAGAAACTGAAGGACTTCTATCTGTGCAACCAATGTGTGTTTTACTATTTTATCTCTTCACAGAGTATTGCAGATGTTCAGTGCTTGATTTAGAAGGTTAGGGATGGAAAGGATAGCAGCCATAACTAAAAGATTTATTTCCTGAACACAGTTTTTACTTCTTCATTCCTTCCGTTGATCTTGTGTCAGGGATGCTGACTACCTTCAGTAAAGTTAAGCAAAATGTATGAGTCTTTCAGATGTTCAGTGTTTCTCAAAGTTGCTGAGTGTGATTTCCCTTCATTTCTTTTAATCTTATATGATTTTAATCTTTTATGATATTAGGGGTTGTTTCTGAGATAGAAATGTTAGTAGTAATTTGGAGAATTTTTTTTCTTAGGTTTATAAGCATCTTAGGGGTGTTCTGGCCTGTTTAACCAAAAATACATATAAAAAAAAAGGTGTTTTAGTGCCTGAATATCTGGAGACTGGCTTTGTTCTGGGGTATTTTTTTTAAGGTTTTGGAAATATGACGTGACATCCAGTAAGTTGCCTTTTTACATCATCGTAATTTCCATCTTACTTAATAGAACCTGTTTTTTCTTAAAAACGAGCAAGATAAACTTGTTCTTCTCACTTCAGAGAATCCGCTTTACCTTAATTACGCTTCAAATGGCATAAAACTATGGAACCTAGGTAAAATAACCTTTAACTCATTCCTTTCACCATTGTCTTTGTCGGCCATGAAAAATAAAAATACTTACTTGCCTTAAACTTCAAGGTTTGCAGGGCTTCAGTTGTGCAGTGAATACCTAGATGTTCTAGTATCGGTCACTATTATCTAAGTTGCACAGATATTTAGAATACAGAAGTTTTCTTCATCATTTTTTGCTGCTTATTTTAAAATTTTATTCTAGAAGACTATTTAATTAAAAGTGCTCCACCATTTCAATTTGATATCTTGTAAATGAAATAAATGAGATGAAATTTGGTACATCCTAATTATTTGGCAAGGAGGACAGTAGGGATGTCAAATCTGGTAGCTTATTAAATCATAATTTGTAACAATTTCTGCACTGGGTAATTAACATTTTGGTAGAGAAAATATCTGCAGATTAGTGAACTGTCAGCATATATGTTAGTTTGAGTTTAAAGCCATAATGACGGAAAGGGAGCTTGGTGCAGATGACCCAGTGTGATCCATTCCAACCTTACCCATTCTGTGATTTGCAAAATAATTTCAGTTATGTTCAGGGTTTGTTTGACACTCATAATGGAGATAAAATCTTACAGATAGATTCCTGTACTTACTACTCTTCTTTCTCAGCAGGTGTCTTTGTGAATCAATTTCATTACTATTTCTTACATTTTATGTCGTGGCATATTATATTCTTTGGAAAAGATCTGTAAACATAAACAGTGTTTGTGTGAAAAGATGAATATCAAGCCTTTTTGGGGAAGTGTACAGTCCCATTTGTTTTTTTATAGGGCAGGACAGTGGGAAGCTTGGCAAACAAGCATAACTTAATTTGCTTTCAAAGATGTGAATGCCTGTTGAACTGAAAAGACCCACTCTGTTGCAGATCTAAAATTAGATTACATATTTTATACTCAAAGCTGACAAAACAGAATTGCTCCATGAGAAGTGCCACTTTGTTGATACGAAAATTATTTTGAAATCTTTTTTTTATGTGGGGTTTTTGGTTAAGTTTAAGCTCAGATTAAATCCTTTAGACCTCATAGTCCTGTTTTGTGATGGATCTCTGTATTTTTTTATCTTGAAATAAAAATAAAGGGAAATGAAGAAGTTACTGGAAAACTTCATCCACATTCCAATTATGTGCAAATTGCTGGATTCTTGACATGGCTTCCCCAGCCTTAACCCATGGAGATTTTCAAGCCCTTCAATGAATGAAAGAAATTGTTGCGATCAGAGCTTTCTGCAAGAGTGTGCTCCTTGTCAAAACCCATGGAAAACTTTTAGCTATACTTTTATATAATTTTTATACTTACATTTATACTAGACATACTTGCATAACTTCCATACTTATATGTTTTATCTTTACCTTGCCTTTATTTCAGGTTGTCTCAGGTGACACTAGAGGCTCGGGAAGGCTCAGTCTGTTAGGACATGCCCGCTGTGAGTTGGGTGCTGAAGGAGCAAGGTCATACCAAGGCCAGGCCAAGGCAGGTGTAGTTACGGGATGCTGCTGCACTCCTTCACACATCTTCCTTCTGAGCCTTCTGGGAGTTTTCCGAAGAAGATGTAGCAGGTCTGTTGGGTGGGTCTCTTTGACCCTGCAGCTTTGAGCAAAATATTGCGTGTTGGGTACAAGATAACCATATCTTGCCTTCTCTGTACTGCCGCACAGCACAGTTTACTAGACTGAAGGCAGTCCTCCTTCTAATCTGGACAGGAGCTGAAAAAATGGTGCGTCAAATGGGTGTGCCCCCTAATTCAGGCAAGGCTGTTCAGGTATGATGCTTGGCCCAGGCGTGTTCTTTGTGGCAAAAAAAACCTAAATACAAACACGCCTTGTAGGCAATTCCGCAGCTACTTGTACTATCTTTCTAGATGTTTTCCTAGATAATTTTTTTCCTGTTGATTTATCTTCCTGAAAATTAGTTTGTTGTTTCATAACAATTTACATTTTGAACATTATTACACTTAGCAATGGTGGAAGGCAAAGAAATTAAAAATGTACAGGTATAATATTTGTCAGCTTTATTTCTGCTTGTCTTCACCAGGTGCTGGTTTTGCTAGTGACTTTCTGGTTTATAGTCTGTTTTCCTTTAACCCTTACATCACTTGTCAAACACAGATTTAAACTAAGACAGCTTTCTTTCCTCAAGATGATTCCCTTTATACCTTTTTTGATATGCTTAGGCAGATATCTGAATGGATTACCCATGCCACAGCTTGAGCATAAGATTGATTTCGGGATAGAAAGTGGGTCATGTCAGTCTTGCCTGAAAAATATAGTAAGGATTTATATGACCTGCTTTACCCAATGGTTCGATTGTGATTTACTAAAACAATTATTAAAATGGATACTATGTAATTTAAACTCTCCTCTAAATGATACCTTTTCCAAGGCAAGTACCAATTCAGGAAACAGTAATATATCTCCTCCCAGTTTATTGAATAGCAAATCAGGTATCACATCTTGGAGAGACTTTATGAATTTAATAGCTTCTATTATACATATATATATATATATATATATATATATATGTATATATATGTATAAAGAGGTGTTCTTGCAAATATGTGTGCATCTGGGACAGCTGTGGTGGCACAGTAGCACTGCAGTTGCAGTCTAGCATGGCAGATAGACTTAGAGCTGTAGATTGCAGAACAGGCATTCCTAATTTTCTCCAGTAGTGTGCAGTTCCTAAACACTGTAATTAATCACTTTTTCTCCAAATACAGCAAAGTGTGGATTGAACTTACTGCTTAAAAATAATCATAAACCTGTGAAGAGTAATCATGAAGCCTCGGTGAACAGGCTATAATGTGTTATGGAATATATAGTTAGTGTAATTACTCCATATATGTAGACATGGTATTGACTTATAAATGAATTAGTACAGTTCTGCAAGACTTTGTCTCAGAAAAGCACCCCAGTTAGATAGATGCTTGGCTTGTGTTAATCATTTTAGGTTTGTATAAAATCATCTACATAATGTTTATTCTGGTCAAGTCACTATATAATATCACTTAATTATATGTGCACATGTATGTGTGAGGCACTAAGTCTTATCTGTTGTAGTTGTACTTCCATAGCTTGTTAGTTTTCTTGATTTGTGAGAAAGAAACTAATGTAAATAATATATTAGTATTTATAACAAGGTATAAAACTAAGTGCACTAAAGCCCACTGGGAAGAGGAGACTCCGTTTATGCACCTTGTGTGTTGGATACCAGAATGTGAGGTTCAAAATACTTACACAAATAAATTAAAATCGAAAAAAAGGTACTAATTCTTACTGGTGTTAGAACTCATTGCATGACTCTAAACTTTCAAGAGTTGAACTAGTCATGGAATTTCTGTCATACAAGTTCATTCAAACATCTCAGAAGTGAGGATGAAGTACTTGCTGTGTCACTTGCTTTGTTCTTCTTTAAACAAACAAACAAACAAAACCAACCATCCAGCCAAGCAAACAGTTAGCAGCAAGGACAGAATTTTCAAAATACTTGTTCTAGTTTAAGTGAAAGAGACTGTCAGCTTGTCTGAGCTTTACCTGAATACAAAAAAATATGTATTTGAAACTCAAATATTTTGAGAATTAAGTGTACACCTGTGCTAAATCCCTCACTTTTTCAGCTACTCAAACTGTAATATAAACTCTATTTATATTTGAAAGCAGAGCATTTTGACCTTTAGAAAAACCTGAATTCAAAAAGTACAAAAAATTATATTAAAAGTGGATGGTTTGCTGCAAATGCAGAAAGAAAGGCATCCACTTTGGAAGCTGATGTTTGCATAAAACCCCAAAATGTTACACTGGTATTTCTATGATAATAATTAACATCATGCCGGGGTAATCATAATTCAAATGACTTGTATATTTCCTTTCTAACTGCTGTATTTTGTTCTTTTTAATATTTGATGACTTTCATCTAGCCAACAGCCCTTCTGAAGATATTTTTGGTGCAGTACTTGATGAAAATAGATCAGACTTTTTTGTAGAATCTCCTTTAGATTTGTATGAGTTGTTTTCCTTTTCCACACCTCTACAAAGGCTTTTCTATAAATTGTCTCAAGAGCAAGTCACAATAGCATTATATATATATTTTTTTTAAAGCGTATTGTGACATACTAGAAGTGATCTCAAGTGCTTGTAAGTAAAGCTGATTTGAGTAGACCAATAGCATAGAGTCAGGTCTTTCTTGACATTAGCACAATGTTATATTGCAAAATGGAGTGCTGTACACAGATTTCTGAGGCAGAGGAAACTCTAAGTAATTATAAACCTAACTTGAGTACTCTCGAAAAAACCTTCAATCTAGACAAACTCTTCATGTAATCATAAAAACCATCTGACATTTTCTTTTTCTATAATTTGAAACAATTGGATCATAATTTTAGAGGTGGCATGCTGTTTTTTAAATTGGAATGGTCCTTCGATGTCACAGTGATGTTTTTATTAAATAGATAAAGCCGAAAAGGTCTGGAGATTATGGTATCTGGGGGAAATGGATTGTCTGTAAGGGAAGTAAGTAATTGACATTGGTTGTTCCTCCTATTGCTCAAGGCATGAGAAGATTTAAGGGCAGCTTCTTCCTCTTGCCATCACTGGAGTAGGAATCACAAACACAGGACTGCTTCACTGGGGAAGGAGGTTGGGTGGTTGGGAGGTCGGGGGTGCCTGGTGAAAGGGGCTGCTCACAGCAGAGTCAGCCACAGGGCTAGACCAGACTGCCTGAGGCTTCATCCTCAGGATGCACAGTCTCTGGCACAGTCCCCAAGTGTGCCAACACTTCCATGTCCTCCTGGAGAAGGGTTTTCTTTCAGTCCTAGCTTGTCGTGTCACAATTTTTGGAGTTGTGTTATTTGGCCTATACTGTTAATGGAAAATATAGTCTGGCAACAATAATGAAAATCCAGTATTTATATCACCAGACCCCAACCTATTATTAAATGGACCTAATAAATTTAAGATACTCAGCAGGAGTGTTTTTTTCTGCCTTGACATCCACTTGCATGCGTGCATCATCCTCTGATACTCATTAAATAATTGCAGTACTTAGAGGGTTACTGTTTCTTTCAATGAAAACGTCACAGCTTGATCTAAGCATTAACTACATCTAGCAACAGGAGTTGACAGTGCAAGTAGGATTCTTAAAAATGTTAAGAGGAGGTTTGAAACTCTAAAATGTGAAAGTGGTATGTTAGAAATTACTCATTTGGAACATAGTGTCCAATTTTAGGTAGCTTTTCAAAGTGGAAAAGATCAAGCGACTAAGAGGATCATCTAAGATAGAGAATTCTTAAAATGTCTAGTATGTGGTGAAATTTGCTACATATGAAAGTGGAGATTACACATAAACAAAATACTGATCAGGATTTGGTGAAACATGCAAATTGTGAATGCTTGTGAAAATGAATGGTTCTATTTCTTCTGTTATACAGAGAAGTGAAATTATTGTGGAATAGAATTACTTAACTGTTTTTCTGGTCTGCCTCAGTGGGTCACTGAGAAGTAGTTACTAGACAGATATTTTATTTTCATTTATTAATGTAATTGATTTATTTATTTGGTCTTCCATTATATGACTAGTTGCTGAATCCAAAAACAACTTCGTGTATCAGTTTCTATGATCCATGTTGTAAATGGAGGACTGTGTGGTACTGTGAAAAGTGGAGGTGCTCTGAAGGCAGGGTTTTTCTCTTCTGTTCAACATTCTTACAGACCTGTATCTGAGAGCAGAGTATCAGGTAAAATATGATCAAGCTTGGCATGTGCAATGCACTGCGGAATGGTACTGTTACAAATGTTAAATCTTTTTTGTACATTTTAACAGCGCTGTAAGCGCAACTACAGTTTTCCAGTTTTCTACATTATGCCAGCGTTGGTCTACACACTGCACATTAGCCACTTGCTAGACTTGTCACGAAATCCACGTCTGGGCTCTTGTGTGCTTTTAAAACCCGTGAAGTCTTTGAAGACTCCCTGAGTGCTGCCTGTCCTTGCTGCATCCTCTGGCTGTGCCCAAGGATGTCTGCCTCCGGCTGCAGTGGGATAACCTGAGGGCAGGGAGCTCAGAGGGTGTCCTTGCAGCAAGGAGCGGGGCTCAGGGAGGGAGGGAGCCTGCACAGCACCAGGCAGCCTGAGCCGCCGCTCTTTGTCCGCCAGGGAGAATGTTTCCTGCACGCTGGTCCCGGTGGCACTTGCCCCTCACCCTCCTGCCACGCCCTGCTGAGAAGAGTTGGGCTCCGTGGCAATCCCTCACTGGCCCTAAAGTAGCTCTTTGGTGCCCCTGAAGCTGAGCCCTCTCCAGGATGATCCAGCCCTGCTCCTCCAGCCTCTCCTGGCAGGGAAATGCTCCAGCTACAGCCCTGTTGGTGTGCCTTCCCTGCGCTGCTTACTGTGCTTTGTCAGTGTTCCCTGCTGGTAACAGGCCCCAGACCGGACTCAGTGGTCTCATGGGTGCTGAGTAGAGGCAAGGAAATCTTATTCCTTTTATACAAGATGTGGTTGCTTTTGCTGCTCGCTATTTCAAGCTGCATATCCGAGCCATTGATTAAAAAAAGAATAATGGTCTTTCCTGGAAGTGCACTGAAGATACGTGGTTCAAATGCTCAAAGCACTGGATTAAAACAGTTAATGCTGTACATCGTTTACCACCACAGCATTATCTGTACCTTCTAAGAAAAAATATTACAGTGAAAATCACATATCCTAAGCACAACACCTTTATTCAAGATTGTTGTGTCCTTAAGAGTCTCTTAAGACTATTGGAGTTTAGTAAGGATGTTGCTAGAAAGCTTTCCCACAGCTTGAGTTACTGAAAGTATCAACAGAAAATTAAGAACTCAGGTTTGGTAGTCTTGCAACTTTTTTGTTGATTATCTGGGTACAGAAGCTGCAGCACCTGAGGCAAACCTGTGTAAGTGTTCTGAGTCCTGACAAACCAGTCTTCTCTGCCAGGAGCTAAATTCTCACCTAGAGCAAACTGATTTAATGTTAGTGTAAAGACAGTAATTGTTCTGTAGTACAAAAAGGATACCTTTTCCTGAGATCCTGGATGTTAAGAACTATATGTTACCTTTTTTATCATGACAGTACTTATAGTTTATATTCCTTTCTATAAAAAGAAAATATTTTTTCACTGATGCTATGAAAATGTGATTGGAGTTGTTGTTCAGTTTTCCTTCTTACAGAAGTTGTGCTAGACTTAGACAAGCAAACAAACAAATAACCAAAAAACCCTCTCCAAACCTGAGAAATCTGTGGTTGTTACGGATTGGGGGCATACTTTGGGCTAAAGTAAAAAAAAATCTACATTTTAGTTTTCCCATTCTAGAAAATGTCAGATAAATAGTGTAGAAATCAGTAATTTCCACAACTTCTGTTCCAGTTTTCCCTTTTGTGAATACTCAGACTCTGCTTTCTGTAGCTGGGGGTTTTGTTTGTTTTCAGTGCAGAAACCTGTGATTTCTGCATTGTGTGCTGTGCTTTGCATTTGGTTATTCAGAAAGGTGTGCAATACTAGTGTGACAGAGCTTACTGATAAAAAAGACTAGGAGAAGCACATGGAGCTGCTCTGGTACAGATCTGATACAGAGCCAGTCCTGGCAATGGGCCAAACCCACTTTTTAAAAATTCTGCCTCGTGCCAAGAATGGGTGAATAAAATATTTTGGTCAACTATAAGATCCATAAGAGCAAGTTAAAAAGTTGATATTTCATAGAGTCATTAAGGTTCAGAAAGACTTCCAAGGTCATTGAGCCCAGCCTTTGACAGAAAACCACCATGTCAACTAAGCCACGTCCTCTAATTTCTTGAACACTCCCAGGGATATTGTCTGCACCACCTCCCTGGGCAGCCTGTTCCCGTGCTTGAAATGTCATTTCTCGACTTCAAAAGCTGTCAGTAAAAATACTAAGATAGCCTTTGATGTCTTTGTTGTTAATTTTACACTTTCTTGCTTGTTGTGGTATTTCTTCTGAATATTAAGATCTCCTGTGAATATCAAATACTAATATATTCAAATTGTTGGGATGTTTGTTCTGATGGAAGCTGACTATGTTTTCTCTCTTTTTAGGGGGATAATAATAGTCACTACTCACATGAGATTTTCAATGTTGACAGTTCTATGAAGTCATTCATTAAGCAGCTAAGAGAACCTTGGTGAAACTGGATTCATCTTAAGTGCAAGACTTGAAAGATTGGAATGCAGTGTTGTCAAATTCTAATGTTTTCGTTTTACTTCTCTTGAGAGACTTAAGAGTCATGACTGGATCACTAGTTTTGATTAGTTTCCAGAGGTAAAATTAAATATTTGAATAAGTTAGCATGTATAGGATCTTTCTGAATTTGGCTACCATAACCTCCCTCTCAGATGACTTTTTGTTACTTCTTTTATTGAGATCACAATTGGAGCATTTTTTAGAATCTTACTGTAGTTTACTTTAAAGTCCCACGAATATGTACTTTAATATAATTTTGTATGCAACATGTGTCTCATCTTATGTTAGCATAGCCAGATATTGTAGAAAATGCAGTATTTAAATGTGGAGTGATATGACTGGTATGCTTTGATTTGTTCAGAGTTAATGCACAACTGAGTAAGATGTTAATAAACTAGTTACAGTATTTCCGTCTTCTATTGTCATACTCAGTTCTATTTCAATAAGTCCATATTTTTAAACTTAATTATGAAATTTAAACCAGGAAATTAAGTACTTTTAATGTAGACAAAGATACCTAAATTCTTTTCTGTAAGATGAAGAAGGCTGCTCTTGAGTAATTTTCAGGTAGCTCTCATATTTGCGACTGCAGTAAGTAAAAACAAAACACCATATTGTATGCTTAAATTATTTAGTGTGCATATTTATGACAGTAGTGTTCTCGTGGATCATTTATAATCAGTTTGGAGGGAGGCAGTAATGCATAAAATGTAATGCTAATACACAGTACAGTATTAGCATTTATGAAAATGTTTCATTTACAGAATACAGCATAATAGGCATTTTGAAGGTCTGATGCTTTTCCTGTGCCAGTAATCCTGATTAAAATAACATAAGTAGGAATTGACACAAGCTGGTGTAGTCCATTATGCCAGTAATCCGTGGTTTAAGGGTTCCTAAGATCTTGTGCATATTGGTATGAAGGCACTTAGTTTAAACAGAAAGATTTAATTTTGTCATTTTCTATTAAGTATAGCTTTTGTGTCCTTAGGAGAAAAAGTTCTACAGGGTGACTGAAAAAATATTGTCAATAAGCAAAGGCTCTGTAAGTAACTGGAAAAACCCCACAGATAAATAATCTCTGGTGTACTTTGCAACCATTAAATAGATATATGTGGTCTATTAAGGCATGGATTTTATTTTTCAAGAAATAAAGCTTTTGTATTGAATAATAGTCTAAAAGCAGTAACTGCCAAACACCTATTAAGATTATCTCAAACTGTTGCCATACCTAATCACAATGAAATGGAGGACTGAGTGTAAGTGAACTGAACTTATGTTAGTATTTGTAACCCCTGTAGCTTTAGGGGTTGAAACTATAGATGTTGAATTTCTTGGGCAGTTTTAAAGGGAAAAAAAAACACTCAAAAATAAAATCAGGTGGATTGATTAAAATTCAATTTATGGGCTTATCATCATATACTTCAAGCAAAGTTTTGTCATCCTCATAAAACAAGAAACTTCTTGACTGAAATTCGAAAAACATTCGTCACAGATGATAGAGCCTGAGAATTATTTTGTTATAGCAGACACAGAAAGAAGGTCTAGTAGGAGGTGTTGACTAAAGTTCTGTGATATATATTCACTAGTTATGGGAAAGTAGGAAGCTGTTTGATATAAATGATGAGTTGGAGGTAAGATTTTGCTCTGCAAACTTGCTGATAATGACAGCCATTTCAGCTGCTCTTGCACATGTGGACAGAGGGTGGACAGATCTTCCCAGATTGGGGAGAGATGACTAACAGTCAGTATAAATTATATACAAGACCAAAATGCTTAAGGAAGCAATTCCTCTTGAGAACCACCTAAAGGGAAGAGAGGTGGTGAATGTTATCTTGGATTTATTGAGGACAAATATACCAATGGAGTGAACTCTGATTTGCTGAAAAAAGAGCAATTTTCTTTTGAGAGATGACTAACTGTTGATAGAATTTAGGAGTAATGATGTAGGTGTTCGTAAAAAACCAGCCAAACAGAACTCCTGCATTTGTTTTTGCAAACTTGAATTCCTCATAAAATATGCAAACTCGTTGTTTGAGAGTGGCTAAAGCATGAACTACTCATTAAAGAAAATATCAAAGTGAGAATGAGAATGAGGAGTTTGGACTTGTCAGTAAATAAATGCAATGAACATTTAAAGAAATGTCACCATCTGATTTCTGTGAGTTTCATATGGATTTTTTAAAATTGCTGCTTTCTCAAGGCAATTCTGGCTTTTAGTAAAAGTACAGAAGGCATTACAGTGAAACCAATCATGCATTTAGTTCTACCAATCTATTATTTCTGTTCCTAAGAGCCTGCAAATCAAAGGATAGGGTTTTTTTAAAAAGAAATATTGTGGAAATAATGAGCAACTTTATGCATTTTTCTGGCTGAAAGTAATTTGGAATTTTAAAAATTATACACTGATATCACAACCAGGCCATGTGCTTGCTATATTTTAGGAACTGTATTTCATTTGGGAGACAACTTACAGGAATTCAGCTGCTGGAACAAAGCGTTCATTGCAAAAAACTGGGATAATTTCTTCTCAGCTATCGAAATACCTATGTGGAAGTGTCAGTGTTTTTCAAAAAGAAATTTGTGCGTTATATTTTACTAATAAACTATAAGTGTTGATTTGTGGTTAGCAGTCAAAATGTCTTGTTTGATTCTTTTCCTGGTTGGCAACTTAAAGATAGATAGATCTTCTAATCTTTACTGATATATGTGATGATTTGATCTGTTTCATACCTTTTCAGAGCTGTTTCAGATCACTCCTGTGAAAAATTAATGTTGAAATTATAATAGTTTACCAGATCTTGTAGAACAATGATCGGATTTTCTAGGCAACCTAACTAGAAATTGAGAAAGGATTTTATATCATGTGAAAATCTTAATATGAAACTAGAAAAGATGATGTGGGAGAAATATGACAATGTGTGTAAGTTTTTGTGTTTTTTTCTACAGGTAATGCTGCAGTTTTCTGTTAAATTTGAGACCTGCCCTTTCTATTTAGCATAACAAGATGTTATATGGGTAAATCCAATATGTGAGTTGCTGGCCAAATCCAGGCCAATGCTGCATCCTCAGCAGAGAATCAGCTAAACTGCAGCTCCATCAGGTGGTCACAGGCAGCTGGCATGGGCTTGAGAACTGGGGCAAACACAGTTCTGTGAACAGATGCTAAAACAGGACACCAACAAAGGGCAGTCCGAAATAGTCACTACATGGAGGAGGTGATACTAGTGTAAATCATGAATTGGCTTAGCAAGCTAGGAATACATTTTGTTGTTTTCCATGGCGTTTTTTATTTAGTTTGGGTTGGTTGGTTTGGTATGTTTCTTTCTTGTTTTGTTTTTGATTTTTTTTTAATTTGTTTTTTTTGTATTATTTCTAGTATTGTGTTTAGTTTTGATTTTGTAAAGAGATGTCACTTGCATCCAAAGCACTGTGGCCAGGAGGTCAGGGGAGGTGGTGCTGTCCAGCTCTGGGGTCTTCAGCACAAGAAGGACATGGATCTGTTGGTGCAAGTCCCCAGGAGGCTACCAAGATGATCAGAGAGATGGAACACCTCTTCCATGATAAAAGGCTGAAAGAATTGGGGTTGTTCTACTTGGAGGAGAGAAGGCTTTAGGGTGACTTAATTGAGACCTTGCCTTTCCTGAAGGAGCTGCAAGAAAGACAGAGAGGAGCTTCTTACAAGAGCATGTATTCACAGGACAAGGGGAAGTTTTACAATAAAAGAGAGTAGGTTTAGATTAGAACTTAGGAATAAATTCTTTACTGTGAGGATGGTGAGGCACTGGAACAGGCTGCCCAGAGAAATTGTGGATGCCCCATTCCTGGAGGTGTTCAGGGCCATTTTGGATGGGACTCGGAGCAGCCTTGTCTCAAGAAAGGTGTCCCTGTCCATGGCAGGTGGATTGAAACTAGGAGATCTTTGAGATCCTTTTCACACTTAACTATTCTGTGACCAATATATCTTGGTAAATCAAACCTGTGCTGGAAGTTCAGGTTGTCTCCTTCATATTGGAAATTTTAACTTTGCAACAGGTGAAACAGAAGTATTTCCGTCATGTGATTAACACTGTTTCCCAGGTATCTCATGCTTTCCTACCTGTTTTTTCTAAGATTTAATTTCACGGGAAAACCTTAATTTTCCTTAAAATGCCTGGTCATTGAAATGGATACAGAATACTGAAGGATATAAAATGTGAAGAATAAATACTAAAGGAAAAGGAGAATGTCAGTGTGATTGTATTTACTGACTCTTCCTAGTTCTAAAAGTAAAACAACTATAGGAAGAAAAATGCAGATATTGCTTGCATGCATCTAGCGATGCCCAGGTTAGTTATCTATACAAGGGACATACTTATTTTTCCTGCTACACTGGTAACAGATATTGAAAGAGTTGAAGGAAGCTTGGCTAGAAAGGGGAGTAAGCTGAAGAGAAAAGCTTCTTGCTTGAATTGGAAGGAGTTTGTCTCTATTTTTAGCACAGGAGTGAAAAATGCTTCCTGTCATTGTCTCACTTCAACCTGATGGAACAAATTGTCCCTGATCAGTAACTCCCTAAACAGCTATGAGTACCCTAGTGGTTTGCATTGAGTAAAGTTTAAAGATGATAAATTAAAAATGTTCCATGTTTTGATCAAATTAACAATTATCAGGAAGAGTCAAAATTCTATTGCACTAAAAGCTTGCAGGAAAAACATACCTAATTTAGGCTTCTGGTTCTTGCAGATAAAAAAAGCTTAGTATTTGTAAGAAAAAAGATGTTTAATGTTTGATTTCTTACCTTTAGAAAGAAATGATTTGAGTATGTCAATTTCATGTAAAAGAAGGAGGAGAGATATTTTTGTGCACTAATTTGTATTTCTCTATGCATGATACCATGATTTGCCTTTCTTGTTCTTTGGTGGTTTTGATTAATGTTTTGATTAACCTGATTCTGCTTAAGGACCACTTGTAGAAAGTAATTTGAACAAGGATGGAAAGGGAAAAATGGCCTCACAAGCTATGGTTTGAAAAGGCAGCTCATTTAATTTTTGCTATTTATTTGATCCTAGCCATAAACTTCTCAATTTTTCTTAAGAAAATTGACTGATGTATTTTGTATTTGGTGGTATGTTTGTCTAAACACATTTCAGTGTTTGTGACTTGTTAAAGTGAAAATTTGTTTTTTCACATTCCATTGCTCCTCAAAGTGTTCTGCCTCTGTGTCTAAGTGTTGTGAGCACGTCTTTGTAGATGTGCTACGGATACAAAGTCACTGACTAAAGAAATGGCCACTAAAGATAATACAGATGTAAAGACAGTCATGTATCATGGATGCTCTTTCAAACTATTTATTTGTGTTCCTCTGGCAGCTCCTGAAGTGTAAGCCTTGATCTCACCTTTTTTATGTTCTGTGAAGAAGTAGCATTTGTATGTGTGGAGGGAGCCTTGGGACCTCTGTGCTCTGCATGGCTGCACGGAGTAGATAGGAAGCTGCTACAAGCAAGAAACCACAGACCTGAGTACCTAAGCTCCTTGTGTAACAATTCAGGAGATGCAGGTACATTTAACTAGAGATTGCAACAGTCAGCAGATGGGTCAGGGCTGAACTCATCAGGGGAAAATGCTTTTGGTGCTTTGTGGGTTTTAGTCTTGCCTTCTGGCTGCAGGTAGGATGTCCAGCTCCTTCCTAGTGTGAGTTCTTTCTTTCACAAACAGCAGAGGCATCACTTTGTTATAGAAAATGTCAGGAAGTGTATGGGAGGTGGTGTCTAAAAATAACAGTGATAATTGCTTTCTGCTGGTGGGAGGATTTATTTTGGAACACAGTGAAAAGAGGAAAGAGTGGAAAGGCTGCAGCCAAGGGAAACCACAGCAGGCTTTAGCCTCCATTTCGGTGTAGTCTCTCAGTTATTGCAGAAATTTTCAATGTTAATTGCTTATGTTCGTACTTGGTGTAAAAATTCTTAGCACAGGTACCTGATTAGCCTCTGATGAGATGTTTCTGCCATTGTTTGATTAAATGAGCACTTTCCCTCAGCCATGGATCTAGAAGCCATGTACTACGGGTGAATGGGGAAGTAGGAGGCTGCTGATCAACCTTAAGTGCAAAAACCCCAGAGGGGGTAGATTCATCAGAAATATTGTGAGGAATGAAAGTTGGTGGAAAATTGGTAGATTGGGAGATATGTGTCCTTTTTTAGTCTGCAGAATTACAGAGACTAATCTGCGCTAGTCCAGTGCTACAAATGGAAGATTGCAACTATTTACCCATTCTACCGTATGTATCTTTTATACTTTAACACCTGAAAGAGTAAAACTGAAGAAAGCTTGAGAAGTTTGGCTCAAGTGGACATATGTGATAGTGAAATATATTTATATATTGAATGCATGTCTGTTGATGTGTAAGGATCACTGAAATGGCAAGGCATTTATTTTTGTATTGTTAGAGACAAAGTATCTCTTAGTTCTTTCTTTTTCTTAGTCCTTAGTCATGGTGCCTTTAAGATGATGCATGTCTGCGTATTTATCAATATCAGGCTGTGTTTACCAAAACTGTGTTAAAGTTTGAGATATACTTGTTGCAGCATTTACAGTACATACACATGCAGAAAATCTTAGAAGGCATAGTTCAAGTAGTAATCAAAATTGTTGACTTTCTCATTTAAAAGAATTTTTTTTGCTATACTAAACAGATTGTCTCAGATACATTTTCCTGAAGAAATTAAATAATTTAGTTTTCCAGTTCTGAAATTGAAAGGGAAGGTAAGAGATGATCCCGTTCCCCTTTCTGTGCTCTAAGACTGGATCAAAATTATGTCTTCTACGAATTTCTGAAATTATATAGACTAAACTAAATTCTCAGTTGATCTGGTTCAGTGTTCCATTACCCTTACTGTTACAAAGGTTTCTTAATGGAGTCCTCTTAGCTGCGCTTTAAGCAGATTACTTTTTCTCCACTTCTTAGGTGTTCAGTGGCTTTATTCACTCCAGTTTTCTTTACAGGGACATCTGTCAGCAGCTTTGGAAAACTGTTCTCAAATGTTCTGATCCTTTTTTCTATTTTTCAATGTACTATGATACAGTATACTGTGCTGTATGCAAGACTGGTAGGAAAGAGAGCTATAGAAAAGAAAAAAAGTAAGCATCAGAAAAGCATAAAGAAGATAGTGAGGTAGAGTTTCTAGTTTTACTGGGCTTAGTGGCTGATCATTCAACATAACGAATGGGTAGTTTGGATGATACCTAGATATATACTGATTGGGAATTGTTATATGGTGGTTTGGTAAAACAGATTTTTGTTTGATTTATTGTGGTCAGGTGGCTGTATCTGAGAATTTCCTCCTTTTTGGAGCAGATTTGTTCCCATCTTGACAGTTTTAATAAAGATAACAAGGAATTTAAGATTAAAGTGTGACTTGGCCTCTCTGTAAGTCAGAAGTAAAGTGCACAGACAGTGAAATTTATGGGGCATATCTTCTGTCTGTATCAAACAAGCATTGGGTAGAAATACAATATTGTTTGTCGATCTGTCAGTCACGCATCTTTCGGAGCTAATGAAATGAAGAGGCTTTCTGAATGAGGTCCTATTCTGACACTCATTCCGCTTTTGAATCTTTTCTTGCTGCAGAAGCACCATATTTCTTTCCTAAGACAGAATACAAAATTTTCCTTCTTTGTTGCCATGTGAGACTACTGTTAGCTGTGGCTGTTCTTAAGTCTTTAACATATCGTGTAGTATGCAGACAGCCACACCAGAAAGATATATCTCCAAGAGATTCTTCATTTTGACCCCTCTCAACCTGTAGTTGTTTTATTTTTAACTGATGTTTGAAAAAAATTTCTTAGCAGATTTATGTGGCAGAATGGTGGGAGCTGATGGCAGTCTATGAGAAGTTCAAGTCACTTTTTATCGTTAAGTTTCCGTATGTTTTACTCAATTTGTTAATTAAGAAAGGTCACAAATCAAGAAGATACGTAAGTGAAGAATAGTACACTACTTTAAACACGGTTATTGAGACAGCATGTACTTACTCACTGTATTGCAGTTTAAAAAATCATCTAGAAATTCGAAGTTATTATTTAAACATTATTTTATTTTTTAAGTTTGATAGCTGTACATCTGTTTTGGGAATAATTATTGTTCCCTCTAACTCTTTCAGAAGTTGTATGGATTTATTTTTTTAGGGTATCAGTGTTACCTGGCTTTGAAATGCAGAATTCTGATAGTGTAATGGTGAAGGCTATGTAGAGAGACTTGCCAGGAAAGTGTTCTATTTGTGACATGCTGACATGATGATATACTTTTCCATCCATCCACTTCTTTTACTAATACAAAACTATGGTTGATGCAAATGGCAAAGTAAAATTGGTGGCTGATCCACAAAAGCTCAGATTCTCTCTTTTCTGTTTTTGGGACAGGCATGGAGAGAAGGTCTGCTCTGCTTCCTCCAAAATCAGTAAGCACTACACCAGCATCAAGAACAGAAAGTTAAGTTTCAGATGTCACTTGGATTTCTCAGTGCAGAACCCATGACACAGACCTGTTGTTGGTATATGTTAATTCTGGTCTCAGAGTCCTTGTCTGTGTGCACAGGAGATTGGGCAGAGCAGAGTCATTGTTCTGTGTGTGAGGCTACCTGGTGACAGAAATTCTTTGCCATGTCTGCTAAACTGCTGTCTCAGCACAGCAGGGGGCAGGAAGTGTTTTTTAACACTGTGGGGCTACACCAGCTATGCAGTGGCTCATGGCACTCCCATGCTCAAAGGAAGCCTCCTGTCCCCTTCTCTTTCAACTTAAAGTCAGGCAAATCAATGGGTTTTATTTTAGTGTTTCAGTCATTGTATCACATACATGTCTTTTATTGTGAACTTCTTAGCTGTCCTGTTGTGATCCTGTACATCCTGTGACTCTCTGAGTAAGCTCTTCTGCTCATCTACCCTGTTTCACATCTGGTGCTCCATCTCTTAGTCTCTGAATTTAGCCAAGAGTCTTATGAACAGTTTTTAATTTTATTTTTTTTCAGTGAATCTTTTAAAACCCTCTGCATATAGGCAGTTTAAATCTGCACTTAACGAAGTCAGATAAGAGAAATGTTAATATTTCTCTTGGCTTGAAGTTTGCCACAGGATTCAACTGCATGTTAGGTATTTTTCAGGAAACAAGAATTTCCAAGGATTAGTACAGAAATTGTCTTAGCACTTTAATCTGCCTGCCAGGGGAGGGTAATTGTAGCAAAAGACAGAATATCACAGTATCCTCGGGAACTATTTTACTTAGTATGACTTGTTGTGTACCAGAAATTCTGAATATAAGGCAGAGAAAAATCTTTCATATAGCATATGAGATGCCTATACATGCAAAAATGTTTTCTTATTATTTAATGCTGTAGTATCTTTAAGCATTCATGGAAGTTTGTTGCACCTAAAAGTTGATTAAGCTAGCTGAGGTTACTGTTCTTGTAAATATCTGCAGATTTCCAGATGCATCTTTTCTATCATACTGTGGAAAGAGAAATTAAAAAAAAAACATTATACATACTTTTTATAGATAAGGACAACCCATATTCCTGCATAGTTTTTCTAGTAGCTCTTGCACTGCTGCATTTAGTCCTTTTTTTTTTCTGTGTCAGATGTTTTTTTATCCTTTTGCCAAATATGCTGTCCATTTCAATGTATTATAATTTCTGAGGTAACTAATTTTTAAAGAGAAGAGTGCTTCTGAAGGTGGAGCTTCATTTGTTCAGGAATAGGTGACAAGCAGTTTATAGGCGTTGTTGAATCCATTAAGTTGCTGGAGCTTTGAATTCTTTGGCATTGTTAGAGACACCTGGACAGCTAGAGATAACGTGGAGACACTTTCTTTCTTGTAGCCTCTTCCTGGTATATTGGGGATTGGGAGAGTTTGGGGTGTTCTTGGTTTATTTTTTATGTAGAAGCGGCACAGTGTTGGCTTGCATCTTAATTATTTCAGATCACATCCCAGGCTTGTGATTTAAATTCTAATTCTCTTCTAGAAAGCAACTAAATTGTGAGTGCCTGTGGATCTAAAAAAGGATAGTCTCCCTTCCTCTACCTTGTTACTTAAAATGCAAGATGGCAGCACACCTAAGCCACATACCTGAACTGTCGGATTTGGTCAGTTTTTCTGGTGTGGTAGTGACCCTTTTGCAGGTGGTGTTCTGACACTGTGTTCCAGTAAGTTTTGCTGGTGGTGCAGTGAGATGCCTGTACAAGGTAGTTTGTAGTCTGCTAATACCTGCAGCAAGTTTTCCTTTGTCAGGAAAGCAGGCTGTGGGAGTGATGGCAGGGTGCCAGGATCTTTGTCTCAGGTTTCTCTGCTATGCAGGGTTATCCCCCACTTCAGCTTGTGGGGTGACAGAGGTGACTGAGAAGGATTTTGTAAGACACTAAATGTGGCATTATTTCTGACATGGAGAAGCCTTCACATTTTATGCATCTTACTTTGGACTCCAGTACCTGAAATCGGAGGCCTACTTAGAAAAATGGGGAGAAGTGCATTTGAATAACTCAGGTACTTACAGCTCAATATCGTGTGGATATTTTTAGCCTTGATGCGTTGTGCAGGAAAACGTCATGCCTAAATTCTGTAACAATCTATTTGCAAGACATGTGACAGTGTCATGCATTAGATGTTATCTAGATTTTTCCTTTTTTTTTCTGAGACATCCTATTCTCCCTTTTCCTTGGTTTATGAAAAGTTTATTGTTTTGTTCCTTAATTGCTCTAGTCTCAAGTAGACACACAGGAGTGGGAGTAGGGTACTAATAAAACTTACCTGTACCTGTTGCAGACTGTTTTCGTAACAAACATAGAGGATGATACATGAGGAAAAGACCACAAGTTATTGCATCTTAATGTCTTTCCTATCCATTATACTTCTACCTTGTAACAGAAGCAAATTAGATTTGTTTTGACATGATTTGGTCCTGACTGGAATAGCCAGTGTTGGCTATTACTCATCAGCCTCTTGCTTTGTCTGTGTTTACAGGTAGTCAGTTCAACTGTTTCTTCCAGCGGTTTTTTTTTAGGAATTTAGGGGTTTCTAGTACTTCCTTGGATTTTCAGGGAATTTACAGGGAGTAGTAGTGTAAGCTTTAAAAGTTAGGTATTCTTTTCATCCTTTTCCAGTTATCTCATATCACAAGTTTTCCAAATGGTTATTAAAAGGTTATGCCATAATCATACCTACCTCTTTCAGTGGTCTGTGATTCGCTTCTGCTAGGAAGAATATTTCTCCATTCTTTCATGTTACTTGGATTCCTATTTATTCGCAATTCTTTGCTTCTACCAGCATGTCTGCAGTTGCAGCTTTACAGAAGGGTAACAAAAGAAAATACAACAAAGTGCAGCAGACAACTGTAGGTTGCTGTATTATTTATTTCTAGTTAAGAAAGAACAAGATTCATGAGAGGCAGGACATTGGGGTCAGACTTTTCTCTGCAGAAATAAATATTGCATTATATAGTTGTCCACCATTTTTGGCAGCAGCTGCTGCTTAACAAACCAGCCATTATGTTCTGTATTTTGTCACTTCAGTTCACAATGAGAATTTTTTTGAAGGTGAAATTCCTACTGTTTTGTATCAAGAATGTAAAAAAACCCAAACCACCAAAACCTAAACCAGAGTAACAAATTACAGCCCAGGCATCAAACACCTCAGAGTCCTTACAGCTTAGAGAAGTCATGGGTGCAACTGCCTGATTAGGTTTATATTCTGCTGTACAAGTCTGATGTTTTATGGCTAATCAATATTCTTAATAAGATCCAGCTGGCTGTTAAAATACTTCACATGCAACTGTTTCTCCCACAAGATGAGAACATGACTGTAGAGTTATACCTTAGGCCCTCCAGATGGAAAATATTCTTCTGTACAGCTAGTGCCCTTGTGTCCATATTGATACATAATGGTTCCTAAGTTATTTTAACACAGAATGCAAACTGGCACCAGCACATTCAGCAACTTGGTATCAGGAGTAAAAGCTGTCTGATAACTTCTGCTGTAGTGGTTTGCGCTGGTAACCTGTGGACTGTTAGGATCAGACTGCAATACCTAGAATTAAACATAAAATTCCTAAACTCTCAGCCAGGTAGTTAAGAAGTCTGGCTCGGATTTTTCAGTTTTATGCCTTTGCTCGGTCTCACGTTTGAACTGTTGAAATAAAAGGCTTGATAGTCTCACAAAAATGCATAAATTAGTTTACAAGAAACTAGAAGAGACTGCAGTTTTTCTGAGATGGACTTCAGAATTTTCACAATTTTAATTTCAGGAAAAGGTCAAATTACAAATTTCATTTGGCTCTGAAACCAAACATTATTATGCACAAAAAATCCTTGCAAGTTTATAATATAAAACAATAAGCAAGCCTGCCTGTTGGAAAAAAAAAAAAGAATACATGTCGCTAGGTAGACCATTCACTTTTGAACATTCATTTTATCCTTTAAAAATATTCTCTGATCTTCCATTAGAGAGATTCATTTAATACTTAATTTGTACTTATCTGCAGTGCAGTCAACTTGTCATGTTTTAAATAACTCATATTTGAGAGTGAGGGGGGGTTTCTCCCCAAAATCATAGTTGTCCATGTAAGTGTCAAAAGTGAGTGTTAAAATAATTTCAGATTAAAGGTTTTTTTAAATAGCAAGTAACTGACAAGTTGTGCATGTACTGATTGCTTTCAAATCTTAGTTCTTTTGCTATAGGCTTCCTCGTATTACCTTAGAAAAAAAAAATAGCCATAACTTTAAGAAGGCATGAGGGGTAATAATTCTTAATATAAGTTTCCTTAAAAAGTTATGTAAGTCTGAATTAATCTCATTGGTGTTTGAAGCAAATTGTACTGCTTTTGCTAGGCAAGAAATACTGGTCTTCTGTTAAAA
Organism: Sturnus vulgaris; assembly: GCF_052056855.1. NCBI lineage: Eukaryota > Metazoa > Chordata > Aves > Passeriformes > Sturnidae > Sturnus > Sturnus vulgaris. The sequence continues at coordinate 21,469,478 of NC_142283.1, forward strand.
AAAAAAAGGAAAATCTCACTAGTAAATTTTCCTTATGAAGTTATATATCTTCTCTGTGACCCTACAGTTACTCAGGTATGTGCTGTCTTTAAAGTGGTGCTGTTTCTGTGCATGTATGGCACACACACTATTCTGTAAGTAGCTAAAGCAGTCTTTTTCAACTAATATTTCTGTTATAATTGTTAAAATTCTTGTTTGTAGAATACTGTATCCTAGAGTGATTTTGGAATGATGATTAAGTTGCTTATTGCATACAAATTAAATAGTTGTTTCTGGGTTTTTTTTTACAAGAGGATCTGTCACTGTATAAAATATCATAAAATGTTGCTGTTTATTAATAATAGATTTAGATGGTTATCCAAGGTACGGTATTCCTCCTTTTTCCTGTTGATGTGCTGGCCCATGTGAGAAGCATGTGTGTTAAGCAAATGACACAGTGAGAGTGGAATCACAGCTAAAACATGTCTGGATTTGGAAAAGTGCATCTTTTGTCCTAAGTGCAGCAAAGCTTCCAGGGCAGTGAAGCATTACACTCCTGTGCTTTTTCTTATTCTTGACCTTATTCTCCGCATGGAGCTGAAGCTCCTGGCTGGGGCAATACAGAGTCTGGGGTCTCAGAGCATTAGAGGAAGATTAGGAGAGTTTTCAAATTCCCAAGATGTGGGAGGGGCAGCAGGATACTGGATGGTCTGGCAACGTGTGAGGCTGCTGTGTTGGCACCATCTGGTTACTGCTTTTATGATAGAGAGGAAAGAAGTTTTAGCTGGAAATGGCAGTTTGAATTACTTGGAGACACACCAATCTTGAATTGATGTGGGAAAACACAGTGGGGCAGGACTTCAATTGTCTCTCACAGCTCCTATCTGCAGCCTCACCAATTTCACAGGACAGAAAATCTGCATAGCATCACCACCCAAAAAAACCAAACCAAAACCAAAGTCACAAGAAAGTACATTGCCAAGTTGTTTCCTTATGGTTTTAAATGTGACCATCTTCTAAATTCTCCTGCTTTTATTCTATTAAGTGTCTAAAAAGCTCTGTGGCTTGCACTAGATTCTTCAAGAAGCATTGTCATACCAACACCGAGAGCATATCAGGTGCAAAACCCACCCAAGTTTTATGTAACCAATTTATTATCCATGGTGATGATTCGCAAAGGCTGAGCTGTGTGTTACTGTGGAGACCTTATTAGCAATTTTAAGCTGGATTTGGTAGATCCATGTGAGCTGCAGTTGCAGCAGTAACTGCAAGGAAGAATACCCTGAGGGAGAGATGATGGGATTTTTCATTTTCCTTAATCTTAAGTGCAGTTTTGTCAAGCTTCTTAATGAATGTTTAGCTTCAGTTCTCCCTGATGCTGAGGAGGAGTGTATTTTTAAACAGTGTTTATGTCCCCATGAATTCTGGAATTTCTCACGAACAGGTTGTTCTGCTTATAGTGACAAGCTGCTGCTCACCTCTGTCTTTCTCTGTTGTGGCATGTATCCCTGCACATTCCTGTGCTCCTGCAGCTGTGCTGATGAAGAATAATGCATATTGCACCATATTTTAGCCCCTACTTGGTTTCATATACCTTATTTTGAGACTGGCAGTGGTCATATTGCTTATCTTCACAGATACTATTTTTAGTTCCAGGAGCCTGCCCAAGTACCTCTCTGAAGGCTGCCTAAGGTGTACATAGGGAAGAAGGTGACCTATTTTGACTCTCCAGGGGATACTTGCTGCCTTTTCACTAGGACTATTCGTTGCTTCTTAAAGAGAAAGTTGCCTTAGGTCGCCTCTATACTATACTGTACTATACTGAAGGTAATTTACTTGCTTTGTACGTAGGCAGATAGTATCTGGAAATTCTTGACCACCTTTTAGAGACACGCACAGATAGAAATCAGTATTCAAAATGTGCAGTCCCTGCCAGATTTGCATAGGGAGGGAGATGGTCCCTGCTTCACCTCCTAATTTTCTGTGTTTCCAAACAGTTTTGGATTTGGCTTTGGTGGGATATGTGTCCTGAGATAGTCTTTCAGTATTACTGCTTCCTTAATCTGGTCTGTTGATGGGACTGAATTGTTGGTTGCTCATGGGAGTGCTCATTTTGTATGGTTGTGTAGGTTTGGGCTGGGTAGTAGCCATTCTGCATGAATCCCTCATTTACTAGTGATTATTATGTCTTGTAGAGTAATAAAAGGGTAAATCTTGCTGCCTTTTTTGGCAAGAGTTTGCTCTACCATCTTAAACATAGATGTATATTGAGTATGCCAGATCATGCTTTTTTTTTTGCATTATCTTTTCCTTTTCAAAGGATCACACTTAGTTTTAGATAGTAACTGCAGAGTAGTTCCTAGCTGGCAAAGGGCGTCTTCCTTAGCTGTGCAGCTGGCAGGTGATTAGTGAAAACCTTTTACAAAATATAGCCTTAAATTTGGCATTGACAAGCTAGTGTTTAGTTGTGTGACCAACAGCCTCAAACTTCATTTTCAACAAGGCTCTCTTCCCCACACAATACAACATCTTGGGGAGAGTTTTAGCAAGATTCTCTAAGAGCAGTAGCGTGTCTGCCTCAGCCCTTGCAATTTGGAACCTGGATTCTGGTTAAATCTTATGAGCTACCTTGCCAGTGCCAGTTTTATTTAAAGCCTGACAAATTTACATCTTTCAGAAACAGTTTTACTCCAGTTTAAAGATTTTGGAGCCAGATACCAAGAGACTGACTGCACACAAAATCTACATAAACAGTTGTTTAGCAGTTAGTCCATTCAAAATTGACAAAACTCAGTCTGCAGTGCAGAGGGAGAAATGAACTTGGAGGTCTGTAGCATGTCCGTACAATCGACATACATTCTTTTTAACAATATCGTTGCAATTCTTAGACATCCTTCCTCCTGTCTGCCCTTTTCTTGGTGTAACGATCACCTTCTGTCACCACGGGGTGAGTGGTCCCCTAAGGTGGTCAGCTGTAGTTTTGGGTGGGTGGTGTGGGTATGAGCAAGCTGTCAGCGTGCACATACCATGTGCCAGGACAGTCATAGTGTGTGTTTCTTCCTCCTCTTTGCCAAGGAATCTGACGTTGCTGGGATCTCCTTCTCCTTCCTTGAACTCTGGGGTGAGTGTGCACCACATTTTACACCAGGCTTGATTATATTGTTCTGTCAGAATTTGATAGATGGGTGGGTTTTCTGTCTATGGGATAGTTGTCTTTGTTCTCTTTTCTGCCCCTAAAAAAATGCTTTTTTTTAGATCCTAAGCTTTTAAAAACTTCAGCTGATGGCAAGAAGGTTGCTTATAGCTACAGGATCTCCACTCTAATCCTCTACGCCACTCTTGTGGTACAGTGTGCTCATACTCATTTGCACTTCATCCAGTTTCCCCACTCTTGAGTCTGCTGTTGCCCCACACCATGCTTTTTGCTTAATTACATCATTATAACAGGGTCATAAGTATTTAATTCTGCTCAGTCTAACTGCTTGTCACTACCAACTTTATAAAAATTATGGTTATGCCATGTGATTACTCAAAGATAATTAAAAGAAAAACCAAGTAGACAGTAGGCATCTAGGTTTTTATAGCTAAACCAGCAAAATCAAATCTCTCTGCAAGCCAAGACATACTCAGACAAAGCCTTACAAGTCCCAAGGCCTTTCAGAGTCATTAGGACGTGTATTACTAGCACTGGTGATACTGTAGACACAGGGCTACAGAGTGACAATACAAAGCACATGCAATGCATATTTCATAGGATGAGTAATTTGTTGTAGAACAGTCTTAAAGAATTCTTAGCAGTCAGGAGCTCTTTTAAATGAGTATGAAAGCCAACTGTGAAGCAATTAAAGGCCTGGTAGAGGTATGATAATAAGAGACGGGTTCAAAAATTCTGCCATTTTCCAGCTTGTGACACAGCTTCAAAGGCAGAAGAGATATGCATCATCAAAGTTATGTTTTTATTAAACAGGAAGCATCACCCCCCACATTTCATGTAAAAAGTAGTAGATCTAAAATGTTCTATTAATATTGGCACTAAAGGAATGCACCAAAAGGGAAGAATAGGAAACTGAACACAGAGAGGCTAGAAATGCTCAAAAATGGGACAGCAGAGCATGGGGAGTATGTCACTAACTTTGAGTCTTGCTTTGGGCAAGATCCAGGAAAAAAAGGGCATAGTAATTATGCAAACAAAACCATATGTATGGTGATTGGTCTGTGTGTGCTGGACCTGAGATTGGAGAAACCTGGGAGTCTTAATATTGCAGAAACATGGGTGATGATTGTATTTCCATGCTAATTTGTCTTGCTGCTTCCATTCTTATCATTGAAGTCTAATGTTAGAACTTCATGGGATTTCCTTCGTTCCACTCTTTAGCTTGCCTGAAACTGCAAATGAATTCAAATGTGATCATTCTATGCCCTGTTCTTTGGATGAAATGGTCCAGACCAGGAGTGTTTCATACCTTGTTGAAAAGCTTGGTATTGGTCAGTGTTTCTAGGATTTTCAGAAAAATGTTCTGCAGTTAAGAGTATTTTTTACTGTGTTCAGACAGAACAGAGAAAGCTGTGCAGTGTCAAACAAGCGGACTGTGAAGTGTCCTACTCACATTAGCCCTACATTTCCTAATTCTGAGTAGCCGTATCTTTTTAATACCCCACAGGCACTAAAAGTATTGTTGACAGGTTTATGTATATATCTTCATTCATGGTGATTTACACCATCTTGATCTTCCTCACTGCTTTTGTAATTTATTTTCAGCTGCAGTCTTTTCATAATTTTGTTGAACCGAATTGAATTACTCGATCTCTAGTGAAAGTAATCTTAAGTGTGTCCTGTATAATTGTAGGCTTAATTTGTCTTTATATACTGAAATACACAGATGCTTCTATAACTGTGAGAAAGAAGAACCAGAGGCCATGGAGTGAAGAGATTAGAGGTGATATAGGAATGAGCAGAAAATTTCTTTCAAGTAGCTGGGAAATCTTCTACGATTCTTATGCTGTTTGATAGGTATAAAATAGGAAAAACACCTTTATTTTAAGGATCTCTGAACTTCAGAGAACAGAAACAAAACCACTACTCCACAGAATACCATTTCCCTTTTTTTATAAGCATGTTTACTCTCGAAATTGCCATTTTCTCGAGCAATAGATTTGTCTTCATGATGCTGATTACAGGCTTTAAGGATGTCGGGGAGTTTTCCCACCTGTCCTTCATTACCAGGGTTTCTGCACCTGAGGTGAAACTTAAATCTTTCACCGTCTGCAATACTCAGGAGTTGGGAATTATTTTCCTCCTACTGTATCTTTTTTGTTGTTGCTACTGAAAACCAGATTTTTTTCGAAAATGAATGCAACCATTTAAATAGAGTGTCTGAGAGCAGATAAGACATATTGTTAAAATTTTCATTCTTTGAAAGCTTTTGAGTGAAACCATGCTTTCAGTAAAATAGGGCATATCTGGGCTGGGAGAAGCTTTGAAATTATAGGACAACTTTGTGTTCAATGCTAAATTAAACCTGTATTTACTGTGCAACAGTGGTTTTGCTAACAGATATTGTAGGAAAGAGCTTATCACCATGGGCTAGAGGATAAAGGAAAAGTGTGACATGTTTTTCTTCGTTACCTACAGATGAGAAGCAGCTAACCAGACAGCTGTAGAGGAGTCATATTTTAGCCTAAGTGTGAATGGGGCAGATGTACTTTGACAGGACAGTTGGTACCACTTAAAAATAAAAATCACACCTCTCTTATCTGAAAAAGCCTAACCCAGAACGCTGAGTTTTGCTGTGTCTGTACTCTTTAGGTTAGCTGATGGTCTGTTAATTGACACTTGATTGTCTCCCCAGAAAAATTAGACAAGTGTACATGACAGTCATGTTTGTCCTCTTTCCTCCAAACATATGGATTCTTTTATGTTGGCACAGGACCTCGGATATGGATTTGAGTATTTCAATATAGAAAACAAATTTCAATCGTGAAATTCAGTGGTATGGTTCTCCATAATTGTTCTGCTGGTGGAGGGAAGTCTGAAGTCTCTTGTTTCTCCTATACCAATGGGATGAATTGTGAAAGTCTTGCAGGTGATCATCATGAGCTTCTATCTACAGACTGAACTCCTTTGTTCTGAATTCTTAGTGCTCTTGAGACACCAGTGTTAAGTGGTTTTCTGTTTTGACTCATGGTTTTCTTCAGTAAAAAAACAGGAAACAGAATGCAGCCTATTTATTTTAGAAGGGTTTATTTTATTTATAAACATTTTCTTAAAATATTAATACGGGAACGGTATTGGAGAATGTTTTCAAAAAAGGCAGAACTATACTGAAACTAACATTTTGTGCGTGATTAGATAAATTAGGTTTCTGAGATGCTGGCTATAAAGATACAGTTTATTTCAAAGAAAGCAGACAGTAATAGGATTTAACGGTTCCTTTTCTAGTTCAGATGATAAAGAAATGTCTTATTATAAGACCAAATACTGTTTCTGAAGTTAAAGACTGATCGCTATTAGCCTTCCTCAGGAATTCCTGTGTTCTCGTACCATTTTCTGTCGTTGTTAATTTTGCAAAGTTTAGGAAAAATGTGACAGAACTTGGTTTTAAATCTTTGGACACCAGATATTACATAAAAATGGCTATGTAAGTGTGAGATCTGGGAAATATGTCTAGCAATTTCCCCAAAGATCTTTAAACGTAATTAAAACTCAAGTAGCATTGTGTTCTGAGTCGGCTTAACTGTGAGAGTTTTCCAAACTAGGCATTGCTGGATTGAAGTTTAGAGAATTCAGTGGAAATATCAGATCCCTCAATATTACTGAAATAAATTTCAAGTCCCTCTTGCAGCTTTTAAGTGTTTATGCCACTAGTCCTTCATTTTTGAGTATCTCAGTATTACAAAGTTAAGAATGGCAGAAAATGATGAATCAGAAAAGACAAATCCTGAAGCTGCCAAGACAGTCATAAACTTCCTGCCTGATAATCAGCATCTACCAAAGGAAGCTATCAAAATAGGGATAAAGTAGGGATAGTATTTTAGCTGCCATTAAAAGCCAAAGAGTTTTGGAAGACTAATAACCTTGAAAATTCTGCATTTCACGTTTTGGCTGAAAATGAAGTTTATGCTTTTCAGGATGGCAGACACTGAAACAGAGAAGCACACTGGCATGGGAGAACCTGACCTTTTATGAGAAACTCTGACAAAAGAAACAGTAGAACATATTTCTTGTGGAAACTGTCAGGGAAGAAGTAGATCTTGTTTGAAATTTCAGAACTTTGTATCCTACTCCACTGGTAGTTACTTTATACTGTGGTATTTACTCGAGTTGGATATGCAAAAATTCTTATTTTGAACGCAGAAATTTTTGTTGCTGACCCGCTGCATTCTTTTTCATATTGAAATTCCCAATTGTGTGTATGTACGTACCAGCATCCTGTGAAGCTATATTAATAGAATCTGTCTGAGAACCATATGCTGTGTTTCAAACTGCCTTTTTTTTTTTTTTTTTTTTTTTTTTTTTTTTTTTTTTTTTTTTTTTTTTTTGTTCTGGGACTATAAATGGCTGGAGACCTTTTAAAATATGTCTGACAATCAGGAAAAATCTGACTAAATTTGAGAGAGCATTCTGAAGTGTATTTAGTCAGAACTATGTATTATTTGCACCATGAACACTAATAGGGTTTGGGGTTTCTTTAATATGTAGATATTAAATGTATAAAAAGGAAAGAAGCACGCAGCAAAATGAGAAGCAAAAACATGACTTTTAGTTTTTTGGAAAAATCACAAAATTCACAAATGGAGGACCTGTCAGTGGCTTGCATGCATTTGTATTTGAAATGTAAGGAAAAAACTTTTCCACTGACACTTTTTTTGATGTCAGCAATGTCAGTTGTTTAAAATTATAAATGATGAACAGTAAGTGCATAAAAAATTCCCAATGCTTTCTGAACCTAACAAATTCAGGTTTCTTGAAATAAAAGATTTATTTCTATCCTCATGTACTTTTGTTAAGTGCAAAAAAACAGATGGCTATTGCCATGCAGTTAGAAATGCTTTGTCTATGACAGTATAAAACTGTTCTTTGAAATTCCAGTAAGAAGTATCAACTTCTCAGGCAAGGAAGTTTTACTGTAAATTATAGAACATGAACCAGTGTATTAGTGAATTTTAAAAAAAATAATACATTATTTATATAAATCATTAATAGTTTAGTTTATGAAAATCTCAAGAATGTACTGAACCTAGAAACTATTGTTAAAAAAATAAAACAAAAGAAAAAACAAATAAGCAGAACCCAAGAAACACTTTGGAAAAATGAAACTTAATCAAATGAGATTCTTAAAAATTATCAGTATAATGATGTGTCATTACTGTCAGGAATTTCTCTTAGTGAAATCCTTCTTTGACTCTGGTGCTGTTCGGTTACTGCTTTGGGTTATTTTATCTGTGCAGAGAAAATTAATACTTTGTTCTTGAGATTATTTGTTGTGTAGGTGAACTGAATGTTTTTACAATCTGCAGTATTTCTTACATCATCCCCTAAACTGCACCTGTGTGCTCAAAGCTATGGAGTTGTTTAAATGTGCAGCATTCAAAGTATGTATCCCAAATGCTGGCCAGACATGTTACAAACAATATCTAGTAAACCCATGAAAGCTGCTGAGCATCTGAAATGCTTTTTTCTTCATAATACGCCGAAAGGTCTTCTGTTCAGTCAGCAGCAGTCTCCTAGTTCTCTGCTTCCGAAAGCAATTTGAAGCCAAAGGAATTCTGCTCTTGCAATCACATCTCTTGTACCTGAGGGAGACTAAAGCTGACTGCCTCTGTAAATCACATTGGTTCTCCTGCACTTGGTGTTTGCTCTTGTTCTTCTTTTTTTCCTTGACAAATGCTACTTTGATAAATTCAGTTTGGCAGGCTTGCTTGAGGAAGAGGCTTTGTATTTACCACTCCTTTATATACATGATTTATTTTTCACAAAATCAACTGTTAGTGTCATTCCCACTCTCCTCTCTAACTCTAGAAAATTTCTTGTGGTAATGCACATCAGTTTTAACTGCTTTTTAGAGTTAATGCTGGGTTCCAATCATAACCAGCGATCTGAAAGGAAATTGATTTTTCAAAAGGTGTTGAAACTAGAAATGGTTAGCAGTGCTGCAGTGTGTATGTGGTGGAGCATATCTGGGCTGCCTGTGTCTGATTTTGGTGCCCCAAAAAGAGAAAGACATTGACAAACTGGGCAGAGCCCAGACAGCTTTCCAGGTGATTGCCTGGAGTGTAAGGAGGGGACTGGGAGAACTGTGCTCCTTCATTCTGCGGGGGAGGCGAAAGGAGGTCACAGGCTCCTAGTGAGCATTTTCTGCTACCTAAAAGGAGATTTTTGAGAAAGTGCAACTGGGCTCCTCCCAGACATGCATAACAAAAAGATCAGGGACAACAGGCAAATTGCAAGGAGGGCAATTCCAATCAAGTGTAAGAAATTTCACCGCAAAGATGATGAGACAGTTTTCTGGGGGTTCTGGAAAACAGGGCATACTTAATAGATTTTAGAAACGCACTCATTGGAGTAAAAAAAAAATTTAAGCACTGCTTTAATCGACCTCAAAAAAGTAGTAATTTTACATTAAAATTTAGTTCCCTTCTAATTAATTTTAACTGATAATTTTAATTGATCTGTGAGAATCTTTGACAAAGGTGTGGAGACAGCTTCTAGTTGCAGTACCTATTGTATATTTAGTGACTAAAGGTACTTACTGGTTTTGTGATTCATAGACCCTTTTAATGATTTTTCATTAACAAGTAGCCTTAGAGAGGCTTTTTAATTACACTGTAGAATCTGTTTTCCTCTCCTTTTATTTTAAGAAAAACGTTAACAAGATTTTTTTATTAAAATGCTCCAGTAGTTCTGAAAGAGATTCTTTTCTATGGCTGTTTATTTTCAATAAGGGTTATTAAGGTATTCTTTGAAAACAAAAAGCACTATGGGAATCCAGTTGAACACTTTCAAGGAAATAATTAAATCACACTCAAAGCAAGAGAGGATATCTGAAAATATTTTTATATTATCTAGTAATAAGATTATGGGTCATGTGTTAAAAATTTATATATCCATGTCTGGATATATTCCAGACATGCAAGAGTTCCCATGCTGAGGAAAAGTAAGCAGTGAAACTTCAATATTGAGTAAATGTGATTATATTGAGGAATAGCAGAACAAGAACAGAGTTGAAGGTGTTTTAATCATCTTGAAATGTGAGCCTACAATTGTATTCCCAGACATTTTTTTCCTTATTAATTCTCAACACATACATGGTCTTTCAATCCACAGAATGAAAAGATAATTTATGGCCTTCATATTAATGTTTCATTATACTTAGAGGTTCCATTACTTTTCTGTGCCAGACCACAAAAGACAAATACATAAAATTTAAAAAAGAGACATCAAGTCTCATCTCCAGTTGATGTATACTGTGTTTTGCCATTCAGCTAAATGAAACGGCACTAATGTCAGAAATGGTTGTTAGTCTTCTTCACTTAAATCTTAAAGTGGAAAGAAATGTCAGAGTCAGATTTGTTTCCCTGAAAGAGTATAGATTCCTTCTGGCATTTCTGGACCCCACCATGTATTGATTGTCTTCTGGGTTCTGCACAGCAGGCTTAAAGGGAACTAGGTTTCAGAAATAGGGTTAGATCTAGGAAATGTATAGTTCAAGATGAAAAGCTTTCTAGGCAATATAAGCCTGCAAAACAAAAAGCTACTTCCAGCCTATCAGAATAAGTCATCCCTTTTGGTAGGCTGAAGGATGACTAGGTTCGTGACTGCCTTTGAGTGCTGAGTTCTTCAACATTGCAAGATGCCTTTTTGTGTGACTTCAAACACCTTTTGAATCTAGAGGGTGTGATAAGTAGAGGAAGGAGTAGGACTCTTGTTATGGTGGTCTGTCAATGAGTGCATCATCATCCAAATTGCTCACCAATTTTATCCAAATTTATCCAAAACCAAATTTTATCCAAATTTGATACTTTCTACACTCATTTGTAACTGCTGTGCTTGTCTCATTGGCAGGTGTCAGTGAATATCTAGAAAAGTGACATTTGCATACAGTTAGGTGAGAGTCATCCATTTTTGTTATGAAATTAAAAGTCCTTTGTTATGAAATCAAAGATACTGTCTATTTGTGTAAAATGTTGTCAGTGTTTTCCTCTCGGTTGTCCAGAGAGGAAGCTACTGCCATAATACCATAAATGTTTCTGTAGCAAGGACTCAGACATCCATACCATAACCTCTCCAGTCACTCTGTCTCTTCTCACTATCATATGAATGAAACCTAGGCTTGTCCCCTGCCAGCCTGAATGACCTCTCCTCTTGTGAGTATCAGAGCTGGTTAGGATCATGTGTGCAGTGGCACTGGATCTAGGTCACTTCTACCCTTCTGCAATGTCCATGAAGGAACCATCTACATATAATGCCATGGAACATCTTGCTTCTTGCGAGATTACAGCACAGTACCTCAAATAGAAACTTATATGGGGGGCCCAAATCTTTCCAGCCTTTCTTCTCAAACAGTTATTGTTAATAATAATATTAAAACTAGATTTAGAGCAATAAAATATTTTACAGATTTTTTTTAACAATCTTTTCTTATGGCTGAAACACATAAAATCTCAGCATTTGCCAAATTATTATTAAACAAGGCAACGTTTCCTGTCATGTTGATGTGAAGTAATTTACAGATAAGCAAACTGAAACAAAAACTCACAGCAAGACCCGCTGTGGCAGCCCAGCACTGTGCTTTGGGCTCTAGCTGAGGATCATCAGTGCTGAGTGGAGGGGAATGTTCAACTCCCAAGAGGCTACTGACTGTCTTTGCTCTAAGGGCACGCTGCTTGGACATGGTCAGCGTGGTGTCCCCCAAGTCCTCGGCAAAGTTGCCTTCCAATCACTTGGCCACCTGATGCCAGAAGTCGTGTGCTTCCAGCACCTTTCTGCATGGGTCTCCCGCTTAGATAATTTTGGACTTTGCCTGCTCCACCTTTTGTGCCCCCAGAGGCTGAGGCCTGTGAAGCCACAAGTGCTTGGAGGAGACACAGTCCATCTCTTTTCTTCTCACCTCTGAGTGTGTCCAGATTGCTCCGTTCCTCTGTGGCATGAGTGGTCCAGCAGCACACATGTGCTGCAACTTCCCGGCTGTGCTTGCTTCCTAGGAGGCTGGGACCACTGCTGATGTTTCTTGTGAGCTTGAGGAAGTGTTAAAGATATGCTTAAGACCCTGAACAGGAATTTTCTGGTGATCTCGTATCTTCTTACACTTGTCTTTTGACTGCATGTTGAGCTTTCTGTTTTTTCCATAATGATTGTGAATGCATCCTCATAAAATTTGGCAACTCTTTTGATTTCAGGACTTTCTCAGTTTTTCAGTATGTGAAAGTTTTTAGATTCAGTGATTCTTAATTTTGTGACTTGAACTGAAATTTCACAGATGTCACCTACTAAATTTTAATCTTTTTCTGTGCAACTAGGAGCACTGTTAGTCACAATGTTGGCTAGTGTGCAGTTGAAGACGGTTTCTGAATTTAGACTCCGTTCTCAGGCGGGTGAGTAACAGGCAGCTGGATGAGAGGAAATGTCACTTATTCCACCATGATACAGAAGTCCTGTGCCTATGAGCTGAGGGGAGATCTTCTGTGGCTTGAAAATAAGCATCCCCACTCATGTATAATTAAACATCAGCCAATAGTAAATAAACTGAATATACATTAAAGCATCTTCTGCTGTGGCATCGGACTGAAATTAGGTTCTACTCTCTCTAAATCAATTTGCTAGGGTAGCCTGAAGCTATGAGGAAAAATTAAAGTTCTTTAATGTTATTTGATGAGAAATTCATGCCTTTAATTCCAGAAACTGGAATAGCTGACCTCTCAGTGGAGGTCCACAAATACATAAGGCCAAATAATAAATCATATCAAGGATGATAATTTCTATCAGCTCCCATTTATAAAAATACTTGTTCACTAATATTTTTAAATTAGAAATGTCTTTCCAGTAAAGAGATTCATAGGGCATTTTATTTTCATGCATGAGAAGTTGAGTAATTTTACAATGGCATATAGAGATTGTTGATTCTAATGTAAGCTGAGAAATCTTGGCTTTTGTAGCTCAGCTGTAGTGGTTAATATACCCAAAATTGCAACTACCCACTTTTGCACTCCTCCTAAGTCTGATAGTCCTTTATGCATATATCCACATTTCTGAATGCACAGCCAACTTCTGAGAAGATATTGCACTCCTGAGAGACACTTTAGCCTATTTTCCAGTCAGCATTATTTTGGAAACCTGAGTTCAAGTACATTTCTTTAAAAATATTGAACAAAAAAATTAAGAAATCTTGCCTTATACAATGACATAAGAAAAGCAATGCTTCAGGCAAAGTAGGACAATAGGAAAACACCAGCTCTTTCTTGGGGGGTTTGAGCCATGCAGTCATCACAGTTGTTATCTTGCAGTCAACATGATGTGAATAGAAGTCAGATGCTCATTAATTCAGTCAGTCCATCTAAGCAAAGCTTGTACTGTTTGAACTCATCTGTTCCATTTGTTTGAATACTTCAGTACGCTTCCTATTATTGAAAATGTCACGTTTTTCCAACAACAGACCGTGATGGCCCACATACCAGCCTCCAAGTATATTCACTGCTGGTTTTCTTTCCATCAAGCTATTGTGGTATTTGCTTTCAGGCATTGTTAGGGTATGGGTAATACTCATTGTATGTTTCCCAAATGCGAAGGAGAAAGTACATGTTCGGAAGCATCAAAATGCAATGTTTTAAAGTTTCTCCAAAATGAGAGTCAGAGGGACTTCATAATTAAAATCTGAATGATTGCATTTAATTTGAATCATCTGTAGAGATAATTCCTGTACACTGGGGCCAAGGTACCCTGGTCTTCCATTCATGGAGATATTTCCCAGAAGATAGTGTTACTCAATGATGGCATTTAAAATAGGGATTTTTTTTTTCTTAAAACCTGGTGTTCAAAGCATTTAAGAATTCAGAAAAAGTTAGGCAAGGAAAGGCATAGTACATAATTGGAAAAAGACTCTTTAGTCTTACCAGATGAGAATGGTAAGGGTAAAAGGAAATAGCAATCAAGATCACTTTCTTCTTTTTCTCCTCGCTAAAGGTATGTAAATAAAGTTTCAGGAGTAACACAATTCTTCCCCTCTGCTGCATAAAGTGAAAATTGAAGTACAGAAATTGTGTTTATGTAACTTGTTCTGTGGAAAGGGTAGCTTGAAACTCACCAGCTGTAAGATGAAGTTTAGGAAATTATTGCCAGCTCAGCAAACATGTAGAAGAGATGTGAGACAAAAAATTAAACATACTTGATGCTGACACTGACTTCATCTCTTCACATCATCAACTTATAACTCATCAAGTTTGTTTATTGGTTTTTCTATTATTTTTTTATTATTTCTATTTCCTCCTTTCCATTAAAGAAAAAAAATAAAATTAGTATGTTTTGTGATAGGAAGTCATGTATTCTGAAGGTAGCCAGTTGAAAATGCATGAAAAATAAAAGCATATGTTAATTTCTGTGTGTTAACCTGGAACAATTGTATTCCCTTAAAAGGTGACTGAATTTACATAGGTGAATGTTGCAATAAATAAAGCAAATATACTATAAGCAGTGTTCTTCTTAGATGTGCATGCCTTTTCTTTCTTTAAGACAACTCATTTTCCTCACTGTGCTGGCATTGCAGATGAACTGAACTGATGCATAGCTTCATCACAACGAGCCAGTTGTATCAATTTTTAACATCTGAAATGTGTCATCAAACATGTTATTCCATTTATCCTGAAGGACATCTGTCTCTAGGCTGCATGTACTCAAGAGGGGTGGTTGATAGGGGCTGCTGGACACACCAGTTAAATCAGTAAGCGTCCAAACATTGTCTTGCCTCTTGACAGTGCCATAATCTGCAGCTGTATTCACTCTTACCGTTTCATTAGTCCTTCCTGTTTCATATTTTTAACGTTTATTCATACAGGAGAACAGGACAACTCTCCCACTCTTTAGACCAAGCTTAGACTTACTTAATTGCCCCAAATATGCAGATTTTTTTCAGTAAGTCATGGTTGTGCCTTTTTCGATGAAGAAGTCAGGAGATGGTGCATGGCTGGAAGCCTAACATTTACCTTAAATCTTAGGACTTTGTGTATTTCCCCAACTCTGCTGCCCTGCAAGGAAAGAAGAGGAGCTTACTGGAGGAGAACATGTAATCTATTGAAAGTGTTCAAATTACAGTTCAACTTTCTTAAGGGATTTTCTGAAGTAAAGGAGTGTAGGAAATATAAAAGAATGGCTGATTTTAGCTAAGACAAGAATTTTAGTAATGCTCTAGCTTGAAATTATATCTTGATAGTTTCATTTAATTCTTATGTTCTGCATTATAAGAGCAAGTGACTAATCTTTTCCTTGGTAGTGGTGAATAGGAAAAAGATTAGTCACTCGTACTAACGTGTTGGTGAAGAGCAGTTTGTGATTTGCTTAAATCTTCCTTCAGCTGTCACTTTTCCAAGCTGTAGAAACTTAGTCAATTTAGGGTATTTTATTTTTCTTTTTTGTGCAAAAGCTATTTCATTGCCCTTTCAGTTGCCCTTCTAGCTACCTTTTCTAGTTCCATCTTTGGGGTGAGAGACCAGAATTGAGGACACTGGTCAAAATACAGATTATTTTTTTATATATCCGCTGGCCTCCTGCAATCAGTGACTAAATTCTTGTTGGAGTTAAACTTTTTATCTTGTTAGCTCACTTGTTTGCAGAGTTCATTACCCTGTGCTGGGACCCTTCTTAACTGAATTTGTAACATGTTCTCTTCAGTGACGGAGGAGGAACAAGAAGGGAAAAGAGAATAAACATTGCATTTCAGCTTGGTGCAGTTGTACTGAAGTATTCAAGGAGTTTCATACACTTTGTAACATGTAAGGTTAGAGTTTATTTGGAAAACAACAATTGTGATTATGAGCCTATTCATTTCAAATTAAAAAGGGGTTGGGGGTGTTCCTCTGATTCTGATTTTTAAATCTTACTGAAAAAAGAAGCAGCGTGGTGCTTTTTAATCACATAACAATTGTTGAATTTTTAATTATCTTTTTCCTGTATCTGTTCCACAAAGATTCCGGGCATTGTTGAATATTTCCAGGGGGTAACATGAGAAAGGAAAGGAGTTATATGAGGAATGATGCCCCGTTTGATGCCAGGAGGACCTTCCACACCACACTAAACAGTTTTCTGTGGAGTTCTGTCTAGTATAAACCTTAGCAATTTTCTAATAAATTGGTGTTGCAGACTGTCATTTTAGCTGGAAAGTGGCAATAAGGAACACCAAGAGTAAGTAAAAGATGAGTATGATTGTCTTTCTTACGGTGTTTATTAATCTATCATTGATTTTGAGCAGCAAATGTTTTTTTCTCCTGAGTTTGTAGAATGGATGTTTAAAGGAAAATTTATGTACTGATATTCTTAATATTTCTAGTGGTGAACTCATTGGATTTTCTTTCCATAAATGAGTAAATAGGTCATTTATAATCACAAGTATTAATGAATTAATGAATGCCTTTTGGTGAATTCAGCATACAGATCTAAGCGTGGAATTGCAGTAATTTATGCTGTTACTATAAAAGTAGTCATGTGGTAGTCAACCAAGCGCTCTGGCCTCAACTGTAGAAATCGGGCTTATTAAATCCTTTGTGATGATCTTGCATAAAATTTTACTGCATAAGACCTTAGCAATGCTTTGTCAAGCTCATTTCTTAAATGTCCCAAACTGCTGTGCTTTTACAGGCATTTCCCATGACTGACATCACTGCATACACTTTTATTATTTTCTGTGTGATAAGATGCATTGAAAGGGAGGGGGAAAAAAGTTTTGTTAGTTCTTCTCTAGAGCAGGAGACTGGCATTGCAGTTTTTTTCCCTGGGCTGGGACTGTCTGCATTACTCTCATTGATTACCAGGATTGACTCCCTTGCTGTAAGAGATTGAAAGGCATAATGGGATTTTTTTTAATTTAATTATTTCATGTTCTAAATAAGTTTAGGATGGTGCCTGCCTCAGTGTATGCATGAGGAAACTTTTGCAGGCAGTACAGGTAGTGCATGAGAAAGCCTAGAAGTTCCCCCTGGAGCAGCTGCTGCTCCAGCCACTTCACTGTTCTCCTTACTGCCTTGTTCTTACCAAGTCTGCAGGTTCTTTCCTTGGCCTTATGGTCCTGGCTTATTAGCTGCCTAGGTCCTTACAAATGACACCTGGGAATCAGACTTTGGGTCCCCTATATGTGGAGTTTCTCAGATCTGTTTGGTGCTTTAATAATTTAAAAATTTCTCAGAAGCTTTTACATTCTAAAAACAATTTAGGTGATCTCAAATGATCCAATATGCTGCCACATTCAGACATTATATATGTACCATACTCTGAAAAGAATGTACATCTTTAAGAAAGGGGGTTTATTTTTCATTAGTGACAAAACAAATTTGTAGGAGACTGTATCTCCCCCATCACTAGCACCAGCTAAATTTTTCCTTATGATTCATTCTCTGTTAGATGTCATAGTTAGGCATTTTGTGGTTCTGTAGACAATTGTTTTGCATGTAATTACAAGAAATTAGCTGAACACTTAATGTGTTTATGCATGAGTCTGTGTCAGTGTTCACAATATACCATATATAATATGCATATGAATTGAAAAATAGTCCTGTTTTACGACAAACTGCATTTGTCATAGACAGGACAAACACGGTAGAGATTAATGCCTTTGAGTTGAAGCAGTATATTCAGTAAGGGTGAAATATTCTAAATGTCATATTCCCACTTCTGTTGAATTTAAAAGCAGTTAAAATTCCTGGCTTTTCACAGTATCCATGGACATGCACAGCTAGTCAATACTTCCTGAAATATGGGGTCTTTATTATGAAGTGGGGTTTGAACCTTTTGTCAGCACCCTAATTCTCCTATGAATTGCCTGGATAATTATTTTCATTTCCACTCACCTCACAAATGCCGTTTGACCAGTGAAATATATTTAAAAGTTAACTCATGTTTGGCTATATCTTCTCAAAGAAAATAGTAATGACTGTTCTGGGTACTCTTTAGCCTTTTTATATAAATCTTCTCTGGTATGTAAGAAGTGTTGCAGGGAAATAAACCCAGATCATATTTTCTACCGTAGACCTAGGCCAACATTTCTAGGAGTCGAAGCAAAAAATTGTGTTGATAATTTTTCTGTCATGCTCTAAGAATAGCACCTAGTCAAACGCTTACTTTGACAAATGCAATAATTTCACTAGTGTGTGAACTTGCATAATTCTATGGCTTCTGCTTGGGCAGTTACTCATCTCTTGAAGGTGAATAAAAATAGTCTAAGTAATGCGTTACACCTTTCACATAGCCCAGCCAACCTTCTAGAGTCCTCTTTTTCAGCTACAGATAATCTCACTAAAATCTATTTCCTAGTTTGCTTTCTGTAGCATACTATCACTCCCAACACTCTCATTATATTGGCATAAAATTTAAAAAAAAACGTTACACAACACCAGGAAGAACTACAAGTAATTGCAAGCAAGACATTTGGGGGATATGGGAAGGTGAGGACTTGTTTCTGAAGTTCAATTAATCAGTAAAATTCCCTGGCATCTTATCAGTAGTAGTATTTGGTGCAAATGCAGACTTAGAAAAATCAGAAACAATGTTGAATTCGAACCAAATAAACCAAGTTAATGCAAATATATCTACTCTACTTTTCAGAAAGTAAGTAAAGCTATTCCATATGGTAAACACAATAAATTGTGTATGTTTGTCAAATATATAGTAATATATAGCTTTCTTTTGTCATTTTTAGGGCATTCAAAAAATTAGATTAGAAGAACACTTATTTTTCAGTACTGACTATATCTTTAGAACTTTTCTTATGCTGACAGTTCTTTCATTCAGTACAGACAAATTATTTTCTACAGTTTAAGATTCAGAAGTTAATAAAAATCATTTCACAGAATCCTCCGTCAGAATCACTCCTGGTTATGATCCATGGTATTGCAAGGACAAAGAAGCTTTTTATTGACTGTTCTGTCCCCCAAAACTGATAGACAGTGGTACAAGGGAAACTTCAGTAGAGTACCAGTTGATAAGAGATGCTAGATGCATCTCCCAGGTATCTCAGGAGAACTAACAGAAAATGCAGGATTGTGTCCAGAGCTGGGAATTCCAGGGCTGAGGGAGAAAATGTGTATTGCTGATCCAGCATGAGCCCTGGAGATTGGAGATTTTGTCTGCTTATTTTTCAGCTAATGTAAATGACTTCTGATGTCTAAAGTAGCTCCAAAGCTACAGTGAAGTTTTCAGCCATCATGATTGGCAGAGACTTTCCTGAGTCTCTCTTCCCTTTGTCACAGGCCACTGGAGAAGGCTTTTCCACAGGCACAGCTGTGCACGGGTGCAGCAGAGACCACAAGGCAACACGAGGTTCCTTTCATTGACATGATGCTGGTTGATCCATGGCTTTGCTGTCAGAAGAGTTAGGCTTGTCCTCAAGTCTACTGAATGTGGTTAGGCCAGCAGAACATTGCAGCTGCTCTGAACCACAGTGATGCAATGTGGGCTGCAGGCTGGGCAGTGCAGGGGGAGCACATGCAAAGGCCATTGTGCTGCCTGGCAGCTGTAAATAGTGCTCGTACAGGAGTGCTGAGTAGGCTAAGGTGGAGGTTCCGTTCTGCCAGGGCTTCACAATATGTTTCACAGCCACTTTACAGTCAGACGATGAACAGGTTTTTTGTTGTTTTTTTTTTCCATTTCTAACAGTAATGGATTCCTAACATCCTCAGGAGAGATTTTAAGTTAAATTAAAAGATTAGCATAGCTTTTAGAAGTTTTGCTCTTCAAAGTCTTCCTTCTATCATCTCGTTAGTACTGTACTTGCCAAAGTGAGAAAGAGGAAATATGGATATATATGGATAACTGGCTGATTTGTAAAGTAGTGTTAATTTCATGTGGCTGTAATCACCGTAGGGTAGTTTTCTCCTTTCAGTCTCCCTATTTCAGTGTTCCCGGGTATCAGACATCCAAGACAAGCAGGTATGTTACACTTTCCCATGCAAAGATTCATTCTTGCTCATTCTCTTATTGTCTGTTGGAACAGCAAGGATATTTTCTATCATTTAGCGGTACATTCACTACTTTGAAGATTAAAACTCGTGTTGCTTTGAAGAATGGAACGTAATTTACACAGCATGTGTGTTTCTTCTTAGAGTTGGGTCCTGCTAGTGATTGCCAAGGTTTGTGGAATCTGAATGGTTCTTACACTTTGTTTGCTGCTTGGATATTACACATGGATGGTACTGTTGTGTATGAAAGCTTTTGTGACTGGTTTAGTGTTGTCAGTGCAGTTACTGCAGTACTAAACAGTGATGCAATCTGGAACATTGATGTCATGGCAACAATGGCAATTCACAAATCCCCATGTTCAAATTTTAAGAATATGAACAGTGTAGCTTGTCCTAGTGACCAGAGCAGGAGCTCAATGGAAAAAAAGCATTCATTTTATTTTATTAGTGGATTTTAATAACGCGATTTTTATTCAGTAAAGCCATAGCTGCTTTAAAAGTTGGCCAGTGTAAATGTCAGTTATGCTTTGAACTAACATGGTTTTGCTCTTGCTTTGGCTCAAATGTTAAATATTTTTTACCAAGCCCATGACTGCAGGAAAGTTGTTTGGCAAAAGATAACAGTGAAAGATTTGAAAAGCAAATAGGTGTCTGAAATTTCAGATATTGAAATAGTGAAAACTGTGCTTAATTTCGATCACATGTTTAAACAAAACAAGGTGGAGGATTAAAAGTAATGTGATAGAAGTGGACACTGTAATGAATAGCTGCAATATTTGTATATAATATATTTCAAAATATTTGAGAAGGCAATGTGAGTCAACAGAAAATAGAATTTAATTTGATTTTCATTGAATGTTGCCTCTTTGATCAAAACTTTTCATAACTCATGGATTAAAGACAGCTATGTCTTCATTTTCTGTGATGAAAGGAAATGATTTCTCTCCTAACGTTGGAGATCACAAGAATTAATTTTCACCTCCTTTTTTTTTTTTTTTTTTTTTTTGGTAGAATGCACAAAATGAGAAGTTGGAATGTCAGGTTTTAGTAAAGAATTTGGATGAGCAAGTCTGAATTTTTTTCTCCCTCAAAGTTTTCATCTTATTGAGAGAAGGAAGTAGATACATCTATAAAGGAGTTGAACTGCTCAGAATGTTGGAAAGAAATAAAACCTAAAATCCTTGTCCTTTTTCTCTTTATTCCTGCTTAGTAAAGATCTTGTACATTTGAAAGCCCAGAGTGCTTTGTTCCAGCCATAAGCCAGGCTTAGAAAGATATTACTGCTTGCTGCTTCTTGTAAGCACACATGTTAATCAGGAAGTGAGATGCACTTCAGTATCTAGACAAGCTTAGGGGTTTTTTTCAGTGAAACTCTAAGGTATAGTTTTCAGTAAAATCTCCTGGTTTATTGTGGATCCAATAAATAATTACAGACTCTTAAAAATGTATTCTTTGGAAGATTCATTTCCACAGCCTGGAATTATTTGTTTGTATGTTCATGAATTCTCTTATTTAAACTCTGTCCTTACAGAAAAAGATTAAATATAACTCTGGCTATTAATAGCAATGTAAAGAACTGTATTAGTGAATTTGTTCCTGATAAGGATTCACGCTTTACTACAGTCCAGTGAAGAAAAATACAGATTCTTACGCTCCACAGCTCTCTTTCACTCCATCAGTAAAAACTGTCAGCATGAATGAACATGTTCTGTGTCTCTACAACATCTTGGCTCGTGGATTCCCCTTTTTATTGCTTCCTTTATATCATCATGATGCATTCTTTATTCTCCTTCTCTTTTTTCAGATAACAGTGCCACCTTCTCATTATACTTCCTAGTAGTAAGGAAACGTAGTTTCACCTGCAGAATCAGAATCTGATGTCAGTGAATAGAAATAGATTGATTTAATTAAGGAGAGAACTAAAACTTTATTTCGTTATCTGTAAAGCGGGTATACATTCTTAAACAAATCACACTACAGTTGTAATGCTTTAAAGATTCGGTCTTTTAGATGTCAGGACTCTCTTTTGCCTGTCTGGACATAAGGGTGCTAAGCTTCTGAAAGCCCTGAATATTTTCTGCCTCAGTTGAAATAAAATCTTTGCTATATACCACAATCACTTTTATTATTTCATAATTATTGCACATAGAAAACCCAAGCAGGCAAAAAAACCCCAACAAAACCCACAACCAACCAACCAACCAAAAAAAAACCCCAAAACAATACCCCCAAAAAACAAAATAAAAAAAAACTGCTTCCCCTCCAAAAAAACCCCAAAAACCAAACTGAAATTCTCTGTCTTCTACTCTCTGCATATTTAATGCTACCGTGACTACGTGTGTGTGGTACATTACATTATTCTCATTCTGGGACTTAAATTTTTGTGTGTCAGAGGTGCTGGAAATTTTAAATTCTTTATGTACTTGTGCATAAGGCAGCCCACACAATACAATCTCATGAATAAGCTGAGCAATTTTAATGCTTAATTTGCTTCATTACCTTTCTTCTGCGACTGTTTGTATATAATGTGGATTCAACATACAGAGTTTTTAAATAATACTTGATGTAATTTCTGCTTTAAAATTAATGCATGTTTGTGTAGCATATAATTGTTTTTGCTAGTCACTGAGGCACCGTATCGGTGTTTTTGTTGATTGGAAAAAGTGCTCAATATAAGTTCTGATATTCCTCTGTGGGAAAAAGTATTATTTTCTGTAATGCATTAAACACTGCTGTTCCTGTGTGTACTACAACTCTTATGCAGGGAAATACTTAATCTTTCAATTAATGTGTATATTTATTTTGGATTTCGTAAAAAAAAAAGGGATCCTACTTTCTTCTTGAAGTTTGGACTCTCAGACAAGTGGTTTATATCACTTCTTAGGCAGATATGTGTAATGTTTGAATGTGAGCAAGATCTAAGTCCTAAGCAGTTCTGAGTGTGCTGATCAGTATCTGTGAGAACATCACTTAGTGGTCATAAATGGTTTGATGTGTTCAGAATTGCCATGGAGACTTTTATATAACCTAATATGTCATGTACTTACACTTGGCTCTGGAAAACACGTAACTTCCACAATAGCTTACAAAAGATGTTATCTAAAAAATAACTCCCCAATATATGTTGTTAGATGTAGGGAATTTTGAGTGTTTTGTTTTGTTGTTGGTTGTTGTCCTTTTTTTTTCCCTAAATAAATGTTCCAATGCATATGATGCAAGGAAATGTCAATGAAAAGGGTATTTGAACTTTAGAACATATAGACTTTGTACTTGACTGTAAGTGTTCTGTTTATCCTGCTGTCAAGAGATTCTATTAGCCAACAAGATTAGCCAAAAACATTCCACTCTGCAGTACTGTAGCAGAATAATAGTGAAAAGTAGCACACATTTTGTAGGGAGCATTTCATATGAGAAGTGTTACCTTTTGTTCCAAAGCATTCAATGTAAATGGATGAGAAATAAATAGTGAAGTGAAAAATGGTGCCACATAAAGATGGAGCTCCTTTCTTGAGTTAACACAGCAGTTACATGAGTAGCAGAGGTGGAAATTAGGAACCACTGGGCAATCTCCTATTTACTGTGATGTCCTATTTGCTGTGGTCTCCTTTTGGATAACCTGTGTAGAATATGTATCTGCAGCAACTACATTCAAAGCAACTGTGATTTTAATTTTTTTGTTAAAAAAACTGAGTACTATTTCTACTGCTGCAATGCCTCTGAATTGATAGGAGCATGTTGAAGGACTTAATGGCTTTGGTTTTGCAGTATCATCATGTTGCTTTTACACTTCTTTATCTGGACAAGAAGGAAACATGTGATCTTAAAAATACTTTAGGAGGTATCAAGAGCAACAAATCTCCCAGCTGTAAGCATGGGGAGAGGAATCATCAGTGGACCCATTGTTTTGGTAATGTTTTTATCAGTGCAGAAACGCCACTATTGTAACTGTTAGGCTAAAAATTAAATTCTGCACTTGGATTTTACTAACCTAGAGGAAAGAAAAAACAAAATACAGTGGTCACCAGGTTACCTGGATACATTATAAATATTTGACAGCAGGTGTAAAATAGAATGTAACAGTGTATATAAGTGTATAACAGCACTTGCAAAAAAATGCATATAAAAGAGACAGATGAAGAAAATCTATACACTTAACAATGTCTGTGGTGTTTTGTAAAGCTGCTTTTGTTTTGAATGAATAGATGTCAGGAATAATACAAACAACTGAGATCCTGGTTTATATATTAAGGTTGAAGTTTTTTAACTCCTGGTATTTTCCTTAGTACTTTTAGTTAAGAAGGTAGTTGGTGTGTTTCACAACCCACAGATATTAAATAACAGTATTTATTAAATAATGGTACAACTAATGTTGTACCAATAAAAAGTATTAGATGGCAGTAATTTAAATGTACAAAATTACATCCCTAGAATATATATCTTATTTATAGAATCAGAGAATGATTTGGATTGGAAGAGCTGTTAAAGATCATCTAATTCCAACTCCCTTGCTATGACAGGGACACCTCCTACTACGTGAGGTTGCTTGAAGCCATATCCAATGTGTCCTTGAACATGACCAGAGATGGGGCATCCACTTCTCAGGAGAGCAACCTGTTCAACATTTTACCGTCTTCACAGTGAAGAATTTCTTCCTTACATCTAATCTAAACCTTCTCTTTCAGTTTATACCCATTACTCCTTGTCCTGTCACTGCAGTTCCTGATGAAGAATCCCTCTCCAGCTTCCCTACAGGCCCCTTCAGATCCTGCCAGGTTGCCATGAGGTCTCCACACAACCTTCCCTTCTCCAGGCTGAACAGCCCCAGCTGTCTCAGCCTGGCTTTGCAGGGGATGTGCTCCAGTCCCTTTATTGACTTCATGACCCTCCTCTGGACTTGCTCCAACAGTTCCATGTCCTTCTCATGCTGGGGACCCCAGAGCTGGACACAGCACTGCAGTGGGGTCTCACCAGAGCAGAGCAGAGCAGAGCAGAGCAGAGCAGAGCAGAGGGACAGAATCCCCTCCCTGCCCTGCTGCCCACGCTGCTTTTGGTGCAGCCCAGGACACAGTTGGCTTTGTGGGCTGTGAGCCCACACTGCTGGCTCATGTGGAGCTTTCCATCAACCATCACCCCCAAATCTTGCCCCACAGGGCTGGTCTCAGTCTCTTCTCTGCCCAACCTGTGGGTGTGACTTGGATTGCCATGACCTGAGTGTAGGACCCTGCACTTGTATGATGTTGAACTTCTTGAAATTCACATGGTTGAAGTTCACTTTTCAAGCCTGTCCAAGGTCCCTGTGGCTGACATCCCTTCTCTCTGGCACATCTCTGCCCCACTCAGCTGGGAGTTGTCAGGGAGCTTGCTGAGGGTACTCTCGATGCCACTGTCCCTGTCACCAACAAAGGTGTTGAACAGTAGCAGTCCCAGTATCAGTCCCAGCACCAACCCTGGGGGACACCACTGGCCACAGGTCTCCATGTGGACAAGGAGCACTTTACCACAAATCTTTCCATGCCATTCCAGGCAGTTGTTTATCCACCAAGTGGTCCATCCATCAAACCCACATCTCTCCAATTTAGAGACAAGGATATGATGTGAAACAATGCCCAAAGCTTTGCCCAAAGGTAGACAATGTCCATGCTCTGCCCTTATCCACCTGCTGTAGCTCCATCACAGGAGCCAAGATATCCTGTTTGTAAAGCCATGCTGGCTCCTTCCAATTACCTCTTTGTTTTCCACATGCCTTAGCATGGAGAATCTGTTTCATAAGCTTACTTGGCACAGAGCTAAGGCTGTCTGCTCTGTATATCCCTATATATCCATACATCTCTATATGTAGGTCTCCCACTTTCCCTTTTTTAAAAATGGGGATTATAGTTCCCTTTTTTCAGTCATCAGTACCTTCACCTGACAGCCATGATTTTTCAAGTACAATGGATAGGGACTACCACTGGGAAAATCCATAATGGATTTTGTCTACCACTTCCCTCAGAACTCACAGAATTTAATTTAATGTTAAATTTTCCTTATCCCTGAATGATCATCTTCAATATGTTACATCTAGCCCAAAAGAAATGTCTTAATTCCTACCAGGAAGATGCAACTTACCTAGTTGTGTATAAAGGGTTCTCTCTTTTAAAGGTGCCTAAAGTCTGAGAACTTAACAAAACATATATAAATGTAGTTCTTTTGACTGAACTTAGTCAAAACATTTCTTATGCCTTTTAAAAACAAAGTGCAATTCCATAGTATTTTTAATAATGTTCATTTGAAACTTTAAAATAGTTTACAATACTTACCTTTCTTTAGACATTTCAGGATCACTTTCTTTTTTCAAACACAGATTATATTTTTCTCATATTTTGCAGCACTTTCTTGTATTAAATAGACATGCCTTTTATCTTGGTATTCAGGTCCATTTTTAGGCCTGAACCCCAAGTGTCTACGTTCGCAACTTACATTTACTTTGCCAAAAATGAAAATATTGGCTCTAGAATTATAGGCCTCAGTATTAAAATATGAGTTATGGCTTTGAGGCTTACCTGTATAATTATATTTTCACTAATAGCCCAGAAAATGAAACAACTATTTTTCAATGCTATCTAATAACATTTTAAATGGCAATATGTCCTATGAGATTCACAGTATCTTTCAATGTGTATACCAGAGGTCTCTTTTGCTTAACATCTCTTCTCACCAACCATGTTCTTTTAAGTGGTGGAACTACATTTTTCTTTGAATCAGAGCCAGCCAAGACGACCTCCATGGGATAGCAGCAGAAGGGGGCACTTGATCTGTCTTTCTAGTGTTTCTCTGTTCATCCTGCCAGCTGCACTGGAAAAATTCCACTTTTTACATCTTTACATCTAAGGACTGCTTCAGAATACTAGGTACAAAACATTTCATTCCTGCTGCCACAGATACTACAGTTATAAGAAAGGGATTGAGGATTATAAGGACAAGATGTGAGGACTCTTCAAAGTGGATTGGTAATGTGGATGGCAATCAAAGAAATGCTTTAGTACTTGAAGCATTGTGTAATTGACCTGAGCAGAACTTCTGATATATTGGGGGGGATGAGGGGAGGAGGGAAGAGAGAGAAAGAAAAGAAAGAAGGGAGGGAAAGAGAGGGAGAGAGGGAAAGGGAGAAGAAGGAGAAAATATTCACGTCTTTTAAACCCCAGAAGACATTGTGAAAGGAAGGTGCAGCAAATATAGACAGCTATTTTTTTCCTCTCGTCTTGAGGTTTAGATCAGATTTTCCTTATATTGTCAAAATCACTATAGAAATAATTACTGAAATACCTAAATTTAAAATAAATATTCCATATAATTTTTAATAAGATGCTAACTCCACTGAAAGTGCTTTGTAGGAAAGCCAAAAAGCAAAAGCAAGCTTCAAAGACTAAGCATCAACAAGTCTTTTAAAGGAGTGAATCATTTTGACTTTATCTTTGGTTGGAAATTTGTGGTAGCTGTACTGAATCTTGGCTGCAGTTTGTTATTTGCATTACTGAGACAGACAGTTTCTTCTCCATCCTCCTCACCACTGTGTTTTGCAAATCTGTTTGGAAATGGTTTTCTACTCTTTGCACAATGTATTCTACTACTGTAGTTTACTTCTGTAGGGCAATTATTGACTTACCTAGGAAAACAGACCTCTTCAGAATTTCACCTTCCGCCTTTCATTAATACCTCGGTAAGTCATGCCTCTCTTTTACATTAAAAATAGCAAAACTAACTATATCCAAGGGAAACCTATGCCACAGGTGCAGAAGAGAGGACTGGACCACCAGCAGTAAGAACACAGTGTTGTGGTATTGAGTGCAGCATCATGTACCTTTGGGATGCCCAAGTTCTCTTTTAATAGTTCAGTATTGCTGGGAGTGTAAGTATGTTACAGGCATAACAGGCCCAGCAGCTTTGCAGGTTATGCAAAAGCAAAGAAAATTTCTGTTTTCTTGTACTATTAGCTATCTGTTCTGCAACCAGAAACAGAATTGGAGCAGCAGCTATTTGTGCCAAAAGTATGAGCTAATGGTATTATAAGGACAAAAATTTAATAGTCTTTGCTTGAAAAAAACATCTGCAGTATTGTATTTTGGCACACTGAAATTACTATCTCCTTCAAAAGTGCTGAAAATACCTGAGGTAGAGATTTCTTGGTTTTTTGTTTTTTTTTAATTTGCTGTTCTTTTAATTGGTGGAGTAGGGTGTATCTCATTGCAAATATTGACTATAAACTCTGCTCCTTTGCTGTTGCTCCTCAAGCATTCTCAATTTATGGTATTTATTCATTTTTTTTGGACTAGAAGGCTGATGGACAGCTTTCTTTGAGTTCTAAAATAAGTGACTTCGATTAAATTCAGCTTTAACTGTAAAATAACTGACCATCCATATAAACATGTAACATAACATTGTTTGCTTTGAATTTTGTTAAAAAGCTCTCTTGACAATGATCCTAGAATTCTAGTGTAATTATTGTTAAATCATTTAATTATATTCATTAAAAAAATATTTAGCTACAGTTTGATTACACTGTCTAAAACACGTTAGTCATAATCACTTGAAGGGCTTAGTTTTGGATCTCTCATAAACAAAGGTTTCATATATAGAACCAAAAATGAGATAAAACTCTGTTTTTGTATATACCTCTCATGTGTCCATGTAGCATTTTGCTGAAAGGAATCTCAAAAAATTGTATTCTTAAATGTTTAGATAAAATACTCTTTTTAATTAAATTACTTAAATATGTGGTGATGCAGTGGGAGCAGAGGTCATTTAACTTGGAGCAACAAATAATTAAAAGGCAACCATGTATTCATTCTAAACCTTTATAGTTCATAGCAATTACTTTCTCTGTTAACACAGTTTGCTGATTCATTACTTTTCTTTATTAGTGGTGTAAGCTCACCATGGGCTATCTCCTGTGATGTACTCTGCTCAGTACATCCAGATAGAAAAAGTCAGATTGCGTTCCAGGAAGCCTTCAGTATTGCAAAATATTCTGTGCTCTCTCATTCCTGGAACAATGTTTGTAGTACTCTTACTTCTAGGTGTTAGGGGCAGCTCACCAGGAGGGGGAGGGCGAGGTGGGAGCTTGTGCATTTAAGATCTCCCAGCAGAAAAAGTTGCAAACCTTCTAATAATAATCATCATTACCTATAGTATTATTTCTGTCCAGGCGGGTAGTTGAACCTGTTGCATAAATAGAACCTCCTTCAAGGATAGGACTTATCAACAGAAAGAGTATTGCAAATATGTCTGAAAGAAGTCTATTGCATTAGCAGGCTTTCCATTTTTTTGAGTGTAAAAAGCAGAGAATGCTGTTGCTTCATCTAAAATTTGCTTTAAGTGTTGTATTTTTTCAATATTTAAATTAAAATAAAACTTAATGGATTGTGCAATTTAGGGTCAAGTTTTGAAGGCAAAAGGACTGGTTAGAGGTGTCTACTCAGTTAAATCCTCTAGTTCTGTTCATTTCAGTTGAAACCGTATTTTAATAAGTGTCCAACAGGAGTTAGTACTTTCAGATTAATGCAAATTTTTTGCACCTTTCAGTTGGGCTTAAATGTAACCTAAATGGGGCTGAAATACTAAAATATGGAGGCTATCTAGACTAAAAGTAGTATTTTGCTAATAAAATCCTTTAAATCAAAAAATCCAACAGCCTAATACGTGGTCTCAGAAAAGATGTTTTGGCTGTTCTTGGAAAATGTCTTTTGGTTTTAGTACAAAAGGATGATAAAAATTTATTTCTGGAGTCTCTTCTAGGGAGCCAGAGGAAGAGAAAGATGCCAGTTAATCCTCTACATAGTGAGATGGTTTATTTAAAATTAAAGAAATATACCTCGTGCTTACGATTAGCATTAGCAAAAGAATTGCAGTGAAATTGTTTATCAGCTTCCCAGCAAATTCTTTTTGGGTATGCTAAATATTTAAAATTATTTTTCAGAGCTATAATGTTACAAGGGCTTTTCCTTTTTTTTTAACAATAACTGTTATTAATGTGTTTGAAAAGTGTACTTAGGAAGGTATTTATGAAAATATGTGATTTTTCTAATCCTACAAAGGAACTTCCAATCTCCACAGTCTCCATGGTTAGCATTAATTAACATACTTTTGGAGCTTCTACATTCTGTTTACCTTAATAGTTAAGAGCTTGGACAAATATTTAGCATTAATTTAAATTAATATGATTTCTAATTAGGCAAATCACTGTATTTGTAGTCATCATGAATGACTGTTTATATCAAAAGTTGTTATGTAGGGACTAAAGTCTCTAAGATTTTGTACTATTGCATTTACAGCTGGTTTACAACATATTACTGGAACTTGCTTTTCTCAGAAGGATTTTTTTGTTTATTTCTTACTTTATTTTTTCAGGGTTTCTGTTTTGTTTGTCATAATTTTATCAGTATTCTTCTGTGTGTAACATGAATTGTAATTGTGCTATTCATCATGCTATGGACACATGCTGCATATCTGCCTTCATGTCTCTGTTCTTCCAAACAGCATCCCTATGAGACTTCATCCAGTAGGGTTCAGAGGAGAATTAACGTGGCTATGTCAGGTTCTTAAAGGGGAATATGGGAAGCAGCTTGCTGTAATTCTTTTATTATTATTTCTGCATGGAAAAAGGTCTTTTAAAAAAAAATATTTTGAATATAGGCTTCCCGGTTTGCTTTCCCTGAACTGCTAATTCAGAATCATGATGCTGAGTCTTCATGGCCTTGTTAGATTCTCAAGAGCCCAACATAGTCTTATATTGTCATTCACATGCTTATTTCCAGCCTGACTTGGTTTTCAAAGTTACTGAACTAACTTTGCTTAGAATGGGGCTGATCTCTTGCATACCCCAACACTGACAGGCTTCAACCAGCCTTGCCCTTTGCTGCTGCAGTGAGTGACTGAGCTGCTGAGATGCTACTGGAAGAGAAAGCTGAACTAATCTGCCTGGAAGTTTGTATTTACTCAAATACTGAATTAATCCTCTGTGCCATGTTACAGTATTTTCGCATAAGCAGACATTACTTACTAATACAGCTTCACATATGAAGATGCTGATGTATTTGTAAAAACAAACAAAAAACCCAACCCACAACCCAACTGCAAGACTGAAAGGGACTCTGTGGCTGCAGTTTCACAAAACAGCTACAGCTTGAGTATTATGCAAGTTCATTAAGCACTTTGTCTGTAAAAACATCTGTTTATTTTCTCAAGCAGAAAGAGGTGTGGGTGGCATATCCGTGTAATGAAGGTGGGGAACTGGAAGGTATTGCAGATGCCAAAAGCTGGTGCAGGTTCAAGCAGATGTTCACTGTAGATAGGTATGTCAATATCTGCTTAATACAAAATCTGCTAGGAAGTTCTTGAGTTAGAAATTGTTTGAGAATGGAATTAGGTTCTACACAAATATTTCTGTGTGACTTTTCTAGTGTTCTTGCCTGAGCACCTGCTTTTTGTAATTTTTCACAGTATTGTACTAAGTAGACCACTTGTCTCTCTGGCTACAGCTTTTCTATTGCTTTCTTTTGGCAATTTTTTAGCTTACACAACTTTATAAGCTTGTTTCTAGTCTAATTTTGGTTCTGTTTCTTCTTGACCTGGAATCTCTATTCTCTGGGGTTGGGGGAAGGGGACAGGTGGCACTGTGGAGAAGTTTGCTGTAGAAAAATACAAAAGATAAGACCATGGATTGGCTGAAGCTGAAATATAACCACCTGAAAAAAGGTTCTTATTCTGCTGCTTTGCAGCATAAACTGTAAAGGGAGATATTAATTCTCTCACTGTTAACAGAGATGTCTGTTTGATTTTTAACTCTGGGGTAGTTCAGGATTTACAGGCTCTTAGTAAGAAAGTGGCTTTGTTTGTGTCCTTAGATATCACAGAACTAATTACAGAATATTCTAGGTTGGAAGGGACCCCACAAGAATCATCAAAGCCAACTCTTCCCACAACCCTGATGTTATTAGCAGCATGATCTGACCAGCTGAGCTGATCTGAGCTGATCTTAAATTCCCTGTATATATATTGAGTACTCATTTTTGTCAATAAAGGTCTAGTAGCTGTACAGGAAATAATAAGCTAAAGTGGTGTGAATGTAAATAGTTTGACAGCTTCTCTAGAAGATTCCACTACTAATTACAGCAAGTGAACAATTTCTTGTAGGATTAGAGCTGCAGTCATGAGATGTTAGAGCTACGGATATAGCATATTTCTCAGTCCTTTACTTAAAGGCAGTCTCTTCATGGTAGAGCTGATGGTTCTTTTATTCTTAATTCCATATTTATTTTCGTGGCTTGTCAGGTAGTTCATTTTTGCACATAAAGTGCAATATTTGTCCATATCAAACTTTGCAAGTTTTTGGCATTGTTTTAAAAGTAAAAAATCCTTTTTAAATTAAATTTTTGTTTTATTAATTTTTAATTAAAAATTGATAATTTTTTTCAATTTGTTTTGTCCACCTAATTTTGTTCACTTCACCACTAATTTCTTTAGTTCAAAATGAGAACTAGTCTCATGGCATGATTTTATTTTGGTTGATTTAAAATCAAATTCAGCATCTGTCCGTAACTATTCATTTTTGAGTAAACTTCCAACAAATTTTAAATCTCATAGCTGCGCACTGCTATGATGTAGTATGAAAGAGGATATATGAATTATACCTATATTACAACTTTTTACTTCTCCGAACTTAAAAAATCGTGACTCCTTAAGTTAATTTTCTTCCTGAAAAGCAATTTGCTTTTTTATTTAAGGGTTGCAAAAAAAAGGCTCAGCAATTGTCTGTGGTGGATTGAGGGCAGACAGTGGATTATATATTCAGTGAACATTGCTACCTTCCTTTAAATAAAGGAAAAGAAGTCCTGGTGAAGCATTTATTGTAAGGAGACAACAAAACTCTCCATAGATATGTTTTGGAGGTGTATTAAAAACGGGGAAACACGAAGAAATGATGAAAAATGTGTTTGTGACTAATGTAGAGATGCTTTCAGAGAAATTTAGGGATACAAGTAACAAGTATAAGCACATGTTATTTTCTGTGTTGTGTTTTAGTCTTATGATTACAAAGTTGGATTCTTGGAATGAGGTCCTGGCATCCTGTGAGAAATACGGAGTTTTGAGTATTGGTCTAATAAAATTAAGGCATTTGCTCACAAAAGGCCTTCAGCAAAGGAGATAAAAACTAGACAAAACTTACAAGTACAGCTCTAAAGATGGAAATACTAGGACGGCATAGGCTGCTTTTGATAATCTCAAGACTTGACCTTGGACTTGATTCTGAAGTTCCTTTAAACAGGAACTGCAGTTCAACCTCAGTGGAAAAGAAATACTTTATGCTGTATATTTTAAAGCAATTTTTTATAAAAATTTGGTAACATTGAGGATCAGGTTAAATCTGAAATATCTTTGCATTGCAAGTTGTTTTCAGCTTCAGTGGGTTTTTTGTTGTTAATTGGGGTTGAATAGTATTTTTTTCTTTTTTACCTGAACTTGATTTTACTGATTAATTCTCCATGCTCTGTTAGTTGCAGCACAGAATTTCTGAGTCCAAATGCATGTTGCTAAGGGTGTGATCTTGGATTTTGATAGAGAAATCCAGCTCTGGGCACCTAATATTGCTGTCCAGTACCAACCTAGAAAGCAGCTAAGAATAAACTGGTGTCCTGGTTCATTCAGGAGTGTCACACTGGATTCTACAGAGCTTGAAGCCTCAGGATACTTCTGGCAGGGTAGAAGTGGGCATATCTGCAGAGCTCAAATCCAGTTAATGGCTAAAGAGCTCCTTGGACTATAAAATTACGTATCCCCAGTATTTGTACATGTGAATCAAGCCCTGTTTTATTCAGGACTGAAAAAATGGACACATTTCTGCACAACTGGAGCAGGTTTTTTTGTTTTGTTTCTTTTTTGGGTTTTTTTGTTTGTTTTTTTTAATTAATATTCTCACTCTTAATTTCATAGAAGATGCATTGTGAAATAAGGGCTCTTTTTTTCTTTCTGACTACAACAGTTTCACTGTGTTAGTCATGAGTTCTCGTGTTGCTTTTTCATCTTATTTGATTTTTACCTTCTGGGACAAAAAAGAAAAAGAACAGTACACAGACTCAGAACTCGTGGTGGGAATGAATCTGGACAGAAAAACTGTGCTGTTGTGTTCAGAGCCATTTCATGCTGGATTTATGTTTTACAAACGGATAAGTGACAAAAGAAATTGTGATGTGTACTACACATTTGCCCAGAAGGCATGAGATAAACTCTGTAGTCATTAACTTGAAGCGTAGTTCATAACAGACTTTCCTGTTACTCTTGAGAACATTTTTGCTCTGCAGTGCATAATTTTTCTATTTCTTTGCTTGCCAAGGAATTTCTTTGGTTTATGTTGCATCAATCCATTCTATCACTGTTACAGTTTAATAAAAGATGATAGGATACAGTAGGATATTTAGGTATATAAATATATATATATGGGTCTACCCTAATATTTACACAAATCCATACTTAGCTTGCAGAGGGATGTTTAAATTTCAGGCTTACTGTCCAGAACTTGACTTCCTTTTCTTGGTTCCTGCTTCCTTCTAAGAAGTTATCTCTGCCTTATTTTGCTTATGTAATGGAAGATGATAATAAACTGTCATTCTTGCAATGAATTTTGATAAAGATAGGATTTCTCTAACTTCTAGAGTTTATAAGCTGTACCCTGGAGGGGATGTGTGGGATCTGACAGTTACTAGAGTTCAACTGTACATTTCAACTTCTAGAATAATTTTTTAAATCCTTACTATTTCAGGGATTTAATGTCTGTGCTTGAAGGGTATATTTTTTCTTTCTTTCTTCCTTTTCTTTTTTTTTTTTTTTTTTTTTTTTGGAGAAAAAGAAATTTGAAGGCAACATGATAGTTGGCTTGGAGTACTGAATAAATCAGTTGTTTATTTGAGAAAAAGGATTGTAAAGTTTATTCGAAGATGCTTGAAAGCTCTCTGAATGATGCTTATTTGCATGTTTGCTGGTTTTAGGAGAAGGAAAGCACTAAACTGAATTGCTGCATATGAATTTTCATTGATTTTGTATTATGGAACTCTGCTTACTGTATGAGCAGTGAAAGCTGTAGTGCTTTTTTCCTTTTATGGTGGTTTTGCTTTTATTATTTACCTTTTACTACTGGGTACATAAGTGGGTGACTGGTTTGACTGAATAGAGTCACTGCCTTCAGTTGTGACTTTTCACTTTTTTTGCAGTTAATATATAGCTCATATTCCTAAAAATAGTCTTAGTTTGAAATCAGTAGTATCAGCACCAAATTATTGAAAGCAGGAGGTGGAAATGAAAGTTTCTGTAGCACAGTGGCCGGATCTGATTTCATTTCAGATGTTTTGGGTTGCCTCTACCAGATCTCCTGCAAGGACCCCAAGCAATAATGGCACAGGTTTTGCTCATGCACCAAAGTTAGTTAGTGACATTTCAGCTACTGATTACTTTATGTACATCCTGTGAGGCTGTGAAGGACAGAGATCAGTTTGTAAACGTGTACCAGTGCTAATTCCTGTGGTATCTGTTGTAGTTACGTGTAGCTTATAACTACATTTGTTCACCTGGGTACTGAGTTAAATGCAGTTCTCAGAAAGCGCTTTTAATTTTCATATGAAAAACTTCTCTGCCAAGTAAACGCACTGTTAGTTTCATGCCCTGTAAAAGAAATCAGTAGAAAAATGAATCTTGAACACTAGAAAAGATCTCACAATGTAGAATCTAAAACCAGAATTCTGGGAGGTAGAGGAAAACTTCAAATAAAGTGCATGAGTTCTTAAATACTTGTGAGTGGAAACCAAGCAACATTTTCTCTCTTTCAGCAAATGCTATTTCAAGATAGTTTTGAAGGATTTTAGATCTTATGGAAAATACTCATAAAGGGAGATAGTGCAAGAGAAAATTTCTTTCTGAGTCTCTTTTATGTTAAAAAATGTCAGAAAATTGTGTATCAAACTTCGATTCTAACTGTATAATACCTATACAGAGAATGCATCTTTAAGTCTAGATTGTTTGAAAGGTTGGAGCTAAAAGATATACTCTGCAGAATTTTTTGGTTCAGAAGCTGTCATGCAGAAGCTAAAGCTGAACAGTTTTGTCTCCTCCTGCACTGGAAGGCAAAGCATAATACTGAAGAATTACACTTCACTCACTGTGATATTACCAAGTAAGCCCTGGAGGGAAAGAAAGGGAATTTCATTCTAGACTGTTTTCATGTTATGTTTCTCTTGTATTCATTCAGGTGATGAGCTAGCAAACTAGCCATCCCTATCATTATTGTTGTCGTCATTTTTATTATGATTATTTTATTACGTTGACAAGAAAAAAGAAATAACGCTCAGAAAATTGGATGCTTCGGTTCTGGGGAGGACAGACTGATAGTGGAGAATGGCTTTGTTTTTCTGTGCCTTCTCTGAGGTACGCTTTTCTCACTGTTCTCGCTCTGGCTGTTGTGCAGGTGGTTGACCAGATCGACACACTGACGTGTGATCTGCAGCTGGAGGATGAGATGACGGACAGTTCCAAAACAGACACACTGAACAGCAGCTCCAGCAGCACAACAGCCTCCAGCCTGGAGAAGGTCAAGGTGCGGGGCAGCGCGCCGCTCATCAAGCCGCCGGCGCACCCCTCGGCCATCCTCACCGTGCTGCGGAAGCCGAACCCGCCGCCTCCTCCGCCTCGGCTCACTCCTGTCAAATGTGACGAGCCCGCCCGGCTGCCCTCCTTGGCCAACCCAGTCAAGACGAACGGCACGCTGCTGCGGAACGGGGGCCTGCCCGCGGGGCCCGGCCGCCTCCCCAATGGAGATATGTGCTGCATAGCCAGCGCCAGCCTGGAGAAAGTCGTGATGCAGCCTCTGGTGCACAGAGCTGAGAAGGAGCGGTGTGCCCAGGCGGGAGCCAGGGAGCGGGTACGGTTCAGTGAGAAGGTGCAGTACCACGGCTACTGCCCCGACTGTGACGTTCGGTACAACATTAAAAACAGGGAGGTGCACTTGCACGGCGAGTCGGCCCGGGCTGCAGGAAAGCTGCCACACCAGTGCCCTCCTCTGCCACCTCCTCCACCTCCGTTGCCTCCGTTTCTTCTGGAAAATGGAGGGTTGGGGATAAGTCCCAGTAACAGCTTTCCTCCTCCAAGACCTGCAACTGTGCCTCCACAAACTGCGCCAAAACCCCAGAAGACCATCTTGAGGAAATCAACCACTACAACAGTGTGAAGTATGCCCCTTGTAATAACTCTTTGTTTTTTCCTATATATAAACATAAATAGGTAATGAGCACTTTCTACTTGAGCAATAAAAAGACCCAATGTATTACACCCTGTGTCCAGTGAAGTGGCATAAAAATCACATGGTAAGTACAAAGAGGAATACTTGTTGATCTTATTTGTACTCACCAAAAATACCCTTATGGTGAAGGGTGCTGAAAAAAATACTCATTCTTTAGCATCAAAGTTGTAAACATCTGTAGCAGTTTCTTGTTTGCAGCATGGTTTAAAAACCAGTGAAAAAGACAGTTCAATGTGATAGATTTCAGTCTGTCTGACATAAGGGAATAACCACTTCTCTCCTGGGTTTTGAGACTTTTCAAGTGTCTTTTGATGAAGTGGAGTACGAGATAGCAGCCTTTGACTGAATTCTAGCAAATGCTTTTTTTTCTCTTCATGAGTGCTTGAGCAAACTCACCATATGTGGGGTGGTTGCAGTAGGAGATAATCACTGGACTCTCTGCAACTTGGTCTTTGGAGGGGAAAAAATGCTTGAAACATGTGTTGGCGTGGCTCTGGAAAACTGAGTTGCATTTTGTTTCTCACTGTCTTAGTGCATCACTACCGATGTAAAGTACAGAGCACCAATGGTCCCATTAAATTCCCCTTTTTTCTCCATCTGCAAAATGGTATTTTATCTCACTGTGCAATGGCAGTAGACTGACAAAACAAAGCGTAGCCCTTTGTTTTTCACAAAGCTTTTGTCTGGTGCAAATCTTCTTTTTGAAGGCAAGGAAAATGTTGCTTAAGGCCTCCAGGGACATCCACTTAATTCATGTAAAGAGCTTTGAAGTTGAAAAGCTCTGTGCAATTATGGAGCATTAACATGCAAAACAAGATATTTTACATGTTATCACATTTTGATGGTGAACCCAATTAATATTCTTACTGGTTGAAAAAAAGTCCTCACTGTTTTTAATTATTTTATGAGAGAACATCCTTTTATTCTCACAAAGAGAATTGTAGGGACTTGGAGTTTAAAAAAGCATCCAATCAATGAAGAAAATCTGATAATAAATCTGTTATTTACAAAACTTGTGCCAAAGTAATCTCAATGGCCGACAGAAAATGCTATATTAAAAAAAAGTATGCTTATTTCAGCTGAAATATAAAGGTACTTTATGGCAGAACAGGAAAAACCAGACAAAACATTTTAAATTTTAATTTATATTTGCATCTATTCATAGGTATTAAACAGATACTTATATTTCCCTGTATACGTATTCTAGTACTTAAACCAAAATAATATGAATAAATGTAACAAAAAGTCCCATCAAATGACTACTATTTATAAACCTTTGCATTAAGCAAATATTTTATTTTGTGCAAATGCACATCCAGTGTCTAAAGCTTCGTGAGTATTCCCTACATAAAAAGGAAAAGAAATCATCCTAAATTCTTAATCATGTTTTCCCCTCGTGCCTCCTATGTGTTTTTCATGATGCACTATTGTTTGACTGTACTTAACCCCACGAGAGCTGTTGCCAAGTGCAGTAAGTCCAGGCACTCGCAGCAGGAGACAGTAACTCATTCTGCATCTGTGTGACATCTTTGCTGCCCAAATCAGGATTTTGGCAGGTGGATTCTGCTCACGTGCTGGGACTTCACAGCACCTCCCTTGCTCATACGTTGAAAACCACATTTAAAATCACTGGAACAACAATGTGGACATATCCACATTGCATTAGCTTCAGGTTTTTCTTTTAAAAAGAAAATTCCCGCTGTCCTTACTTATCACTACTATACAGATCATACACCTGTAATGAGCTAGTTTATTTTTTTTTTTTTTTGCATTCTTAAACGTAGGAGAAATAAGTTAATGCAAATCAAATATTGCACATAAAATATTAAAGGAAATAACTGAGTCATTCTAGGGGGTTATGGTTTGGTGCATATGTGTTACCTCACTTAATTTTTCTGTTATGAGCTCATCTCTGGTAGAAGAGCATGGTATTTCTGGTCTGGGCTTCTCAGAGCCTAATGAACACGTTCTTCCAATCTGGACGCTGTACTCTGTAGATGTGCATTGATATGTAAATTTCAGGTTTTTTACAGTTCTCAGCTCTGGAAAGCTTAAATAGCATCCGAGTTTCAGCAGTTAATGTTCAGTTTTGGTACCCAACATCTTGCATCTTGTACTTTGTCTTCTTCTCCAGAAGTGCTTTCTTGTCTCTTTCCCCGTGCCTCCTGAATATCCTCATATGATATGGCTGTGCCACGAAAAGATGTAGCTTTTCAAATGCAATGCTGTCTTTGGCCAGAAATGGAGAATCAAAATGTGATGGGAAAACATTGTTTTTCTGCAAAGTTTGACAGCCCAGGCTTTCTTTAATACAACATGTGCCAAGGTCTCTGTTAAATCAGTACAAACATTGAATCAATTATATTTTAATGAGGATGTCTCTGGCTTGTGTCCTATTGTAAGGTATTTGTGTCAGCGTGATAATTTCACATTAATAATGTGTCAGAATAAAAGTAAGGTTAAAACAGGTAAACTTGCAAAATGTGGGAAACAATTAAGTTTAAATTTTGCAGCACTGTTTGGAAACTGCTAATAGAAATGGCATAACATCAAATGCATCAGTGTATTCAGCCAGCAGTATTTTTTACATTTATATTAGGAATATAAAGTCTGTGAAGCAATTTTGAACATCTGTAGTATGCTTCACAACTTCCGGAGGAAAACCCAGTAAACTAACCAGAACTGGACAAGAGTTGTCTGCAAATGTAATATTCTCTGAGATTACATGTAGTGTTTTGCAAATGTGCTAATACATGAAAAAAATGAAAGTCCAGTAACAGTACTCAGAGCTTTAAGTCAGTGTTTGCCATCACTTCAGACTGCTGTCTAGCTTTGATTCCCTAAGGTATTTTAAAATGTGAACTGACCAGATCTAGACTTCTCAAATGCAAATAGGAGAAGGTGGTTTCTAACAATTTAATGAAGGGGAAAAGCTTAGGAAAATTAGAATAAGAAATGAAAATTACTTAAGTTGTAATAATGGTATTCATTAAAAAAGCTAACACATTAATGCCTTGTAAGAAAGGAAAACTAGCAGGGTAAAATCCAATAACAATCCTTTTGAAGGACATAAAGTGGAAATCTTGGCTCTTTCTACCACCTGGTAAAAGTCACATTTCTCCTTCTCTCTAGTCGTCTGGAGTTGTTACATCTTTCATCACATCATCCATTTTTCTTAAAAACAAGAAAAAAGTCCAAATCTTCATTGATGTTTTTATTATTAAATCAGTATTTTATTTAAAATATGGCATAAAATAAGTCAAGTACACTACAGCTCTTGTTATTAGCTTTCTTCAGATAACTTGTTTTATTGGTTTTGAAGCAGAGAGCAGTATGAATTCTTTAATTACCAGAGAGATTTGTATAGGGATGTTTGCTCAGATCTCTTTCTTTCAATATTCTAATGGTGGCTTTCCTTTCAGTAAGGCCACAAACAGTAATTTTACATGTGCTTGTAAAATCATACTGTGGTTTCTGTGTCACTTGTCTGATGCAGTCTTAAAGTAGGCATGAGTATGTGGCACACATTTTTGCAGAGGCAGCATTCCTCACACCCTATTTGTATATATGCTGTGAGCCATGCTTTTTCAGGGACTATACGTGTGTGTTCAGAAGCAAAATACCTATCCACTGCTCAAACTAGTAGTACTGTTGAAAGCATAATGCTCACAGGTGCAGAAAGGTCTTGCACAAAAGCATGTGGTAGAAATGTTTATGGTAAACCTTGCTAAGCACTATTGCTGGAATACTCAAAGTGAAAAAAAATGTGGCATCTGTTATATAAACATGTATTTTTTAGGGATACTTTTGATACATCTCATGCAGTATTTGCATGCTGCAGCCTAAAATTTCTGTATCAGCACAACTGAAGCAGCAGCAGCAGTGCTGGTGTTACTGGCTCAGTATCCTGTGGAGCACTGCATGCATGCAAACTGCAGTACAGCCTCATCTTTGGCAGCAGTTTGATGGTTTTTAGCTGGGAAAAAGTAGCGGGGATTTTATCTCAGTCTCCTGTTTTATGGTGGCAAATAGTCCAACAGAGCAAGTTTCTCCATAAGTCATGATTTTGGCAAGAGATTTGTGGTAATCCATCTTGGGATAGCTCTGGAGAGCACAAGCAAGCAGACTTTCATTACTAATCTTAAATGATTTGACGTGTCTCTAACTCATGCTGGTCAAAGAGCTCTCTTGTTATCTGAGACTGGAGCTGCTGGGATGAATGGTCCTGACCATGTATCCTGCTGCAGGAGAGAGACCCATGCTCGACTCAGCCGGTGCAAGTCTGCTCCCACTCTCTGTGCCCTCGCATTTTTTCATGTGTGGCAATGTTCTTGTTGCTACATGGTGGGAGAGCTTTGTTAAGAAATGACACCTGCAATGTGTTCACCAGCTGAGCTGTTTTGTTTCAGTGGTGAAGCATGGCTGTATTTAAGTTGCACAGTCTCTTGTAATCCTAAATCTTTAGAAATTTTGAAGCAAAGGTTTTCTTACTTTTGAGGTAATCATTCTCCTGTCAGGTTGTATAAATAAGATGAGAATCATCATGCAGGTATGATGAAGGTGGACTAGAACTTTTAATGCTTTGAGGGACTAAGTTTGTTACTGCAGGACTATGTATTTTTTGTTGTATTAAAATGGTTTTTATAGACAGGTGAGAAAAAAGTAGAACATAAATTGCACCCTATAACCAGCCAAGAGCAGTGCTTTGAGAAATGAGTAGAATCAGAATAATTCTGCTGCCTTGTTTGGGAAAGATAAAGAGTGAAGGCCCAGGAATTTCTGCATCTTCTCCTCATGACAAGAGGTTTATTCTTTAATTCCTGAAATATTGGATGTGTATACTGCAATTCTTTAAGGAACTTAGCACAATCTGTCTCGTTGTTTGCAAATAATATTCATGAAAAAGAAAGTTTTTGTAAGAGCTTTCTGATATCACAGCTGTCTCTAGATGTTGTTTGTCTGATATTTTGAATAACTTTTTATGCAATCATGCAAGCAATAATGGGAAAAATTGCATAAAAAGGGAAAATACTTGGCAAATTATGAAAAAAAAGAACTTTCAACAGATGTGTTTAAGTGTATTCCTCAGTGGTGCTTACATGATAACAACATCAATATGAGAGCTTGCATTTCTTTACATAGGATTCTTATCATTGCTTGAAAATCTCAAGTGATGAGATTAATATGATGATTATATTAAGAGGTAAGAAAAAAAACAGTTGGTGACAGAAATTCTCATAGAATTCTCCTTGGATAAATTAGCATGTGAAAACCAGAACATTATAGTAGCATCTTTTTGTATAAATCTCTAATGTCTACAGAATATTTTGGTTTTTCTTTTCTGCAAATGCAGTGATGATTGTATACTGGAGTTAAAAAATTCTCTATGTCCCTATACCACTTCAAATCGAGTTTAAAGCTCTCTCAACAAGTCCTGGTGACTTCTGAGCTAAGATGCTTTTCCCCTATTTGTTGCCAGTAGGCTTGATGTTGTATAAACTGACCTGTGATCAAAACCCCCAAAATTCTGCTGGTCACACCAGTCTCTAAGCCAGTAATATTCTTCATGATTTTCCTGTTTCCTACCCCATCATTCCCTGCAAATGGGAGGAGAGAGCCAACTTGTGCTCCAGATCCCTTGACCAGTTGTCTCAAGGCCCTGAGGGCCTGCTTGGCTCTCTGAAGCCTTCTTGATGGGATTTCATGGCTGCCCACCAAAAAGCCAGCAGAGGCTGATAATCAGGCTGATAACAGAGGCTGGGTTGTTTCTTGGTGATGTCTCTTACGTGGGCCTCAGGGAGGCAGCACACCTCTCTGTGGGTTGGGTCTGGTCAACATATTGGGACCTCCATTCCTCTTAAAATGGAGTCACCAGTGACTACTACTCTTCTTTTTATTTAATTCAGAAAGTTCATGATGTGGGGGTAGCCTGCCCTGCCCTAGGCAACTCTTCAATCCCAGAAGAACGTTAATCCCCATTCTCATTTCTCTGGTCCCTAGATTTCAGGACCTCATACCGGTTGTATGAGGACAGCTGTGAAGGTGAAGCAAGTTGGGAGGGAATTCAGTACCAGTCATAGGTCAGGAGAAGAGTGAAGTCAGCACCTTGAATTTTAGGTAAGCAACTTTTCAGCTCTTTGAGAAGTTAATCGGTGGGCATACCTAGGAAACTGGGACGAGAGAGCAGAATGGGACTGGAAGAT
Source organism: Sturnus vulgaris (assembly GCF_052056855.1). Classification (NCBI taxonomy): domain Eukaryota; kingdom Metazoa; phylum Chordata; class Aves; order Passeriformes; family Sturnidae; genus Sturnus; species Sturnus vulgaris. The sequence goes on from NC_142283.1 coordinate 21,513,131, forward strand.
CTAGCCATGGAGCACAGGAACTCTCAGTCCCTGCATTTAAGAAATGTGGAAAGCGTAGGAAGACCTCAGCATGGATGAATCAACACCTGCTGGTTAAACAAAAAGGAAAGAAGGAAATGCACAGGTAATGGAAGCAGAGACAGGTATCCTGGGAAGCTTTTAGGGAGACATTGCCTAGCTGTGTAGGTGTGAGGCCAGGAAGACCTCAGTATAGAGGAAGGTGAACTTGGCAAGGGATACAAAGAATAAGGGCTTCAGCAGGTTAATCAGACAGAAAAGGAAGGTAAAAGAAAGCATACAGCCCCTGATGAGCAGACTGGCAAACTGGTAGCAGCAGACAAGGAGAAGGCTGAGGCACTAAACTTTTTCACTTCAGTCAGTGGCTACCTCTCTTCCCACAGCTCTCAAGTAGATGGGCAACAGGGGAAGCTAAGTCTATCCCACTGTAAATGAGGATCAGGTCTATGAGCACCTGAGGAACCTGAATGTATGTAAGTCTATGGAGCCCAATGAGATGCATCCCAAAATAGTGGGGGAATTGGCTGCTGTAGTTGCCAGCCCACTCTCCATGATACTTAAAAGGTCGTGGCAGTCAGGTGACAGGAGAAAGGGAAACATTGAACCAAGCCGTCTTAAAAAAACCTGTCAGTCTCACCCGTGTGCCTGGGAAGATCATGGGACAGATCCTTCTAGAAGCTCTGCTAAGGCACATGGAGGACAGGGAGGAGATTTGAGGCAGTCAGCAGAGCTCACCAACTTGTAATCTTCTACAATGCAGGGACTATATCAGTTGGCAGGGGAAGGGTTACAGACATTATCTATCTGGCTCCTGTAGGGCATTTGACTTTATTTGACATATCTCTCCAACATCCTTCTCTCTAAATTGGAGAGATATGGATAGACTATTCAGTGGAGTAGAACTGGTCAACAGCCTGATGTACAGATGGAGATCAGTGGCAAGTGGTGCCCTCAGAGGTCTGTGCTGGGACTAGTCGTTAATGACAAATGAAGGGGTGGAGTTCACCCTCAGGTGACACAAAGCTGAGTGGGTGCGGTCACACTCCCAAAGGATGAGATGACATCCAGAGGGACCTACACAAGTTTCAGAAGTGGGTCCATGGGAGACTTACGAGGTTCAGGAAAGCCAAGTGCAAAGTGCTTTTTCAGCCCCCAGTATCCATGTAGGCTGGGGGATGAACAGATCAAGAGCTGTCTTGCTGGGGACTTAATGGATACTGAGGGATCAGAGTTTGGACATGAGCTAGTGATGTGTTTACATAGCCTGAAAAGCCAGCTGTATCCTGATCACATCAAAAGTGTGACCTGAGGGTTAAGGACAGTGATCCTCCTCCTCTAGTGTGCTCTGGTGGGATCCCAGCTGGAGGACTGTGTCTGCTCAGTACACAAAAGACACGGACCTATTGGAGCAGGGGCAGAGAAGAGCCTCAAAACTGAGCAGAGGGATGGAGTACAAGGAAAGTCTTTCCCTGCGAGGAAAGACTGGTGGACTTTGGGTTATTTAGCCCAGAGAATGGATAGATAAATTAAGAGTAATGTTGAACTCAGAAGGGGGGAGTGGAAGAAGGCGATTTGAGTTTTTATTTGTTATTTTCCTACTCTTATTTGATTTGTAATAAATTAATTTCTCCAAATCCAGTCTGTTTTGCCTGTGATGGTAGTTGGTGACAGGTCTCTACCTGATTGAACTCACGAGCCCTTTATGTTTTTTCTACCCTGGCCAACTGAGGAGAGGGAGTCATGGAGCATCTTTCATGGGTTTTCATCTAGCCAGGGTTAGCCCCCTCACAAGCAGTGTCTAAGAGTGCCAAGATCTAGTGAGCTGTTACTGGAAAATATCTTTTCCTTACACTTGATCTTCAGAAAAAGTGCAAATTACAAATTCAGAAAAAGGGAAAAGTAATTTCATACTGAAACATTTCTGGATATTTGCTTTAAATTAAATGATTACATGTTTAGAGGGAGCTTACTCATTAATTCACTGGAAGTAATGTTTCTGACAGTAGAGGACCCATTAATATTGCAAAAAAGCATAGGTATTGTTGTCTGAGTTAATAAAACCACACTAGACATAAGATCTAAATTTTTCACAGTAAGAAGAATTTATTTGGAAAAGTAGTCAATAATCCACAGTATTAAGTCTTTGAATTAATTCTGGATTTCTCTAAAAAGAGGACACACTAAGTCTAAGGAAAATACTACAGTTGTAAGCAGGAAGGCAAAGTAATTTACTCTAATGCTCACTGTTAGCCATTGAAAGAACTGATAAACTTTTCATTAAAAGACAGACAAAAAATACACTTTTCTGATGTAGCCAGCAGGTGCAGTTTGGTACTTGACAGAGAGGAGAGATGAAAAGAATCAGTTAAGCATGCCAGAAGCAATGAAAAAAATTAAAATGTCAAACTTTATTTTTATAGACAGGCACAACTCAGTACAAATTGTTCAGAGTGTTAATGAATTGCTTCTACTTATATGGTGACTTGAAAGGAATGTGTTGGATGGCTTTTAAGAATATATATGGAAGTGCTTCTCTACTGTCAAGAATTACGATTTCAGAGCAAACCGTCTTTCTATATCTGTGTGGAAAATCTACAGCAGAACAGCGTACTCTAGATCAACTGTAATGACAAATCTTTTGGCAGCCAAAGTGCTTGTCAGCTATGCAGGTATTGATCTCAGGAGCCATCAGTAAGTGCAGCCATAAACAGACAGTCTTCAAACTCCAGAGGTGATGTAACTTTATTTAATCCTACTGTATTTCTGGGAAAAACATCCTAACCCACCTTTGCTGATCATTCCTGCGTTGTTCCTATAGAAAGTCAACTACAAACGTTTTTGCAGTGCAGCAGTGAAGCAGTTGAGTGTCCCAGGCTATCTGAAACAATATTTATCCTCCAAATCAGTCAGTCAGTCAGACTGTGAAAGAGGAGAGTGAAAAAGCTTATCAACCTTGTCACAGAGATGTGGGTTTCTGTTTGACCTGGCTTGTTTCTACAAAGTGTGAAAAGAATGCAGGAGAAATGTTTTCCTGCATACACATCTAGATATGTTTCAAATATGTTGTTGGGCTTCACCAAAATAACTAAGGACAAAATATAATCAAAATAAGATTTTGAATTGGATTAGGATGTGATTTAATTAATCCTTCTAGTAAAGCAGACTTTTTCATAAGAATTAAGGAAATCTAGTATTGTATTCCTGAAACATTTATAATATATTTCTGCACCAAGTTGTCATAATACTGATAAAATAAGAATTACGTAAAGAAGAACTCCTAGTGTATGTTTTTTTTCTAAAATTAATTTTCATAATCCTTGCAGATATGAATGAAACACAAATGGATTTATGTGGATGGATCCTGAATACTTTAAAGACAGATGATGATTTTTCCCTGTCATGACCTGATTTTTAAGTAGAAGAGTAGTATTTTAAGATCATGTCTAACTTGCAGACTTGTTGTTGGACACTCTTGGGGACCAGCTCTACTATTTGAAAACAATTTAAACTTGGGGTTTGCCAAAACTTGCAAAAGAGCTGTAAATACTGAAATAGTCCTCATTTTATGATAGTGCAACACATTGTTCTAATGAGCAAAATCTTTTGTTACAGTTTATTGAGTAAACTATTATTTATTTGTGTGAAAAGGATATCATGTCTTTGTGGCCAGAAGAGATGGCAGAATAATTTTTAGAAAATAAGAAGTGTCTACATATGAAAGCCAGCACCCAACGCTGACTTTGTTTTGTTAGAGGTATTAAAATGCATCTAATTTGGTTTATTGTAATTTAGGTTTGAACTTGTCACAGTGATATGCAGGCCAATTATGCCAGTGTTCAGTACAAAAGTACAGAAAATGGAGGTCTTTGTTCCAAGTAGTTTATAATTTGGTATAACCTGAAGTTGATTCTGATCACACTCAGACTTTCTTAAGTGTTATGTGTAAGTCTCCAAGTGAGAAATAGCATTTAAAGCCTGAATTGTATTGCTTAGGCAGAAGAATCAAACAAGGAAAGTGTTGCAGCGGAACAGTAAATACATATTAACCTAAGGCTCAACATTTACATTTACTAGAACTAATGTGTTTTTTATGTACACTGCTTATATTCATCCTTTTTTTTTTTTTTTGATACTCAGCTCCAACTGTAAGAAGACATAGTGTTCAGTCATTTCTTTTAAGGCTAGGGGGATAAGAAAAAAGGTTGTAAATAAATTGACTCGTTCATTTCTAGAAAGAGAAATGTGTAACAAGCTTCACTGTTGATTTTGCCTGAATTCACAGCTGAGGCAGGAAAACTGTTAGAAGAGCATTTGTATATACTAGTGTGGTTTTTAACAATTTTCTTCCGCTATCACTCATTAACCATGCATGCAGGACATTAATTATATGTCTCTCAGACATACAATGAATCTTTTAAATCGTGTTTAAATTAATATTTCATGAGATTTCAGCACCTGTGTTTTGTGGTGTGTTTTCAAGGAAAACTTGATTTATGAGTGGAAGCTTTAAATGTCGGAAATACAAAACAAGGAGCTTTATCAGAGTGCCATAAGATTCTAGGAACAAAAGTATGTATTATAAATTATTAAGAGCAGAAAGCTATGGTATTAGCTTTCTGTTTCAACAGGAAATTGTCTGTTTGATAAGATAAATCTGTATCACTCTGCTTCATCTGTATTGGTTGGAAAAGCTGTGAAGTTTTCATAGTTCTCAGTTCTTCAGGAGGAGAAGGCTGAGGTACTCAACAGCTTTTTTGCCTCTATCTTCACTGGCAGCCCCTCTTCCCACAAGTCTTGACTGGATGGACAGTAGGATGGGGACTGGGAGAACAAAGACCCGCCCACTCTAAGGGAAGAACAGGTTCATGACCACCTGAGGAACCTAAATAGATATAAATCTCTGTGACCCAATGTGGTGCATTCCAGAGTTCTGACGGGATTGTCTGATGGAATTCCCAAGCCACTCTTAACGATATTAAAAAATTCATGGCAGCCAGGTGAAGTCCCGGGTGACAGCAGAAATGGTTGCTGTATCCATTAGTAATGAGGGTATAAAGGAGTACCCTAGGAAGTCTCACCTCCGTGCCTGGGAAGATCATGGGACAGATCCTCCTAGAAGCTCTGCTAAGGCACATGGAGGACAGGGCAGGATTTGAGGCAGCCAGCATGGCTGCCCCAAGGGTGAGTCCTGCCTGACCAGCCTGGTGGCCTTCTGTGATGGGGTGGCTACATCAGTGCATAAGGGAAGGGCTACAGATGTCGTTTATCTGGACTTCTGTAAGGCCTTTGACATGGTCCCCCACAGCATCCTTCTATCTAAACTGGAGAGATATGGATTCTGCAGATCAACTGTCAGATGCACAAGAACTTGTTGGATGGTCACATCCAGAGGGTAGTGGTCAATGGCTCAGAGTCCCAGTGGACATCGGTGGCAGGTGGTGACCTCAGGGGTCTGTACTGGGACCAGTGTTATTTAATATCTTCATTAATGACATAGACCAAGGGATAGAGTGCACCCTCAGCAAATTTGCAGATCACGCTGAGCTGAGTGGTGTGGTGACACTCCTGAAGACAGGATGCCATCCAGAGGGACCTGGATAATCTCCAGAAGTGTGTCTGTGGGACCTTAATGTAGTTCAGCAAGGCCAAGTGCTGTACCAATGTGCACTGGCTTGGGACAGCCCCTGTTATCAGTCCAGGCTGGGCCATGAAGGCACTGAGAGCAGCCCTGCTGGAAGGACTCAGGGGTGCTGGTGGGTGAGAGGCTGGACATGACCCAGCCATGAGCACTCACAGCCCAGAAAGCCAAACGTGTCCTGGGCTGCATCCAAAGCAGTGTGGGCAGCAGGGCAGGGAGGGGATTCTGCCCCTCTGCTGTGCTCTGGTGAGAGCCCACCTGGAACCCTGCATCCAGTTCTGGGGTACCAGCACAGGAATCGACCTGTTGGAGTCCAGAACCAAGGCCACCAAGGTGATTAGTAGGATAGAACACCTCTCCTAAGAGAAAAGACTGAGATTGTCCTGCTCCTGAGAAGAGCAGGCTTTGAGATGACCTAATTCCAGCCTTATAGTACCTGAAGGAAGCCTATAAGAAGCCTGGAGAAAGACTTAGTACAAGAAAAAAGAGAATAGCTTTGGACTGAAGGATAGTAGGTTTGAATTAGATATCAGGAAGACATTCTTTACTATGAGGTTGGTGAGGCACTGGGACAGGTTTCCCTGAGAGGTTGTAGATGCCTCATTTTCGAAAGTGTTCAAGACCTAGTTGTATGGGGCTCTGAGCAACCTGGTCTAGTGGGAAGTGTCCCTGTCCATGAAGGAGAAGTTAGAAGTCAATAATCTTTGAGGTCCCTTACAACACAAACCATTTTGGAATTCTATGATTCTTATTTTCTCTAATTTATCCTGTGAGCCTTTGCTGTATGGTGGAAGATGGTATCCTAGTTGTGTTGATACCACACATGGTCAACTATAATGTATGTCATGAATTTTCATTTTGTAGAAACTGGTGCATGGAAATAGAAGAAAGATTAAGGACACTGCTGTGCTCTTTGCTTTTGCCAGGGAGTGATTTGTAATTTTTGGTACAGACTTGGACTAGGAAACTTGCAGACTTACGGTCCCAAATTTAGATAGGCTGGATAACCACGTATGTTCAGTTTACATGGCAAAGTAGGGGGGTGCTCTGGGGCTGACATCTATGACACAATGCCAGAAGTTGTCCCCATGTCAGACAAAGCTGAAAGAAGATCCATTCTCAGAGATGGATCTGCTGCTTACCGAAGCTGAGCTGGCAACAATGTTGGTGCACATCTATGATAACATGTTGTCCTTTTTCCCCATTATTCCACTCTGGCCTTTGATTAACAGTAGATCAAAATTTTCAAGTCGAGTCTGTTTTGCCTGTGATGGTAATAGATGAAGGATCTCCCTGTCCTTATCTCTTTATGCTATTACCATTTTGTCATATTTTGTCCCCCTCTCCAGTTGAGGATAGGAGTAATAGTGACTTGATAGGCACCTGGTGGCCAGCTGAGGTCAACCCAATAAGTGACTTGTGTTCGTATGCCTGGCTGTACCTTGGTGGAGCTGATCTGTTGCCCAAGCCTGGCCCAGGGAAAGCTACAGCAGCTGGAGAGCAATGCATGTTCATAATTTCTTCCCATGGAGGTATGCTTAGGTGCTTGTGTGATGGCAAAAAAGGGTACTCTCCATTAACATGAGCCTGATGCTGTCTTTATGGCTTGGTGCAACATGGAAATTGGCAGGGGCTGGCCTGCCTTTGGTACCTGGCTTTTCTTCTCAAGGCTCAAGCTCTCAAATGTATCCACAGTGTGAAGCTTGAATGCAGTGGCACATGCTGTGCTCTGTTTTCATGATGCATTGCATGAACAAAATCAAAAGAGAATTTTCTTCACATTTCAATTTCACATTTATTTTATTCTGTGTTAAAAGAACAGTTCCAGTTTCTTTTATGTTGAAAGGACTAAATAGAAGGATCACAGCACAGGAACTAATTTTTCAGAAAACTTTCAGTATATGTATTGTTTGATTATGGAATTATATACTGTATAATCGCTTATCTGTGGTAGAGCCAGAGCTGCCTCTTCCTTTTCTAAGTGATCTGAGGTTAGTTTTAGGTATCTTCCGAGGAACCTTACAAATTGCACTGAATATAAGCAAGCAGAACTCATGATTTTTGGTTGTAATGGAGTATGGTTGCTATTGGATGGAGCAGATGCTACAGTACAAATTTCATTTATAAACAATGTTATATTGGTAATGTAGCTAACCACTGTAGACCTAATCTTCCTCACAGCTCTTTTTTTTTTTTTTTCTTTTGGTGAAGACTGGTGATAAATTACAGCACAAACCCAGAAGAATTAATTCCTGGGCAAATTAAATCCACCTAAAGGCAGGCAGCAGTGACATGTAAAGAGATGATAAAGAATGCAGGGGAAGGATTATTAGAAGACATTTTCTCTTATTTCTGAAGAAAATTTTCTTCCTTCTGAAAAGGAAAAGGAACTGAAAGGGAGAGAAATGCATCTAAGTGGGTGAGCAGAACATGTGCCTCAGGGATATTGGATTTAGTGGTTCACTTTACTCCCTAGTTTCTTGGTATGGGTCCAATTTATTGTGGTGACTTGTTTATCACTTACTATCTGTTTCTTGTGATGCACGACAATGAAAAGTTTGTTTGGCCTCTTTCCTTTGGAGAAGTGTTGTGATCATTTCTCATTACTTATTAATGGTTTTCCAAACCCAAGAGCTTTAAGTGATTAGAGGTATTAAAACCCAAAAGTTTTACATACTCACTTTTCGTCTTTTGCTTACTGTCAGAGAGCTTTTTGGCTGTCCAAACTACACAGGTGCCACATTCATTTTGCATTAGACGCTTTTTCAGCATAGTCTGTAGCAAGTATTTTAGCTTAGTGTTAAAATTTTAAAACTATTTTATTTCCCTCAGTTATTATGGCATGCCCATATTTATATGGAAGCAAATATTTCAGTGTTGCTAATAGAACAGTGGAAAAAAGACAAGAAAATGTTCCTCTGGTCAAGCTTTCAAAATACGAAACTTTTTCTGAGCACATAATTTTAGAGGCCCATAATAATTAATGATGCTTTAATAATTTATTTTAAAAAGCTGAAACTCCAGCTTGAATGGAGAAGCTTGCTACTGTTTAAAACATGAAAAATTAAAAAACATGTATAAGCATTTCTCTGTGTGTACGTCTGTACATAACAGTGTTATAGCAAACAACTGCGAGCTTCTGCTGTTATTTCTTGCCCTTTTGAAGACATGGAATTTTATTGAGCAGTTATGATTTGAGTCCCTTTAATACCTGTCAAAGGTTATTAGGCATCAGATGTTGGAACCTGGGGCGCTGTTGAGGGTTACATTTGTTAAGGGGCTGATGATTGCAGCAAGTACTGTGGCGAGCAATAGGAAGTTATTACCTGCTCCCCCCTCCAAAGACTGGAACTTTAATTTACAGCTCAGAAACAGCATACATGGCCAAATGCCATAGCAAATACCATGCCATTGCAGGGTTGAAAAGGGGAGAACTTTGGAGAAGATGGATAAGCAGTATTAAGAGGCAGTGAAAGGAAGGACGACACTGAAGTGGAAAGCAGAGGGTTAAGTAGAGGTGGAGAAAGAAAGAATGAAAGAAGAAAGCAAGAACAACAAGGTAACCCAGAAAATATTCTGACTTCATCATCCCTGTCTGTCTTTCCACCTTAGATTAGGTTTATAGGTAGTCTCTAAGTGACCTCTTCACGAAATTTATTTCCTGAAAGCCACGTGACACGAAATGATAAAGCACTTAACTTTCATTGGTTTTCTATTGAATATGCAAAGAATGGGCAGATGACGTTTGCTTTAGTTCCACATGTTTGTGTGTGTGCTATTATTTTTTATTTTAAGTCTCATAATGCCTGGAAGTCCTTGGACTAAACAGGAAGTTTTCTTTTGAACTTTTATGACTAACATAACCACAGGAAAGCTAAGAGCATTGCTGGGATTTCAAATAGGAGAAATGCAGCATGAAGTAGATAATGTTTTATAAAAGCCAAAGAAGTGGTCCTGGGAGTAAATGGAAATTACAGAAGTACAGATGCATCTCATAGAACATGACAGTTAAAAAAGAATTGCATTGAAATATCATTTTAACTAGCTTAGACAGAAATTAACCCTCTGAATAGACAAGACCAAAACCATCCCTAAAGCCAGTGCCTAGATTATTGCATCAAGGGTGATTTGGGCCCAATGTACTGATGATAGGATATGGAGCTTGAAAAGGGCATGAACAAAGATGAATTGGAAACAGATGTCGGAAAGAATTTTTAGAGGCATGCATTTATGAAGTAGCTACTGGGCAAGGCAGTTGATGAAAAACACAAAGGGACAAGAAGAAGTAAAAGAGAGGGAGAGATTGACATATCTTACTGCTTCAGCTAAAAGCAATCTATGCAGGTGATGTCTAATGTACCTAACATTTCTTTTTTTTACTCACTACCAAGATGTTAAGATATGAAATGGCAATATTGAAACATGTTGAATCTGTCTCTTAATATTTTGCAGTGTATCAGTTATGTTATTAAACCATGGAATGGTTTGGGCTAGAAGGAGCCTTTAAAGATGATCTATTCCAAGCCGTTGCCATGAGCAGGGGTGGGTTCAGCTACATCTGGTTGCTCAGAGCCCTGTCCAAACTGACACTGAATATTTCCAGGGATAGGAAATCTATAATCACTCAGAGAAACTTGTTCCATTTTTTCACTACCCTCATCATTAAAAAAGCTTCCTAATATCCAGGCTGAATCTCTGCTCATTTAGTTTAAAACCATTGCTCCTTGTCTTATAACTGCAGGCACTACTAAAAAAAGCATCCAGCAACTCTGGACTCACTCAAGCAGGTAGGTCCTTGTCTTTCCTGTGCTGGGACCCCAGAGCTGGATTCAGGGTTCCAGGTGAGCTCTCACCAGAGCAGAGCAGAGCAGAGGGTCAGAATCCCCTCTCTCCCCTGCTCCCCACGCTGCTTTGGATGCAGCCCAGGATGTTTTTGGCTTTCTGGGCAGCATCTGCCTAACCTCACGTCCCCAGCACCCCAGATGTCTCTGGGCAGGGCTGTTATCCATCTTTTCACTCCCCAGCCTGTGTTGATGCCAGGGGCTGTCCTGGCACAGGTGTAGAGCCGCCCTGCACTTGGCCTTGTTTGAAACTTGTGGGGTTTTCGAGAGCCCGCTTCACAGCACTTGCATACCTCATTCAGCATGTGCCAGATTATTAAGGTTATGGAAGTGATTTTATAGCTACTTTTCATAACTCCAGATTGAAAAATACTGTTCTCATAGAACTTCAGAGGAGCTAGCTGCTTACACAGTGTAATGAGGCAAAGCAAGCCTCCGGTGCTGGGAGACTTGCTGCAGGATTACTTTTAGGGTGCTCTTACCAATGGCTGCAATAAATAATGTATTTAATACTGATACTTACTAACAGAGGTCATCAGATGGCCATCAGATATATTTGGGGCCATGTACCTCACTGCCTACAGTGAGAATACGTGAAGTGGTTTTTCCCAGATAGTGTTTCTGATTAGACTTAAGACAATACTTGCTGTAACCAAGTCTGTTGCCATTTAAATCACACTGTAATAATTTAGTACAAAGATAAGCACTCAAAAAAAGCCAGGTATCTAGTGTAGAGACAGAAACTTCAGCTTGAGGCATTGATTCAAGGATACTTCACAGTGGTGGTGACCAGTTACATAAAAACATTATATGGATTCTGAGATTCATCTATAGAGACAGATCTGTGCATAAGTTAGGAGTAAAAATCTCTGATAAAATGAAACATGGGCAATTCCATCATATTTCACATAACTCTTTAACAGAAGCACATTATATGAACTTAAGTGGAACCACTTGACTGCTTTGCTGTTTAGACTTACACTTTTTGAAGCCACTTCCAGGACTGGTCTAAGTGCTAAACCACACATAGCAGATAACCAAAAGTGTAATTTAGCTGAACTGATATTTCTGATTCTCATTAGATGAGGAAAATTGCATTTTTGGTCATTGAAACATTCAGTGAAACAGGATGTATGACTTGAATCTTCCAAAGCTATGAATGTACTGGGAATAAAAATTCTGCTGCTTTTTCCCCTTTTAGATAAAATAAAGCAAAAAATGCCAGATGAGTGTGCATCAACTGTGTGCTATCCTGTTTGTGGTGATACTGAAGCAAACAGGTTCCACTCACCTTGGGGTGGTGATCCTCACCTGGTCCTTCTCACCTGTAAAAGTTTTGAAGGCCCCAAAGGCTTTGTTCATTTTCCATTGTTATTCTATCCTTTTATGGTTTAATTGCTCAAAATTGCATACCATTAATTTTATCTTTAATTTTATCGATCAATACTTTCAAAAATTCAGAGCGTTTTCTATATAAAACTATTTCTTATACATTTGGACTGTATATATCATTTTTTTTTCAGTATAGGCATATTCTGTTACCATTGTTTGGTTCAAAGATAAAATTATCATACTGGTTTTCCAGAAATAAAAAATTTTATTCTGGAAATTTATTCTTGGGATACCATTCAGTGCTTTATTTATTCCCCAAAAATTACCTCTTGAAAAAAAAGAATATGAAGTATTAGTGTTTGCTTTTGTATTTTGGATTTATGATTTCACAGTGCACATACTGATAGATAGTGGCAGCTTCTATATTTTAGATGTAGTTTAAACCTAATGATAAGTCAACTGTAAATATTGCAAACACAGTATTTTTACTTGGTTTGGTGTTTTGCTTGTTGAGTTCTGGTGGTGGTGTTACTGTTTTTATTCCATTTCATTTAATTGGCTGAAGGGGAGTTTTGTTTTGCTGGAATTTGTTATGTAGCAATTTGTAGAAGTATTGGACTGATTTGGAGGCTGATAAATGAATCCGTAGTTTCATACATTTTTACAAAAATATTTCATGCTTCAGTTAAATGTCCATCAAAGTGGAATTGCAATTGATCCACCACAAATCACATAAGAATGTAATTTAATTTTCAGCTTGAAATCCATGCGCTCATCTGTGACACAACAATATTTCATGTTCACTGTGCTCTGCTGTAAATGTTGCTGAAGGTTTAAAGCCTCAAATAGCTGTGCTGCTCTGTTCTGTAATGGCACACTGCACTGTAGAAAGAGAAGTTAGTGACTCTGTTTTTTTGTGAAAACCCTGTAGCATCTGCAGTAGATTTCTGCTTGTTACTTTTCCATGCTAAATAGTCTGTTGCTGTGGAGCCTGGTTGTTTATAGACCCGTAGCCAAATTCAGCACCTGCAAGAATAACTGCGGATTTCACCAGTGTAAGTATAACCATTTATACAATTAGTACCTTTGGTCCATTACGACTTTGAAATCATTATTCAACTTTCCCACAATGTAAGTCATCCTTAGCTGTCTTGTACTACAATGAAAAAGTTTCTCTGAGCTCTGGAACATTAATTACTGCAGACTTCCTCAAGTTTGGATACCTCCCCTCAGTCACCTGTAACAATTTAAAAGGGCATTACTTTTAAATACATTTTAATGCCTGTTTTTTTTCTGAAGTTTTAAAGGTTTAACATAAACCCACCATCTCTAGAAAAACAATATGTCCTATTAAATATTAAAATCTATGTGAAATACCGTTGTTAAGTAGAATTTCACATTGAACTGGGCAAGATAATGCAAAATTGCATTAGATATTTCAAGATACTTGAGATAACATATTTGAAATCCACATAATAAAATTCCAACAGTTTGTCTCTTTAAACAGACTTTCCAGACAGAGCTGGCAGAGAAAATCAGATATTCCATTTTACTGAAAATTTTTCAAGCCTGCAGCATAGTTCCTAAGTCGGAAACGTGTAAGTTTGCAAGCATCTTGCAGAATCACGGGAAGGTACTTCACTTCTGTGCTGCTGCAGCCATTGGGCAGTGGTGGAGAGCCCTTCCCGGGTCTGCCCTTTGGCAGCAGGGGCATGAGGTGCCCCACTGCTCTTTCCTGACAAAATGTGCTGTGACAAGTCTGTAACAGGTTATCCTCCAGATTTGAACCAAACTCTGACACTCTTCAGGAATACACACAGTAGTGATCAAGTGGACAGATTTGCACCACGAAAATTTCTAGGATTAATCCCAAGGGTAAACTAATAAAATTCATTCCAGCTGAACATTCCAACTCTGAATAGAGTTATTTATGAACGTTTCTTATGCTGAGAGCCACTAAGTGCTGAAGGCAGAAGCTCAGCATGGCATAGAAACATGCAGAGTCCCTGGAAAGATTCAAATTTCTTTGGGACAAGGCCTGAAGCAATCTGGCCTAACTCTAAGTCTGCTCTGATATGGATTGGCCTCCACCTAATCTTTCCAGTTTCAGTTTTTTCTGATATTTTTGTCTCAATGAGCTGATTGGAAGTGACTAAAATGATCTGATAAAAATTGGCTTGGAAAGTGGCAGCCTGTTTCATCATCCCTCAACATGTGGAGCTTTACTAATGGGCATATATATTAATAATAATAATGTCTAGTTTAATTGGGAAATTCTCTCCAGAAGATATGTTTGAGATTATTACTATGTATTTTCTAAACCATGTATTAAAACTGGTTTTGCTCAGAAGTTAATGTACTGTGAAAGGTAGGTTTTAATGCATGTGTATGCTATGGGCTATTTCAGACTTAGCATGCTGTAGAAAGCTATGTTAGAATTCTTTCATGCATGCAGTGGTTCTGGGTGGTTTGGTCTTAATTTTCTTGAATTAGTTTGAAAAGTGGCAAAACCATGAAGTGTATGTTTCTCTGAGTCTGAATTTTCCTCATAAATTTGCAAACTGAGTTTCAGTCTTACTGTGTTAACACTGAGTATTGTCAGAAGTCAAGTTTAGCACTATTTTTCTCCTGTTCTAGGGATATCTGCTACAAGTATGTGAGTCTGTCCATTCAGGCTGTTCACTGAGCACTTTCCACAGTTGATTCAGTCTTTACACCACCCCATGTATTCTTAATTGTGTTGCTTTGTGAACTGAAATGAAAACACTGTGTTGCTGTGTCATTAGTGCCATATGTCACTATTGTTTGTAGTTGGAACAGAGAATAAAACCATGTAGGATTTTCATTGGTTTTAGTTAGTGACAGTATCAGCTTCCTTCCTAGAGTTTTCCCGTCGTAATGTCTTTGAGCTCAATCATGCCTGTCTTTCCAGTCCTGAACACAAGAATGTGTCTTCTGTTGCCCCAATATTCATTGATATTGTCAGTGTGCTGTCCAAAGATGGTCTGGCCCACAGAATTAATTTAGGACTATGCAGAGTTAGTGACTGGATCTGGCGGTTGTTGAGAGAGAAGTGCCATGTAGAAAATAACTTGGTCAAAAAATAATGCTTTTATCTGGGTTACTGTTTTTTGCCTAAGAGATGCATATCCTCGTCAGAATTTAGTAACAAAAGTTACATAGAGGATAACTTTGTCATATTACTACAATGTTACTACAAAAAGTTTGAGCAAGATGTTGTTAAAAAAACAAAAAAGAAACAAAGAAAAAACCATCACCACCAACAACAACAAAGAAAAAAAAAAAAAAAAAAAAACACAAATCTGAGTTTTACCTGTGCCTCAGTTGGAAAGTTTTGGAACAGATAAAGTTACATTACTGTTAGTCACCTGTGAGTCCATTTTTCTCAGTAGCAACTCAACATTTCTCCAGTGTTTCACACTTAGAATTGCTTTGCAAATATTACCCTTATATTCCAGCAGTAACATCAGACATTGTTGTCTTGAATATCACCTGCGATAAAGCAACCCATGATGCAGTTCTTTCTTTTGAGAGGTGAAAATTATTGCAATTTCTGAAATAGCAGCAGATCTTGTAGAAAAGAATAGTTTTTCATGAAAGTATTCATTTACTTTGCACTTTCATTTGCCTTGCAAAGAGAAGAAATCACAACTGCATAAAATAATCCCATAGCTAGCTCATAAAATGTTCAGGCTAGATGAAAGGTTGGAAATAGTGGTGATTAAATTACTATGGACAGCAGCTCAGGCACTTTACATGTAGAGATGAATGCAAATAGCTGGAAATTATGTGGAATCAGAGCACTCAATTGCTTCCCAAGTCTCTTACTGCAGTAACTTGATTGACATTTAACTTAATCTAGACTACTTCCCTAATCTAGATTCTCTCTTCAGGCATTCATTTACCTGGAAAATTTATCCAGAGAAACACCTGAGGAAAACATTATCCAGCCTTTTCTGTTGCTCCTGTCTAGCTGGCTAGCTCTTTCGTTATTTATAATAACAATTATATGTAGTTATAGTATTTACAATAACTATTACCTAATATTGTAGTAGTTACGATAACTAGTTAGCTAGCTAGTTACTTGTTAGTCATCAGTAGATCCCAGGAAATAGTACCTGCCTTCTTACATTGCTATATAACAAAAAGGCATTTATCAGAAACACCAGCCTACTCGTGTCTTGCAAATACTCAGGAAATTACCAGCTGAAGCAGTCAAGAAGAATACAAACTGTGGAGTCAGTGATATGGATGACTTGGGCTTGACTCCAAGATGAGACTACTGTTTTTTTGCTCTTTAGTTTCATGAGGTAAATTGGGATGACTGTGTTGGGACATAGTATGTGTCTGTGTGACAGCTGGCATAACTACTCTGTCTGTCCTTTCATGTGTTTTGGGCACTGTGTAGGCATTGCAGTACAGCAGGTTGTGGGGTAGATTGTGCCTCTTGAGGGAAGAGCAAAGCAGAGAGAGATGTTTTGGCATGTGGAATGAAAATTTTTGAACAGACAGAGAACATTTACCATTGTTGCACTGGCAGACTTCAAGAAAGAGACACTTATTTAAAAAAAGGTGAAGAATGTTTTTTTAGGATTGTTGACTTGTAGGAAGCCACCAAATAATGATGAGTGTAGAGGAGGCCTTGAGGTATATTCTGACCAAGGGGAGATTTTTCCAAAATAATTTTCATTTTGATCCAGAAGATCCAAATTGCCTTTTTCAAATGTTAGCATACTCTAGGAGCTGTACTGAAACCTAACATTGAAAATTGAAAGATTTATTTGGGTCTGAAGCATATTCTGCTTAGGAAGTATGCTGGCAAATCCACCTGAAAACTGCATCCCATTTCAGGTCCTGAGAAAGCATTTTTGCTTATAATTTCTCTGCTTAGTGCCCTAGGGTAGCTGTCAAAATCCTTTTGGATAGCACAGTATTTAGATAGAAATGAGGAGAGAACAAGACTGTTTTGATATAATACGTGTTTCTTTTTTTACAACCCTTTTTCATCAGGATCCTTCCTGTGTCTGTAGTGAGTAATTAACTGTAGTCATGCTGTCTCTTTATCAACGACTTGTACATTATTTTCTGAAAAAATTGCATAGTTTCAGCAAAAGCAATGGAGGAAAATCTCATACTCCCAGTAATTTGGAATCATGGTTGTCTTCTAAATAGAAGATGGAGTTAAAATCCAATCACAGAAGGGAAAGAGGCATTACTTTTCTCACTACTAGTAGGATATTTTAACATTTAAAACCTACTTTTATCTCTCAAGTCTCTTCCTCTTTCTTCTATGTGCATTCCCTGTATAAATTAAAGAAAAAAAAAGGCAAGCTCCTCAAGTGGATTTGATCTGGTCAGTTTTTACTATGTAAATCTATGTTCACAGAGAAATTATGTACAGGAATGCTTGTTTCTGAATCTCAGCAAACTGTGAATGTCAGCAAGATAAAGTGGCTCAGCCCTGGAAATGTCTTTTGCCTGTCTACAAAACCCAAAACACATTAGGTTGTAAACTGCAGCTTTTATTGAGTAAAGGCATCTCCAGTATTCAGTAGTCACCTAAAATAGACATTTCAAGGTAATAATTTTCAATTCTCTACTTATGTTTTTTCCTGGGCATCTGTATTATCAGGTTTATTCGTGGCATGTAACATAGGGCTAGGTGAAATTCAGATGATACCTTCTAAGGTAAATTAGTGGGTTTGTACCACTTCACTACCTGAAATCCTAATAACTATTGGCAAATTTCAGATATGTCTAGGAACAAAACCAAAGTTATTATTTCATTTTTCACTTTGTCATATTTCACTTGGACAGGCCAATGTTCTTGCTGTTTAGTTTTACTGGAAGTGATTACTTTTCTTGAATATTTGGAATACTCTAGTTGAAATTGCTTTGCATGGAATATACATAATAGAGATCATACTTTCAGTTAGCTGATGATATCTACCTGTAAAAGCAAAGTAAAATCCTGATAAATACGGTATTTCCTTCCTATGCATTATCTTGTGTCTTAGGAAATTTTATTTGGCATGTGAAACCGTTTTTCTTTAGAAATATTCACCCATGAGAATTCTTATTCTGGATGAACTTTAGATTCTCTGAAAATTGTTTCGATTGGTTTGCACATTTTTATATGTGCAATCAGATTAAATTCTGTCCTACATACTTAAGATGCAAATCAAAATACATTTTGGCCCAAGCAGGCTTTTTCTCCGTCTTCTGTTATATTGTACTTTTCCAGCAGCCACCATTTCTTCCACTCCACAAAATGCAGCTTTATTTTGTGCTTTTGAATGTGAAAGCTTTTACTTCTCTGTGGAGGGCATTCTATTTTTTCCCTGATAGTAGTATTACAGACTGCAGTTCTAATATCATGCAAAAGATTTAACTATAGTAGTTCTATTCTGATCACCTCAGACAAGAAGCAGTGTTAGTGGTTTGGGGTGTTAATGATGATGAATTTAAGAGCAAGTCTGGTAATAGGAGGAAATTAATTCTGGAGCAGAAATGAACTTCTGGCAGTCCACATTTCTGAGTTCTTATGGAGAAGGCTGTTGGAAGAGAAATTTCTAGAATTTCAATTACTTGGAAAATAGTTTAAAATGACGTTCCTTTTCAGCTGAGAGCTAGTTAAAAATGACATCTTATTTGTCCTCTATGTGTCTCTAATGAAGACAGAAATATGTGATTTGTAGCCGAGAACGTCTTTCAGAGTCATGGTCTATTATGTCATCAGCTGTATAAAATGCAGATATTTGGGATAAGTACAAACCAATTTCAGCCCTGTGGTTATGATCAGAATTCGATAATAATGCTTAAATAAATAAAATTATTTTAAGAAAATATCTGTTATACAGATGTGAATGGTTAAGGTCAAACAAGAAGAAAATCACTTTTATTTTTGCAGTTTCCATACTGATGGTCACAAATGATAGCATTTAGAGATGACTACTGATATTTAGTATAATCATGAATATTTTCTGATAGTACAAATCTTGTGTGGTCTACAGATTTATATCCTTAGACATGTTGGTTGCACATCAGATTGTTGAAATTTGTATCTTACAGAAAGTTCATCAGTAAAAAGCTTAGTGTTTAGACAGAAATAAAGTTACCAGAAAGTGTCAGGGTGAGTAGTGGATTTTTTTGGCACTCCATCAGGTGGATGGCTTAAGAAAATATAATAATTTTACTAATAACTTTGAAGAGTCTTACATTACCTTCGCATTACCTTTAAAATGTATCAGTATAACAGCTGTGCATTCAACAGGTTTTATTGAAATTAAGCGGGGGATAAAGAAAATATACCTCCTAATGGTACTGTGAAATGATACAGTTAATCTCTGTAGTTTAGATGAAGCTATAGAAAGCAAGTTTAAAACATTGAAATTATAAGTAGTGTAAGCATTTCCTAACTAAACTCTGAGTTATGAGAGCACCTTTTTCAATCCTTTGCAGCAATTTGCATTTAGATGTTCTATAAATAAATTATTAAATATGTAATTTAGAAAGTTCTGGCCTGCTATGTGATTTCTGCCATGGGTACAAAATTGGATGCTTTACGAGTTTGAAATATACCCTAAAGTAGGTAATGATGCAGAGACATTAAAATCTCATCTTAGTTTTTATGTTCAACTAGGCTTCCTTGCTAAAACCTTCTTAAATTAATGAATAACTCTCCTGTACATTAGGATTTGGGTATCACTCTTTTATGTCTTTTCTGTAATAATTAATGCTATGACATCTGACACCGGGGACAAATTGCATTGTTACTGCTAATTAACCTGGTATTTTAGAAAAAAATCAGGGGAAAAAACCACCAAGACTTGGAAATACAGCTTCAAAGTATTTTTATAAGTGCATTTGTTTTAAGTGTGAAATATATATATATATATAAATTCGATATTCTATAGGAATGTTACTTGGACATAGCAGTATCTCTTTTACGTTGTTTAAATCGAAGTAGGGCATGTAATTTATCTAAGAGAAGAACAAACTATTTAACTAATTTTCTTCCACAAATCTATTTTTGCTTCAAGGTTGAACTCAGCCATGAGAAACACTCTAAATTCATTGTATTGTAATGCTTGTGCTGTAGAAAACCATAATATTTTCAGCAACTCTGGTAGATGTTACAGAGTTAAATAAAGCATGTTTCTCAGTGAAAATTAGCTGCTGAGCCCACACTGGGTCAACGTTGGCTGAGGAATTTTTCAGGAGCTGCCGGAAGAAGCTAGATGAGAGTCTCAATGACTTCACTAAAGATCCATGAGAATTCATAACCAAGAAAAGAGAGGTGGTTTTTTGGCTGTGTAACCAGTGAATTTTGTTTTAACTTTATAAGTCATTAGTGATGTACACTTGTGGGAAGAAGGAGCATGCATGTGATGTATAGGGAGCCTGCTCTCCTTGTGGAAGGTTTGTCAGAACAGCCATTGGGCATTGAACAGTGCAAAAGTAAAGGGCTGGCAGCAGCCATGCAGAAAGCACAATTAGTATGAATAAGAAATTGAAGAGAGGACTGCTAGCAACTTGGATGTCTTGCAAAATAAAAAGAAAAATTTCCATTTGTTGAGAGAAATTTAGTCTACTTACAGCATTACCTAAATTTACGTAAGTGCATAACTGAAACAGTCCATCCTGAGGTTATCACCTCCTTCACGTGTGACAAGTTCATGCATTACATGTCAATGAAAAGAAAAATACCTAAGTTTAGACTAAGAATTAGAATGTTAGGATCATAAGTGCCTATGAAAGTATTAAAGTCCAGAGAGATTAGATAGATAGGCCCATTTGTACATTAATGTTTTATAACAGTGTCACTCTTTAGGAAAAGATCAGAGATTTTGGAGTGTCTTCTAGGCTTTCAAAGTAGTCATGTAACAGTAGCAGTAAGGAACATGTTGAGAAGGTTTCAAGACTATGAATATACATTTCCATAGAGAGGACTTTTGCATTTTTTCAAGAAGCAAATTCTACCTTCTTTAAGTAATGCCTTGATAGAAGTATTCCAGAAAATACCAGAAGGAGTAAAATGGCAATACTCATTTTCAGTTCTGTGAATTTTTCGGAATGTGATTTTCCCAAGTAAAAGCATGAATGCACTGAATGGCTGCACCTTGGCTGTGAGCCTGCCTGCCCTCGGAGCAGTGGACACTTGCCAGGCAGGTGGGGTGCAGGAAGATGTTGGGGCAGGATGTGGTGGTGGTGTTGTAGACACACTCTGGGGAGTGTGATCTTCCATCAAAACCCATCAGTTTATCATTAGTAAGGTATAACAGAAGGAATGAAATAAAAAAAACCTGTTGTAAAAGCATTAAATCAAGCAATGATTACTTCAGCTGTTTTTTTATATTAGTTTTTTAAGTACCCATGCGTTTTTGTAAGTTCCGAAAGGTACCAAATATATTTATGAATAAGTGCAATTTCTGAATATAAGCCAGATTTTAAATTCACTAAGAATATGTCAATTTAGGGTACTTTTAAACGCAGTTTTTGTAATTGCTGGAAAATTATATGAGAAATTAAAATTTTATTAATCCTCATTGGTGTGCAGGCTACTAAGGGAGTCAGTAATAGGAATTACATTTTACTAAATACAGAAAACATAAACAACCTCCTTGGATTTTTCTTCTAATTCCATCTCAGTTAACAGGCCTTTATTTCAAAATCCTATTAAATAAAGGGGGTTTATCTGTTTAATCTTGTGATTTTCTGAGAGAGAACTTTCCAGTACTGTCTTAAACCACATCAAGAGCATATTGATCCTTCTGCAAAAGCCTTTATATTACTTTCTCCTGATTGTTTATTTTTAAAAGGGAAGAAAAATATCTGAAATACCATCATCCAGCTGAGTTTTTGTAGTGCCACTATTGGAGAGCTGCAATAAAAATAAAATTATTAATTGCTTTTTTGCATAGATTTATGAAATATCTGAACAGCAGAACACTTGTGTTTCAATTTAAGCTTCTAAAACACAATATGCACTTTTGCTACTTCTGATGTATCTTTGTCAGTTAGTGTTCAGCTAACTTAAACAGTGTTCAGTTTTTGAACTTTCTTATTTATGGGAGTTATTTTCGGGGTGAAGGAAGGAGAATAATACATGGAGAGAATTATTCACCTCTAATCTCTACTGTAGAAAATCCTTGCATACCATGTAATTCCCTTTTTTAACTAGTGTATAATTTAACTTCAGCCCACAGGCAAGATAGAAGGTTCACTGTTTTAGTTGCTATCTCTAGCTCTACAATGACATTTCTTTTGAAATTAGAAACATGAGAAATATAACTAACACAGTACTGGTCTCATAGTCCAAGTCATCAAAAAGAAAAAGTGGCAATTTTAGTTTCCCAATATTTCCACCATCTGAGGTGGCATTGTTTCAAGTAATGCAAGCCAGTAGGGCCAAAGGGTTTGTTTGTATCCATTCTTTTAATTATAACTCTAAGGAAAGCCAGTGGATTTTGACTCGTAGTGAAAGAGTAAACATGAACTGTGTATTTGTATGGCCAAAATCTGTCATTCCTTTCAGCATTTAGATATTCTATCTGACACAAATCCAATTGTTTTTCATTCTCTCATAAATAAAGCATGGGACAGATGTGCTAGGTTTACAAATTGCTGAAGAAGGAGATAGTGTTTATAGACTGCCTTTCTTTTGCCCTCTGTTGCTAGAGATAAGAGAAATCCAAATTGACTTGCTTCTTCTGCCTGAGGCATTTTAAACTCATGCCTTCAGTGTCTGAGGCATGCTCTGTTTCTGTGTGTAGCTGTATGGCTTCAGCTCTCGTGGCTGCTCTTGAGATTTTGTTAGAGGAAGGTGCTGCGAAAGAAGAGAGAGTACTGAGATGATGGTTGGATTTTGGAAAAGCAATGTAAATGTCATGCTGAAAGGACAGAGTATCTGCTTTTTCATCTACTGTGTGCTGTGCCTGAAGGATGGAGTGAATATCTGTTTTGAAGCCTCCACAAACACACCCTCTTTCTTCAGTGAGTCCAGCAGTTGTGTGTGCACTGCCAAGGGCACTCATTTGGGTAATGTCCTCCCCATCAGCCACAGTTTCCCATCAGATCTCCTTCAGACCCTGAGCTGCTGCTTCTGCAAAGGTGATCAGCCCGGTCATGCTTTGTCAACAACCATAAACAGCAAGAGAAAACATCACCAAATTCTGTCTTCATATCCTTCCTTCTCAGGTCCTACACCAGAAGCTGGCTTCTCACATGGTATGGACGTGAAGTATCCTGACTCTTTAACTTCTCTTCCCCCAGTCCTTTAAGTAAAGACATATTCTCTTGGGGATGAGTGGAGTTACCTGACACTCACTGCAGCAACATGCCAACCTTTCTCTCCTGGAGTAAGTTTAGACATTCCCCGAAATAGTCTAAAATTTGGTTCTCAGAGCAAAATAATTTCGGTTATCCTGAGACTTTTAATAGATTTCAGAAGGATGTAGCTAGCAATTTACTGTTCAGCACACACTCTGTGTTGGTGGGAGGAGTGGTAAGACTTCACTCAAAATGGAGTCTGGTGGTGATGTGGAAAAAGGCTTTTCAGAAATAAAATGTCAGCTTGTCATTTGTCCATTATATATTTTGCAGTTTTGATATGTTACGTGAAGATCTTGTTACATCATCACTGAGCTCTCAGCTGATTGCCAACTTAGAATTGAGATTAGTGCAGTGCTCACTATATATGCTCACATGCTAAGAATTTCCTATATTTCTTCTTGGTTTTGTTTCTTTGTTTCCGTATTGGAAAATTACTATGGCACAGGTAAAACAGTCTACAAATGTAAATTTAGCGTCTTTACTTTCAGTGATGCTTACAAATTGATGCATTTTTTTAATCTTTGGAATGTATTTTGAAAGTTCAGTATTTCTTTGTAAGCAGTAACTATGCTGCTCCAATTATTGATAGAGATAATTCAGGTTATTATCCAGGACATATTTGTGGCTACAAAATACAAGGATTGGACATAAAAGCAACTGTTCTAGTTTTCATCACTTAAAACTTATTATATTGCTCTTACTTAGAAGCTCTTTTAGGCATTAAGAGTTAAGAGGTGCTTAGGTAACTTTAAAAAGGGGAAATGATAGCGAGGAATAATGTATTTTTCAATATTAATTGTGAAGAAAGTTTCATCAGGCCAAAGCTACACCTTCTCTCCTTGAGTTTGCAGGAGAAACACCAAGCCATTTTATTTTTCATCACTATTTTAATCAGGTAAGAATTTCTAGTAAATACTTCCCCTCTCCATTGTGCTGTCCAAAACGCAATTCTTTTCATCCATGCAAGCACACATCATACACACATGCACACGGACACACAAAAACTAACAAAAAACACAAATAACCAAAACACACCACCAAAACAAAACAGAGTGTATTATGATTGGAACAGAGGGAATTATCCAAATTATGGATTCAGCAGTCTTTCCTTCCCGTTTTACTCCTGTCACATGGTGTGTAACACATATAACAATATAACTGTTACTTCACACCTGCATAGCAGAGTTCTGGAAGCTCATTTCTAGGATTGCTCAAAGTAAATTAAAAGGCATAATTCTGAATGCCTAAGAAGACTATAAATACTGGTATTGCTGATAAACTGCTAATTCTGCCTTTTTGATGTTGGTTTCATATGTTTCGTTGTGTTTGAGTGATGGGTGAGAAAGTTAGTAAGTAGATTTTAAGAGAGGATGCACAGGACCATGTCTTGTTTTATATTAAGGTATTTGCAAGGGCTGTGGAAACAAAAGTTAACCCCTGAAAGAGAACGTGTGCATTTTTGAATCATTGTATATTTGCAAAATTGATAAATTCCTGTATTTATTTTTATAATCCTGAAAGCATGTACATGCTAGTAAAGTAATCAAAAATTAGAGCTCTTTCCAAAGTTAATGTTCCTGGAAAATACATAGAGTTTTCCATAAGACTTTCAGATGCGTTCAGTGTAAATGTCTTGCCAGGTTAATCTCTTTCATGCATATTTGTTGCTGAAAGTACAACGCATATGAAGATATCAGATAATATCCTGATCTTTTTTCACCTTCCAGTCTAAAAATATATTTAGTCCCTGTTGTGGTTTATATTCAGTTTCTTCCTGATACCATGATCTCCTTGGGAGATCAAGAAAGTAATTGATTAAGTCTTGGTAAATGAATGTGTAGAAGCTTTAGTATTTTTATTTCACAATGCAGAAAGGCTCAAGCAGTTGATGGAAGCCTTTCTGTTCTGCCTTGTGCTGGGAAAGGGCTGTGTTTGGGCGAGTGGGAAGTCTTCCAATAGGCTGTTGAAGCATGAGGACTTGTAGTAACCTCTATCCATGGGCCTCAGGATCTTTACTGCATTTATAGATTTCTGCCCAAGATTCAGTTGTGAGCTACTCAATAATTTCTAGCAGCTAAAAATTCCTAGAAACAAAGACAGAATACCCAGTGTCCAGCAACATCACAGAAACCCATTTTAAAGAAAAGAATTGAATTTGAGTATTTTGACTAACCAGAATTATAATGAATGGTAATAATAATGAATCATTCTGTGCCTTTAGTCACATTGGCATGTTTAGGGAGAACAGGATAATGTAGTTTCAGTAATCTCCATATATCTACTGTAAGTGAAATTAATACCTTTTCTTGTGTGGCAAAATATTTGTGCCCAATGATAAAGGAAAAAATAAATCCTCTAAAGCACATGGTAATGAACAGCAAGTGGTTAGCTAGAATCACAAATTATTCCATACCTCAACAGGCAAACTGCAGAAAAAATGCATCAAAGAATTTATGGATTTTTTTTTCTGATGTCTTTTAAGTCCTTTCGGCTTGCAAAGTAAGCCTAATCCTACAAGGCTGATGGATTGCTTGAGTAATTTGAAATAGATGAAAGATCAGTAAATGTCAAAAAAAAAAAAAAGGCAGAAATATTGATAGTTACATTGTGTCCTACATGTCTCTTTTCACCCATATAGGTTTTGGGTTTTTTTCTTTTTTTTTGAAAAATAAGGAGGTGGAAGGCTGCCAGCTCACTTATCATTTATTCTTCCTAGCTTCAGGCTGAATGAGAAAAGGTTACACCTGTCAGCTGGAAGATGAGAATGATTTTCAAACCATTTACAGGTCACTTTAAGACATGTAATTATACAAAAACCTCTAAACTCTAAAAATTGAAACACAGGAATTTTTAAATAATAGCAGATGCAAGTCTTTTAAACCATTTAACTATTCTGTGTGAACTTTCAGTTGTATTGATTTTAATGTCCCTTTCACTGTCTGATAAAAGGTTTTTTCCTTTGTCATGTAGATTTTGCTATATACCAAAGTAATTTATTTTTATTCATTGAGTGTAGGTACCCTCAATAACTGTAGGGATTTTTATTATCATCCTGTTATTTAGTTACATATACATATAGTTTGTTTGCTTTATATAGTCAGCTCCAAGAACTGACTGTTTTAAAAGTATGCCACATAAAATCTGAATTTTTACAGAAAAAATACTGATTTACATGGGGTATGGGGCATCTTTTCTTACAAGTCAGACCTTCCATATTTTTACTTTCTGCCAAGAACTGGAAGGCAATGATGGCAGGGTCCTCAGATTAAATAAAGAGGTAATAGGTGCAGCATTGATAAGGAGCTTCCTCACACTAGATACTGGATGTGACATACTTTGGCAGTAATTTCATATGCAAACCTGCTTCATCCTTGATATTTTTTGTTTCAGTATTTACTTACTCTGATGCTGCCGATGTTAAGCTACATAGACAAACTTTGTAACCAACTTCCCAAGTGTTTTACTAGCTATATTTCACTAATCATTAGAAATAAAATATTGCATCTCTTTCTTTTACTAATCGTTGTTCTACCTCTAGTTTACACAGATACGAATTCAAACGAATTCAAAGTGAAGGAAATTTGATTTGACTCAGCTTGAAAAGGCAGGCACAAATAAGGGCAGAAAGATGAAAACAGTGTCACGTATTAGCTAGCTCTTGTATTAAAAAAATTCAGTAAGAATGAGTAGGTGGGTTCCCTGGACTTAGGAGATTCCCATGGGGAATCTCAGATACAGAGCCTTGATTTGGGAAAGCAGCTGTAGGCCTCAGGTTTAGGCAGAGATTCATCTGCATCCCTTCATAGCCAGGGAACGATGCTGAAGAAACAAGCTGTTGTTCACCACTAGCAATGTAGGGTTTATTTTTTTCACAAGTATAGCCAAACCTCAACAAGCATCAAAACTCTATTTTTTTAGTGTTTTGGCTTGTAGGTTGAATATTTCAAAGTTATTTACGTCTGGAAATAAGCAGAAATCTGTAGAGCCTGAAAAGGACAGAGTGAAATAAAATGCTAGCTTGTAACATGTTGATTAAAATTACTGCTTGGATCTCAAAAAAAATCTGCAACCAAACCGAAATATAGCCAAATTTTCTTTTACAGAGTGAAGTGCGTCATATGCAAGACTGGCTTTGCTTTATGGTTTGATTATTGTCTACTGAGCACATGGTACAAATTATTTCATAAACCTTCATGAGGCAATGCTCAAGTACTTTCCATATTAAATGAACTTATAGCTAAACAATTGATATCTCCTGTTGAAGAACCACTCTCAGACATGAAAGTGTTCACAGTAATTTCCATAGTATCATTAGAATGTATCTCCTAGGAATGAAACTAAGCTGGAGTATGAGTGTTTCTGTATAAAGAGACTCACCCAGTGTAATTCTCACATGAGTTGCTGTTGTTGGCACAACTGTAGTGGCCAGTTGAGCCATGGCTGTGGATGTGACCTTGCAAACTACAGTCTAACTGCTGCAGTCTTCTGGATATTGTACAAGATTTATCCTGCATCTAGCCTAAAGGAGTAGAAGAAATAGAGAATTAATATGTCTGTATGTACAATATATGTATGCACATACATAAGACACATAAATAATTAATAAATATACATATAAATGTTTATATTTACATATTGACATATATATTGGAGTACAATTGATAAGCAAGCATTTCTGTATATTTAGACTTGCTTTTTAAGCAAATCTACATCAGAAGTCTGCAAATAAATACTGTCTGCAAATAAATACTGGGACAAACTATAGCTTCTTAATTTGAAATGAAATGCAAAGTTCAAATTTTATATTCTAGTACAAAGAAAAAGATTATTTCATCTTCTTGATAATTTCTTGCATTTTTATGCATATTAGTTAAGTTTAAGATGATTTTTTTGAGAAAAATAGTTTTTTAGGAGTTGGTAAACATGTATCTGAGAGACAAAATGAATCAAAACCACCGTCCCGGAAATATTTGTGAGTACTTTTCTCATGAAAGATGTATCATAACATATCCAAAAAGACATGAGAAAATAAATAAGCTTCCCAGAATTGTATTCACACTTGACATAACCAATTCTGTCTTAAAATATACATTATGATACCGCCAGAAAAGTTTTCTAACACATCAGGGACTGAAATGGCAAATGAAAATTATATTCTTTACATGAAAAGTCATGCAAAGAAAAACTACTGATAAAAATGTTTCTGAAATTTGAAAATGGTAAACAGAAATGTATTGTCACTGCCAAAAGTATGTCTGCAGGATTCTAAAAATGCTAATTTAGATATGCTTTCTGTGCATCCTGTACATACTATTCTACTTAAAATTAATGTATACTTCTTTTAAAAGGTGGCATGCTTCTGACCAGTGAACAAGACTGCCAGGTTTTCCCAGGATACAGCATTAGGTCTTTTTCCAGTGCCATTCTTTTCACCTATTAGCTTTTTTTTAGTTGGAGTTTTCGCCATTTTTTGCATTCATCATGGCAGCCCCTAATGTAAGTTACTGACTTTTATGATGTCACGATGCCTGGTACCTATCACCTGGTAACTTTATTTGCTTAGATATCAGCTATATTGAAAAGCAGTGGAATTTTTAAAAAATCAACAAAAAAAGGCCAAACAACACAAAAGAAAAACAAAAAACAACAACAAAAAAACCCAAACCAAACAAACAACAAAAAAAAATAAACAAAGAAAAGGCTTGATTGCATGTTGTAGGTCCTGCATATTACTTTTCTCAAATCTAAACTGTTTGGGACTTGACTGGGACAACCACCATGTTAATTTGGCCAGTAGTCCATAAGTAGCAAGTGGGAGATTTTATGAGTTTCATATATTGATAAGTACTTTGCCTCTGACATTGACTGCTTATTGCTATAAAAAATTACAGTAGCTCTCAAAGTCAATGTTCTGGTGGTCTTCATTTTTTTGTACAAGCAGACAAAGACAGTAAATATCTGCAAATACACTACTTAAACAGTTTGAGTTCAGTTGGATAACCATATTTGGTAAATAGTTTCACCATATAATTTCTGACATAATTTACAGGTTTCTACTCAGTATTATCTTTATAGAACAATGTATAAGGAGAGCTCTGGAGATAGCAAAACTGGCACGATACAGAGCTCTATAATCTCTTTAAGGAAATGTTTCTAGGAGTGGGTAGTGAAATCACAAGAAGACCATTGTAGAACCTAATACACATTGTCAATGCATAAATGAGTTGTAGTGTGTAAAGAAGAAAAGGGAAGTGTGTACATTTCATTTGTAATGTGTAAATATTTTCATGTTTAATGCCATTTTCAATCTCTCCCTAAGCAAACTTCCAATAAGCAACTGAGATTTCTTACTTGCTCATTGTTAAATAAATTACTTATGGATTGAGACAGTAAGATGGCAGTCACACATAAATATGTTTTCTGAAGCTTCTGATGAAAAAAGTGGGAATAATTACCAAAAAAAAGTGTGGTGTTGGATTTGTTAAAATCCTGTGTTGTTTAGATTTAGGTGTTTTAGTTTTTACAGAAAAAGATGACTCAACAGGGATCATGATGGGGATTTCTTGGACAGTAGAAACCAATAAAAATCCCCCAAAACTTTAGAGAAGCATTCTCTTTGCTTTTAGTAATTCTTCTATTGAGGGTATTAGCATAGCAGTTAATCTTATCTAAAAGCGTAAGAAGCTTAAGATAAGTAAAATTGTTTGTCTGAATCTAAATATTTCCGTATCTTTCAAGAATAAGTAAGTAATTTATACAACATAAATTTTACGGATGCCATTTTTTATTTAAACATCTAGAAGATATCTGCACTGTGCTTAGGAAAATTTATTACTATGTGATTTTTTTGTAATTTTTTTTCTGTAAGAACTTTTGTTGTATTCCTAAATATGTTAGTACAACTAATAGCTTGGCATGCGTTCTGACTTGCAGCATAGTTAAGACAGGTAATAACATATGTCCAAATTATACTGTCTGGGCAAAAATAACCCAAATAATGAACCTTGTTTTCAGGCTAGTCTTTCAGGTGCTCTACCAGACTTAAAATGAAATTACATGGTTTAGTATAAATCCAGTGACTCTCCCTTTCTCAGTTGAACATGAAGTACATTTCTTAGTTGTTTTCTCCTTTCTTCTTGATAAAAGGCACGAAACCCAGCATAGAAACCTTCATTACAAGTGTTCCTTTCTGTGATCTTTGGCATCATCACTGCACGTATCACTTCAAAGTTGATGATGTCTTCTCCATAATTTTCTTGGTGTCTTCCAATCATGCCACTGCATTTTTTGGTCTTTATTTAATAAATGCGGTGGTTTCTCTGTATCTGAGAATGGGGTAGCCATTTCATGGGTCTGAGACTGAAA
The DNA here is from genome assembly GCF_052056855.1 of Sturnus vulgaris. Lineage (NCBI taxonomy): Eukaryota > Metazoa > Chordata > Aves > Passeriformes > Sturnidae > Sturnus > Sturnus vulgaris. The sequence goes on from NC_142283.1 coordinate 21,543,680, forward strand.
GGAGGCTTTCCTTAATAGCCTTGTTCCTTAACATTTTCCATCCACAGGGTTCTGCGTAGCAATTTTTCCAGAGACAATATGGTCATGGCCATGATGAGTAGTAGGATGTCCTTGTAGATGGAAGTAGACTCACTTTTAGTTTTTTAAGAAGACTGTGATAAATAGAACAAAGCAGAAGGTCATAGATTGTTTTCAAGTAATACATGCAGAGAAATGAAATTTATTTTCTTTACAGAAGATAGTTATCAAGTTTTGAACAGGGAGAACAGCAGCATTGGTTTCTTTGATTCTCTGGCTTTCAGGACTAAATACTGATGCTGTAGAAGGAAGAGAATGACATGGTGATGGTGCCCAAGTAAAGAAAAGGAGAATGGACATAAGTGTCCTGTGAATTGTCTAAGCCCCAGCTCCCTAATAATGATGTTAATAAGGTCAGGAGTTTTTTACTATGAGGTTATTGACAAAGTACGGTGTACTGAAATTATTTTGTAATGATGAATTAAATATGTAGAACTGAATGATAGCCTAGCTATCAAAAACAGTACAAAGTACAGGATTCAAAACTGGACAGTTCAGCAGTTCAGGATAGGAATCTGTAATTAGTAGGCACTTTTTTTTTCAGTGACTGGCCTTTTTTCTCTGGCTGCTCACTTCTTCATGTGTACAATAATGGTTTGCAACTAGGGATTTTTGGGGGAGGTAGCAAGAGGAGCAGTTGGTTTTTTAATGCAGGCATTGCTATCCAGTGAATTTTCCACTGAGCAAGTTTAACGATCATTTTTAATTTGAACATATTCTTTATTAATGTGGAAAGGTGGAAAATATTTTCATCGTTTTTACTCTCTACCACAATTACTATAAAGAAAAAAAGACAGTCTTTTATTCCTTGGTAGAATGTTGATGAAATGAGGGTGGATGTCACATGGTTGTATGACTCGAATTAATTTAATTGTGTGGGTTGACAACTCAATGAGAGAGATGATGGATAAATTAATGTATACTTTATTATATATATATATATATATATATATATATATATATATATATATATACACACACACTTTATGAATGTATACTTTATAAAATATAACCACTTCCTGGTTTTGCAATCATCCTGGGTTTGGTTGGGATAGAGTTAATTTTCTTCTTAGTAGTGTTTGGGTTTAGAGTGAGAATAATGTTGATTAACACCCTGGTGTTTCAGCTGCTGCTGGGTAGTGCATACCCTAAATCGAGAACTTTTCAGCTTCCTCTGCTTTGCCAGTGAGGAAGTGCATAAGAAGCCATGAGGCAGCAAAACCAGGAGATGGCCCAAACTGGCTGAAGGGGTATTCCATACCCTAAACTCATGTCCAGTAAACTGGGGGGAGCTGGGTGGGAGCTGCTCCTAGAGCTTGAGGGCAGGCTGGACATCAGCCAGCGGGTGGTGACCAATGTTGAATTGTGTATCACTTGCCTGTTTTGGGGTTTATGTCTCTTTTTTTTTTTTGTAGTCTCGTTTTTGTTACAGTTGTTTTTGTTATCATTATTATTACAATATTTTAATTTTATTCTGTTTTATCCATTTTTCCCCAGTTCTCCTCCCCAGCCCACTGTGTGGTGGGGAGTGATTGAGCAACTGCATGTTACTTAGTTGCTGACTGGGATTAAACTACAACAGCATGATACTGTCTATGTTTATGAATTGCAGCCCAGAGGAAAATTAAAAATAATTTTGTTCTTCGTGTCTACAGTGCTCAGCATTGTATTTTACTGTATTCAGAATCTGTGTTTGAGGAACAACTGTTTACTGACAACAAATACTACTCACATTATCTCTTTTGTGAGTATTATTATCATTATTTTAAATATGTGTTAGTTGTGCCATATTCATCTTGTTCCTGATAATTAAGCTGCATTCAAGGGTAATACTGTCTCTTTTTGGAGGTTTTTATGAGGTAATAACATATAGGAATCATTAACCCAAATGTAATCGAGGCCTGAAACTGTGACAGCTGAGAAAGTATTGTGTGTTTTTAGTGATATGAAGACTGTCTTCAGTTTAAAAGTAAGCTGCTAACAGATGTTTAGAACACTCTTCTTTTTCATTAACAATGTGAGTCAAACCTTGAATAGTTGACTAGGAAAACAACTTCCTGCTAGGCCAGTGGTATCAAAAATTTATTATGCCATGTTTGCTAGGCTCTTGGGTTACACTGGGCCACTCTTAACAATTCTGAGTGCTAAATAAGCTTCCCTAAATTTTTTTAATGTAATGCTGGGGGAAAGAACCTAAAAGGGTTTACATTACACCAAATTTAGATGCCCTTTTTTTTTTGTCTGACAGTGAAATTCCGTCCTACCCCTTGACAATCTTTATCAACTTAAATCATTCGAGTAAGAAATGAGAGGAAATGTATATGAGAGGCTAGATTCACAAAACTAATGGCAAAGAAGAGATCTTCCTCCTCACTGAAGTTTTACCTCCGGGTTTAAATCACCAAAACTGCACAAGGAAGTTGTTATTCTTTTCCTCAGGACGTGTGAATTTAATCCTTTAATACAAATTAGTGTCCTAGCTACCAACAGGTAAGTATTCTAAGATCTCTTTTTTTGATACTGCTTTATCTTGCCTAATTAATAATGCTAGGAAAGCTCAGTAGGTCAGTGAACTTCAGCATTAGATTGCAGCATTGTTAGTGTTTTATACAAATAAAATAGTTTCACAAAAAGGAATGTGAAAGACTCAAATCAGAATTTTATATAACATTTTAGTGACTATAAAACTTATATATCAGATGGGGAACTTCTCCGAGTTCACTTTCTATTTAATTTACGAACAAGTATTAGAGTCCAGATCGCACAGGGGATGTAAATAATGTGATTTCAAAGATACCATCGAATTTAAACCCATTTACTCCAGCAGAAAACCAAGGCTTGTATGCATGATAAAGTACAACTATAAAAGATCAAATTGAAAAATACCATTTTTTTTTAACTCCTGCTTACATGAAGAATGGAACAATAATTCAAAATTATGTTTTGTTTATTAACTTGTCTATTTAAAGTAACATTTTTTATAACTTTGCCCTTTTTTTTTTTTTAACAGCACCTTCAGGCTTGAAGGAATATCTATATTTGGAGGCACGTCAATTAATTTGCATATCAGATTCATCATTGTGACTTCTTGCAGGCGAGATCTGAGAAGTAACCAGGAAACCTGACCCTTAGTGGAGAATGGAAAAACCCTCGAAGTCAGAGCACAACTGATCACTAGTGTAATCTGCATTGAATCATCTTTCTCAGATCTGACAGCTACAAGCTGAGTCCTGGCAAAAGCCACAGCCTTAAATTTCATTTAGTGAGAAAGAAGAATAAGAGAACTCAGTGTCTTGCCCCATTGCAGAAACTGCTGTCTCCAAGCCTGACACCTGAGTTCTGTGCTGAGCAACCAGAGTACCAAACAACGAGTTTTTTATGGGTACAGCCAGCGTCAACAAATACTTCAATATGTAGCCAAAAGGAGAAACGAAGCACTTAGGTAATTTCAGAAAACGGATACATTTATTGTAACAGAGGAATGTTACTGTCTGTGGGGAAGAAGACCTTTGTCATCCCTTGTATATATTCAAAGCCATACAGGAGCAGGGCATAAGTGAAGTTCAGTCACTTAAAAGGATGCTGTCTCCTGTCCTCCACCCAACTTTGAGGAAGTTCGCTCTTAGAGATTGCATCTCGATGCACTTCTATTATTTGCACTGTCACTTCCATTCAGGGTAATGATGTGTGCCACCATTTGCACAGATGGCCCCAGGAGATTTTAGACCACAACAAGCTATATTTTGCCAGGGCTCCAAAAGGAATTAAAAAGCTAGAACTGAAGAAAGACATTTATGCTCTCTTTCACTATGGGGATCTCTTCACAGAAAGGACTATGGTCCTTTCTTAGGATGAAATAAATACATGCATATACATACATATATACATATGTATATATATGAAAAAGCAGCAACGTGATAAGGTGTATTTAAAAAGGGGATATAATCTTTTTTAATAGCATCCTTTTTTTTAATCATATTAGCAGCCGAGAAATTTTGTCTGTTGAATTATGCATCAAAAAATATTCCTATTGAACATTGACATTTAGTCCCAATTACTGCTAAAGAAGTCATTTGTAATATGTACTTGACATAAAATTTTTCTAGCCATTTGTCTATATTTCATGGAGAAATCTAACAGACAAGCAACATTTTCAGTTTATTTTTCTAAATAAATGTGTTGTTTGTATTATTTGCAGTCACTCATTTTGGCTGGTTTTCATTATCTCCAAAAGTGATTTAAAGACAGAACCAAAACACAGGGATTGTTTTTCTTGTTAAGCTGTAATGATTTGCTGAATGAAAGCTTTAATATAAATACTGTAATTTGTAAAATGATGAAGTATATTTATATAGGCAAATATGTATGGAAAACAAAAGGAGGTATTTTAACTCTTAATTTCAGAACATAGTTTATTTTAATATCCACAGGAAGAAATTAAATATATAATGGGATAGGGTTTTTATTATCAGTGAGTTTTAGTAAGTGAAAACTTGGATGTTTAAGAATGAAATGAATGTAGTCAAATAATGGTGGTTTCCCAAATTATACAGAGACCTTCTGCCGGCTGTCTCATTTACCCAAAAACTGGTTTAGTCATTTGAGGGGTTGTGATATTCTGGGGGGTGTGTGTGCGCTAAGGTTTATGTTTGGTGTTTTGTTTGTTTTGGCATACTGACAAGACCATGAATTTGATACTATTTGCTCATAATTTGAAAAGCTACAGAATAAAAGATTGTTTCTTAGAACAATCTACAGTTTGGAGTTGAGAACAGTCATTTTTATCCATCTCATGCAGTGTTTTGTTGTAGAATTATTGAACATTTCAATGCTAGAGCTGTTTCGAATAAATTTTTTTTCCTTTTTTTTCTTAGTCCATTAGCCTGTGTGTAATTTGAAGAGAAAAGTAATGCATTTGGTTCCCAGTTCACTTAAATCATTCCTCTTAAATCCAGTTATATGTATCTGATTTATAAAGCTGAATAGGCATTTCTTTCTGTTCATTGCTTTATGGAAGCATTAAAGTGCTCACTAACAGAAAAAGTACCTTTTAACAACAAAAGTAATTTTAAAAGGTCTGTGGGTTAACTTTGTGAAGGGCAGATATCTTAAAAATGTGTTGCTCTGCTCTAATGTGCTAACAAGTGTTATGCGTGTATGTTTGTGTGTGTGTGTGCACGCATGGCACCCTTACCTGCTCATGAATGAAATGCCAACTCTGCTGAAGTAAGTGCCACAAGTCCTGTTACTGCAAAAGATGCTCATGTTACTGTATTTTTTGGTGAAAGACCTGAGCTCTGTCTTTGCTTGTGACTAAAGCCATAAACAGCTTTTGAAGTTTGTCAGGAAATTGGAAAATTAAGTAAGTTTATGTTGAGCTCCCTCATTTGGCAAAAATTGGGATGATCTTATGATTTGACTCTTCTTATGAAAGTTAGTGGTCAATTTCTTTTGGTGCAATGGATAAATGAAACCTTTGTATTTGTTAAAGAAGGATGGCTGTGTTTTGTTCACACACAATTTAGCTTTTGGCTTATAGTGTTCTTACTGTGATGTCATTTCTGTGTCATTAGAATACATTATTTGGACACACAACTGGCATGGGCTTGGTTTTCCTCCCTGTCTGGATAATTTATATTTTAAAATTGGAGAGCTTGTTCTTTGAGACGAGTATTCAGTTGTTTAAGAAGGGGACAACATTATTGAAACAATAAGAAAATTTCAGAATGATAATTTGAACACTTCCATCATTGCCTAATAATAACACTTGAAAAAGCTCTTATTTTTGTGAACAAAATGCATTCATCTGTATTTGAAAATAGCCCAATAAAAATCCAGTGGAATAATTTGTTACTACTTGCAAATACTTTTCTGCCGTGCTGAGTTCTTGATCAGCTTGTGTGTAAAATTTTTGTTGCACAAAACCCACCTGAAACAATGCACAGTTTTCTTCAGAAAAATATATGGGATATGAAAAATAATGACTTGGTCCCAGGAGTGGTTTTATGTAATGTGTGCAATGCAAAAATGATGAACATATATACCAACGTGAAGACCTATTTAAGTGATAAATGTAGTTGGAAGATAACACTGCAAACCACAGGTCTCATTAATCACATGCTGTTATATTTGCACCTCTGCTTAACTGGGACTTCTTGCTGGAAAGTAAATTTCAGTGTGTGTGCACACTCATACAATGTCATGTATCATGTCTTATTTTACTGCTAGTGTCATTGAGAAAAATCCAAATGGCTTGATTTTCATAGATTTAAATTAAATCTTTAGGTAAGTTTTTAGTATTGGATATAAATTGCAATGATGTCTCTATATTGTGCAGGTACTCCCATGAGACAGCATTTCAACACACAGTTTCAGAAAATGTTGGGAAATAATTAGCACAGAAATGCCTTTTTATAGTTTAAAACCAGAGGAGACAATTAGATTGTCTCATTGAACAGTGTAAAAACTGTTTTATTTCCATTATGTTCATCCAAGCATACTGACAAGACCAGCAGAACTTTTTCAACTAAGGTGGCTTTACAGCGACTGCTGGGTCATTTTGTAGGTTTATGTGCCTGTCATGCATATAAGAAATGCCTGCAGAAATAGTTCTAGAGTAATAGTGCATTGTTTCATTAGCTGGCATCTGAAAAGCCACCTGAAGCAGCCAATAGGTTTGAAAGGATGAGGTATGCAAAACAAAATGCTGACAGTTCTGGACATGTCTACCAGACATAATTTCAGTACTTGAATTTTTTAAAAGACAAGGATCACCATCATTCATGAGAAAAATTGGGATATGGTAAAATAGCTCTTCTGCACAGTGGAAGAAAAAGATTACAAAAACCTGGTGATCACCAGGGTGTTCTAAAAGTATCCCTCTCCTGGCAGTTGCCCCAAGTGTCACATGTGAATATCCCCAAGGGACAGGTTGTTTTTCTCCGATCAGTGATGTGCTGGGTACACAGCAAGGCAGTGATGCCTTCAGTCAAACCTGACCAGCAGGCAGTGGGAGGCTGTTGTCTAAGGAGGGATGGAGGAAGGACAGCATCACTCTGCCCCAAGGGAGGAGGCTGTCACTGAGACTGGATTTTAGAAGGAATCCTAAAGGACTGATGGGACTAAATCAATGATTTCCATGGTCTGGACTGTTGAAGATGCCATGAGAGAGGAAGCCAAAGCCAAGTGGATGTTGTTCAAATTAGTTCTCTCTCCAGATTCAGTATCTTTGCAGAGCTGCCAGGAAGCCATGAAAACTCCCCACAGTTGGGCTGAACTTCAGAAAAGACAATTATAAACAAGGAGTCCTGTACGGGAAAATCTGGAATGAATACTAAGAGGGTTATGGCAGATGGCACAGAGACTATTTAAGGTATTATTGAAGGCAGAGACCAAATACATTCTGCTTAGCTAGAAAGGCTTGAGAAAGGGTAAAAGGGATACCGCATGGTGAATCAGCAGGGTATCAGAGGCTACAGAGGGAAAGACATCCTTCAGACAGCTGAAGGTGTTTAAAGAAAAATGTAAATGTAAAATAAATGTAAGACTAAAAACAAATTTAAAAAAACTAAGCCAAACAACAAGCCCAGACCAACATTAATCAAAACAATTCTAAGATATTATGAGATTTTTCGACTAAAATAGTTGAAAGAAACAAGAAATTCTGTTTCTACAACAAAGCAGAGGGAGGTCTGAGAGACTGTCTAATGCTGAAAGATAATCAAGGTAAACAAAAGCACTTAGAAGAAGAAGCTGTAGGAACAAAATTGTCATAACGTTATTATTCTGCTCATGCTATGGAACGACTTTGGTAGATTCTCACACATGAATCTTTCTGTGGGGAAGCTCACATGAAGTCATAGTTTGTCAGTTTGAGGTGGTACATAACAAAACGAAGGGGTATACACCTAAGATTTTTAAAGACACTCAGGGATGAAATAGCCAAATGCTACCTGTGGTGTAAAATTCATTGTTTAAAGCTCTTTTGATAGCTTTTCAGATGTGAGGTTACAATTCTGTTGCCAGTTTTAGATTGAAAGAGTATGAGCTATTAAATCAGTATGGGGCAAAAGGGTTCAAACTATGATAATATTTTTATAAAAAAAGAGCTGGAACGCATCTAATGGTGTTGATATTACCGAACACCACAGGAAATTGCCCAGATGGCCAGGAGAAAACACAGAGGAAACTGCAGCTGGCTAGGAGGAAAAGTTTCTGCGTTCATAAGAAGATGTAAAATATTGGACAAAATAGTGATTTTTGTGTCAGTTTTCACAGGCGATAGAGGCCAAGAGTGAAGTTCCAGGGGACATAAACTGTGATCCATATATCTCAAAATATATTTGAACGTGTGAATATGCTGGAAAAGTAGTGTATAATTATTTGGTAAGTTTGGTGGTCATACTAAGTTATTAAAGGTGTTAAATAGGAGTTGCCTGAATGACTAGTTATTAAAATTTAAATTCAATGAAGATAAATGTAAACTGATAATGAGCAGTTAAATGTTCCATATGAAAATGTTGGTCTTGTGCCTAGGAGGTCAGAAAAAAATGCAAGTGTGCAGTTAACAATTATTAGGAAAGCAGCAGAGAAAACAAGTGAACATTAAAAACATCATTCTATCAATCAATAGATATGCAGTAGCCTAATATGATATTTAAGTTTTTAAATACTTACCCAGTTTCTTGACTGGAAAACAAATGAAGAAACAAGAATGTGATGAAACTGAAAAAGCTTCTGAGAATGAATGAAAAGTAGAAAAATAAAAGGGTAAAATTAGGTTCTGTCTGTGAGTGACAGCAGGCAACAATTATTCTGCTCAGCAGAGGTGTGAGAGAGAAGTAGAGTGACATGAATGAATCATGAATGACATCAAGTGTGCAGTAGCAGGGGACATCAAACAAATCTAGCCACTGGGAAGCTCAAAAATAACACAAAAGTGTTTATGTAAGAAATGTGGAGAGAAACTGTGGAACTCTTTCATTCAAAACATTGCATATGCTGAAAGTTTATGGGAACTTTATGGGGGCTGTGAGGAGAAAAATAAAAATAGTAATTGAGAGTTGCTAAATGAACTGATCCTGATTTTGCCTCAGTGAAGACCCATTGGTATCAGAGTGAGTATCATGAAGATGGATTTCTACATATGTGTTCTGGATCACTGTCAGCTGCTTTTGTGGCTCACATATGCCGTTTACATAAACTGAAAACAGGGAGCAGAAAATTCTGCTTTTGCAATGTGTTCTGTGTACTTTATAGAGGTACAAACAAATTAGCAAAACCAGACAGGAGTTTTCCTGTGGAGAACATACAAAAAAAAAATCCTTAAGACAGGTAAGGAACGATGTTCTGGAAGTTATGTCATTATTAAAAATTCACCTGTTCAGTAATGTGTTACATTGAGGTTTATGTACTGAGATTTAAATAGGCATGTGTTGTTATTAAGAAGACTAATGTCAAGCAAGAGGTTCATGTTTCAGTAAGTAAAACATCTCAAATTAAAAAAACCTGCAGTCTTTTGATTAGTGCTGATTACATATTTTTTTAAAATTAACATATGTATCTATTTATTTGTTTCCTTAACTTTATCACTGAAATAAATATCCTTTACCAGTAAATATAGTCTCATTGCAAGTTGTGAGTGGAAACCACCTGGATAATCAGAATGAAAGGTTTGAATTTGAGAATATGAGCTCCATGATGATCAGACAAACTCCCTTTGAATTACCTACATTTGAATAGCTGGAGAGTTTTTACACACTTCCACAAAACTTACAGCATTTGGGCATATGACAAACCCTTTATTGATAGTGAAGACTTTGACACTTTATTTTGTTGGAGAGATTAATACCTATAATGTATTACTAGAAGACCCAGTCAATAGGATTTCAAACTTGAAAATTAAATTACTAGACCATCTAAGATTATAAATGAACCCAGATCTATATGTAATGTGGAATGCTATGGAACTTATTTGATTTAGCTTATTATTTGTTTCCATTTAAACAGATCTTGCAACAGCAATAAATTGTTGTGGAAAAATAATTGTACAATAAGGTACTTTTCCTAGAGAAAAATGTTTTTAAGTTGTCATATCTGCAAACGTGAGTACATTTCTAATTATTAGAATTCAGATAGCAAAATATTTGTTAGAATTATGGTACTATTGATTAAATAGGACAATACATTTGGTTTTAAACTTGTTTTTCACCTACCTATTTTTAGAACAAATACTTGCTTTTTCTCCACTTTCTCTATAATGCTCTCTGGTTTTGCATTGCTAAAAGAGACTTATGCTTAGCTCATTCCTCTTTTTTCAAACCAGTTGTCACTGTGACATTATAAAACTAACTTAATTAATCTGCTGGGAGTTCATTTCTGTTGATCATATGCCTTCTTCTTTTTGCTGAGAAGGAGATATTGCAGGATGGTCTTGTGTTAACAGGCTTATTTAAATTCAGTAATTTGTACTGATTTTATCTTATGTTAGAGTAAATGTGTCATATGTGTGTGCAAAAGCTAAGTAAAGACACCGTCTTTAGGCTGTTGAAACAGTGTTATAAATTGATTTATAATATCTTGAAAATGAGTGAGAAGTATTTTTATCTGCCTAGTTATGGCTTTGTTCTAGTTGAAGTAACCATACGTTGTTTTGAGTGGAATGAATTTAACTGAATGAAATCACTATATCTTTTTTACTTTGCAAAATTATTACTTTTCTGACATTGAAGAGGATCCTACCTCATACTTAAACATGTCTTTAATTAGGATTTTAAATTCCTTCATTTTTTTATTTTATGCAAAGACAGTAAACAAACAGTGATAAAATGTAAAGTGACAAAAGGGAGATCTTCTAAAAATAAAACCAAAAAATTTAACAAATTCAAATTTGTTTTGGAAAGATGCAGTCACAAATTAACTGAAAATGCATTATAGGATACAACTAAAAGATCTAAATTGTGACACGAAAAAGGAGAGGTCACACTGAACATTTTATTCCTGGAACTGATGCCTGCAGAATATTAATTAAGAAACAGTAAAATATATATCATCATTTTACTTTCAAATTTTTGCAGTTAGGGTAGATTAGCAATGCTTAAAAGTTCTGGTTAGGACATCTTTCTGGTTAAATAGTGTTCTGGTTTTGCTTTGGAGGTGATCAACAAAGCTTTGACTCTGTAACTTTCTCTGATGATGCAGCTACACTTTTTATGGATCCTGGTATTTTGTCATGAAAAGATTTTTTCATAACACACAGCTTGATCTATCCATCTTGCTCTTCAAGGCCACTCTCCCTTCTATCATCCCTTTTATATTGTTTGCTACTTCTTCAAGGCATTTATCTCTGCTTCTTCAAATATGGCCCTTAGCTTTAACTTTGCCAGACTAAAAACAGCTCATCTCACTCAACTCCCCTGTTCTTTAGTCGTGTTCTTTGGGTCCCTTGTCGCCTCTGCTGCAGGTTCTGCACAGTTCAGGGCAGGAGCTCCCTGTTGGCCCTGTGGTCAGCTGTCACCCTCAGGTCCTTTCAGTCTGGGTCCTTGCAGCTCATCCAGTCACTCTCCAGCAGCCACAGCTCCTCCACCCTAGGTGCAGAGCTTGGCCCTTCTGCCTCCTGAGTGTCATCAGTCTTCTCTAGGCAAAATCCATCCATTTCCTCAGATTGTGCTGACATTAATTTTTGCCATTCATTATGTCAGTCACTTTTCTTAACATCATCCAGAAATTTGTTAAGTTTGCATTCTATCTCATAGTCCAGGTCCCTGATCCCACGTTTCATCATGGCAGTCATGAAGACTGGTAGAACATGATTTTCCACTCGTAAATCGCTGTGTATTTTTCCTGTTTGCCTTGTTTTCCATATGTGTTCAGAAATTAAATCCAAATGGATTTGTAAACTTCCTGGTGTAAAAGGTGAGGCTGCTTTTTGAAGTGTTCCCATGATCTCCCTTCTGTCTTAATATGAACATAATATTTGCCTTTTTTCCAGTTGTTGAGGACTTTTCTTGATTACTATGATTTTTATAATGGTAACAGTGATAGTAGCCTGCAGTCAGCACCTCTGACACATTGAGGTCAATTTGATGTGGCATCTTGTACTTAAGTTTAACATTTTTAAGTTGCTCCAAGCTTCTTGGTCTCCTGTAAGCCTGCTTCCAAAATGAGACAGATATGTGCAGAATTTAAAAAATAGGCTTTGACTGAGGTGAAAATGTCATTAAATAATTCAGCCTTTTCCATATGATCTATCAGTCAGTTGGTTCTCCCATACAGCAGTTCATACTTTCTGTGAATTTCCTTCTGATATTAGCATACTTGTAAGAGCTCTTCCTGTTGCATTTATGTTCCTAACTAGTTTTAGCTCCAATCAGGTTTTGGCCTTTTTATCCTTAACAGCATGAACAATACTTTTATAGTCTTCTTTTGATTTCTGTCCTTGTTCTCATTTCCTGTATTATTTCTAGCATTTAGGTTCTCTGTGTAATGGTTCAAATGCATAATTTGGTAGAAATTTGTGGTCTGTCTGCATGAAGAGGTCCTTTTCTCCTAAGCTCCAAATAAGTTTTCTTTAAAAGTCAACTAGCTATTCCAGTTGCTCCTTGTAGGAAGCTCTAAGGGTATTAATCAGCAATATTCAAAATAAGTCAAAATCTTCTGTCCTGAAGTCTGGAGTCCAAGTCCATGTCTTACCTTCTTTGCCTTTCTCCAAATCTCGATCTCATCTTCTCCTTGTCACTGCAACCCAAGCTAACATCTACAATCCCACTCACAACTGATTTTTCCTCATTGATCTAGTCAAAGAGAGTATTTCCATGTCCGGGCTCTAAGTTCACATTAGAAAATCATACACAGTGCTCTGAAGACCTTTTCATGATGCTTAAGGTTTGTACTGCTTGCTCAGTAGAAGTCCATATTATTAGGGTCAAAATCCCTCATAATGGACCAGGTCTATCATCAAGGGATTCCTGTTAATTGTCCGTAGACAGCTTCAGAGATGTCATCTTAGGCAAGCTGCAACAGATCTCCATCACATTATCCCTGTTAGGTCCTCTCGTACCTAGACCTGGAGGGTCTCGGCAGACACTTCCTTGGTTTCACACCAGATCTTTCCTCAGTCAGGAATTTTCTTCACATAACACACATCTCTGCTTCTTCTGTGCCACTTAGCTTCCCTCGGCAGGCTTGTGGAGCAGTCTTTTGGTGATAATTCATCCTGCTGGAAGCAGCAGTGCTGTGGAGCTGAAGAGGACAAGAAGTGAATATCGTATGTCTCACAGTCTTCATCTTTTCGGGTCTTGATGCACACAGGAAACTGACAGGAGAGATTTATGCTTGGTTTTCAAAAAGAGAGGCAGGAGTATGACCTAGGTAACATTTCTATAATGGGAGAGAAGTTGTCAACTGGGATAGGAAGCTCAGAATGTGAATATTACTGGCTTAGTAATCCACTGGGGCAAGGAACATAGGAAAAGAAGCTGAGTGAGATCCCAAGAAGAAATGTGAATGTTACACTTGTGAGGTACAAGTCAGGTTTTCAGAGAGGTGTGTCCTGCTCATTGTGATACATATGAATAATGTCAAAGAGGCCACCCGAAACAAATGGATGACTCAACAGGAAATACTTGGTTGTCAGAGTTTTTAAGGGTATAAACGTTCTGATAAAGTTACTGCAGAAAGGTTCAAAAAAATCTGAAATTTGCAAACACTGAATATTGCCTGTTATGCTGAATGAAGCTTTGAGACCGAAATAATCTGTCTTTCAGGCAAGCACAGAAATTCTTTTGATATGTTATCTGAATTTGCTTTTAATTAATTTTTGCTTAACCCATATGCATACAAAAGTAGATGATTATCTGTGTGGACAAAATCAATACAAAGGGCAGAAAAAAGTTAAATTGCATGGGAGTGGACTTCCACTTAATCTAGATACTTAACAGGGTGAAAATATGTATGTCCTGCCACAGATACAAAGATTATTGATTCTCATTTTATTTTTACTTTCTGTTGATAGTATAATGCTAAAGGATTTGCTTGCTTTAAAATGAGACCTTCTCTCCTTACCATTATTGCTTTTTCCTAGTCAACAGCAGATTGAGTCATTAATGCGTGTGTGGCTACTTGTTGGATAGCTCCTGAATTAAAAACTAATTATGATGTTTTTTCCTGTGAGGATCTCAGTAAAGTGTGGGTGGGAAAAGAACTGAGAAAAAATAATGTTTCTTTCTCATTGTTTGAGATCAATTATGTGAGAAATTGAATTATCTTCTGGATATACATTGTTCCACTGGCATGAAGCATGAGCAGATGGGAAGCTGATTCAGATTAGACACTTAACTTTAACTAAAGCTACTTAAGATGCATCTTCCGTTATTCCAGATCACTGAGATAAGTTTTGACCAAACATGGTCATGTTTAAAAAAAATTATCAATTTAGGACAATATTCATGAATGGAGCATAAACTTTAAAGGTAACAAATATACTGCTTTTTACCAGGAGTCTTGTAACACATATAGGAAAAAACAACTTTTTGGCCTTCTCACATTTGCTGAAATCAGAAACCACACTGATATTAGAACAAAACGTTTGCCTAGATAAATAGAAGAAAATAATTTCCTAGCTTTTCATATTTTTTTAGATTCAAACAAGTATTACTAGGTTACCATCTATACTTGCCTGCAAAAATATTTAACAGGTCTTCTTTTTAGAACCTACTCTAGCAACCAATATATTTTTCTTTTGGAGGGATCATATTGACAAAGCAGGGACATGGGCAAATGTATTTACTAAGAATACATAATTTAAACATGAATCTTTCTAAGCTAAAAAATGTCTTTGAATTTTTTTCAGACCTGCATTAATAGGAAACGGGCATCAGTACAATCCTTGAGGGTTGATATTTTAGTTTTGAGTGAAACAGGAAATGCAGTTTAACGGCATCTCTAAGGACAGAAGGATTAGTGCTCCAGGCAAAAATATGAAAAACGCAGGGATTTTCAAATGCTTGAACTGCAGAGGTAACATTCTGTTCTTCTACCTGCTGGACTCTTGTATCTGATGAAAGTGTACTTACTACACAGACACAGAAGGATAAAGATTACAGTCATCACCTGCTGTTCTTCCTGCTGGGTTTTTATGTACTGCTTCATCTTCATAGAAACAATCAATTTACCAGGGGATGTCTTTTATGGGGCTTTTTGTTATTATTCAGGTTTTAAATTTTACCCATTACAGATTTAAATATTGTGATTTTTTTTTACACTACTGTTTATTCTGGTGTCTGAAAGCTCTTCTAATTTGATGGTGCAAATATTTTGAAAGTGTTTTATTTTTGCTGAGAGATCTGAAGTTTTGGATACCAAGAATGTGTGTGACCAGCTTTATCCACTTAAATTTTTGTCTGGGTTTTTTTTTGTTTCAGTGTTAATAAAACTTCATTTTTTTTCCATTTGTCTACTTTTAGTATAATTTTCCAAAATAAGCTTTTTTTGCTCTAGCAAGGCTGCGTAATAGAAGTTTTTGTTACAATGATATTTAATTTTTTCTTAGATATAGATCTCTGTTTATAGAAACATATTTTGTGTTGGAGAAAAGTTGTGCAAAATGACAATTCTGATGTTTGAAATTTTTAGATAATACATTATTTAATGCCACAAAGGTTGCACACACTGAGCTTGCATGCTTAGATGCTTTTCATTTAGTCTTGGATGAAACAGTTTTGACATTTATCTTCATTGTCATTGTGCCAAGGGCAATTCATTTTATTTAATATCTTTGTGAGGAATGGAATGACAACAAGTATTGGAGTCAAGTATTAGACATGATACGTACTGTAGTAAAGAGTATTCCTGAGGCAACATTAATGAATCAATAATATTGTACAGTACAAAAGGTAGGATGACCTCCCTTTAGAATGCATATGACAATTTTTTATCTATTTCCAATATCCAATATAGAAATGATGCTGAGGGTTTTTCTGGGTATTCATGAGGCTGCATTTCTAGAAATAAATTCTTCTCAGAGAGTGCTTATGTAAATCATGATCATCTGAAGGCAGAATATGTTTACTGACAGTTGGAATTGAGAGTCTCAGTCTAACTGTGAAGCACTCCTTGGAATTTACTCCTTGGAATCCATAATAGTTATTTCTTTGACTAGAGTGGTTTTTTGATAAATAATGGTTAGTGAGCTAATAACATAAGCAAACCGAGAGGCATTTTTTAGCACTGCTAAAGCACTGCTGAAATGCTCTAAATTGTAAATGAAATAAATTTATTTATGAATGAATGAAAATTTATTTTTTGAACATGTAAAGAAAATTTTACTGTCACCATTTAAATAACAATATGCTCATCTCAGGTAAGTACAGTGTCATCCTTTAAAGCAAGCACAAGGGTGGACAACTTATTTGAAAGAAAAAGAAAAAAAAAAGTAAAGGAAAAAGACTAAAAAGAAAATGAAAGGAAGAGGAGAGGAGAGAGGAGAGGAGAGGAGAGGAGAGGAGAGGAGAGGAGAGGAGAGGAGAGGAGAGGAGAGGAGAGGAGAGGAGAGGAGAGGAGAGGAGAGGAGAGGAGAGGAGAGGAGAGGAGAGGAGAGGAGAGGAGAGGAGAGGAGAGGAGAGGAGAGGAGAGGAGAGGAGAGGAGAGGAAAAGAAAAAAGAAAAAAGAAAAAAGAATTTGCTTTTGACAGTTAAAGGTAATTCTAACATAATTACTGCAATGGAAGACTAAATGTCTTACTAAAGATCAGAGTTTCATGCAGGCAAAAAAATCAGTCCAAAAGGTCCTAACTTTCTGACAGCTAGCAATTATGCATACAGAAAAGACATACCTTTAATACCACCTTCAGTAAATTTTCAGAGGCTAATAAAAGTTCAAATACACAAATAGGCCTCCATTTTTCTATTCTGTATAAAAAGAATTCCTGTGCTTCAAAGTCCACATCCACTTTTTCCAGAGCATATTTTCTTATGTCTGATATACTGCTAGAATCCAGGAACCTCAGAGAAACCCATAAATCATTTGGGAGAAACAAAGCTCTAGGCAAAGGCAAATTATTTAACAGTATTTCAGAAAGATAAATATAAGGACATTATTGAAAATGACATATATAGTAACTAGGGTCTTCCATAGACATAGCGAGAAAACTCTCTGGTTGAGTCTGAGAAATAATATATGTCATAATGGATAAAAGCAGGATAAAATGAAACCAAAAATTAAAAAGTGCATGGCTTCAAATAGTCTGGATATAAAGGCTTTGACTCAATGCACATAGGCGTGTATACAAAAGAAACCAAATGTAACCACCCAGAAACAGAATAGGAAGACTGTCTTTGCCAGTGCTGATGGATGGACAAGAGGGAAAATAATTAAATTATTAAATTTCAATTAGGATGTTAATTAAAAGGCAGATGGGGAAGGCAAGCATGTTTGAAAAATAGAACTTTCCTTGAATCTCAGTTCCACCAGAAAAAAAAACAAGCCCTGATAGCACCACCATATTTATTTCTAATTGAAAAGCTGTTTGAGACCCCAGTGTTTATTTACAGATTTGAGTTCTTTTCCTGTGTTGATAGTTTTTGCTCAGTTTATTTTGGTATTTGGCCTAAGTGTAGATATCTGTTCTCACACTGCATGTACCTTATAGGAACCAGACTGCTCATTTCAACCCAGTGGGGCTACATACATATTGAAAGCCAAATGTATTGATTTTCATTTTTGAATATAGTTGTGCTCTTATTGTATGGAAATAAATCATTACTATTTACTTATTCATATCCAGCTTTCCTACAGTGACAGCTAGGTGTTAGATTTTATTTTTGCTTGTGATTTGCTATTGTAATACAGTTCTAAAGCTGCATTTTTACTTGTGAGGTGAGAATGGATTATCAGAGGAGTAACAATCAACATCACTGTTTCAGCAAAAAAAAGGAATGATCACTACTCTTTCTTCAACCTTCAAATAAAAAAAACAAAGACCCCAAACCAAAATCCAAATAAACTACCAGCCAAAAAACAACAACAACAACAAAAAACAGAAACAGGATTTTAAACTTCCTGCAACATAGGAGATGGCATTCAGGAAGTACTGAGTTCATCCATATGTCATCCATCTGTCTTAATTATAGAATATTAAATAAGACAAACTATGCATCTTGAGTACTAGATATAAAGGGAGAATAAGGAGATACTGGGTCAAAGAAAAGAAAAATCCTCTGGCTTTATCTCAGTTGTATGTATACCATTTAATCTTAGTTTATTCCCTAAAAAGTGCTCAATATTTTATCACATCTGTAAAAGTAGTTTTACTTCAGCTGCTCTAAATGCACACAAAAGCCTTTCAGCAGTATAGCAGCACTCTGTATTTGTCACCTCCAAGAAAGAATGTACATTTGGGTTTATGGGTAGCAGTTTAAAACTGATGGAAGGCTGTACTCCTGAGCATCCAGAGGTCCTTTATGTAAGTGCTATAGCTTGTGGGTTTACCATCAAAATAAATTCTTGGCAGGTGAAAATATTTGGAGACTAATTTCATCAAGATTAATTTTATTAAGTCATGTTGGAATTGGACTAAAATACCAAGCAAGAAGACACCTTTCTGGTGTATGTTTTGACAAATGTACGTTAGAGTTTCTATCAGTTATTTTACAAATCTTCTATCGTGTGAGAATTCAGACCTTTTATCAATTTCCTTATTTACAAATCACCCACCAATAAAATAATTATTTTACTCCATTCCTTTTGATTTTATCTAATCACTTCTTTGTAAAAAAAGGGCGTTTTAATTTTCCAGGTCCTGTTGGGTAAAAAATGGGTTAAAAATTGGGCAAAAAATACTCAGTTTCCAAAGTAATAAAATTTGAGTCCTGTGTTACTGCTGAAGTTTAATCAAGAATGCATTTTGCTCGCCTTCATCAAGATAGCAGCTACCATCTAGGTGCAAAGGTACAACACTTAGCACTCCTATGACACATTTGAACATTTGAGTCAGGATGCGAATTTAATGATTTAATGAACCTCTGTAGAAATAATTTCTTGTCTGTCTGTCCTTGAATGAGTGCTGGCTCTCTTGTGAGAGACAGGTTTCGTCTCTGGAAGATTTTCAAAATCACTCCAATTTTACGTTGTTTTTTTAAAAAAATCGGATCTATTCTATCAGTAAGGAACAGCTAAAAAGCTGTGTATAGATTGAATGTGAGAGAAAAGAACTTGTACTTTTTTGGATCAGTGAGATTCCACAGTGACTGGGAGATTTCAAAGCAGGAGGCCACTAGAGCCCCAAATAATGCACCATTTTGGTGATTAAAGGCATGCATACTCTATTTAGCTGAATTATTACCTGGGCCTTCAACAATTCTCAGCAGGATAAATCTCAGGTGGTTTTTTTTTTGTGCTACAGAAAAAAACAAACAACCCTTTAATCAAAATTTCTTCATTGACCTGAATGTCAGTGATATTTTGATGTTTTTGATATTTTGAGCATCTTGCTCCTATACTGAACAAAGTAGGTAAGAAAAGACTTATTCAGATGAGGGTATGTACTGGCTCCCTGTACATAGTAAATAGTATTTACAGAGAGCTCTGAAAGTCTCATGCACCTCTTGTCTCAGTCAAATGCGTGCCTTACAGACTGTTTAAAAGGTCTTTTTAATTTTCTTTTTTTTTTTAAATCTGACATTGACATTAATACTGAACTTACTTTAAATGCAATTGCAAGTTATTTTTTAAATAAACTGCTCTACAAACTTAGGACATCATCATCCTTTTATTAAAAATGTTTATTTCATGCTAAAATCCCATCTTACATAAATCTTTTGGTGTAAAACAATGGTTATCTTTTCTTTGGCTTTGAGCCCATAATTTCACTAACAGATTATTAATAGAACTGTAATATTGTTCCCTCTCTACAGAGAACAAAACTGAAAGCGTAATATGTTGGAGAGTTTGCTGTGAGCGTACAATAGAGCCATAATAAAATCTGTCATCTCAGTGTGCAGCCAGGATACTTTGTTTTACCTGTGTAAGGAGAAAAGAGGCAGAGGCTGCTGCTGTGGTGTGACAGCATGGAAGTTGTGTGTTTCAGTCTCATTTCAGACAGTTTACTGTTTCTCGAGCATAATCTCAAACATTTCATCCACAGAGCATTTTCTGGTGGACTGTGCAGTGTAATCTCATTAAAAGATGCTTGTGGGGGAGTGTGCTGGGCTTTGCACCACTTATTAGTGGTTTGTCATCAGTCTCATCTGTCTTCGCTCAGAGCCAGGATTATTAGAAACACGATGGAGGCAATTCTCATGTTTGGGCTTGGATGTTTATTATATCTTACCAGAAATTACAGAAAGTACAACAGTACTGCTTGCTAGAAGTGGGAAAAATGGCTCTAGGCTGAGTCTGCTTCAAGGCCTTTTAAAGCTAAACACACCAATAAAAGTTTAACACCTATATTATTTATCCTTTTGACCCAATAATAGATTCCCTTGACATTTAGAGTGACTTTAGACCGACCAAAGGCTACTACCTGAGTTCCGTGAAGAAGACAGAAGAAGAAGATGATCAAAGAGAAAGACACCACCCAAAATTCTCCATCTTGTCCCATATCCACCACTATACTATAAAACCCTCAAATTTAAAACCCATCATCCAGTGAAAATACACACATCTAACCCACTACACATTTGTGATTTCTAACTCATTATTCATATTTACAAGCCTTCTCCTAGGTTTCAGGTCCAGAGCAGTGTTTTCCAGGGGATCTGTGCCTGGAAGCATAGAAAGCTCAAAACCTCTAGTTTTTTGAGATCCAGCAGATGTTGGTATGCTTCCTGGGTTTCAACTGCTGAAATCCATTTCACCCCTTAAGATAGCTTAAACCACACAGCAAACTTGCTTAATATTCCTTCTTCATCCTAAAAATGCCTTCGTCATTTTGAAGATGTGAATAGCATCAAGCAGTCTCCCTTCTGGGATGTGACCTGTCAAACAAAATGCTTTGCAGTTCATCACTACCATTTTTACAGCAGAATAATTTCTACTTTCTTAAGTAGAGTTCTTAGGTTAAGCACATCCATTTTGATGTGTTCTTTATGAAAAGGTATATTTCACCAAGATTAAAATGTTTAAAATTTCTCCTTTTCTCACTGAGTGCAGAAGGTTCAGAAGAGGTTGTTGATGAAATGCTTAAAAGGAATAAATCACCTGATTCACTGTGGAATAGCCAAGAGACTTGCTGAAAAAGATAAACATTTCATCCCAATACACGACATTTCGGTCAGGTTATGAGTATGCTTTGGAAAGAGTTCTCATTGACTTCTTAAATTTTACCCAGATATAGCATCAACTATTATTTTTGAGAGCAAGGAACTTTTGTACCCCAATTTTAGTTCTGCAAGTGGTTATGCTTTTTATTTTTAAAGTCAAATTCAGGAGCTTAGCTGGCAATATTCAATATGACTTCAGCTTTTCAGACAGAAGCACTACTCACAGAACATTTTCAGTGTTAGAGGTTTTTTCTTTTTTTTGGATTCTGTTGGTCACCCTGGAGTAGTGTTATCCCAAAATTCAAATATCTGCAATTATTCCTTGTGGCAAGGAAATTGAATACTGCACTTAAATTTGTTTTCCCCCAGTATTCTGGTGTTTCCAGGCCAGGATGAAGTACAACTTCGTCCATTTACAAGGAAATGGAACCAAAATATTGAAAGTTTCCCATTTCGGTTCTTTCTATGAAAATAAAGAGTAAAAATGATAATGATAACATAGGTTTTAAAATAATCACAGAATCACTAGGTTGGAAGAGACCTTCAAGATCATCGAGTTCAACGCATGCCCTAACACCTCAACTAAAGCATGGCACCGAGTGCCACATCCAGTCTTTTTTAAAACAGATCCAGGGATGGTGACTCCAGCACCTCCCCAGGGAGACAATTCCAGACAATCTATCACTCTTTCCATAAAACCTTTTTCCTAATAATGTTAAGGGCTAGAAAGAGGGCAGAGTTTCTTCCTTACTTATGACTAAGTGTATTTCAGTGAAAAATATTGCTTTTGAGACCATTCTATGTCTTAATACAACTTAAAACCTATGACTATGGAATGAAATGTTTAGCAGGGTGAAGTAAAAGTAATGTAGTTGTATCTGCTGTGATTTAACTCCAAGTACATTGCCAGTAAATCAATTAAATTATATTAGTCATCCTCTTGAGAGCTCAGAATAACTCTCTTTATATACTAGATGGTATGATAGATTCCAGGAGGTAATGGGACGTGGCATAGTAAAGGAGAGGGCATAGAA
Source organism: Sturnus vulgaris (assembly GCF_052056855.1). Taxonomy (NCBI): domain Eukaryota; kingdom Metazoa; phylum Chordata; class Aves; order Passeriformes; family Sturnidae; genus Sturnus; species Sturnus vulgaris. The sequence continues at coordinate 21,566,046 of NC_142283.1, forward strand.
AGAAGAACTTGACATCCAGATGCTGTCACAGTGAATCTGGTAGCTGGTCCTGACTTTGTAACCAAAAGTCCTTCATTCCCAGAATTTTTATGCTTTTCAGCAAACCAAGAAGAACAGGCATTAGTTCAGACTATTTTACTTTGTATTTGATCTTTTTAATCCAGATGTGTTTATTTCAGATTTTGGGTTTTTTTTCCATGTAGTAGCCAGCCATGACAGCTCAGATAAAATCGATCTCATCTGTTAAATCTCTGTCTAAAACACTACAGATTAAAAAGCATCTAGCAGTAATATTAAAAAGTACAGGTCTGGCCATGACATGCTAATCTGTGCAGATTTAGATTATATTGACTTTAGGTTTTTACTGAAGTCTTGGGAGAAAAACACACATAGTGTTCAAATTCTTCACCTTTTGCTTCAAGTCCATCTTTACTGAGTCAGTGACACATACGGATTTTAAGATTCCACAGGTTATTTTATTTTAACTTCATGTTCTTCTCTTGGTTTCCTGCATAGTTCCTTGAGAAAACAAGGCCTATGGAATTGTGTTGTCTGCTTCTGTGTGTCACTTTTGGAACTCTTGGCCATATCCAGCCACATCTGACCTAAGACAAAGGGCTCAATGAGTGAAGTTTCCAGGCTCCATAGATGGTGAGTGCTGCAGCCACCTTAATAGGCAGGTGGACTAAAAAGAATTTAAAAGGCAGGAATCCTAAATTTGGAAATTTGCAATGTGACTGTGCACTAGATGTAGCATCCCAGTGGAAATTAAACTGGAAAAAATACCTCTATGTTATTGTCAATTCAAATCAACCTATGCCACATTTTTTGTTAATTACATTAGCCTCTTTTTAGTCACTGATGTCATTACAGTTTGCATATTAGGAGTTAAGCAGAGAAAATACTGACATGCAAGTCAAATTCTTTTGTCTCTTCAGGGAACAAAACAATTGTTAAAATTATGTGATACTATTGTACACTTCTTAAACTTCCATCTCAGAACACTGCAGTGCTCAGATAGAAATGAATTCACTTCAGTTAGGATGTCCTTACTAGCCCATTTCATTACCTGCTTCTGTTATTTTAGCCAAGTTTCATAACATCAGTTCACATAAAAATAATAATAAATTTATCTAAGTTTTGTATGATTTCTTGTGTAAAAATTTCTTAAGAAAAAGCCTAGATGGGTAGGGAATAGGAATGGAGATGAAGACTGAAAGTTATTTATATGATAATTTTCCTTTATCTGAAATATATTTTAATATAATGAACATTTGTAAACAGTGCCTTGAGAATCGTACAGAGATATTGAATTGTATAAAGGAGCATGCCCCAAATTATCCTAAATTATACTTGGAGTAGCACTGAGGACCACAGAGATAAACTGATAGGTTTTTGTGTAACTTAGGGCACAATTTAATCTATTTTCCTCTAGCAGGGCTATTCATTATGAACACAATTTGAATTTGCAGGCTACATTTATCTGACAGATAGATACATAATCCCTAAGAAAATGGGCTATGTTCTCTGGATCACAACTGAGATACAGTGGTGCAGCAAAATAAGACATTCAACATTCTGCAAAAGCTTTTCACATCATTGATAGAAATATATGAGGCACAAAAAACCATTCTGACCAAACACACAGGGTTATGCAGCACCCAGATTTCCAGCTGCAACCAGTGTGAGGTTACAGATAGCTCCAAGTGGGGAGAGAAAAAGAAAGATGATGAATGCTGTCACATCTTTATGTTGCATTAAATTTTTGAAGGCATATAATCACAGTGTTGCTCCCTTTGCCACCTCAAAGTCTTTGCAGCTCTAGGAAACTATGTCAGATACGAGAAATATTTCCCACTTGTTGAATTCAGAGTCACACTGCTTAGTATAAAATTCAGTGCCAGCAGCATTCTAAAGGAAACTTGGGCCTGAGTTAATTTGCTGCCAAAGTTTAACTGAAAACTCTTTGATCGATGCTATTAAACTACCTCAGCATCTGGAATGAATGCTTTGTATCTTGCAGTAGTCTGTGAGAAAATAAAATTTTTCAGCATGAAATAGACGTGCCAGAAGAAAACCATACATTGTAAAGTGCCGCCTCCAGCAGTACAACTAGTAAAATATAAGCTCAGAGATGCATTTATCCACAGTGTTAAACAGAGGGTTTGAGCTCACCAAATGCAGCTGAGCTGCAGCTTGCTGAGGATTGCCTGTCCTGTACAGCTGGCAAGTCTGGATGTACCCGTACTCACAAGCAATGCTGTTGCCTTAGGAGGTGATGCTGTGTGACACACGAGTGACACATTCTGTTTTGTGGTACTCTGTGGCAATTTCCATCATGGCCGACATCTGCATCAGCTTCCCTCAGTGAGAAAGGTGGAAAAATAGAAAAAAAGAAATGCCCTTGGGTCTCTAAAAGTTGTTGGCTCTTTACCACAAATGTGAATTAAATTAATCAATGGGAAGGCATCAGGATGAAAGTGGTGACTTTGAGTGATGACAGTCAGGAGAGCATCAGTTTTAGTTTAATGAACATGATGCCTGGTTCTGTGTGCATTATTTATTTTTTTGGGTTATTTTCTACTCAGGTGGTCATTAAAGAAGATACACAGGCACTGGATGGGAGGAAAAAAAAGAAAATATTAAGCTTAATTAAACAGAAATGGTCCTCTAATCTAAAAATAGAAGGAGATTTGTGGAACGTAGAGAAACTGACAGCATTATGTCAGTGTAGACATGTGTGGGGTGTGGACTTCATCCATCCTAATCCTACCCTGAAAAGTACAGGGAAAAATAAAGCAGAAGCACTGAGCTGTCAGGTGTAATCTAGGTTAGGTCCAGATATGGTGCAGAGATGTTACAGTTCTGGAGCGCTGTTGAGACTTGGGGATTATTAGTTCAGATGTAATTCTTGAGTTAATGTGCATTTCCTGACTCTAGATCTGATCTGACATGGCATTGCTTTGATCAGGGTGGTTCTGCAAGATCAAGCAGTGAACATACAGGAAGTGGTCCTTCACTTGGCTTGCAAAATAGTCAAGGGCATAAATACCAATGCATGTGTGTCTTAAAAAAATGGGATAAAACAGCAAGCATAGGTAAGATGATTTACCTATAAAACTCACTTGTTTAAAATCTTTTCTCAGAGGAGTGTGCACCTTTTGGGTAAAACACTTTCTATTTTGCAAAAATTTGTTACTCTACCTCCACAGTCCAACTGTAATCCACAGCATTTTCTGTGAAAATTTTTAGAAAAATCAAAGAGCTTCCTGGGGACTGCAATTATTACAGCTAAAATTCATGTGAAAACAATCCAGAGACCCCAGTGGGGACACTCCTAGAAAAGGCTTATGGATTGTTTTCTCAAGAAGAAATGGAAAAACTGATCAGCCACACACAAAAGTGTGTATTCTGGAGTCTGGATCAACAACTCAGAATGATCATCCTTCATTTTTTTTAGGCAGACACATATCCAGGATCAATTGTTTTGTTAGGTTATTAGGAAGCAAAACTCTGTAACATGTGGCAGATTTTTTTAGTGACATCATTTCAAGCAGATTAAGGCACTTGGAGGAAAAGAATGAACCTAGGGAAGAGGAACAGCATTCCAAAATATAAAGCCAAATGTCTTCAATAGCTGCATAATTTTTTACTATGAAGACATGCATTTCTTAGTAAGATTCTCATTTTGTGAAATATTTGAAGGTATTAATGCAACTGTACAGCTCTTAAGTAATTACCAGGTTTCTGTCACAAATTGTGACAGAAATTAACTAACAAAGACAAGCTTTGTCTGCTTAGAAAGCTTAGGAAAAAGAAGATCAAGTAGCGAATTTTCAAGCTTTTACACTTTAAAATTGTTTAAAAATGGCTACCTTCTAAAGAGGTTTGTAAAAATACAAATTATTTCAGTAGTAGTCGCTTCATGCTTTTAACTAGTCACATTGGGATAAGGTCTCTTTAAATCTATTTCTTATATTATATTTATATTATATCTATTTCTTATATATACTTACAAATTTACAAGACGGAAACTAATTTATGTATGAAGGGTTGCCTCAATCAAATGAAATAACTACTGTCACATAACAACAAATACAGCAATATAACATTGAAAAATAATGGTCTAAAATTGAAAAAAATAGTCTATTCTCATTCTACAAAATATTTTAAATAAATCCTGGAATGGTAGACAAAAATAATCTCTTGTTCAGCTCTCAAATTCTCCTACTTTCACATGCTTTCCACTTTTCCAGGCTTTGTGAGGGTTTTCTCTTTGTCCCTCTAGCAGCTTGGCCTCTGCTCACAGCAGTCAGCAGCAGCCCTCTTACATCTCTGACCCACATCTGTGCTCCAGTCAAAGACATGGTTGGATTCGAGGGATTTTTTTTGTGTTAAACACAAACTGTATGACTTAGTAGCTCAGACTATTCTGAGAATGCCTTAAGTAAAGCTGGGCCAGGAAGAGCCCCGGAATTTGTAAAGACTGAATGTAGAAGACGCTTCTTTAGAGATCCGAGCATACATCCAGCTAACACACAGGTTTCTGCTCTCAGGTGTCAACCTGCTATTACAATATTCTTAATCAGCTTGCCCAGCTAATTTTACCTAATTTTACCTAATGAGTACTAGGTAATGAATAAAAGAAGTGCTAATATTTATGAAATCTTTAAATTTGACAGAGGTGATTTTTATTGTGGCTGTCTTTGGCAGCAAATACACAATACATATGGCTGTGTTCCACTTAAAGGGTAAAAATGTTAATAGAAAACTGCACAGTAGCTAGCACTCTATTCTTCTGCCACAGCTTGTGTTCAGAAAACTGTTTTGCCACTATAAAAAGAAAAGAACTACAGGATATAAAATTCTGCAACTTTTACTGTTCACACACACGTGCAAATTTTAACGTGCAAATCCTGCCCTTCATTTGTCCAGACATGTCAGAACAAACCCAGCTCTTCTGTGAAGAGGTTCTGCAAGCAAATCCCTGAGGGTGCATTTCCATAAGATTACTTGGCTAAATTAACATCTCTTCTCCACTGGGAGTCATTCCTGTTTCCTTCTCCTACCTGACAACCTCAACTTACCCTCTCTCTGGCACTTATCTGATCACATAATAATTTGATTCAGCTCAGAAGAATAGAAAACTGACTTGGCAAGAAAGCAAGAAAGAAAATGACATACTCACTTTTGGGCTGGTTGTTTTAGTTTACTCTGTGATCACAACAGCAACAGAGGCAGTCTCCTCCCATGAACCCCTCAAATCACTGGAGAACCTGCCAGCTTTCTTCTGGTGAAAACTAGCTGTGTTCTCATATTTGTTGTTGCATATGTCATCAGTCCTTGTTCTCCACTTATGCCAGCACTGCATTAGTTTTCTCTCCTTTTCCAGCTGATACTGTGGCACATAATTCTTCTCTCACACACTTTGTTCTTTATTTATTTATCATACTGCTGTCCCAGCAAATCCTTTTCAGTGCTTTCCTTATGTTTGGCTTTCAACCATTTTATATCTTGATATTATTTAAAACATTATTATTTAGTCTGAAATGATGGAAAAATGTGTCTGAGCATATATTATGAATAAATCCATTGAAGGTTTACACAATTTCTGGCTGCAAAACAGGTTTGGATTAATATTAAATAAATCAAAGACTGATTCATTTTTAAAGAAGATAACTACTGAACTGACGGAAGAGCTTGTGTTAGAAGTTTTCAAAGCTTTGAGAAAAAAAAAAAAGAGTAAAATATGATAAAACTTGCTGTAATGATACCAAGGAGACTTCCAAATTTCTTGTAGCTCTGACTGTTCATTCTTGAACTATACTGCATTTCATTCCCAAGATATCTTGTTCTAAGTGTGTTGGAACTCTCTTGGTTTCATGCTGAAAGATTACTATTTTAAATATTTTTAAGTGAACTTTTCTCATACCTAGAGATCATCACTTCTTTCAATTTAGCAATAAATTTCTATGAACCAAACCATTCCTATTTCCACATTAAAACAGGTGAAACAGTGGCAATTCCTTATTAAAAGACAGCTGTATGGGTAAATATTAATCTGGCATTTAACTTACATTGAGGTCTCATGATTTCATGTTTCTTAAAAATTTTATCTCATTTTCTGTCTTCACACTACCTTCAAAGAATCCATTTTCCTCTTATTGGCTACATGCTATAAGAATTCAAATAAAAACAAATTTTGTATAAAAAAGCTGGAACAGCCTGTGTGCTAGTATAGCAAGATAATGGATAACATTTATTAAGTAGGCTATATGTAACAATTCCATTCTAAAGGTCCAGAAAGCTGTCTTCCATTGTATATACTAGAACTTTTCTGAACTTCTGCCTCTGATTGTCCTTTCTGCTATTTCTTTGTGGGTGTTTATTTGGTTTTGTTTTCTTTTTGTTGTTCTCCTTTATACTTAAAAATCTGCTCAGCTCAGAGACATCTAGAGATTTCATTGAAACAGCTTTCTGCATCCAGATTTCTTTAACATCTTCATTAATGCTCTGCAAGGGGATTAAGCTGTTTCAATCAAATCTGTGACACTCAGCTTCTGGCCTTAGTCTTTATCCTCATTGATCTTGTTTCCTGGCCTTAACAAATGCTATGGGGGATCAAATATTTTGTACAGTCAGAATAATAGATTAAAAAGTAAAGCCTATTTCCCTCATGTCTGAGTAAATTATATGAAAAATTAAAATAAAAAATAATAACTAAAATTGCTTTCAATCGTGTAAGGAGGATCAGCTCCCACGAAAGAGTAAGCCAAAAACACACCATGGGGAAAACAAACAAACAAGCAAACCTGAATAGCAGAGTTAGTTCTAGAAAAATGGCTCTTCCCTGTCATGTGGAGACACTGCAACCTCTGAAACTCCTGTTTTTCAGACATCTTGGGGTAAATATTGCTGTAGAACCTCATGTCATCTAAGCAAAAATGTCATTCATCTCAGCACTGCCATACACATTATTCATGACAGTCTACTGAGGTTGGGTCTAAAATGTTTTTTAATGGAGTAATTTACAAAATCTAATGCAGTGTAACTGTGATCTCAGCCAATATAGCCAAAAAGACTCTCCCAAAGTCAACAAGCCCTCTTAAACAGCTTATCTAGTTTATCATGAGGTGATTAAGAATATGGTGTGGCCTCCTAACTCCCAGAAAGACATTACTACGGTTTGTAAAATTTCATGAGCTGAATCTGAGGAAAACACATTCATTTTCACAGCACACATTACCTACATGAGACAGTTTTATCCAAGTAAACAAAAATTATGATGTCTGCAGTAATACCATCTTTGCTCACTTTGTGCACGGTAACTGAATAAGTTACAAGAGGCTTTCAGTGGTGACAAATAAAATAGTAATGCTGATTTTGGACTTCACACAGAAGAGCTGAAGTGAATGTGTGATATCTCTTCTTCTTTAGGGATACTGAAACACTCTGAAAGCAATGGACTAAATTGAGTATGTTTGTAAATTAATTCAGTTGTAAGAACATGTCATTGGCTTTAAAACAGAAATCTGAAAAGAGTCATTAGGAGTGTTTCCTGAATCTGTCAAGAGTAACTTTCTCTTCTGTCTAAATTCTGTCTTAACAACATAGAGAGGTAAATTAATTTTGGTTTAACATGTCTTTTAAAGCCATACACCACAGCAGTGCAATGAACTCCTTATTTTTTTTCCCCTCTCAGATAAGTCTAGTAGAAGCATCCTCAAGACAAAGATAAATTCAAATCCTGAAGTAAAATTAAAGTAAGCTGAGAAACCAGCCTTGATCTTTGGCTATACTATTTGCATTGCATGTAAATCATGTCCCAAGCATTTATTCCAAGGAAATTGTCATTTGAAACAGGTAAACTGTGGAGAAAAGAAAAAAAATTAACATGAAATCCTCTTCCAGTTCTACCAAATACAGAGCAAAAACCAAGACACTGAATTACCTGGTCATAATGATTTAGATTGTGAAGGGAATGAGAAGCCCAATCCTGTCTTTTGGCCTATTTCCCTTCTCTTTCTCTCACACACATGCATGTCTTGGGTATAGCATATGAAGACACCTGCACACATTTGGTCTGCTCTCCTTGCAAGGGCATATCTTCCCTTTGCCTCTTCTATTATCTGATTGTCTGTGAATAGCTGAGGAATAGTAAATTCACAGTCTGATGGACACCTTATGACCTTGTATGAAAGAAAGGCATATAATTTTAGGCCTTTGCCCCCAAAAGAAATAAAAATAAAAATCAGGGGGAGGAAATATTAAGGCCCTGAGGCTAAAATCTTCAGTTGTGCCTAATTTTCACTGAAATAATGAAAGTGAATTGTGCGACTCAAAAAAAATCTATACAACATATCTAAAAAAGCATTACACTATAAGGTAAGGTCTGATGAAACCTGAAAAGTTGCACAAAAATATTTAATACTTATCCCTTAACTGTGAACTGGCAAAAGTACTTTGGGTGTGAAGCTCTCTCATCCAAAAACAAACAATTGGAGAATCTATGTTGGTCATCAGTATGAGACATAAATTGAATTTACCAAACAGTCTTTTTTCTGCCCTTTAGTCTTTTTGCCCTCTCATACAAGCCAGAAACTTATATAAATAAATTGGCAAAGACTTGACTCAAAATATAACACAGCTGTGTGTATTTTTACACATTCTGTTTTATGGCGATAGGAAGGAAAGTAACTGCTTGTATTTTCAGGGTCAGTTAAGAAGAGGAGCTTCCTAAGAGAATATCTAGTATATTCCAGTCCATTTATTGTGATTTAGCTTTCTATGTAAGGAAAGAGGACATAATTTCAGTAGATTTAACACATTAATTCAGAATTTTTGCTTAATCTCCTGAAATGTAGTCTGCCCTTCTCTGGATGTTCATCTTTTTTGGTAAGGAAAAAAAGCTCATTTCTCAGACTGTGGAACAGGCAGAAGAAATCCCCATTGTTTCACTGTGAATTTGTATTATACATTATAATAATAATGGAAGTTTGTAAACTAAGCGTGTAAAATGTTCAGCTCTCCACAGTGCTACTTATGTTGCAAAACAACAATTGGCACATCACAGTTCACTCACCAGAGCAGAGACAGTAAAATTCAGAACAGAGTTTCGTTAGCTTTATAGCAGCCATGAAAACTCCAATGTTAATAAAAATAAAAGTAAAAATTTTAAAAAGTGAAAATAACTTGTGTGCAATTTGTGTTGTGCACTACCAGGGGTCATAGTAATGAGACTGAAGAGGAAAAACAAAAATAATATGATAGAAAAAACACATTCATTTTCCTCTTATTACTGTGTGACTTGCTGGGGCTGAGGTAGCTGGCTGGATAAGGGTGCAGCTGTAATTCAGTGACTATAGGTGTGGCAAGGTTTGAGCAGGGAAGGTACAAAGGCACAGTTCATACAGGTGGGTCGCAGGGCTGTGCAGACATCTCAGCTGAGAGCAGAGCCCTGGTGATGTCTGTGCTGGGATCAGGCTGGCCGTGTTTATCCTCCGGGAGCAAACAGCTCCCCTGCGCCCATCGCAAGACACTTAGCAGAAAAACACACTAAGAGAGCTAAATAGGAGAGATCAAGACTTACAACGTCAATTGGTTCAGCTAAATTAGTGTCTACAAACTGAAGTGCAGCCAAGTGGGCCAACGCTCTTCACATTTCAGCAAAACATCTATTCCTTTCCACTTTCCCAGAGGCTGAACAAAAACTGTTTATTCAGAGAGGCCCCGAGGCTGACTTTAGTCTTTTACACTTGCAAAGCAACGTCGAAAAGGCCAGTGGTTCCTTAGAGGCACATTTCAAAAAAAATCAGGATTTATGCAAGCAAACCTTATTATTTAAAGTGCAAGATCTGCTCTAAAAGTCATTGCACAAGAAGAGCACAGAGTAAGAAGACTTAATACTTATTATTTCAAAGCATACTGTATGTTGAATATCACCTGTATCTAAGCATCCAAAACATCTTCCTATAACCAGTTAAATAATATGCTTTCTTCCCTTCTTTTCTTAGAAATGTGCAGCTGGACCTAATCAAAAAAATCACTGATTAAATATATGCCAAGAAAAAACTCAAGCAAGCTCTTCCTATGTTTCATTGACAAGGCTGAACAAAAAACCTGGAGAAGTAACATCTTCCTGTTTCTTCTGCCCGTGATAAAAAGCAAGTGTGAATCTGCATATTTATCAACAACAAATTAATGCAACATTTCAAGATTTTTAAAAATATAGATCTGATTTGATTTAGTTTTATTTGCATTTTCTTCCTTTTGTGTACAGTTCAGACTCTTAACATCCCTCGGGAGTTCACAGAAAAGGAGTGCAAATTTTGAGTTAAGTAGCAGGCCTTCAGTCATCAACTGTACTAAGTGTTCAAGATGCTTAGTAAGGACCTGGTTGTTGGCTGTGCAATTGCAGTGATGGTAGGTGAACAAAGAACTTTCACACAGGGATGTTAAGCACTGATCATGTTATAGAAATTGCATGCCTGCAGCTTTTTGAGGGGAGATATCTAAAAATCAGAAGTGACATAATTTGATTTTATTTTGCTTCAGGCGTGCATGAGACCACACCAAAATGTTGAATCTGTGACTGCAAATTTGCACTGACATAGAACTTTCTCTTCAGAACTCTTATCTGTAGAGAGAAGCTAAGATTTTGTGTGTGTGTGTGTGTGTGTGTTTGTTGGGGATTTTTTTTTGTTTGTTTGTTTGTTTGTTTCCAGAGATGTACCAAACAAATGTATGAGACATTCATGCATCAATGTATATTTGGGTATCAAAGACAAAAACGATGGTGAGACTAGCTTAATTTGTAGGACCCTTAGACTATAATAAGATGTCTCACGAGATTTGCAGTAACAAACAGTATAAAGACTTGTCTGCCTGGAGATTTTCTTTCCTTCACTTTATTCTGCTTTGAGTTTATTGTAAAATGGACTTCTGAAGAGAAATTTTGCAGTTTAAAAGCTCATGAATTTGTGTGAAAATGTACATACCCTATGCTCTCTGACATCTTTGGTCAGCTTGAATCAGTTGTAAGAATCGTCCTCTGTTAAGAAAAAAATAAAAAAATAAATCTGCACTGGCAAATATAGAAATGGCTGATGGAAGGGACAATAGTTATCATGGCTGATGCAGAGCAGCAAGGAACAATACTGTTTGCCAATTTTTATTCCATTAATTTTCTCAAAAAAACCCTTAGTAAGATAATCTTGGATCTCAATAAAAAAGCACCCATACTTAATTTTCTCCATTTATTTATTTCTTTATTTGCTTTCTTGTTTGTTTTACAGTAGCATCATGCTTTGCAGAGTTAACAATTTGGCTGTAGCAGTAGGGTGGCTTATTTGCTTAAATATAAGCAAATTGACGGGGGAAGTTAGAGTTCACTAGATTCATGTGGAATGAGTACCACTTCCACTCTCTTGCTGTGTCCTGTGTCACACTAATCACACATTAGTTAGTAAGGAACGATATTAATTAAAAGTGTTATTTTGATGTTAGGCAGATGTGGTGCCTGTGTCACAATGACAGGAAAATAAACTTAATCCAAAACACAATTAAGTTGACTGAAACATTCTTATAAAGTACCTTGAATTTCATCTGATGCATTACACCTGCTGAATAATCTTTTTTTTTTAATGTTTATGAATGAAAAATAATGAAAAGGAAGAGTTATTGAGCTACCTTTGTCTGAATGTGAATCCTGCAAAAGCCCAAGTGCAGACAAAAAGGAGGTGTGATTATCCTGGATTCCACAACCATTGCAGTACTGAAACTGCAGCCATAAGCAGTAGTGAAAGAGCTATAAAATTTGCCTGGAATTAGTTTAATATATTTTTCTAGGTCAGTATATAATTTATTTTTTCATAAAATATCTGAAACTAATTCTAAAATTTATCAGTGTGAATAACCTATTTATTTAAGCAACTAAAATAATTTTATTTGTGGTACAAATATGGTTATATATAATACATATATAATAGTACAAAAAATAACATTTTATTGCAGCAGTGTTAATAAAGTCATAAAATTAATCCAGAGTTAGTTTGAGATGGCTAGTTTTGTTGTTCTTCTTCTCAGTTAAAAAAAAAAATCTGTGGAAAGCGTGAACTATTATTATTATTATTCAGTGCAACTACCCATTATTACACCACTCAAAAATTTATTTCAACTACAGTTTAGCAGTTTAGCATTTTTTTTCTCTGCAATCCTTTTGAAAGTGAATTTCTTTATAACAGCTGTGAAGTAGCTTCATGTAAAAGATATTTGAGAATTTGGCCCCATTCTACTTTAGAAGTTGTATGCTTTCCATTAATCATTATCCTTATAAATATCCACATCACTACCACTCTGAGAAACACATTATTTTTAACATCAGGAATGAGTTCTCCATATTATACATTTGCATGTGTCCTGTCAGTAAACGACAAGGAAGGAAAATAATGCATTTCTACTTTTGTGACTACAGAGGAAAATCCTTTTACTCTTTCATGAAGTTGGTAATACTTTTCTGGGAGGAGGGAAATCCTTTCCTGCAATCATCAACAGAAACAAGGAAAGAGTGTTAGTATGACATGAATAAAATAGTCATAGAAACCTGAGAGAGAAAATTGGAGCCTATAAATGTGTAGATAAAATGAGAAGAAAAGTATGAAAGAGATAATTGAACAAAAATAAAACTATGTAAAATTCACAGAAAATTATCCCTGGTATGTTTAAACTTCCTGTGGACTCACAGGATGGGAGCATAAGATCAGCAGTGCAACAGTGCAGCAGTGCAGCAGCAGAAATTATATGAGTTAAACACTGGACATGCTATTAGTAAGAATACTGAAACTTCATGTAAATGTTATCACATTTTTATCAAAGCGAATAAGTCTCTAATCAATTTTTGAGTTCCTTCTTTTTCCAGCAGCTCTAACTGTTAAGGGACAAGGCATGGCTCACCAAATAGGTCATGTGTCAAGATATACTACATAAGCATATAATGAATGGTTTTTGGAGCAATTCACTATCTTTTTATATGCTTTCAATTATTTTTCCTTAAAGTGACAGAGCTAATGAAGATAAATAACATTTTTCTTTTTTAGGCATGAGCACTCAACAATTTTTAATTAGTTTTAGTAGGTGATAGATAAAGGTGGAATCGAGTAGAGGCTTCAGATACAATTTTTGACTTCAAAGAGACGGGACTAGTTATTTTATAATGGACCCTATCCTTAGCGAATGTTTCCTACATCTAATCAAAAGCTGAAGACCAGAACTACGCAAAAACACAAACACACAAGAAAAATAATATGGATGGTGATGTGCTCCTTGCAACTTTGCTCTCATCTCAGAATGGATCTCTTTGCACTACCCTTATGCATAACTTTATCATTTCTTCACAGGAAACAGGGAAACTTGCTGTATCCATATCAAGCTCTAGCTGTTCTCTGTTATACTTAAAATTAAGCACAACACTGAAGCAGGCCTGATGATTAGGAAGGTGGAGTTCAGTCAAATCTGGAACTAATTTTTTAGTTCCTCAAAACAATGGAGACATTTTCATTTAGACTGCTTATTATAGTATTTTAATTAATATATTTTAAAATGGCAATCATGGAAAATTTTGATAGACTTGTTTGCCTTTATTTGCATGCATCATCAGACACTTAAGGATTTATATGTCTTTCAGAATATAAAACCATTTATTTAAAAAAAATATTTACAATGTTAGAATTTTTTTTTTTCTTTCAACAGTCTTGTTACTTGGGTTGCTTAACACATTGCAGGATTAATTTTCACTATACTAATTGCTTTATAAGCACAGAACAATTAGCTAATAGTTTTGCTTGTGAAGCGTATGGTTTTAACAGCTTTTGAATTTAAAAAAATAGAAGGATTATGGCACTTAATTTTAACTGCTTTTGAATTAAAAAAATTGAAGGATTATGGCACTGAATTCACGTCTGGAAGTCTAAGAAGTATTTTCTGATTTTTTTTCATAGAATCACAGAAAATCTCAGGTGGGAGGGGACCTGAAAAGATCTTCCAGCTCAGGCTTTTGTGGGAAAGGGAACCCATATAAAAATATCTACTACCCTCTTTAATTTCATCTTGAAAATCATCTGGATAGGGACTTGACCATGTCCCAGAGGAGGTGGTTGCAGTGAAAAAATGCTCTCACACTAGAAAGAAAAAGCTTTTCTCTGTCAGTATGAAACCTCTCTCACTTCACTTATACCCATTTCCCCGTGCCCTCTCTGTGTGGCACCTGTGAAGAGGGATCCTCCATCCTCTTTGAAGCTGTCATTGAAGTACTGGAGTACTGTGATTAGGTTCCCTGCAGCCCTGTCCTCTCCAGATAGAGGAGCCATTACTGCTTCAGTCTTTCCACACAGGATAAGTTCTGTGTCCTCTGACCATTTCCATGGCCTTCTTTTGGATCCTTTCCAGACAGCCCACAACCTTTGAACTGCAGGGACCAGAACTTGGCACAATACCCTGGGTCTGGCCTGACTAGCACTGAGTGGCATGACCATGTCTCTGTCTCTCCCACTAAAGATCCTGCAGATGCCCCCCAGGACACATTTGTCTTCATTGCTGCAGCAGCACAAGGCTGGCTCATGTGTCACCAAGACCACTTAAACCAAGGCAGGTTCCTATCCACACTGATCATAAAAAATGTTAACATGTTGGTGTTGGAATCTGTTAGTTATTAAGGCCTCCTTTCACAGAGTCATGGAATCATTTAGTTTGGAAGAGCAGTTATAATAAAATAATTGACTCCACTAACTTCACACTGTGAAGTCCACCACTAAACTATGTCCCCAAGTTCCACCTCTAAATGCTTTTCAAATACCTCCAGGGATGGTGATTCAACCAGTTCCCTGGGTGTTACAACCCACCCCTGAGGTGAGGTAACTGAGGTTCTTGTTAGTAAATGCTTTTGAGCAGATTACAGTGAAATGACACCGACTAGGGGGCGTGTGTGTGTGTGTGTGTGTGTGTGTGTGTGTGTGTGTATGGCAGGTTTATTTTTGAACAATTTGATTGGAATGGAAATGGGGCATTGAGTCTTTTTTTTCAAATTATCTGTAAAAATGCAGCAATAGGAAAGTATAAAAATATCCCTTAAGGAAATATATAAGTTAAAGAAAAGAAGAAAAGGAAAACACAAGAGTAGATAGAGGGGAGGAAAAATATTGCTACTTCTGAATCCAGTGACAAGATTGAGTTATTGTAATTTCAATGTTCATTGATTAAATTGATGGTTTCAGTCCTCATCCGTCAGAGGTGGGGGACCACCCCAAAAAAATTTCAATTGGTTAATACATATTCAGATTCAGATGGGAATGCCAAGCACCTCCTCTGTGGGAAGAGTTTCATGCTGTCTGTTGCAACACTATGGAGCATGCACAGTCTTCTCGTGATCACCAGAGGCCCCAGAAATGAGTCTGGGAGTGCTTCAGGAGTTGGTTTATTGTCCCTTCTAAGACATAACCACTGTTTCTCATGCCTGCATAGTTGAGCCAGCTGTGCCTTATCAAAAGGATAATACCCTCTGGTTTACATGTGAATGTCCCAATACTTTTTTTTCCTACTGTACAAAGTAATGTGCTGAAAACCAATGACTCAGCTGCTTTGTAGAGATAGATTCAGAATAAATTGCTGTAAGGTGGTCAGAGATTTGTTTTCAAAGTCTTGTTACCTGGTGAGTAATTAAGATTAACATAGGAGTCAGTATTGGCAATCATAAGCATTTTTTCTCAGCTGGCGTTTTCCAGTGTTAATAATTTGTATAGAAAAAAATCCTTAAAGATCTTTTATGATCTTTATGAGTCTCTGTGTAATGGAAACTCTAGGCCTTTTTCTGTCTGCAAATAATCTTCCTTTCCTTTATACACTGTCTGATTAAATATCCTCTGTAATCAGCTTTAAAAGTGCCATTGTCCTGGGCCTTCTCTTTAAAAAAATAACTGTGAATACACTTACTTAGGGAAATGACAAGCAACCAAAGCACATATCAGTCAATCCCCCACAGGGGAATTACAGTGTACATAGCCTTGTAAATTTTTTTTCAGTCACACAAAAGACAATAATGTAATCATGAACAGTCACAGAGGCTTTACAAAGGACAATATTTGACCAGCCTGGTAGTGTTCTGTGGCTGCTTACACAGGCAGGAAGACAGTAGATACCATAACCTTAGCCAGTCTTTTGACACCATTTTCACATCCCTCTCACTGGAGAAAACAGAGGCTGGGGGAATGGACTGTTGTTAGGCTGGAATGTAGCTGGTCACTAGGCTCAAAGGGTCATTATTAACTCGGTTATTACTTGACTGGTTAGCACCCAAATGCACGTGGAAATTTATGGACAACCTCCTAACAGGGATCAGGCAGACTGAAAGTTATAAATATTTATCTTCACAAAACCATGGCTTATTTTGTCCTGTTGTTGGCAGTTAGTCTTGAGGTGGGAGTTTGGGCTAGGTGACCTCCAAAAGAACCAAAGAGCATTTTTATGATCTTGTAATTCTATTATCTGTGGCTACTACACAGTGAAGCTTTCAATATTATGAGTCAGATGCACTTCCTCTATTATTCCTTTATTATAATCAATATAAAGTACAATCTCAAAATCACAAACTTCAAAGATCAGTGTGCTGCTTGCGAAAAACACCTGTGATTTCTTCTGTGTGCAAAACAGATCAACTATCCCATGAATTCACTTATTTCATCTGAAAACTCTAGATCGAGTAATTTGAAGTGAAATTATGTGAAGTAAAACTTTATTATTAGGTTTACTTGATTTGCGTTGTTGTAAGGTTTCTTTCCAGCCACTTCAGCTGGTAACTGAAGGACATCCCCCCATAAACTCCCCACCCCCTTATTCAATATAAATAGCAACAGATTGTCTGATAAGGAGCAAAATGCAGTGAAGGGGTAACACAGGCTGATTCACCAGAGGGTTCTTTAGTGTACTGACTTACATCACAGATGAGGTTCAAATGAGAGCCCTTAAAAAATGGCATACTGCCTATCATGGGAAATAATGGAAAGGTCTTAGCTGGAGTTCATAGATATTTTCCATTGGTCTTGTGGGGATTTTAGTTTTGGAGGTTTTTGTCTGGGGTCTTTTTTGTGTGGTGTTTTTTGGGTTTGTTTTTATTTTTTTTTTTTATTATTTTTTTTATTTTTTTTGGTGAGTTTTGTTGTTGCTGGTTTTTGTTTGTCTGGTTGTGAGTTTTTTTGGTGGGATCTTAAACTTTCTGAAGATTTTGTGTCTTTTACCTAACTGAAAACAATGATAAAGGATGTTTTTTCAGAAAGTAATTTTCAAGAGTAGGACTGACTCGAACTCTCAATCAATGAAAGCATCGAGTGTATGGCTTGGTAACCTAAGGTATTGTTTCAAATAAAACAATACCCACTATTAGCCTCAAATCCATTGTCCCTTATTTTTCAATTTAGCTCTGATACTGAATAAATTGCATAAGGATTTATCCTTCACCCTAGATATGAAATGGTACTTTAGGCATTTGCATTTATGAAGAAGTGCAGAGGAATGTCTAAAACAAAAACCTTCAGCAGCTTGAAGATTAAAGTGAGATTTGTTGTTCAAGTTACCAATAAGGAATATTGCAGGAAGGAAATTAATATGCATTAAACACAGGACATTCTCTGTCCTCGTGGAAATATTGCCTGCTTCAGCAGTGGGTAATCTAACTATTACTCATATCTCATGTACCTATAAAAGAAGAAATAAATGAAAAAAGATGGTAATGCTTTCGTAAAAGTATGTAATTCTGCTTATTAAGGGGAAGATGTCTATAGCCAATTTGTGTTTATCAGAACAAACAGTTGCAAGTATGGACATAGGCATAATGAATTTCATGATAATTCAAAAATTATGTTTGGAAGGAAATGTAATACTTTATTATATTCATTTATTTTTAATTAATTTTTTGACAGAATAAGGTCGCCAATGTATTTTATAGTTTTCTATTATTTTCTGCTTGTCTTACTGCCTCTGTGTTAAGAGAAATCAGTTGACCTTAACAGGGACAGTGGCTGTCTAGAATACATTGAAGTGAACATTAGGTTGTATTTCAACAGTTGAAATGGAGGGAAGTTCTCTATCTCTGTGCCATATTTATCTTGTCAAGAAATCTTGTCCTTTTTTTAATCTTTTAGTTCCATTATTATTTATATTATTCATATATTTAATTTGTTGTTTATTTATTTAACCTGAGCAGTGATTGGATCATGAAAGGCAAATCATACTGAGAATCAGGATTTTAGGGTGGATTTTGTTATGAGAATGATACTGTGGTAAATGAAACATATTGTAGTAATTAAAACTTTGAAGCAATATATTAAGATGAAGGATCTGTTAAGTCTAGATCCATAGTAAATGGAAGCAACATTTATCTTAACCATTTGATCAACCATTGAATTTGTCAGGCTTTAGATTTAAAACAAGTTTTCACCTGACAGAAGCAATTATAAGAAATTATTCCAAGAAAGTGACAGAGCTGAAGAGTTACTTCCAGCACTGCAACACTACTGATATTCAGCAGCCTGTTTTTAGAAATGTTATAATACTGCTAGCACCTATTCTAAACCTCCCTCAGCTGTTCTCTGACATAACACTTCCTGTGAAAATCACAGCTTCACACTACTTTAACACTTGTTGCACTTATAGAGAAAATTCATAATCTAATTATTTCACGCTCTGAAATAAAATAGACTGAGTTTGTTTTTCGTGGTTTTGTTTTTGTTTGTTTTTTTTTTCTTTTTTTGAGGGGGGTGTTAGGTTTATTTGGGGTCAGGGGTTCGTTTTGCTTTTTTGTGTTTGTTTGGGTGTTTAGAGGCCATGTGTGGGTCCTTTCTTTTTTTCTTTTTTTTTTTTTTTTCCAGAAGGCCCTAAAGAGCAGACCTTCCTGATTTGGTTCAGGGCTCCTCTTGACATAATGGATTATATGGTAAGACTAAACCTGGCATCAGTCTTTCAGTGTTATAAGGTTCTTCTGAATTGATTCTAACATTAAGATTACAATTATTGCTATTACTGCTACTGACCTGCTGTATTGAAAGTCACTAAGAATGGAACTGTTCCTATCTCTTTCAGATACAATTTTGAATTGATTAGTCTTAGAGTTGACTGACTGAAACCTACCTGAAACCTTTGTTTCCCTTCCATTATTAAAATATATGTAAAGCATATGCTTTGGGGAAAATATAATTTCATTTTAAATTCTTTTGTTCCTTTTAATTAATTAAGTGTAGGTCTCAATGTCAACAAGTAAATATGGGGTTTACTAATTGAACACTGTTTTGATGTCTACTCCTTTATTTCAGTCACAATAGGAAGGTCAATAAGTGTCAGTGGTCACTATGTGATCAGAAATATCTTGGGTAAGTACACTCACAAAAATACCTGTGCACTTTTCTCCACACAGTGAGAACATCAAACTCTCTTGAGGTATCTGAGAGGTCTGCATTGGTTACAGCAAACACTATCAAGACACACATTATGAGACATTAAAAAAAATATATTTAAGGGCATAGTGGAAGTAAAAGCTACACCTGATTTTATCACAAATATTTTTGTCAGCAAGAAAATAAAGCATCAAATATGGGAAAAAATTATGGCACAGCTCGAGCTATAATAAGAACTTGATTTTTTAGAATATTGGAATTCATTACTATATGAGAATTGGCATCCTCAGAGGTGAAGGGAGGAAGCAACTTCACACTAATAATAAAGGAGTTAAATCAATGGTTTATACAGATGTGTGTGTGGATGTGTTCACAGTAGTGCACATATGCATACACACAAGAGTAAATCTCCAGTGGTGTATGTGCTTAGGTTGCTGCAAACCTACCAAGCTAATGTGGTAAGGAATTTTATGAGAACACTTCATTTCCTTGTTTCTGTCTAATGCTTGCAGTTTCAATAACATAACAAGAGGCATATTGGGTTCTTACCATGGAGAATAAATGTGGTATAATTGGCAATTTAAAAAGTTGATTTTATATCTTGTATATCAGATATCTATTCATATCTCCATTTGGGTAGCATGACTGGAAACAGTAGCAATCCAGTTGCTATGTTAGAAAATTATATTTAACTGTGTTGATAATTTTAGCATCAAAGGATATCAAATATGTGTGCATTCAAGTGAGTGGCAGCAATGTCAAGTGCTTCATTTAAAACATACTGCTAATTAGAAAACTGATTGATTAGAAAATGGATTATTATTTCTTTACCAATTTAAGAGAGCTTTACTGTTACAAGAAAGTTCATCTTAAAGAAAAACATATTGTATATTTCCTACAGCATTAGGAAATAATTATTAAAGTGCTAAAGGTTTCTGTATTCTACCTAACAAGAACTTACTATATGCAATACCGATTACCAAACTGAGATTTGAATTACTAATTTACCAAACTCAGATTTGAATGTTGCTTAAAATGAGGACAGGTAAAGAATGAGTTATATACAGATACACATACACAAAGGAAAATACATCTTTCATATTGCAGAACAACTATTTGCATTTAAAAAATAGTAAAATGACATTAAAACATGGCTGAGTTAAAACTGGCTGAGTTGCCAGTTTGGAAAGAAAAGCAGAAAATTACAGACAAAAATTTGAAAATCTTCAACTTTGCATGGACAGCCATGATTCAACAAAAACCAAGAAGAAACAAAAATGTCTAAAACCTCGTTCCAGCTCACTAGTAATTTCCCTGGTGTGAGAATAAGTATATAAAGCTAATTGGAAAAGCAAGCAAGATATGCAATGCTGTTGTAAAATTCATGTTGGTGAGAAATTTCATTAGCTATTATAAAGAGATCAAAGAACATCTGGGTGTAGTTGCTGCTATGTTCTTATTAAGGCTGCTTTAAATTTTAGTGTGAAAAAAACATTTACCATACCACTGGCATGCACATGTTTTTTGGTAAAGAAGACTAAATTGAAAAATAAAAAGTATTTTTCTACAAGCAGATCAAGATGTGAACTTTATCTGAAAGATTTTCAACCCATAGGACTCCTAAGTTTTAAAAGCTTACAGGATCTTGCTGGGATGGAGTTAACTTTCCCCTTAGCAAACCTTACAGCGCTTTTTGCAGCAAGAATGTTGTGAATGACACACCAGTATTTGGCAACTACTGAGCTGTGGCTGCACAGCATCCATCCTGTCTGCTGGAAACCCAGCAGGGCTGATAGACCAGATGTGGGAAAGATACTTGGAGGGCACCAAAGAGATGCTCCATGCTGTATGGTGTTGAGGTCAGAAAGAAGAGACAAGAAAAGACAAGGGGAGAAGGAGGTGTTTCTTTTTAAGGTGATTGTGTTCAGAAGCAACTGCTACATGCATTGGAGCCCTGCTTCCCAGGCTGGACATCACTAGCTGAATGGAAATAGAGAATATATGTTGCTGTTTTGCTTTGTTTCCATGCATATCCTTTGCTTTGTCTCATTAAACTGCCCTCATTGAGATCCATGTGTTTTTCACTTTATTTTCTCCACCATGTCCTAATTAGGAGGGGGAGTTAGAAATTGTCTTGGTGGACACCTGGTGGCCTTCCAAGGTCAACCCATCACAGTTCTTTTCTTTTCAACATGAGGCAGTTTTGAATTTGTAAGTGTAACAGTTATTAATTGGCAGGCTTGAGTGAGGGTCAGAGAGTTTAATTGCTGCACTTCTCAGCTCTATATTTTGCTGAGGTTGGAAACACACTAATAGAAACAATGGCTAGGTGCTTTGCCCTGTCATTGATGCCTAACTGTGCTGGGGTAGCTTTGTTGTGGGCAGGAGGAGAGTATATATCCTCCTAATTCAGGATTGATGTGGGTATTTTTGATGCTCATGCTCCTGAGGCGCTTGATCACTTTCAGGCAAGTTGTTTAATGTTATTAACACTGTCAGCTTATTGTCAGGTTCCTGAATCCAATGTTGTTCTGGTAAGAGGGGACAGTTCTGGGGAGAGATGAAAGCAAAACATGCCACTAGGCAGATGGTCCCTGTGTGGCAGAGTGCTGGGAAGTATTTGGTGTTTCAGGCAGTTATCACCTCACATAGACTGGAATTTGATATCTGAATAAAGCAAATAACCTCGTGAATTCATGCACTGCCTGGTAGAAGAGTATCTTGCCTTCCCCAATAAAAGCCAGCAGCTTGTAGCACTATTTTGAGGCTTGGCCCAGGTCTACTGAGCCTCAGTTCAGTATTATTGGAGTAGGTGGTTAAAATAGACTCAGACTGCCTCTGAAGACACCCTGACTGAGACAGTGATCCAAACTACAGCTAAAACATCAGTTAAGACAGGGACCCACACCTAAACTACAGGAGTCATACAAGTAGTGAAAAAGACCCACTGGACATGGAGGTTGATGGAACCATATGTCATTTCCTGGGGACTATGAAATTGACAGAGAAAATAAAAAAGAGGCAACTATTTGCAGTCTCTGGAGATGTTCTTGTCAAGCATGAAGGCAAGACATACATTCAAGGAAAACCTTGTGAATTACCAAGAGAATTGGACTACCACTGGGAAAAGCACCCAGTATCTGAGAAAATTAGTGGTGCTGAAAGTCTTTTACAATGACCTAGAAGAAAAGAAGGTCTCCAAAGATCTATTTGACAGCCTGCGTGCACAGGCCATGCTGCCTGCCTGTGCGCGGGCTGGGGCCGAGCAAGCCTGCACAGCTCCACTGGCCCGGCCCCACAGCTCTCGGCTCCACGGGCCCGGCTCCACGGGACTGGCCACCCACTCGCAGCCCCACAGGCCCGGCCCCACAGCTCTCGGCTCCATGGGCCCGGCTCCACCGGACTGGCCACCCACTCGCAGCCCCACAGGCCCGGCCCCACAGCTCTCGGCTCCATGGGCCCGGCTCCACCGGACTGGCCACCCACTCGCAGCCCCACAGGCCCGGCCCCACAGCTCTCGGCTCCACGGGCCCGGCTACCCACGCGCAGCCCCACAGCTCTCGGCCCCAGGGTCCCGCGGCGAGTGGGCGCTCGGAAGGCCGGTCCAGGACTCTGGACAGGGTCGTGCCGAGGCTGACCGCTGCCACCGGCTGGATGGGGGCGGCACGGTGGAATGCGGGCAGCCCAGGCAAGGACGCGGGGGCGAAGTGGCAGGGCGGCGGTCAGGGACACAGGACAGGCAGCGAGGGCAGGAGAGCCAGAAGGCGGGCTGGGGCAAAGGAGGGAGCGGGGCAGCCAAGGAGCAGCGGCGGGCCCCACCGAGCAGCAGCGCTGAGCCGGGATGGAGTCAGTTCCCATGTCCCCAAATCTGCCCGCCGACAGGACACCACTGGTCCGGTGCAAAGTTTCCTTTAAGGTGGAGATCTTTTCATGACCTGGTTGGAGAAGCCACTCCGCAGTGTCTCCTACCGACTGCCTCATGTCAGGCGGAGTGCCCCCAGAGACGAGGATTCCCCACTCGTGCACGCCTCTCCCCTCATGTCTCTGACAGCCCTGGCAGCCAGGGCTGAGGCTAACTAACTAAGGATGCTACAATTGATGCTGTCTGTGTGTTTGTCCAAATTCCTTTTCCAGCTGAGGCCACTCTTTGCTTTCACACGGAGGGGTACCTGATACACCTGGAACTGGCCACACAAGGGGTGGAAACACAATCCCACCACTTGTCATGGAACAATTCAACTTGCACTGGAACAGAAGAGTCAAAACTGCAAACAAAAGGAAAATACTCAACAGAACTCACCTGTGTTAATGAGTTTATAAATCTGACCTTACTTCTTTAAGATCTGGCTTCAAAAATGCCACAGACCAGGTTTCTGCCAGAATCTTAAAAGTTACTGACCATTTATCTAAAAAGAATATTAGTATGTTGTGCTGGTCTTAGCTGGGATAGAGTTGACTTTCTTCACAGCAGCTGGAAATAATGTTGACAGTTCATAGTTTTTATTACTGCTGAGCAATGCTCGTATAACACACAACTTTTTGCACTTTTACTCTTTTGATTCTCTTCCCATTCCATTGGGAGTGAGTGAGTAAGCAGCAGTGTGGGGTTTGGTTGCTGGCCTGGTTTACACCATGATGGCTGTACCTACAGAAAAGCTCAGTGTCATGGGAGAAGCAGGCACAGAGGTCTGAGCCAGGTTATTATGCTGCTTTCTCATAGCCTGAGATCACACAATTTGTTTTGTCACAGCACTTCTTCAAAAAGCAGATAGCCATAATGGATAATTCAACAGCGTGGGTTTCAGTTGCATCTGTTTCTTCATTTAATCTCAGTAATATTAGTTCTTATAACTGTGTTGCCAATGGTTTACACAAACTAAGATATGACAGATGAAACAATCATACGTGGGAGAAATTCTTTGTGTATAAACAATGCATCAAGTGAAATGCAATTTGAAGTAAAAATTGGACACACAGGAACATACTAAAAAAAAAGGACATGTAAAAGTAAATATCTTTTCATGTTAACTTTTCTACACCCAAGATACTATAGAAGCTTCTTATATAGTAGGCCCTAGCTACTCCGTGAAGCAGATCTAAGTGCAGTAGGAAAGGAATAAGATTATTTCAAAATTTTCTGGTTTAGGATTCCAGTATTAATTTATATCTGGAGCTCAAAAAGTCCAAGAGAGCATCTATTATATTCTTTATAGGTGTATTAGGTTTGCACAGCCTGGGTTTTGGTATCAGGGTATCATAGAGGTGGCTTCGGTGAGAAGCTGCTGGAAGTTTCCACCATGTCTGGCAAAGCCCATCAATCCCTGGTGCCTCCAAAGATGGACATGCTGCTGGCCAAGGCTGTGCCAATTAGAGATGGTGGTAATGCCTCTGTGATAACAGATTTAAGAAGAAATCAAAACAAAAGTAGCTGTGCAGTTTTAGTATCAACCAGAAAAGAGCGGAGAGAGAACATGTGAGGAGGACAACTCTGGAGATGCCAAGGTCAGTGGAGAAGGAAGGAGCAGGAGGTGTTCCAGATACAGCAGCCGTGGTTCCTCTGCAACCCATGGTGAGGCAGCTGTGCCCCTGCAGCCCTTGGAGGATCACAGGGATGCAGAGATCCACGGGCAGCCCAGGGAGGAGCCCCACACTGGAGCAGGTAGATGCATGGGGGAGGCTGTGATCCTGTGGGAGACCTGTGAAGAGAGAGGGACCCTGTTCCCATGCTGTTGCAGCTTGTACTTGGAGGACTGCACCCCATGGAAGAGTGAACCATACCGCAGCAGTTTTGGAAGGACTGTTGTCCATGGAATGGACTCACATTGCAGCAGTTCTCAGGGAGCTGCTGCTGGTGAGATGGACTCACATCAGAGAAGTTTATGGAGAACTGTCTCCCATGGGAGAGACCCTGCAGCACAGGAGGGGACAGACTCCTCTGTTGCAGTTATGTTGAGACAGACACAACTGGCACCATCACCAGCCCCTTGTTAAAAGCTTCTTATGCCTTTTATCAGTGAGGAAAGTTGCCTTCGGGACTATCCTTACAAACTATCTTCCCACACTCCTTGCCCTGAGCAGAGGGAGAAGCCACAGGTGATGAATCTGACTATAATCCCCATTCACTGTCTCCCTGTGCCACTGGAGTAGGAGGTATGGCTGGAAGGAAGGAGGGGTTGAGGGAAGGCATTTTTGAGAGTTTATTTTACTTCTCATTATCCTACTCTGATTTTGTTAGTAATAGATTCACTTCATGTCTCTAAGTTGACCTTGTTCTGCCCTTAATGGTATTTGGTGATCTCTCCTAGTCCTCATCTCAACCCATGAACTCTTCAATAAATTTTCTCTCTGTACAGAGGGAAGTGAGAAAGCAGCTTTCATAGGTGCCTGGCATCCAACCAGTGTCAGCCCATGACAATTGGGTTGAGAATCATGACATCCCTTTTTTGTACTGACTTAGAGTGTACTGATCTGGAATGTACTAAAGGGGTATCTATCCACTCTTGTAGGAGTTTCTTCTTTATTAGAACATGAAATTATTCCAGAGGTATACAGCAGTGAATGACTTTACACAGCAAGGTTAGATAGTGGGGGGGGGCTATAGGGTGGGATTCTATGGGAAGATGCTGGAAGCTTCCCTCCATGTCTGATGGAACCAGTGACAGCTCTCCAAGACAGACCCACTGGCCAAGCCTCAGCCCATCAATGATGGTAGGAGAACCTCTGGGATAAAATAAGAAGTGGAAAAAATTATTGCGCAGAAGTTCTCTCAGCCAGTGAAAAGTGGAGTGAGCAGATGTGAGACAAACAGCCCTGCAGATACCAAGGTCAGTGAAGCAAGAGGGGGAGAATATGCTCCAGTCACCAGGGCAGATATCCCACTGTGGTCCATGGAAAAAGACTGTGGGGATCCATTGTCTCTCTTCTGCCCATGTTGTTCCATGGCAGAGCAGAGATCCACCTGCAGCCTATGGAAGACCCACACTGTACCCCATGGAAAAGACCCAAGATGGAGCAGTTGGTGAAGAGCTGCAGCCCATGGGAAGTACTCACATTGGAGAAGTTAATGGACGACTGTCTCTTGCAGGACAAACCCAGTGCTGGAGTAGGGGAGGAGTGAGAGGAGCCCTACACGTGATGGGGAGGGAGAGGTAGAGACAATGTGTGAAGATGTGACTGCAGGCCCGGTTCCCCATCTCTTCATGCCATAGGGAGGAAGAAGTAGAAAATCAGGAAGTTGATCCCAGGGAGAGGTTGAGAGAAAGTGTTTTTAAGGTTTGTTTTCTCATTATCCTATGCTGATCTGATTGAAAATAAATTACTTTCCACAAGTTAGGTCTCTTTTGCCCATGATATTAATTTGTGAGTGATTTCTCCCTGTCTTTATCTCAGCCCATGAGAATTTTGTTGTATTTTCTCTCATCTGTCCACTAAGCAGAGAAGGGTTAGGGCACCTTTGGTGGGTACCAGGCATCCAGACAAAGTCAAACCACCACAATATTAGAGAAGACTAATGTATACTAAGAATCAATTTAATAAAACCCTTCTGTTTTCTTGATGTCAGTCAACTAGTCAAGCACATAATATTTTTATGCAGAAATCCACAAAAAATTCTGCTTATGATTGTGTCTGGGTAATGACTATTCATGTGTCATGATTGTAAGAGTGCTACTAAGCTGAAGTCAAAGAGATTCTGCCTTAGATTATTTATTCAACATTTTAGTATTCTTTATTTATTTTGACATTCACTCCAAATTTAGAATCAATTCATATGCTTTTAAAATGTAAATACTAGTCAGAGTGTCTCAGTATTGTATGACTAAAATAGGAAAGGTTGGCATGTTGTAACTTTGGAAAGGATTAAATTTTGATGTATCCATTATTTCTCATGAGGTAATGTTTTAGGAGTTCTTGATAAGCACGTGTTAGGAGTTTCTTTTTTGTGTATGTGCAAGTGGATTTCTTTGCAGTCCTTGCAAATTTGCACATTAGTTTCCATGTAACTGCTTCCTGGAAAAGCAATTCACCCATTACTGAGTTTGAGAGCTAAGAAATCAGCCTTAGCATGTTCGTGAGGGTTTGGTGAGACTGAGTTAAATTTTGAGTGTTTTCTTGGAGAGGTGAGTGTGTTGGATGACTAATGGAACAAAGAAGGACCTCGGGACACAGTCTAGAGTTGTGACTAGACTTGCATTCACAAATCGCCAACATTTTAATGCAACATTTTAATGATATGTTTTTCTAAAAAAAATTATAATAATATCAATAATTTATGTCACATTCACAAATTTTGAAAGAAGTAAAGAAATCTTACCTGAATATAATTTATTTCTGGAATTATAACTCATTAGCACTGCAACTACATATTAGGAAACTATAAAATTATATATATAGAATATTAGGAAATTATAGAAGTATACTAATAATAACATCAATCTTGACTTCTTGAAACAAGAGGTTGAAACAGTCCTTTCTCTGAACAGATTTAGTCCAATGTCTATGCTTTTTCCTTTGGGAATTCTTTTTTTTACTTAAGCATTCTATTACTACAAACTGCTGAGCCCCTGAGAGAGAAAAAACATGTAATTTCAACATATGCAAGTAATAACTAATAAAAAGAAATGATCAGCCATGAAATAGTGCAATTTGAGAGTATAATAAATCAGTCATACAGAAATTACTGGATAAAATGGTTTGAAAAATTTATAGAACAAAATAAGTAAATTCTATGCCATGAAGTACTGGATGATCTCTCCAGACATGTATAAACACATTATCCCTGGTCATAGCCAAGAATGATTCATGGTAAAAGCCTTCATCCAATTTTCCAGGGAGTGGTTATTTAACTCGTACTCTAGTAAACGAAACAAAACAAACAAACAAAAAAACCAAACAAAAAAACCAACCAAACAAACAAAAGTAGTAAGAAATAATTTGAAGTGCTAAAAAATAACCTAAGTTCGTATTACCATCATTCTTTAAGCTTATACTTGGCTATATTCAAGTAGTTTGTAAAAATGCATGTTTTGAGGAAGCAAGTCATACAGATTTTCTTATGAGCTAAATCACAAAGTAGCATGTGTATTTGAAATTTTTTGGTCTTACACATGCATTGTTTCCATTATTGGAGGAGATCAGCTCACATATTTAAGATTCGTCTTTTCTAAGCTTTCCCTTTTTTGTGTCAATGTAAACATTATTAATTGGCTGTAACTTTTAAAGTTTTACATAAAAGTATGCAAATTATTATTTTCCACCAAGTGTTATTCTATTTAAATCTATGGGAGATCAAGCAGAAGACAGAATGATCAATGAGAGAGGAAGGAATTGTGGAAGATTGAGGATTTTTTCATTTTCTAATTGAAAAATTTACATCTTAAGTGACAAAGCGATGAATATCTAAAATAAAATGTACATGATCTGAAAATAGTTATTTCGTAATTAAGTTTCAAGAAACAAATTCTAAAACAGAAGTTTCACTTACTGAGAAAGTTTAATCATATAATGTTACTTACTGAGCTTCTCTATCTTAGTTTAGTTGATAATACCTATATTAGTTATTCCTCTACAAGATTTCCAGTTGATTAAGACATAGTGAAATCTGCAATTTTTGGATACTTGGGTTTGATCTCACATTTTTAATGTCTGCTCATTTCTCAGTGGAACAGTTACAGGGGGTTCTTTTTTTAAGAGCATTTATTTCATACTGGATTTCTTTTACTGTTTCTGAACAGTTACAAATGTCAGTATTATTAGTTTGCTAATAGCTCAGGCTGTTTTCCAAACTTAAGCACAGGACATGATAAATCATTCTTTATCTGTCTAAAAGGCAAATCTTTATACAGATGGGAGCTTTTCTAGAGAAGACTCATATTGCTCCATAGTGCTTGAAATATTAATAAGGGCTAATCTGTAAGCAGTTCTATGTCTAAAATTATGAGTGGAAAAAAAGAACACTAAAAAGTTAAAAATCCCAAAGTTGAAAAAAATGCTGATATTAATACGGAAAGATGGTCTAATGGGAAAATTAAAAAGAAATCTTCTTGAAAGGCAAGGGGAGAGATCTGGAAATGTAGGGGTTCGGAATTACTGAAAGACAACTTAGTGTTTAAGCATTACAATTTACATTACGTTAGACTACACACACACGTTTATCTTGAGCAGTGACATATCTTTAAAATAAAAAAAATTGGAAGAGTCTGGCTGACCAGACTTCCCAGAGAAAAGTTGTGTCATCTTCAGTCTTTTTCATACATCCTGACAGAAAACACTACCCTGAAAACCTCTAGGTCAGTGTCTGAGGACACTGTTCACATCTTCTAAATGGCTGAGGGTGAGCAAGTGAGCAGAAAAAAGGTAGAAATCTGAAAAGTTTTATAGTATGGAAGAAAAAAGTTTCTACCCTTGTACAAGAACTTGATGACTTTTGGAAGGTGTTAGTTTTATCATTTGAAAAAACTAACAAACCAAACATAAAAATTTCATACAAACATATAAAAAATAAACTGAAGGAGTCAGAAATACAGTTGCGCAGTCCTTCTGAATCTCTAACGTTCTAGAGTTGAATTGCAGAGCTTGAAAAGGAAGATTTTGTGAATTGTGGAATGACAGAGCACAAGGCCAATGCATGGGGCTCTGGAATTTGCCATAGTTAGAATAGTAGAAGAAAAGCTAAGACAATAATAGGGCAAGCTCATTTTTATGATTTGTCTCTTAAAAACAGACCTTACATTCTAGGTGCTGTCACAGAATTCTTCTTTATAAACACCTAAGACATGATCTGGTGTCCATCACAATATAAATTCTTTTTTATTTCACATAACAAATCAACATTTCTAAGGGTTACCTGAAAGAGCATCCTAGAGACATGTATTCTTCCACATCTCTTTTTTTCCCCCATTTATGCTGGAGAACCCTAAAAGAGTGTGGAAATATTTATGATAAAATATTGGACAGATTTGGGTAAACTGGGAGGATTAGGAATCCTTTGGATCTCAAGTTACTGTGTTTGGAAATGTTTGCCCTATAACTTTTTTTTTAATTCCGGCCTGTACATACACTTAGCTCAGGTTAACCAGTTTTTGAAGTGAACTCTGTTCTGTCAGATTTTTTAAAAAATAAACTTTTTCCTTTAGGATTTTTGCAAAAGTTTTGATATCATGTAGTAGGAGAGTGTTGTGGCTGTAAATAATTCAATTTAGTTTTAACTATGTTTTAACTATATTAACTATATTTTCTAAGTATTTTCTTGTTTTGTGAACCAAACTACCTCCTTTTGTACACTGGACCAATCTCATTCAATTTTTGGATACAGGCAAATTAGGGACAAGACTTAAATGCAAAAAGTCATAGTATTGTGACAATAATTGCAGCTAGTGATATCTGACTTGCCACTTATTCAGCTGATTACTCATTTAACATTTTATAGTTGATCCTTACTTTTTCTTCAGAAAAATATTAAATATTTGGGAGTTATATTTATAAAGAACATGGAAAAAAGAAGATAATTGAATGTGCTTCAAAAAATATCATTACAAATCATATTTTAAATAGAATTTCTTTAAATATGTTAAGTAATGTCTTATTCTGTCAGTTTTTAATCAGTGTATAAAATGTCATAGTGTATGTACTTATTCAAGGCACAGAAGTCCAGTACTTCTATTCACAATGTAATTCTTTGCCCACTGTAATCCCTGTGTGCACACGATTATTCCTTTATAGGTATGTTTGTTTGTTATTTCTTGAGAATTTACATAATGATGAAATTCCATATGAGAAATCTTGAAAATAGAAATCACTGTGTATATGGGTGACTGGTTACTACTTTGTGTGGTTTTGGCCTTTATTTTTTTGATTTTATATGTGGAAATTCACATAATCAAGCTATCATTTTTTGCCATTAGACTTTCTCATTCTCATTCTAATTTCTTCTAAAAGAAATGTGATTCTGAATAAATTTTGCCTGCAGGCATGACACTTTTCACTTTTTTTTTGGCTTTATTTAATATTTGTTTTCTCCTCATTGTTCTGGTGAGACAGATTTTCATATTTTAAAATGTTAGATTTTCTTGAAGGAAGCAAGTATATTATAGTAATTTTAAATGTCATTACAAAACATGAGCATGCTTGGACTCTAATCAAGTGCTTTTATTTTCATTTTTATGCAGTACTGCTTCAAGTAAGGAGAAGAACAAAGGCCAAAACAAATGTTTGGGTACAGTACATTTTAGCAGCAGCAAGATGAAAGGATTTAGAGTGACATTATTATTTGTGATGGTAATGTCAGAGACCAGCAAGAGAATTAAAAGTAACTGCTGTTCACAATATATTTAGAAAGAGTGGTGCTGGCTTGAGGAGTTGTCAGTTTTGTGGACTTGTTTGCTGCATAGTTCTTTCCTACTATCCTGTGGAGTGGAGTGAAAAACTGGAAGCAGAGGAAATATTTTTTTTCAGTTCAAGCCCTCATGAATCCATCTCCATTTCTCTCTGAGTGAAAATAATAGTTTTAAGAATTCCTTCTTTACTAAAGTGTAATTTTTAATTATTCTGAATAAATCATATTATTTCTAGTGAGAAAATTTTAACAAATGCAAAAAAACAGGAAGAAAAAAGTAAAAAAGAAATGGGAATGGCCTGCCAGGTTTTAACATTTGTCAGAAAAATGTTCAAGGGAAAGGATTTGCCTATGGATTTATACAGCTGCTCAGTGTACAGGAGACCTGTATTTACCCCACATCTCTGTCCAC
Source organism: Sturnus vulgaris (assembly GCF_052056855.1). Taxonomy (NCBI): domain Eukaryota; kingdom Metazoa; phylum Chordata; class Aves; order Passeriformes; family Sturnidae; genus Sturnus; species Sturnus vulgaris. The sequence goes on from NC_142283.1 coordinate 21,598,222, forward strand.
ACACACAGGAAGAGGACTGCAATCATTAGGGCTCAATTACTCAATCTATTTTATTAACATTGTTCTATTCTGGATACTATTCCATTTTTCATATAGTACTTTAATATTAATTGGACCAGATACTTGCCCACAAGTATCATAGCTGATGTTCCTAGAAAAGAGAGAAGTTTTTCTTGTTTGGACTTCAGTGTGGATTTTTTGTAGTCCCTCATATTTTGAAATAAAATTCAATGTCTTAAAAAACAAAGAAGCAGAGCCTGCAACAGCAGGTCAAGTTACTTTCTCAATGTCACTGGAGCACATTAATCCCAGTGAACAACCCATCGGAATGCCAACACCTCCAAAGAGACTTTGGCTTAATGCAATTGATTCGAATCCTAGAAAGTACTGAAAAAACCTCAAAAGGTAACTTGATTTGAGAGACACTTATCAGGAAACCCAAGATCATGCATACTGCCCAAACTGAATGTTACATAAGCAGAATGTTAGTCTACCCCACCTCTTATTTCTGCCCTCAGGCTCCACGGTTTCATTACTTCTAGTGACCAATTTAAATTCGGATTTGTTTTAAATTAGTAACTTGCTCTTATCTTGCCAGGGCAGAGAAACCTCTGTCTAGATGAAACCACGAAGTGTGCAAGTATACTGACACCGGTCTTACACTGTGTATTAAGTTCAATTTCTTTCCAAAGCATTAGAAAGTCCCCACTGGTTCCTGATCCTGGTCCTTTCTTCTATCTTCCCTATTAGGAAGTCAGCTATTATGAACATGTGGCTTAACTTTCTCCTGTTCCATGCAAGAATGCTTCACCTGAATTCAACACTAGCCTCATTTGTTTCTTCTCTTCAACTGCAGAGGTGAAGCAGTTCTCTTCAACTCCTGATGAAGCCTCCAACAAGGCAGCGAGGGGTGAATAGTACCAGTGTGGTTAGTCATTCACCAATGTCCAAATATCAGGTTTCACTCCTATTTTCTTTTATCTTAATTGTATGTGGAGATTGTATCTTATTAAGAAACATTCTCAGGTCTGCCAATAGATGGGGCTACAGATTCTAGGTTTTTAATGGCATTTTCAGCTTTGCTTTTATTTTGTTTCCCAAGGTTAATAAAAATGATGATCATTTATCCACATTTCTATCAGATATATTTCCTTCTGGCTAGTAAGCATTACTTCAAGGATTTATTTTGTCTGGATTCTTTTTTTTCATAAGGCATCTTGATAATATACTAAAATACACTTTTTGTCTTTAATCTCCTTAACCAGATCCGCACATTAGAATAAAATTGACTTCTGAAACCACCCAAAATGTTATTCTTTTACTTGGTATACTCACCTCTTTCTTCTGTTAACTCTGTGAATCCCACACTACTTTTTGTCACTTTGTAATTATATCCCGTATATCACATATCTGATAAAAAAGGGAAGATAATTTTCCCATCTGCTGCGTCTGTATTTAAAATAAATGTATATTCGTGTGCAAAGCTTTCCAAACCTTCATCGATTTCTCCAGTCTGCACAGTCTGCTTTTCCTTTATTTTATGACTGAAGTTATGGAGCTCATGGTCCCTCTTTGTGTCTTCAACATGATGATGAAACCTTTCACAACCTGTCAATTTTAGCTAAATAAAATACTGTCAAATGTCACCTGTGCTATCAAACCATATCACTTATGGTAAATAATTGCGAATATTCCTCTCTTAAAGGGATAGAATTATGTAATTAAAGGTTGCATTGTGTTCCTATGCAAGGTAATTTTTATTTTCCCTTTGGACAGTTTGCTTGCTAACTACTAATAGAAATTTATGTATCTGAAATTTTCAGCCTTGAAAGCCTATATGCTAGAGAGTCCTCTGAGTTAATAAGTCGCAAAATTCAAATAACTACAGAACTCTTTTAAGGTCAGATTTTTTTCTTATAAATAATACTAAGTTCTGGTCAAGGCCACTTAAATTTATTTTTAACAGTTTTCTACACTTTTTGGTTTTTGATGAGAGTATTGAATTTGTAATATTTTCCTCTACATGGTTGTTAGTTTTCCTGTAGATTACTGGAGCATAATGTCTTTAATTTTACTGCTCTTTAAAGGGATGAAATAATGGATTTGAAAATAATTTACAGGAATTAAAAAGCGTGAATTTAGGCACCTGCAGATAAATGTTGTGTACAGAGGCCCCCACTTCTCAAAAAAACTCTGAAATGGAATCATAGATAAGACCACTCAACTGAATATAAAATTCCAAAATATGCGCTAAAGAAATGTTACCCAATCGAGTAACAGAAGAATACACGCCACGTTTTAAAATCAAATACTGGTTTCTGAAACACTTCTGAAACACGCAAAGAAATTCAACGTGAGAAATAGTTTTGAGAATCAATTTGTTTATGGACTTTAGTTGTAAAATGAATTTTCAGCAAATAATTTATCCCTATCTGTTTCTTTATGACACACACAATACCACTAAAACCACTGTATTGGAGCTGGTATTACAAATAGCTAAAAAAAATTCAAACAAGCATTTAAGTAATTTATATGCCAGGTTCCCACAATGACATAAAAGGAAATATTTAATCTGTCAAGGAAATATGTGTAATCCCAGAGATTCACCACATTTCCCTCAAAGAGTTCTTAATCATATTTTCTGCCCAAAGGGAATTCCCATTTTTTGCTCATGCTGTAAGATTAAGGCTCATTTTCTTGCAGATGCTCAGTGGGAGAGCAGAATCTTAAGCATTAATAAAATGTAGAATTAAATCTTTGTTATTGTGACCTACTGCCAGACTTTTTTTGTTTACCCCCACAAGCATAATATAATGAAATTTGTTCTTCCCCAAAAATTATGGTTGAAAATTGCTAAGATGCTACACTTCAGAAATTATAATTTAATTTATGTATTTTAGTAAAGGCTTCTCAGACCTTTTTATTTCCCTTTGGAAATACTTTAGGCATTAATTAGAAAAACTTTCATAAATTCTGTCTTCTCTACAAGACCGATAAGATTTCAACATATAAGTAGTAATAAAATGTAAATAAACAGATCAAACCCCTCAAGAATAAACAGAAAATTTTCCCTGAAGATACTTATCCACTGACGAAATAAGGAAAGGAGAAATTAACTAAACACAGTACTGCTGAATCATGTTGATATTTTTTGCGAAAAAATAATTTGAAAATATGCATACAAGTTAGCAGGAAAACTCTTGGAAGTAGTTTGGAGATATTTTTACACCTCTTCTCTATGAAAATGCATGTAGAAATTCGCTTTTATGCAATATGAATTAAAATAATCTTTGAAGTGTGAAAGTACTAGAAATGAATGTGGTAATACAAAGGCGGAAAATTCATGTATTTTATGGTTCCCTTTGTGACTTTTCATTTCAAAATCACCTTAGATATTTTCCAGACTATTCACCAAAGAAATACACTCTAAAAAAAGAAATTCTGCCTCACAAATTCAAAACCCTCAATTAGTAAATCCACTTGTTGTTGGAAGAAGCTTCTAGAAATAATTTACCACTACCCAAATTGCACACTGTAACTCTTTGGGAGTAAAGGAGGAAAATTTGGGCAACTTAAAAATTATATCAGGTTACGTAAAAACTGTAAAGAGTAATGTTGAAGTCACTCTACTGAATGTGCAGTAACTACCATCTTCATGTGTCTAAACAGCACCAGTGAACTTTGACTTCACAATTGCTAAAACTACTTGTCCAAATTAAAAAAAAAACAAAAAAACCCCCCAAACCAACAAGAAAACAACAATAACCCAAAAAACCCCAAACAAACAGAAAAAAGAAAAGTTGAAGACTGTACTCAAATCACTTATTTCATCTCACCTTCCAAAATATTTGACATTACATCAAAATTACCTTTGGCCTAGCAGTAGCTGCTGTCTTCAGCATAATAGCTTTACCTCATCACCACTGTAAAGATTATCCTTTGATCTCTCTGTGATGAAACTTTCCTCATTAAGATAATTAAAACATATCTTGTTCTTGATCCAGATAAACACTACAAATTACTAAAACAATATCACTGTTGTTATTTTATTTGCTGAGAGCCCAGTTACATCTGGATTGTTTCCCTGCTTTATCTGCAGTGTGTAAGGTGACTTGGAGTATAAATGTACTAAAATCAACATTCTTAGCTCCAAAAAAATTAGAATCTATCCGAGATGCTCTGAATACTGACACTGCTTTCTTTCTATTAGTGTAAAGACCTGAGAGACAGATTTTTAGATAAAAATGCTATGAATGAAGAAATATTTTTCTTTTTCAAAACTATAAAATCTTATTAAAAACCCCAAACATAAAAAATGGACAGATGGGATCAGCATAATTGGATTTTACTTCTAAAGTATATAATATGTTGGAAACAGTTGTAATTGTGTAAAAAGCAAAGGCTACCCGAACCATGGGGATTGGATTCTGAAAAGGAGCAGAAATTGCATTTCTGCAATTGTTTTCCACTGCATGGAAAGTAGGAAGAGTGGTGAGATGTTTCTTGACTCCAATATGGAAAGTGTTTACTCTGAATATTTAAGAAATATAGGAGCACATATAAAAGGCACTGTTCAAGACTGGGGAATAAATAAAACTCCTTCTTAAAATTAGTAGCTTTAAAATAAAATCATCTTAACCAACTTTCATGATAGAACTTGTAATTGTGCCTGCTAGCTATTTTGTATTTCTGATGTAATAAAAATTCACTTGAGAAGCTAAGTTTTACTAATTCTGTTAAAATGCTCAGGATTCTGTGAGAGATAAAGTTACACACAGCTGCCTACTTCAGTCATACGTAAAACCAAAACTGAGTTTTCTGGGGCTTCTAAATATTAAAAAACTACAACCCAGAAAAAAAATAATCTAAATTATTTACAAGGAGAGTGGTTATTCTTTCTCGTATTTATGAACATTGAAGGTTTGTGTAACTTATCTCTATAATAAGTTATGTAATACACAAGAGAAATTCTTACATGACTGTTTCATGATGCAGTGAAGCATTAAAAAAGATCTAGTTCATTAGATTTCCTGGAAGGTTTATGTAGAGTTTGATATATTTTGTGAAAAATATATTTTAAAGGTTGATTTGATTTGATTTATTTAAAAAACATCTTTCAAATATCCTATTATCCAGAAACTTCACTTAATTGATATTAGTGCACTGATACATTTTAGTCCATTAGAAACAGGATCAGTGAAGTTAATATGCTAAAAAAATTGTAAAATAAGTGAAAATTACATCTAATTTCCGTGCTTCAAGAAGCTTATACAATGATTGCTTCATTTTCATCTGGCTGCAGCACAGCAGAGCAGCAACATGAACCATCAAAATCAAGCAAGCTAAATTGAATAAGTGACAGCTTCCCAAACACTTTCCCAGTAAAGTGTAACTGGATCTGCCAAAAGGATATTTACAGGTACATTTATCTTGCCTAACAAAGGAGTTAAAATCTGGATTTGTGGCATTTCCTTCATTTGGAGATCTCAGAAACAAAGTATTTAAAGTACATTGATCCAAAAAGATAAACTGTTATTTTAAGAAAATCATCAGTTTTAAGTTGTCCAAAAATATTTTTTTAAGTCTTTTTCAATTTTGTTTCTTAAGGGTAATGAGTAAATCGTTTTTATAAAGAAAAATTACAATTCATATAATTCAGGAAACATTTACCACAGTTTTACATCCTAACTGTATACAATAAATATTATAATGTTCATATATAATTTTATGCCTGTAAAACTGTAATATTACTGTAATGCCTCTTAAAATTATATACCTCAAAAGGAGTCACCTGTTCTTATACAGATGGGAAGGTTTTTACAGATGGGCTGCTTTTTCCTAAGTGTCAAGATTGCACTATTACTCAGGGGGTAATCTACATCATAACAGTATGACTATCACAATCCTTTATCCTTCAAAAGTGATTTCATCCAATACTTTTACCATAATCCATAGCAGAGCACTCTTCTGCTGTTTTTGTATTGTTTTTTCTTTCCAAAATTTTATGACTACATAAAATCATGTGTGTATGCAAAAAACTCGTTACATCAGTTACTTCAATAATTCCCATATATACTCCACTTATGTATCTCAGTCATGTTCTTGAGGATCTTATTCTTGTTTTGTTCTTAACACAGGTTTGAAATTTTTTTTTTAAATTAAATTCATTTTTTTCCCTCTGGAGTATTTTTGTTGAAGAGACTCCTTTAGTACTTCCTAGTTTGTGAAAAAACAGAAAATATCTCCCAGGTCAAAATAGACAATATATAGTAAATAAAATAATAACAGTTGTCTATTTTGGCAAAGAATATAAGGAATTCTACTTTTTAAACTTAATCTTTCAAGACATTTCATTTTCAATGGTTTTGAGTTTTTATTTGATTGAAGTCAGAATAATAATTTTTTTGGAAAATGAAAGAAAAATAATTTTAGTCAACCAGAAAAAGTTCTGAAGTACAGATGACTATAAAATTATCTTGTAGTTACTTGAAGAAAAAATGTGATGTATTAACTCATTTTTCCCAAAGGGATTTTTTTCAATATGCATTTCATAGCCTAAAGAGAGGACTGAAAGCTGACTCTGCCTCCAAATAGCATCAAATGTCCAGTTAATATCTAATAACTGTCGTGATTTTAAGATTAGAAGCAGGTGATCCAAAATAATATGCATATATAATTTCAATATTTGCGAGGAAGACATTCTTCATAGTTTATTGTGAACAAAACAAGGTAACATGACTGCTGAACATCTACCCTGACATCTCTGAACTGTTTATAGCATAAACAGACTAGCATGTCAGAACCCTGAGGATTGAGGAGATTAGAGTGGCTGATTTCTGGATAAATTTTCTACAGAGAAGAGAGAGAGCAGATAAATGCAACTAACTATAAAACACCCAAACTACCACAATGCCAGAAAATGGTAGCTTCTATTGTAGGAGAAAAAGTGTATCAGTTAAAGACTCATAAAAAGACAAACACTCTAAGTTAGTTTTGAAACCTTAAGAAACACTGCAATTCTACTTTCTTCATAAATATAATTTCTTTCAAGAATTTTTCTACAAGGTGTTTTTTTCCTGTGAGCGTGAAAACTGCATAATGAATGTGCTTATACACATTGACTACAAACACAGTGGATGAATGAGAAGGGCACTGATATGCAATAGGATGACAAACTACTGTTTTTCATTTCAGCCATGTTGGTATATGCCTTTTCATTTTATTTCTAGGGGCAAAGTATTTACCAATGTCAGCTTGGTCCCTTTCTCCAGGTTTTCACACAGGGTTAAGTATCACTAAAAGCTGGCATGAATGCTGAGTCCATGTCAGGGATGCTGTCTGCCTGCTTTCTTCAAAGTTTGCCCATCATTGTTAATACTGCACATCAGTTTTAGTTCAGCCCAGCATTTGGTCTCCATTTAAAGAAAATTTTGGCTAGCTGGCTGATAATGACTGGCCACTAGCTAGGACATTTACAGTCCACACACATACACATGACACACACCTCTGAATCTTATCTTCTATATTACACTGACTAATATCAGACATGGTTTCCTGATAAATGATCATTGCTGTCATTGACCATGATCAGCTCTGCTCTTCTGCATGTTTTATACTTCATCTTCTATTTCAGCTTCCTTTTTGTGAACTCACTGCTGTCAGTTGCTGAATTTCCTAAATGTTGTGGAAATACATTCCTCTGTGGGAGAGAAACATGCTAATAGCCATGCTATGCTCCATTACAAAAGATGAGAACTAAGTGAGGTACATAGGTATCACATGATTTATTTTCTATATTTTCTCTCTCAGGTGTAAAATATTTCAAAACAAAATTTCCCTAATTGTATAATTAGGAAGTCAGGCACTGGCACCAGCTGTCAGAAGAAATGCACCAGTCATTTTAGTCTAAATCCTGGCATGGCATTCCTATCGCTGTAGTGTATTCCCTTCTACTCAAGTGACCATATTCAGTTGCTCCAGGCTCTTCCCAGCTATCTTGTGAGTCCAATGTTCAATCTGTTGGATGAAGATTTGAAAAGGGCTTCCCACAGGAGGAAGAGTTAAAACACTTTAAAAAATCCTCCAGAAAATGAGGAGGACAACACTAAGGAACAGAAATGAGACAAAAATTAGTTTCAAACCAGAATACTAGTATGTCAGGTACTCTCATAAAGGAATGGAAACAAATCTCATTGAAATTAAAACTAAATTGACATGAAGAACTGTCACCATTACTGCTGGTTTACGTTTTGCCATTTCTATAAAATATTATTTTGTCTCTCAGTTTCTAAAAATGTTCTGGTTCATGCATGTCCTGGGGTACAATGCAAAAATGTGTATTCTATCACCATCTGTTGAAATGCGGGAGGGGTGGTGATCCTTATCTCTGTGGGAGATGTCCTCTGCTGATGTGCCATCTGATAAGATCGGGGGATGATCATCGTTATCGATTCACAACCCATCCTTCCTCCAGAAGATATATTCTGTTAATGGGCCATTCAGTCCTATTGTGTGACTGATAAGATTACATCACCCCATTGGGAGATGCCCCAACCAGGGGCAGGAGCCAAGCCTTTCCTACCTAGATAAAAAACTGGGGTTTGGGACCCGAGGGCAAACCTTTCTACTGGATCCCAGAGGAAAGTCGGACCTTTTCCACATCATCGCTGGCTCTTCAGAGGAAAACTGCACCTTCTACAGGAGCACTGCTTCAACTGAATCACATCTGTCATCCAGGAGGACTGCAGCCACCATTTAATGGGACTGCTACCAACACCCTGACTGACAGGGTGTCAGGTTGTATTTCTGACTGTGTTGGTGGTTGTTTCTTTTATATTATTGCATGTATTTTATTTTTTCTCTTTTCTCCTATTAAATTGTATTATTGACTTGGAGTCTCACACTGGTTTTACTTTCAAACCAACACAATGCAGTAGAGAGAAAAGCATACCTCAGCCAACCAAACTGTTGCTTGGGAGAGGATGGGCATGATACACCTTGTCACTATTCCATTTCAGGCACGGGCCAACAGCAGATATCTAAGGAACTTTAACAGTAAGCTGAAGTTTTCCTTCCTGATATCCAGTGAGAACACTGAGCTTTGTATATTTGACAGTCTATTGACTCAATCTGATACTAGAATCAAATTACTGCTCCATCGTGACTGCTCCAAAAACTTTGTCAAGTGATTTAGAATCAATTCCTCATTTGCCCTGGAAATACTATGCAAAGCTTCCAGCCTTTGTACCAACATTTCTTATTGTATGGCTTTAGCTGTTCATAAGATTACAGGTCTTTGTGTAGTTTCCAGAAGACAAAAATTAACAACCCACAATCTTCATGGCCAGTGGATTTGCTACAGTGGAAGCAGACAGGAAGCTAGTAAGCAATGCCCAGACAGAAACCAGTATTTAGGGGATCTTCCCCAGCAAAATTTCTGCTGAAACCCAAGGTCCAAGAATTACTAAAGCTTATGGATCTGAAGGTCTGTGAAACTGTCATATGAATCAATAAGAACTGTATCCAGATGAATTTCCCAAATCAGCAGAAATCTCCTTCTATTCATTGCTATTCCCAAGGGGCAGGTTTGGGATTCACTCTCCAGTTAAGAAAGATTGCTGATATATCTTGCTGTATCATTATCCAGTCTTGGCAACATAGTTCCAAAATCTACTATTAAGAAAAATATGAAAACCTTTTTTAATTTGAGGAACTTGGAAATTAAGTTTTCAATCCATTTCTTGTCTATATGTATATATGTACAAAACACTCCAGCTTTATGTCTTAATTGAGACCTATCGAGATGACTGAGTTCCACTTGGATTTGGAAAATGGTTTCTTGAACTTTTATGCCATCAAATGCACTATTTTAAATTTTAATTTGCATATGGGAACAAATCTATTAGCTCATGTGATAGATTATATTGTTTCATTTTTTTTCTTGTTTCTCCAAAGCCACTTCCTGTAAACCATTATTATCCAATTTCCCACATATAAAGACTTTTTAAAACAAAGGTGATATTCTCTTCTTTATTTGTCTTTCTAAAACAGTACAGAGGATTTTTTATTTACTAGATAAAAGAAAGTGACATGATAAAAAAATCTGAAGTGTAAATTTGGAGGTACATTTAAGATTTAAATTCTGAGACTGGAAGTAAAAATAAAGGGTGTACTAGAGTTCACTGCCAAAAAAGACAGTGAGAAGAAGATCATGTTATTGCTCCTTCACCCAGAATTGTTAATCTATGAGTTTGAAGCTTCATTAGATTCCTTGAGCTAAGTTTAGTGTTAACTGTTCCCTTAGTGATGAGAGTGTGTAAAAACTGACAAATGATAAAATCATCATTATGTGAATTCTTAACGAGAGAAAAGTCTAGATGTTGCATCTTTGCTTTTTTTACCTTTTTCTTTCACATGCAGCATGAATCCATCATGAATTATGTCTGTCATTTGAAATAATATCTATGAATTGCATAATTAGAAGTGGGAGAAGATGAAAGTGAAAAGATTTCTTCACCTACCTGACTGAATTTCAAACTTATCTATTTAAAATGACAGCATATTTTTCTCAAATTTAGATCTGTTAAAGTTATTTATTTAGTATTCGGATAGCAAGAAACTTTTAAAACAAATTTAACAGATATGCTATTTTCCTTTCAGAAAAAAATATGGATGAAATACAGGCCACCATGTGCCCAGATGGCCCAGAACACCAAGGGCATCTTGGCTTGTACCAGCAATCGTGTGGCCAGCAGGACCAGGGCAGTGAGGGTGTGCCTCAAACACCACGTTCAGTTTTGGCCCATTCACATAAAGAGTGAACTGAATGCCTGAGGGAACTGGGGGTGTTTATCCTGCAGGAAAGGAGCCTCAGGGGAGACCTTGTTACTCTCTAGCACTACTGGAAAGGAGGGCGTAGCTGAGCAGAAGCAGGGCTTTTTCCCCCAAGTATGTGACAGCATGACAGCCCCAAGTTGTACCAGGGGTGGATTAGATTGGACATGAAATAAAAATTTCTTCACTAAAAGGGCTCTCAGGCAGTGAAAAAACTGCTCAGGGAGCTGTAGACTCAGCATCCCTGGAAGGGATGTGTGTGCAAAAAGTGCATAAATATGGCAGTTAGGAACATGGTTTAATGGTGGATCTGGAAGTGCTGGGTTAAATTTTTATGATCTGAGAGATCTTTTCCAATCGCCATGATTTTATGATTCTATTAAGTGTTCTTGTTTTCTCATTTTCTACATGTCAGGCTCAGCCTAAATCTTCCTTTCACTCTGAAAATTGATGAAAGTGCTCTGAAATTGGTGAAAGTAACTTTGAAAGGAATGAAAGGAACTTTGCAAGCTCCTAATAGAAGGTGGTACCACCAATTTTTGTACTACAAAGTGAACAGAGTCAATGGATGTTTGGCATCTCTAAAGACCAGGCTAAAACTGAAAAGGGAGACCCATAAAACAAAATTGCTATAAAAAAGTAAAAGAAGCATCATTATTGTGGGTTGTTCTGCTATTATATTTAGGAATTCAGATACTTATTATACCTGTATTAGAATGAAAGTTAACAAAAGACCACAGTGAATCTGAAGAAAACTATATGGTTAATAATTTAATACAGCACTCTTCAGACTAGAGTGACAGCCAAATGGAAGAAGCTGGAAAAAGGTATTAGTGGTATATGTCATACCACATGCACATGGCATGTAAAGAAATTGGTGGAGTTAAAGATGCAATTTTGTAATTATAGCTGATACAAATAAAATTTAGAAAAACTTATTTACATTATGAAGATGTTTTGAGAATTCTAGTCTTAATATAGTTAATTTAGGTCACAGCTGCTGTTTATGAAATAGAGGAAGAAGTATGTGCAACATGCTTTAGACCATTTCTTATACCTGTTGAGAAAAAATACTAGTCTAAATACTATCAATGAATAATTAATGACTGAGAGATACAGGACGCAATAACAACATGTATCAACAATGTATTCAGACTAAACTTCATGATAATAAATCAGTGGTAATCAAAGTATTCTGACTACAAAATATGTTGAAGTACAAAGCAGTTGCTTTAAAGACTTGTTATGTTTCCTATGGTTTCCTTCACTGTTTCAAATTTCTAGTAAAGTCTTGCTTTGGTTACCATTGGTATTCTCCTCCTCTTGCTATTGAAAACTTTTGTCAGAGCTCCTTTCTTTGCCACTGTCTCCTTTGTTGTGCTGTTTTACCATAAAATACCATACAAATATTATAAAGCTATTAATGTTAGGTCAGCTTTCTATCATGCCTGTTCTAACAGCTCAGGCAATTTTTCTACACTGAAATAAAGCAGAAGAAGATTTCAAACCCAGTAATAATTTTGTAGCTACAAGTTATTAACTCATACAGCTGAAGACTTGCACTGTCTGCATCACTGTCTAAGTGTTGAGAAAACAACAAAAAAAGAGTGTCATCACAGTGATGCAGAAATCACTGCAGTGGCAGTGATCTGTGAGATGTAGCGGGCACCCTGAGCCTTCCCTTTCCATCTTTCCCCCTCAGCTGACAGGTTGGAACCTTGACCTTCCCGCGGCTTGGTGCCTTGGGGGCAGCAGCTGGTGATGCTGCAAAGGGCAGTGCAGGGTGAGGAGCTCAGCAGGGAGAAGGAGATCGAGGCAAAATGCAAGCTACAAAGGTAAGAAAAAGCAGGAAATTTAATGGAGGGGAATTTAGAGAGGACCTGGGAAGATGAGAAACTTGGTCTGTTTTCTTCCTCTGTTGGAATTAAATAGATAAACTATGCTGTTTTAAATGAGGGCAAGCACTGAATGTGAAAGCTGCTGGGCTTCGTTTCTCCTGCCTTTTTTTTTTTTTATAACTTAAAATCTCCCAGGAACCAGAAGAGATCTGCTGTGTCAAGCTCCCATGAGGCATTCTGAAGACGTTAACACTGTGCTTTGATGTTACTTAGTTGGGAACATGCCGGTATACTCTGAAATACAAGAAAAGAAGCTATTAGCATAGCAGCAGTATATGTCTTGTCTGTAATATAAAGGCAATTTTTTAGCTTTGGAGGATAGGAGCTCTAGCTCTAAGGAGCTTTGGAGAACACTTGAACACCCACTCTGAGTGAAAGAGGAGGACAGCAATTAGCAACAGCCGTACAAGAAATGGGTTACATTGAATTGTAAAAAAATAAACACCTCTCATGTAAAGAGTACTGTACATGCTCATTCTACTAGAGTATGCGATATACATCTACAGGGAAAGGAATTTTTTTATATATAAGGATTATTTCTATAGAGAATTTTTCTTAGAACAACAACCAAAAAATTCTTAATTGACACAATCTAGAGTTTTACCTTGAAAACTTATAAAATCAGCAGAACTGATTCTAGGGTTCATATATTTTGTTCCAAAGTCATAACACCTTCACCTTCCTAAGCTTTGGAATGAGCTGAATAATAGCTGCATGATTTTTGACCTATAAACAGATGAGAAGAATTTCACTGTAAATCTACTCATCTTTGGCCATCTACTGTAGACTGAGTCCCTGATTAAGAATTTCTGGGAAACATTTCCACCTCTGCAGTTCTAAGCATGGATCTCCTCTCAAAGTCCATAACTCCTGTTACAAGTAACCAGGAAGTAGGGCCTCAGTTGCTCATTTTAAGTATGGGTATGGAAGGATGTAGTGCTAGGTATAATAAATCAGCTTGGATAGCTCCTGGTTAAAGCCATGTTATGGGCTTATCATTTCTCTTAAAGTGTCCTAATAACTACACTGTCGGTTCAGGTTGAATGAAGGCAAGATACAGGGCTCTGTATTGTGCTATAAAACAGAAATTGCCAGTGATTTAAGATGTGTGGTTTCTCTTGAGATGCTACTCTGGTAATCAGGATATTTGAGAATGACATAGAGTTTATTCAGTCTACCAACTGCTCTCAGGATTGTTTATGCCCTAATTTAAATTGTCATTATATTAATTTCAGAAACAAACAAGCTTAGAAATAGTTTGGGGGGCAGGTAATTCAGAACTCCCTTGCTACTATTTAAGTGGTCGAACTACTCATCTGCTTCTGTATATTCTTGATGTATCTCTTGCTGGTCCTAAGCATCTTTAGCAATTTATTGTACAGTGGCTTCTCCCCCTTCCTCTTCTGCCTCCTCCATGATGAGGGGGATTTAAGATAGAATTAATTTTTTTATGATGACAGATATATATTTATTATTTGTATTAGTTTTTTCCCAAGTACTTCTTTCTAAATAAGAAATATTTATTATTTCTTATTTCTTTTATGTTGAGTTCCTTAGTACAGTTTAAAAGCTGTTTTGCAAAACTAGGGACCCTGGTTTCTTTAGAATATTGTTTTGAGGGTTTAAGGGAGGAAAAGTAGAACAGACTCTAGAGGAACAGCAAATCTCATATAAAATATTTTCTGCCGCTTGCTCTGTTCTGTAATTCAATTCAAATTTTTTGGTGGAAGGCTGCACTTGTCCTTCACTTCTGTATTTCCCTTGTGTTTTTCCTCTTCCTTTATGCCATGCAAATCACATAGGAAGGGAAGAGTGTGTGTTTGTGTTTGGATGTCAGTTAAAAAAATAATTGTAAAATTAGCACTTTTGGGAGAAAGCTTCCCTTAACAGACTGTTTTACATCTCATCATTTCCACAGTACTGCCATTCACTGCAATACTTGCTGTCATTTTCATGATCAGCAGTGACTTGAAATTGATATGAGACATAACTGGCAATGATATAGATTTCTCCATTGCATTTGTTTTTGTGAGCATGCATCTGCGGTTCGTAAATTTCTCCCTTGACAGAATTTTTTTATACATAGAAAATAAAGGTAAACATTATTTTGAACTTTATTCACAACCTTATTATTAATGAACATTACTCAAACTCATTCTGATATGAAGTCCTCAGATATATAGAGTTAAAATTATTACAAATAATTTTAATTTATTAGAATCTGTGTAATATAGGTTTTTAATGAATTATTGGATACTAAGATCAGAGCACCATGAATATCCTATCTTTAATCCTGTTAGAACATCCAACCGATTTGCTTGGACAATCATAAAACCAAATTAATTAACTCTATTTTAAAATATATTTTACATATATTTTTAATATATTTATTTTTAATGAAAGCAAAAAAGAGGGAACTGCTGCTGCCTAATTTTTAATATTTTACCTTGTTTGTTTGAGATGTTCTAGCTTAAGATGAAAGAGGTTTAAAATTGAAATTGAACTTATAACCAAGATCATGTGGAAGATGTTATAGTTTTAATTTCCTTAAAACACCACTGCTTTCAGAAGTGGACTCATAGCCTTTAAATGAGGTAGAGAACCTCAAAAAGTGCAATGGAGCGGAGGCAAACCTTTAGTATTGCTACTACAGTGGGGAAGAGGGGAAGAGCAGCAGTGATTAATACATTTTTCTCCTGTTTTTTTAGTGTACTTCGTACTCTGAAACAGCACCTCCTTTATGAAGGATGCATGTATTAAACACAAGAAATAAGATGACTTTACAAATTAAAGGTTTGCTTACAAATTGACCTAAAAATTTGAAAAAGAGAGTATTCTTGTGCTGTGAATTTTAACTTCCTGACTTAAAAACACGAAAGATTAATTCAAAAGATAAATCTTACCTAATAAAAAAGGTTTAATTGTTACAGAACTTGCTTCCTCCTTATTTATGGTGTCTGGTCATTTTAAGGATCTTCTCATATTTCAGTGAAATGTGGGCTTTGGCTCGATTGTACAACTCCTCTTTTGATCCCACATGCGATGCAATCTCCTGAGTAATGCCTTCCTCAGGGTACAAGTTTGTGTGCCTTTTAGAGGAATTTCCATGTGTCTGACCCTACAGAGAGCTGCACATTCCCAGTAATTTCTTTATGGAGCTGCTGGTTCTCTACCAGGATGTTTTAAGCAGCTGAACCGGTAGGGAAGGAGTCAGTGGTTTGTTTAGACAGGGTTACTTTTCTTCTTGTTTAGCTCCTCAGCTAGCATCCGTGCAGGTTCAGATGAGCATGGCAATGGCAGAAAGAAGGTGGAGAAAGCTTGTTCAAAGGGTCAGAGGTTGAGTATTTGGATAACCCCAAGGAGGGGAGGGAATGGAGTTCCAGTCATTGGATTGCTTTGTGTGTGAAGATGTTTATAATCTTAATTCTACCACAAAAGCTGTCCAGGTGTCCAGGCTGCAGACAGGGCGCCTCCTGAGCTCTAACCTCTCTCTCTTCTCCCTGAGAATGGAAGAAGAAATTAAGAAGCCATCAATACTGTGCTTGTGGTTCAAGCTGCCAATTTTTTCTTTGAAAACCTAAGGTATTTCCTTTTTTTTTTTTCTGAGTGAAATACGTGCATAGCAGATCACTGAAGTATTTGCTACATTTTCTAGAACTGAGAAGAAAGAAAATAGATTTTACAAAATAATTTTCAAGGAATAATCAATTATGCAGATCAACATGCTGGAATTATGAAAATATATAATCTATTCCCTTGCTACACTTATTCTGATTTCATTACACCAAAAGATTCACTTGCTTAGGAAGATTTGATGTGAAATTTGTATTTTTCTTCTCTGTGAAACCTATAGTCTTTATCTGAAAAAGTGCAACTACTTTAAATTCCTTATTGAACTAATCTGAAGATCTTAGATTTTGTTCTGAATATATTCCAAATATATTGTCTCTTGTATATTTGTTCTGCATTTACTGCCTTTTCATGAATTTAATCACACAAGTAAGAACTTTCCTTCTCACCATTCCTTCTTTTCTGACTCTAATAATGGACCAATATTGACTTTTATGCCTATAAAGATCAACTAGTATAAAGTATTAGGAATTAATAAACCTATTATTATTTTAAAATTATTTTAACAAGTAAACAAACAGAAAATGTCAAGTAAAAGCAGAATAATTCTGTACTCAAGACCCTGCTAAAGAACCAAACACATTGGACTAGAGATCTTTAAATCAGGAGAAATCACAAGGACTTTTCTTTCCCTGCCTGTTTACTTTCCTATGTAAAATACGTGAATACAGTGATAGTACAGAATATGGTAGAAATAATATTATTTTCTCTAAAGAATTTTCTCTTCTAAACTTCTACACACTAAGTGGCAATAGTTTTCTGAAAACCTCTGAGGCAGTATATTTTTTTGTATATGAAGACATCTTGTGACTAGAAAGAAACACAAAAGGAAAATTTAAGAGAGTAATTTACCCTCACATCAATTCTGACAAGCTGAATAGGCAGGGACTGAAGCAAATACTTAAAAATAGTCAATCTCCTTCATAATTATTGTACAGTTTCTGTGGTGGTATATGTTCTAGTCTTAGCTTTTGCACTTTATTTCTGTCTTCTTAAGAAAGAATTAGTTAAGTTCATTTTAACTTAAAATTCACATTATTATTACTCTTTGTGAAATTGATGATTCCAGCTGAGGGGACAGGAATAACCTGTTTCCTTTGAAAGCTTTTGCATCTTCAGCTCTACCTGGCCAGACATTCTAAATATGCTTAAAAATTATTTTGGGGAGAATTAATTTCCTTGGAGGTTATTTTTTGAGAGCTTTATTCCATGTGCAGGTATTCCTACATTTAAATCACAGTAAGGTGCTACCTGGCCAGGAAAATATTCTCACCAGGATCTGAAGCCAAAGGATATTTAATCTGAAGTTGTATCTTTAAGTAGTCTTGACTTATGTGTGAAAGTCCTGGACAAAGAGCTAATGTGTATTATGAATCCAATTCCTTATTTTAAATAACTTTAATGATTTAAAAGATGACTAAGCTAGTAAAAATGTCACTACTTTAACTCCTTAAATACAAGATGTGTTTTTTTTGTCAATTG
Organism: Sturnus vulgaris; assembly: GCF_052056855.1. Classification (NCBI taxonomy): domain Eukaryota; kingdom Metazoa; phylum Chordata; class Aves; order Passeriformes; family Sturnidae; genus Sturnus; species Sturnus vulgaris. The sequence goes on from NC_142283.1 coordinate 21,616,065, forward strand.
TATGATGCATAATTTAAAAATAACAGTTCCAGAAAAAGAATAAAAAAAACACGTTTGAATAAGATAATAAAAGATTGCTCATTGAGGAGCTAACTTATAATATATTGTGAAGAAGTTTCATAGCCTGCATGCTCTAATCCCAGGTTAGGCAACATACTGAAATTTTTTGTATATATGCAGAAATAATTAAATAATTTTAAAAAAGAAAAATTTGAGGACTGAAAGGGAATAGATTTTCTGGTGTTTTACCAGTTTGAAGCTTATTTTTTATAACCAATGAAAACAATTTATTGCAACTAATGCCGTAACAATAAGATTTTCCTCATTAATTAATTGGAAATTGATTACATATTGACTTTTGTGTTTAGGGATCCAGCTCTGAATCTTCTGATGAAGTGGTTAGAAAATCCAATGGTAGTGTTGGCATCAAAATCATCATCAGAAATTATAATTAGGCTAAAGTTGGAGAGAGAGGAAAAACACTTGCCCCAACTGAGCTACAGCATGAATAATGAGGAAGGAATTTGCTCAGCTATGGTGTTCATTAGTGGTATTTACCTCTGATAATTTCAATGCTAGTAGTCCACAGAAGAGTTTGGTATGTTCTTGTTAAAGTTGTTTACTTTTGGAACATTTCAACTCCCTCTACCCCAACCAATATGCTGAATTGAAGAAGAAAAAAAGCCAAATATTTAAATATATGCTTCCTTTTAAAAGTGTGAACGAGGACTAATACTAATGTTTAAAAGATAGACCTTAAATAGATATGGAATATCAGACTACCTTCCTCTCTCATATTTTCAGTTTATTTCATGTAGGTTTTAACTGGAATAATTTCAGTTATTCATTAAGTAGCTTTTTTCTTTCGGCAATTGAACTTCAAAAATAGCTATTAATTGAAATAAAATTCTACTCTTAACTCTTATATCTTTTCTCATATTTTCTGTGATTATTGAAGTTCTGATTCTAGTCTTTAATTCTGTTTAGTTACAAAACAGTGTTTTTTAAATGAATTTGTTCTTGTGCAAAAGGAAAAAATGAGGTGGCCAGGTCTCAAAGGTATGTAAAGCAAGGTAAATTTATATATCATTAAATTAAAATTAATTATATTTAGTTAACTAGACAATGTAAATCATTATATCTGTACCTAGATATTTGCGGAATGTCTTTAATAAGCCATGGTTTTTGTGTTTTACACTAGAATACCTATCAAATTAACATTTCTGAATATTGGAAGTAAAGAAAATTCATTTTTTATTATTTTGGGAGACAGGAAAAGTAGAGAAAAAGTATGTCCTCACTACATTCTTATTTTAAAATGCAGTCCTGATACAGAGATATTTCATAGAATTATAGAATATAGAATTAAGGTTGGAAAAGAGCCTTAAGTTCATTGACTTCAACCATTAACCTACCATTGCCATGCTCACTGCTAAAACGTGCTCCCAGAAGCCACACTTACAAGTTTTTTTAACATTTCTAGGGAGAGTGACAGCACCATTTCTCTGAGCATCCTGTTCCAATGCCTGACTACCCTTCGGGTGCAGAATTTTTTTCTGTTATCTAAACTAAACCTCCCCTGATAAAATTCGAGGCCATTTCCTCTCGTCTCAGCACCTCCTTTCAACCAGGCTAAACATCCCCAGCTCCCTCAAAGAGAAACCTGGTTTGCTAGAGATCTTTGTTGTTTGCAATAATTGTGTATGGTATTTATACTGTCACAAACATTCTATTGTTTCTATATGTTTTGGTTCTCTTTGCTTGCTGCAGAGGCTCTTGGCTAAACACAAATCACTAATTGTAAAAATAATAGTATAAAGGTTTTTCAGTTCTTAAGATAATGTAATGCTTAAACTGAAATTCCAGTATAAACTTGCTCTTTGTGAAATTTTTTCCTGTACAGGGTCTTAGTGGTTATCTCAAGCTCCTGAAAAAACATTTCATTACCTGCTCTGGGTTTCAGTGTACTAGACAATCTGTATGCTGTTATCAAAGATGGCTTTGAAAACCTCATATATCTTTTGTTATTTGAGAGCAGAATAATGCAACACCTTTTCATTGCCACCCTTCCTGAGATGTTCCTAATGTTTTTTTTATCATAAACAATTTCTCTCCCATAAAATTTACACAGAACAGCCTGAAAAAAGCCATGGATCTTCTAGAATATATAATGTTTTATTTTTATTGGATTCTGGACAAAAAAACACCCAACCAGCAAGCCAACCAACCAACCAACCAACCAACCAACCAACGAACCACACACACACACACTCACCCCAGTAGAGAGAAAAACAACCCGAAAACCCCAAACCGTGGCATTTGGGAAAAATATTAAATTTCCTCCTCCAACTGCTCTGCTGCAGTATTTTCATTATATTATATATATTAGGTCATACATTATTATCATATAGTTATGCTATTATATGATTATTTTATATGTTAAATCATTATTTTAACTTGTGAATCTGCATTATTGATTTTTACACATTTTTAAGTTTCTAACACATAACTACAATCACTCTGCAGTGTGTGAGTGGTTTCTATGCATAAGTTCTCACAGGAATGGCAGTGAAACTCTCAACACAGGTAAGAGCTGTAAAGTAGTGTTATGGAGGCAAAAATTTCTTTCCTTACTCATTAGAGTTTCAGATAAATACACTCTTGAAGGACCTGAAATTTATGTCCTTCTCCTGTAGTGGAGAGGAAATAAAAAGGTAATGGCCAAAGAGACAGTGTTATGGAAATAGGGAAAGCCTGGGAAGTGTTAAGAGAATATGTTATTTGGTTTGCCTTGCCAAGAAAAGTCTGTTCTTCCCCATATATATTCTGTCCTCTTACTATGATAATGGGGGAAGAAAACAAAGCCAAACTAGTATGGTCAGAAAATTTAACAAATTGAATTTTCTGTGAATTATTTTCTATGAGTTAATGTTTCTTGTATGTGTTTTCACCCTCAGTGCTTCAGTTGATATGCTATAATTAGGATGATAAGCTGTTCTGAGAAGTGCTTTCTTAATCCCAGACTACAATGTGAGCAGTGGAGAATATGCTTAAAATGGCCTTGTCTGCAACTTTTCTCTGCAACTTGGCAAATGAACTTCAGTATTAACCGACAGATTATAACCTATGGTGCTGACCCTAGTCAGCAAAGAAAGCAGATGATAAATGCATGCTGTGCTAACTGATCATGCAGTTGGGACACAGCAGCAGGGAACTTTTCATTATAGGTAAAAAATTAAATATATTATAAGAAATCCTAATTCATCAGTAACCTAACAAAACTGATTTCATTACAGATCACTTTCTCTTTCTCCCTGTCCCCAAAGAAAAACTCTAACAGCCAATTTTGGAGGGTTTATTTTAGTAACCTTTATTTTTCATACACCTAAAATGAGAGAAGTCTTTGGTCTGATATAAGAATCTAGAGCTCTTACAGCGTGATAAATAACCTGCAGTTAAATTTTCTTATACAAACTTGCATAAGGCAATAACCTTGCATGTTCCATACTTTTAGCAAAATCATGATCTTATCTTGTGAGAAGTCAGACATTTTACTGAGAGGTAATTTCCAAACCACTGCACACTCATTTCTGTTAAAAACATGAAGTGTTTTGGAGTCATTTTTTGTCTTGAATGGAAGGCTGTTGTGAGACTCTTAGTTCTCAAGGCTGAGGATTCATTGTGCGTCAACCTCTGAATCACTCTGAAAGTAATTCTATATAATAATGAATAAGGCTATTTGTAGAGGGAACAAATTATTTGTCTGGTGTCAAGTATTTTTGTGTGGGGAAATATGATCTCACCTGGGTTTGCCACCCTTTCCAGTTCGTATTAAGCCATGAGCTGTTGCCTGCTTTCAGTAAGAGAGCTAACTTTTCTCATTCAGAGTCTGATAACTTCGCTAATCTCCCAGTTTTTGTGATGATTAGACAGGCCATCTTGAGAATAAAGTGCTCCTTTCTTTTCCTTATTCCCTGAGTTTTGTACTCCTGAAAGTTGGAAAGAGTTGAGGAGTTGTCTTTAGCTCATTGATGCATGATAAAGCTGGGGTTATGCTCTTCTCCTTCTGCTAATGTTCTTTCTAAGGTTTTAACTCTTATGTTAAGTTTCTGTTCCGTTTCTACCCAGGTGATTTAATTAACAGCCAGCTGATCCAACATTTTTTGCTTCAGCTGCAGGCATAAGAAATATTTATGTTTCCAAGAAACTCCGTCTCCCCTTAAATTTTTCTATGGCTTTGATTAGTCAGAAGTTTGCTACAGGAGCAATCCCAGCAGTAGATTCCATTAAGGGAATAAGAATATAAAGCTAATATTTCTATTAAACTGGGGAAAAAAACCCCACCAAAAACAACAAAAAAAACCCAAGATAAAGTTGGAGAGCAAAATTCTGACAAATAATATTTATCTGAAAGCAACGTACAGTATTGACTTTCATAAAGGCTTGTGAATTTCTTCTTCATCGCACCTTTTTTTTCTGAAAAAGAAATGGATCCTTAAGAATATAGAAAGGGAATATGCAATTTATCATTGATTAAAAGGCTGTTTGGGACTATGTTTATCTTGACAACTTGAATTTTGCAGAGGATGAAAAAATAATTGCTCAATTAATTGCAACTTTAAACTGGTCCAAAGTGATAATATTTAGCTCTTCTTCTGTATCATCTAAAAAACTCCACCAATATTTTAAAAGAACATCCACATTATTTAACTAAACTCTTACAAGAAAATTTTGTTGAATACATAATCCTCAGAAATCCTATGGGCTTATAAAGGAATAACTGCTTGTCATATTCTCTGTAATCCAAGTTGTGCCACATAAATCAGTACATTAAATATAAGATGTAGAAGACACTACCAGCAAGGCCATGGGTTTGGAGAATCTGTGAGTGTAGAAATATACAGGTTCTTTATAATTTTATAGGCCTGCAATTTCATTAAATTTCCAGAAAGGTTAAAAAAAGAAAAAAAGGGGGCGAGGGGGATTTGGGCTCTATGTTGTATTTGAAATTTCTGTCCTCTGGTAATGAAACAGAATATTCTTTGTATAATATTTTAAAATTTGATGTAGTTTTATGTGTCTGATTCTTGAAGTCAAAGTAATATTTTGGAGGTATCTGAGTTTGCTTTCTGGCATCCTGTATTAGTTTTCACTGTAATTTTTGTCATTATTTTACTATATATTCATTCCCTTCATCTATGGAATAGAAGAATTTTCATACAATTTCTTACGTACAATATGCAATTATAAGCTACTATCCAATATGTCTAAATTAAGAAACTGTTCAGTCTGTGGTCTTTAGAGGTACAAGTATTATCTAATCTTAGTCTGACAGTCTACAGTAAGGAGGTGCATGAAAACAGACATTAGGCAAAATAAATCTTCAAGTACCAGAGTGACTCTTCTATGTCAATAATTGCAGAAAAAAGCTATTTACTTCTGTTTTTATTTTTCAGGTAGCTTGATTTGTACCTTTACAGCAGTTTGCATCAACTTCATTTGTATTTACCGAGTTTTAATTTCCTTTAATTTCTCTAATTTCTTCCTTGATAAATTTCATTATAGAGTGCAGAGAAAATAAAGATGTGATTCCTCTTTTAAAACTATATGATTAATATGTTACATAAGCATCTAGTGCATTATACTAAAAAAGGTGCTCTTCATTTTTTCTTTTAAAAAAAAAGGGTTAAAAAATCCATGCAACAATGTGTTAGCTCCACTGGCATCTCAATTTTTTTTTGCAGTCGTCAAAATAATAGCAAGCATTCTGATTACAAAACATTTATCATAAAGCTATGAGTTTAGTGTATATGAATAAATACTTGTTAAACTTCCAAAACCAGTTTTCATTAAGAGAAAAATGAAATGTAGATGATTGTTGAATGACAGTGCTTTTAATGGGGACAGTAATAGGTAAATTTGTAGAAGAGAGCAGATTAAACTTGGAGGCCAAACAGAATATTAAAAAGTTTGGTTTTATACTGGATCTGGTTCCAAGGAGTTGTAAATGAAATATTTAGCACCTCAAATTATATTGTTGAAGTAACTAGCAACGAAGACAGTACTTTCTTCTTAATTGTGTATACGTTTTCCTTTTGCAGACTTACTGCAATCTTTTTTGATGCCAAATCTTCATAAGTGGTTGTGTATCAAGCTATTGTTAGTGATGGAATTTCTAAAGCTGTGTTTGAAAAGAGTACATATATCCCTAGAGTACTGTTTCACAATGTCAGAGTGATGCTCAAAATATATCAAAATCCTGATGCACTTGCTGAGAGTCAACAGCACCATGTCTACTTCTATTTTGCAAGTGGTGTTGTTATAAATTATGTGGAACTCCTACTCCTATTTGTATATATGAAACAGTTTGAATTATTTTTTTTATTTTACTTGAAATGACCATTATTTATTCATTGGTGTTGCTCCAGTGATAGACATGATTTGAAAAAAAGTCAATCTATCATTATAATACAAGGGATGCTAAAAATCATTATGTTGTAAAGAAAATTTAAAGGCTGTGCATGTGTATAAAAATGTTTAAAACTTAAGCTTTTAAAAATTTTCTTTTCTTTTAATTTTATTTTTTAAAAAATTTTATTTCCTTTTCATTTTTAATCTTTCAAAATACAGTAATTTTTATTTTTAAATGCAAATGCAAATGTAAACCAGTTCCTTTCAGGACAAAATACTAGGAAAGCCTCTAGGTGCCCAAAGCTTTCATGTAAATTAATTATTTTTTTAGAAAGCAGAATTTTGATAATAATGGTAATTACTTCAAATGATCTAATATCTGAATATGTATTTCCTGAATGATCATGTTTACGGAGGAGCTGCTCAATGTATTTGGGGGTAGTTTCACAATTTGTCATAGTTGTATAATGGCTTTCATATACATCCGAAAAATTATTATTTACTATTACATGTTATTACAGGCTATTTTAGTTGTATGATGAATGATTCTTGCCCAGTAATGTTGTTGCTCTTGTCTACATGACCCTTAGTAGGGAAACTTCTGAATGATGATGGCATGACATTATGTTTTCCACAAATGTTTTCAAAAGATAAATGCTGTATGAACTGAGGTAAGTATGTAAGCTGAATTTCATTTTCTTTTAGGAATAAGTTAAAATCTTCAAGTCTTTCAGGGATTTTTCTAATATAATGGATTTTTGTTAGTACTGTTATTCTGTAAAGAAGAATGGTAGAGAATGTCTGTACATCTCTATGTAAAAAATGATTCCCAAATATAGGTCTTAAACTGCAATACTTATGATGTATTCAAAAGAAATATAGATTTTCTGCTTACCTTTTAATTTTGTGCATAGAATTACAAAATTAAATCAATATAAAGCAAAATAATGTGGAATTTTGGCAGCTACTAAATGAGATATTCCAGTCCCCTAACTCCTGTTTTTCGTACTAAATGGGTAATCTGACTTTCTGCAGTAGGACTATCTATGGAACAAGGTGTTGTTTAGCTGAAGGCATCAATGGAAATAGATATCTAACCATGAATCAGGAAATATCCCAGTTATTTTCACAAATAAGAGAGTGTGTAATGTGTGATCTTAAGGGATAACATACTGCATAAGGGAACGCGCATGCCTCCAATAACTTCAGATAGGAACACTGAGTTTTTTCTTTCTGTTCATTCAACTGCTGTCTGGTTTTTTTTCCTAGTTTCTGAAAACAGCTAAGGTGGGCCTTTCGGAAGTGAATCAGTAACTATACATTTTCTGCATATCCTCAAAGTTCTGCAGAAGGTAATTAGTGATCAGCTAAGACTCAGTTAAACTTTTTCCACTCCAAAGCGTCTTAAACTGGGTGAATCATAGAATGTTTTGGGTGGGAAGGAAGCTTAAAGATCATCTATTTCCAACTCGCATGCCATGGACAGGGACACCTTTTACAAGAGCAGGTTGCTCAGATTGACATCCTGCCTGGCCTTGAACACTTGCAGGGATGAGCCATCCACAAGCTCTCTGGGTAACCTGCCCCTGTGTCCCACCACTCTAACAGTAAAAAAATTCTGTCTTATACTTAATTTAAACCTGCTCTATTTCAGTTCAAAGCTATTTCCTCTGATTCTATCACTATGTGCCGTTGAATGTCCCTCTTCAGCTTTCTTGCAGGCCCCCTTTGGGTACTGGAGAGCAGCTCTAAGGTTTTCCTGAAGCCTTCTCTTCTCCATTAACCATCTTCTCATGTCCAAAAACCCGTCTCTCTCAGCCTGTTTTCATAGGAGAGATATTCCAGGCCTCCAAGCATCTCTGTGGCCATCTCTGACTTGCTTTATGAGGTCCAAGTCCTTCTTATTTAGGGGGACTCAGGGCTGGGTATGTTACCACAAGTGGGGTCCCAAGAGAGCAGAGCAGGAAAGGAGAATGACTACACTCAATCCTCTGGTCACACTTCTTTTGATGCAGACCAGGACGCAGTTGGCTTTCTGGGTTGTGGGTGCACTTGATTGAGCTTTTCAACCACCAATATCCCTAAGCCCTTTTCAGGGATCCAGTTCTCAATCCATTTTTCAATCCACTCTCCACAGCCTGATTTGGGCTTGAGATTGGGCACCTCACCCAGGTGTAGGATCTCTTGTCCTTGAAATTGATGAGGTTCACATAGGCCCACCTCTCCAACCTGTCAAGGTCCCTCTGGAATCACTTCCTTGGAGGTTGTTGCCTGCTCCATGCAGCTTGGTGTTATCTATAAATTTCTTGATGGTCCAACAGGCCACGTCTCTGACAAAGATATTGAGCAGAGCTAGTCCCAGTAATGACTCCTAGGAATGTCATTTGTCAGTGGCCTCCATTTGAATATTGAACCATAACTTTTCGAGTGCAATTATACAGATAAATCCTTCTCCACTTTGTGGTCCACCAATCAAATCCATGCTTATCTAATTTAGAGGCAAGGACATTGTGCAGTGGGCAGCATCAAATTATTTCTGCAACTCTAGGTACATGACATAAATTTCTCTGTAACCCTGTTGAAGAAAGCCACAGTGTTTTTCAAACATGACAAAGATATTAGGAGAAATTTATTCATGGGAAGTATTTTAAAGCATTGGAACAGGTTACTGGGGGAATTGCTGGAGTCACCATTCCTGGAGGTATTTAAAAGATGTGTGGATATGGCACTTAGGAACGTGGTTTAGAAGTGGACTTGGACTATCAGGTTAGCAGTTGGACTTGGTGATCATAGAGGAGTCTTCTAACCTAAAGGCTTTGCCCTTAGTGAAACTGTTTTGGTTGTCACCAGTCACTACCTCAATTATTTCCATGTGTCTTAGCATAGTTATCAGGAGGATCTGCTCCATGATCAAAAGTCTGAGGAGCAGCTGAGGGTGTTGGGGTTTTGCCAGAAGAGGAGGCTCAGGGGGATTTCATTGCTTTCCACAACTACCTGAAAGACATTGCTACAAGACAAGACGGGGATCATTCTCCCAACTGAGTTACAGGATGAGAGGAAATGGCCTTGGGTTGTTAGATATTAGGAAAAATCTTTGCTGTAAAGGTGATCAGACATTGAGCAGACTGCCCAGAGAAGTGGTGGAATCATCATGCCTGGAAGTTTTCAAAGTGCATATGGATATGACACTTGAAAATATGATTTAGTGGTGAATAGAATGATGCTGGGTAAACAGTGGGACTCCATAATTTTAAAGCTTTTTGCAATCTAAATTATTCTATGTTCTTGCTAGGCACTGAGGAGAGACTGACTAGTCTGAAGGTTTTGTTTCCCCTTTCCCAGATGGTGGAATCTTAACTGGACTGCCAAAACTGCTCAGTGATAATGAATAGTGGCTTAGCCTGAGGTTCCCTCAGGACCTGTGGATGCATCTTGTCAGCTTCCACAAATTTCAGGCTCCTGAGATGGTCAGCCTTCTCCATGCCCTGGGTAACTAGGTATTTCATTTCCTTCCAGAAAGAATGAAGGTGTAGAAGCTGAACTTATGACATGGTGTGTGGTAGTGTCAGTGACTACTTATTTTAACTATTTAAAACCAATGTATTTTATGTATTGCTTTTTCTTTTTTTTTTTTTTTTTCTTTCCCCAGGAGTTCTGCTTATAGATTCTACTAAGTTGCTGACAAAAAGGAGAAAAATATTTACTTATTTGCCAAATTTAACTTCTATTTTCTGCTCTATTCTTCAACCTTAGACAAAAAGTATTAAAAAAGGGTTACAAGCTTTATTGTACCCACTAATTTCGGCACTTGAAATATTTCAGAATTTAAGAATAATTTTAAAATAAGGGTTGACTGATTAAGTTACTCCTTGCAGTCAGGGTATATGTTAACAGTAGTTTTGTCCTAGTGATAATACTGCTGTGAGTAAAAAATATGTGCTCCCCTATTTAAACCCTTGCTTATTTATTTTTTTTCAGAGGTTTTGCATGTCAGGTTGAAATGGATTTTTTCCTGTGCACGTTTGTGTATTAGACCAGTTCTCTGGATGAAGATCTACAGGATCTACAGGTTCTACAGGATCTCATTAGTAGAAAACTAACCTAGATCAAAGTAGTCCTGGGATAAACTAATTAAAGGGTCTAATAAATGGATTAAAATTTATATATAAGGATGTTTTGTTACTTGTCTTTCCTGTTTTTCACAAGTACAGAACAATACACTCTTCATATGAAAGAAGTTTGGCACAACTGCTAATAGATTTGGAAAATCTGAAAAAGTGCCAAAATGTTCTATATACAGGGACTTAGCACTAAAAGGCCTAGTCTTCCCAGGAAATTGTAGGTCAAGGAAGGAAGAAAGATTGGGAGAATATTTATTTATAAAGTATAGAAAGACTGATAAAATAATCTAAAAATTCTTTGAAGCAACCCAAGAAATGGTTACATATTTTTTAGAGGAAAAACAATTAAATCTGCTTAATTTAGCCTTCTAAATACAAGATAAACTGGGAAAATCCATGCCAGGGTTCTTGGACAGAATTTGTTAGGAGTAGAGAAGAAACAGTCATCTTTTAAAGTCATCCTCATACCACAATTAAAATTTCATTGTTGAGGAAATATTTTTAGACTCTAAACAGGGTAATGAACTTTGTATTGTTCACTAATTTTTATAATTAAAAAATAAGATCTCTCACAGATAAAGTGGAAGGCATTTAGTTTCCTTTGATAAGTGGAAAAGCACTTTTCAGTGGAATAGTGGTATGATCAGTGCTTACCTCTTTTAAAGTCAACCACTTCGAGTCCAAAAAAGAGGGAGAGATGTTTATATATATGGAGAGAGAGAGACTCATTCATGCAGTCTATAAGAGGGCATCCATTTTAGGAGCTTGGGCAATTTTCCATTATCATAATTGACAGAGAGACGTTTGCTCTTCATTGGTGCTGCTTTTCTTCAGTTTTAAAGAGCGGTTAGTCCTCCCAGGCTCTGCAGTTGCTTTATGTTGGCATAATTGTATGTTGCCATCAAAAGAAGCTCATGCAGCTGCTGGGTGAGCTTGATAGGAAATTGATTTGGTCATAAACTAAGCTGATGAAAGAAAAATACCAAGACCTTTCAGTCAGATTAATTCTCAAATCTATCTCTTTGTCTGGATGCATGAATACTGTTGCTGGCAAACACAACAGCATGAGAATGCACAGGAAGAGTTCAAGGAAAAGCATCTGTGTTGGCTTAAAGTAAACTGGGCCCTCAGGTAATGTGAGCATTCTGCTAGGAAATATTTATTCTGATATTCTGTATGAGTTTGTCTGCTTTTCTGCCTTATCTTTTTGCATATGCTGTGTGTCTGGGACTAAAGCCACCTTTCACTGACATAGAAACTAATTTTCTGTGTGGAGTCGTTATTTCTAATTGCAGTCAGCAACTTACACTCTTCTTTTGAAACATCTGACCTCTGTAATTGTTGCAGCAGGGAAATTGTATTAGAAAGAACAGCAATAAAACAACATGGGAATTTAAATCATAATAGAAAACCAGTATATAGTTGCTTCAAGGAGCAAATAGAATGTTTCTCTTGCAGAAAGAACTGTTCCCTCATTCTCTGAAGCATTATTGGTGAACACTGATTTGGTTATGTCTGTCACGCTCACACACTGATGAGGTCTTCACTTAAGTGTTATTACCAAGTGTTATTTCACCTTACAATCACATGAGAGCCTATATTCCAAATGCTGAAATCCCCTCGACTACCCGAGAGTTTCCATGCTAGCAATTTCTGTAAAGCTAGGTGTTATGGTTTAACCCCAGCTAGCAGCCAAGCCCCACACAGAAGTTTGTTTACCCCTCTCAGTAGGATCAGGAGAAAATTGAAAGGGTAAAAGACAGAAAAAGTGTGGGTTGGGATAAAGACAGCTTAATAGGGAAAGTAGGCTGCACACACAAGCAAAGAAAAGAAGGAATTAAGTCACCACTTTATGTACAGAGCATGGTGTCACATGGTCTGCAATATCCCTTGGGTGGGTTGGAGTCACCTGTCCCAGCTGTGTCTCCTCCCAATCTCCCAGGCAACCCCAGCTTCCTCACCAGTGTGGCAGCACAAACAGCAGAAAAGGCCTTGGCTCTGTGTAAGCCCTGCTCAGCAATAACAAAAACATCTCTGTATTACCAACCCTGTGTTCAGCACAAATCCAAAACACAGCCCCATACCAGCCACTGCGAAGGAAATTAACTCTACTCCAGCTGAAACCAGCACCCAGGCTTTTACAACGGTATACTGAAAGAATGGTAGGTAATTAATTGGAGTGTTTATATTTCCTATTCCAATGGAAATGATACTACTATCACATTTATATGGCAAACTTGTTTTCACTGCTTCTAGCTTATCTTTTAAATCTTCTTATGCTCTGAAGTCGTCAGTTAGATTCAGAGACAAGGTTCTGTCATCCTTCTTTCCTCTACCTTTCTGCACAGGCTCCATGGGAATTGTCAAACTAGCTGACATAGAGTTAGTTGCAATATTAACCCTCCAAAATGAGGGGAGAATGCTAGCACTCCTTCAGGTTACTATAATATTCTTCTTTAAAAGCTTATTTTAAAGTGAGATTGAAAGGGCAGAAAACTGATTTATGTTGTTATTAATATCATTATGTTTCCATTCCCTCATAATGGAATATCATTATCCTCTTTAAAAATAAATTGATAAATGAAATTTAAAAAAAACTGTACGGTATTCTGACATGTTTAAAGAACTATTTTTCCTATTGTACATGACCATTTATCATTTTAAAAAACAGAAAACTAGTTTTACGATTCTAATTAGATTGAGTATTTTTATGTTTTTTTCCCAACATCTTTTGATTATGCTACTGATTTTTGAATTTTCTGTACTTAGAATTTCTAGGGCCTTCTGTCTTCTTGTAAAAATGGGCAATGTAACTCCAGACATTCATGGCACACTCATCTATTTGATGCCTTGGAGTCTTTCCATGACTTGGATTGTGAAGCTACAGTTCATTAAAAAAACCCTAACAAACACAAACACAGAGACACACACCAGAAAACCCAAACAAACAAAAAAGTGACTACATAAAAATAAAAGTCTAAGTCTCAGAGACAGATCTGACTAAAATTTGTTTCTATAAATGTTTTTATTCTAATGACAAAACAGCTTAGCATTCATCATTTCTCATGCTGTTACCTCCTTTTGTGGTTTCCTCCTGTGCAATCACTTACTCAGCACAGTAAAGTGATAATAAAACTCTGCTTCCATTTTGAGCTTGTTTCAAGCCCTCTCTTTTTGAACACTATGATTGAGTAATGTTTTGAGCTGAAAGATGGGAATAATTTTCTCTCTCAGTGAATGCATAAGCTGTCACTATATCGTTTTAAACACATCTTGTTGTTTTTTCGGGATATTTTTTGCATTGCTACTTATCTGTGGGCCATTCTTGCAAAGGAAATCTAGTCTTTGTGATGTAAAACTTATGGCATTTCCTGATCTTTTCATAGATGTGTTTTATTCTTTTAAGTTACCATTAATTCTACATTTTGTCATAGACGTACATCAGCGGAATTAGTGATTATGTTTTGACGATATGAGTTATTACTAATTATTATATGATTATCCTAAGGTTGGCCTCTGAACATATTATCACATATTAGCGTGTATTTATGCATTCTTTCAAATACAGTACAGTTGATACTCTTGCTCTCTTTTCAGGCTTGACAGACTTTTTGACACAAGGTTTTCAATTATCTTTCTGTAAAAACCTGATTCAGATCGGTTTTTTCATATATTTCCTGTGAATGCATTGTGACATTTTTGTACATACATGGAGAGTAGAACCTTTTTTCACTACGTTCCTTTTCAATCCTTTTTTTAATTTTTTTTTGTAATGCAAAGAAGTAATGCCTCTAGTGCTTGGGTACTATATGGCAACAGAAATTCTCTGCCTATTTTTAAATTTATTTTTGTATTCCCTGTACAAAAGGTGCAGAGGTGTGCTGAAGCCATGTAAGAATTATGTTATCAGTGTTTAACTTTTTTTAAGATCAATTTAAAAATTTAAATAAAAAATACCAAAAAAACCCTCTATAAATATTCCAAAGTAATAAAGTAATGAATTATGATACCCATTTGTTATTCAATTTTGATTTTATTACTTCCTAATACATGCTAAATTCCTCACTGTTTTGCAGAAAGTAGAAAAATCACACTGGAATTCTTTCTGGAATTAATGGATGTCAGCACAAACTTTTCAGCTACCCTTGCTTGTGGATCTGGAAAGCCAAAGTCTAAATGGGCAAGAATACGGGCACATAAAAGAGAGGAAATTGTTCCATAGAGCTATGTGTATTCATTCCTTGACCATTTCTTTTCTCTTATCTGAGGCTATCAGTATGTTGAAAATTATTAAAGTCCTGTTTCACATTCATGAAAAATTCAAGTGCAATTCGTTGCTAGATATATAAATTCATTTCTAGTGTAATTAGCCTGGGTCTCTGTAAATGCTGCAAATCAGCACAGCTTTCAAAGGTACAAGTGGATTCAAAAATTTGTAAAAAAATATATATACATTGTTTCCTGACTGGTAAAATAATCTGGAAGATGCTTTTTTTCTCTCTGCATGCTTCAAATCCTTTTCACAGTGCTTACACTTCAGGCCCAGAGAAATGTCCTTGTCTAGGTAATATAAATTTATTTAACCTTCAGTAAAAAAACCACAAAACAAGCAGGAACAAGTAGGGCAGGAGGTGGAGGAGGGAGAGGTGAAAGAGAAAAGACATAGAACAAAAATCCTAAACACGGAGTAAAGGAGGAGATACATTTTAAAAAAACAATGTCCTATTATTGCAACATGTTGACTCTTCACTGCTGCCTGAAACTGCTTTCAATTCTTATTTTAAAAGACATCATTAAGCAACTAATAAGTCAAGAAATGATATCTCTGAAGTATATTTTCTCATAAACAACTCTCAAATTAAATTCAAGAGAATTTCCATGAATTAATTCTCTTTGTGTGAAATAAATTTAGCTTTAAAGTTCTGTAAAACAGTAGTAGAAACAGACAGCAAAATATGTAAACATTCAAAAATTAATGTAATGAAGGCTATCTTGATATTGTATCCTAGGTCTCTCAAAAATATTTATGGAATTCATAAGGCAATTATGGGAATTAATGTTTGCACACTTCTGTGTTCTTCACTTTTTTGTCCAGAGGCAGAATACTATTTTCATGTCAGTCCTGGGCAATGAGTAGCTGAGGTTTGTTTAAGCTTCATTTCATACTTCATTCATAAGGAAAGAATCTGTGCAGGATCAGCTACTGAGAGATTTTTCTCTTCCTTAAGAAGCAATATTGAAGACAATATGTTCAAGGAGATTTATAATATAAAGTCATTAGTTCAGTTTTGTGTTGAGTATATTCCATTGAAACTGCTGAATCGTGCTGGTTTTATTTATCTGAACCTCTTTATTTCTGGGTGTCATTAGCACTACATCAACACATAAAGAAAAGAGAAAACAGAAGTGAAGTTAGGTGCATAGTCCAGGGAGACATCTCTCACTAATTTTTGTTTCTGTAGATCTGATTATAAAACCTGTCTATTTACAATCAAATACTTAAAATATATTGACATATACTACTAGCCTTTTTTCTTGCCTTGGAGATAAATTTGTTTGGTCTAAGTTGATAATACAACCAACTTGCAGGACAATGAACTAACGTTAACTTCTACCAAATAGCTTTGTATAAGCACGGTTATACCTTGGAACTTTGGACTTTTCTACATCCAGTTTAGTGTCTGTTATGGTTGACCTTCCTTGTTTTCACAAAAATAAAGTTTGGTGATGTATATGTATTTTATAACTACGGAGTGATGTCAACACAAATCAGCATGTCTGCTTAACAGATACTGCAAACATTTTCTTGTCTGCTGTGACTTAACAATAACAGCAGCAAACCTTGGAAAATATAAATATTTTCTTGATGGCATACAATAAATTCCAAATTGCAGTCCAGCAGGGCAGACTGGTTATGAGCAATAATCTTAAATACAGAACAGAAAGCCTCATGTTCAGACTAACACGATTCAAGTGAATCCCTTGATGAAATGCAGGTCTACTCTAGCCTAGCTGATTTTGCTTAAGCAATAATTAAAAGACTTATCTAATATATTGCCATGACTTTTGGATTAATGGTGTTCAGAAATCTCCTCATGGGGGTAAGGAGTGAACTACAGTAAAAAATGAAAGCCGTATTTATGAATTATTCTATAATTAAATATCAAGATTATCTATCATAGTAATTGCCTTCCTGAAAAGCTTGTTGCTTGAGTACTTTGTTGTCATCATAGCTTGTCCTCACCTCTTCATTCTTATGAAATGCAAGATTACTTTTCCATCCTATTTTTTGTTTGTCAGTAACAGTAAGCATAGCATACTGAGAACAAAGGGGGAAGAATGGGAAAGGAACAAAATACTTGCACTTTAAGCTTCTACTTGATAATAGTTGAAAAGTGTGTAGAAAACTCTCCCTTTCACCAAGTAAAAGTTTTTAAAATGCAGAATGAGAACCCAGCTTTGCTTCAGCTAAAGGGGTCCACAGTTATCCACTGGTACCTTTATACCTAAGCATTTGCCCTACAAATAACTGCTGACATTCAAGCATGGATTGGCACAGACACAGAGGTTTTCAAATGGCACTGATAAGAACTGCACATATGAAAGTCTAGTTTGATTGCTATAGTTCCAAAGTCAGCCACCATTTACGTCTAGATTGAGTATATTATGTTCTACATTCAAGTGGTAGGGAACAGCTGCTGGGACTTGTGACCATATCTGCCTGACCTATTTAGAGCAGGCAATTGTTTCACAAAATGGAGCTTTCTTTGATGCTTTTGATTCGTTCATGGAACATATTGCTTCTGCAAAAATGCTTGTTATATGCAATTTGAGAGTGGGGGGTTTGGCTATTTCTTTCTCTTTTCATTTGCTTTTTTGGTTATTTTTTTCTGATTGGTTATTTACCGTTTGATTTTTCTTTTCCCCAAATCATAAGGGCAAACCCCCCCTTATAAACATATTAAAAACTATTCATTGCAATTATTTACATAAGTTTTTACGTGTTAAGTCAACTGAAAGTTGGTATAAGGATAACAAGGTGCATTTGTTTCCTGTTTCAATAACTTATAGAATCAAATTTTCAGTATTTTGCAAATATTTCAAATAAAATTTTCTTCTGGGTGAATATTCTGAAATATCTGCTGAATATTTTGGTACTCATTGAAAAATGAAATGCAAGTATCTTCAGCTTAGAACTTGAACAAATAAATGTGGTTATGGTTGTGACAATGCTCTTTTAATCACTGAAATGCCAGTGAATTTAGCTAACATTATTATTGTAACTCTTATTCCTTTCTACAAGTTTTTAATTCATTAAAAGAACTGTCCCTGTTTTTGTTATCAGTAGCTAAAATGCTCTGATATTTGTTCGTGCATGGCAATAGGGCTTTCAGGAATATAAAATTGAGAATGGATGAAATTGCAGAATGTTTCTGACTTTTTTTATTTTTAAGAGAATAGTAGAGATTTGTATGCAGCAGAGGTTACAAAAAACAAACTTTCTTGTAGTAAAACATTTTCTTTGTACTCTCCACAATACTTTTGATAATTTTTTGTGGAATTTTTTCAAAAGTAAAACTAGAACATCTCTTGCAAATAACATACATCTATAAGAAAGTTATTGCTGTAACATAATAAAAATAGACAACAGGGAGGCTTTTTTATTGTTTAAAATCCAAAGAAATTTTTTCAAACGCCATGCAACAACAGACGTAACAGCTCCAAACTGGATATTCAACTGCACATTTTTAGGTATATATTTAGTTTGTGCTAAGAGCTAACATCCCCATAGGTTTCTCTGTAGCATCTGTTAATATTTCTATTTTATTTTCCCTTTGCTGGGGTGTGCATATCTTGTTTGTACGCAGGAAAAATTCACTCCAGGCACAGCTAGGATGCTGTCATAACTACGCTTTTCTGAGTGGGTCCAGAGCAATGAAGGGGCAGACAGAGTGTCAATATTTTTAAGATGCAGATTGTCTCTCCTTCCCCCTCTCATCATGTCTTACTCTTTTTCACAAGGAGTCTTAATCTAGAGTACTTTATCATAGGTAGATACAGTGGTACTATTTGAATTCCTGTAAGGGACATTTTCAGATAAATTAATTTCATTTCAACAGTTGTGTGGTATACTAGAACCAGAAAGAAATGGTTTAACAAAGATTTAATTTTTTTAAGTAGTATTGATTCTATTGCATGCTGGAGAAATCTTAATTTCTTATTTGAGGTCCACAAATTAAATGCCATACACAGAATAAACTGATTATGTGGTTTCAAAAGAAGTGTTAAGTGCCTTAATGAAGCTTTTCCAAGATTCAATGTAGAATTATATGGACAATGTTCCATTCTTCCTCTGAGCATTCAATACAGTTCATTAACAGAAAGTGTAACTGTCCTACTCTAGCACACAGTTGTTAGGCCTGTGAAAGGCATCAGATTTTAAAGGAGAAAAATTATTGCAAAGAGAGTAACCAGTGCGGAAATGCAGTTTTAAAATAGACCTTCAGTATAATTTCTACACATATTCTTTTGCAATTACTTATTATTTTGTGCCTTATGTCTTTGGATACTGGGTGTTAGATTTTACTGCACTAGTGGAAAATGTTCAATTGCATATGGTCAAACTACCTCCTGTTTGTTACAAATGTTCCTATTTTACTGCAGAAGTTACTGCCCTTCTGTTGTATATAGGCATGGTAAAAAATTATCATGGAGAGAAAAAAAAGTCTTCTTGAATTTTTGTACTCTGTCACATGAGAGTTGAGGGGATGAGTTTGCCAGGAATTAGAGATTACAAGCAGGAGAGAGTGGGTTGTGGAATGCAGCAGGAGAAAGAAGGAACTTGAAATCTGAAATGAAAGGAAGGTGGAAGATGGGTTTACTATACCTATACTTGGTATAAATACTGTAATTTCCTTTCTCAATTTTTATTGCTGATGTATTCTACTTATGCACCAGCTGGATTATCTGCAGGGAAAACAGCAAAAAACAGGCGGCTGATGCCTAAGGAATAATCACAAATCATTAGAGTAATTAAGTTACAGAGCTTATAACAAATGCAACATACAGTCTGTACAAAGAGTATATATTTTATTACTATAATGCTTTTTGTTAATGTATTTGCGCCATTATAATTCAACAGCTAAGGAAAAGAGGAATATAGGAAAAACATAAGAATACAGAGGTTCATATCCAACACCAAAGCACAAGAAGCAGGATCAGTCTTGAGAGGATAGACACCTTTCTGTAACAAATGAAAAGTTTTTTTCAGCACAAATGAGTAAACTATTGGATTGGTCATGTTCTTGTCACTGAAAATACTCAGCAGTACTTGTAGAGACTGCCTAAGCACAGTCACCTGTTAATTTCCTTTTAAGATGTTTCATTTTATTTTCCCTGTTTAGATTTTTCTACTTGATTATGTTGACTATAAATACCAGCAATACAATACTTTAAGTGTCCTAATGGTGCTTATTCTGAGTTAAAAGTTCTCTTTCTGGCTCATGCATGCTTACAATTGTGACATGAATTCTTAACATTGAAAACTCAGTAAAGCTCCACCAGGGAAATGAGAATCTAAATATTTTATAAGCTACAAAGAAATGGAAAGTATCTCCATTTTCTGATAATCAAAGGGTGACTGGAAAACATTAAAATAATAAGAAATAATTGTTCTTTTAGTTCAACCTGGCTGTTATAATACTACATAGAAATGTTGCATATTGCATCTTTGTGTGAATATCTGCAACCATCTTATTAAAGAAAGAAAAGGATAACATAGCTATTTTTGTTGCTCTGACTAATGTTTATGTTGAAAGAAAGTATTCCCTATGTTTTCAGTGCTTGTACTTCTTTCCAGAGTTTTCTCATGCTTTCTGCCTAAAACACGCACCGTTTTATAGGAAGAATGATACAGCTAGAAGTACTGTCTCTTTTGGAGGCACCACCTACTGAATGGCAAAATCCATCAGACTTCATTAACACTAATTCTATTTATACTTCGGATTATCACTTTTTTGCAGGTCTTATACATGGATTCTTTTAATGGTGTGGGATAATTGGGTAACTCTTGAAGTCCCACTCATATCCATGATTTCGCTATTAAACGGCATCCTAATAAATTACCTGGAATTTTATTAACTGGAAAGGCTATGTGGTTTCCAATTTATTTTTCAGCAATCTAAACAATGTGAAACTTAGTATGCTAAGAGGACAGTAAAATGGCAGGTCACAGGCCTACACACATTCCAGTACGGTAGGAACAGAAATTGTTCAACCCAGAGCAACTGACTTCACTGTATGAGGTGAAACCATATTTGGCCACATGAAATAGCACTGCTAACCCTGTTACTGCCAGAATTTTACCAGCCAAGGATGGGCAGTACCAAATTAGAGTTCAGGAATGACAGTATTAAAACTGACTAAGTGCTTTAACAAACCCTGTCCAAGTAGTCTACCTGGCTACCTGCCTACAGAATCACAGAATATCCTGAATTGGAAGGGACCCACAAGGATCACAAGAAGTCCAGCTCCTGGCCCTGCACAGAGCAGCTCCAAGAATCACACCATGTGATGAGAACGTTGTCCAAACATTTCTTGAACTCTGGAAGGCATTTACTTCTCCAATATTTTCTAGCTTGAGGTTTGACATTTGCTTTACTTTTTCCAATAAATGTTAATATAATAACATATAAGTCTGCTTTTTCTCTAATTCAGTGTATCAAATGCATTTGCTTTTTCCACTGTAATTTTTCTGGAACAGAGTTACCTATTGTTAAGCTAACATAATAAAGCTCAGTTATGTACTACATTGTAATTGATACCAAAAGATTCAGTTCTACCATGAAATCTGAGTAATTCAGATTAGTGTAAAAAATATTTCAGAGGAACACTTGCCCCCAGAAACATATTTTTTCTATGATGTTGGCAAAAGATATAGAACCACCAGCTTAGAAAATACGGCAGGTAACACTTTACATCTCTAAAAACTTCCAATGAAAAATCAAAAGGCATGGAAATCAAAGCAAAAAAAAAACATCTAACGCCAAAAAGCTTATGTATCATTTGACTAACACCCACTACCCACACCAGCAGAAGTTAGTAGGCTGAAGAAGTATGTGGTTGGGTTTTTTAAGCCTTTGCCAAGAAAAACTTACAACTGGAAATACCCCACAGACTTCTAGGAGTCTGCTGACATCAGGTTAAGACTACTGCTGTATTTATAGACAGCCTAAGAAATATTTTTTTGGAAGAAGCTCCTAGGAGACAAAATGTGCAGGAATACATACCTTCCCTGAAAATTTGTGTGGGTAATTTGAACTTATGGTTAAAACTCTCTTAAAAATGGCAAATTTTTCTTGCATGAAATAATGTCTCTTGCACAAGCCAGTATCTGCCATTCCTGTCCATAGGATTCAGTATGTTCTGGTAAGGATTTCTTTTTGCATGAATAAGACTACACATGGCTCCCTTCTTCTGTGCTGTTGTCCTACATTCTCTGCATTTAAGACTGTACATTTCTTATATTGCTCACCCTTCCACGTGATGGAATAGAATCTACTTCCCTTTTTAATGATTGCCTAAGATCTGCCAACCGATTTTCCTGAACCTCAACCCTGAAACCCTCATTCTTCTAAACTTAGATATGTAAAACAAGTCTTGCCTATTCATTTATTTTATCTGAGGAAGGAGAGCAATTTTTTTAAAAAATGAAATAAAATAATTTATTGAGTTCTTTTGCAATTGGACAACACTCCCAAGGGGAACGAAATCTATCAAACAGGATGTGAGTAATTCCCTTGATGGTGACAATGGTATCCATAGTAAGAATTCTTGGAGATTTGGGTTTAGGTTGATTCAATGAATCTCTCCATCTGATTTTGCCTTCCACACAAATTAAGACCTGTATGTCCAATATCTAACAAACATCCTTGTGTCTAACAATGAGAAAATTATTTTAAAGCTATTTTTTTCCCAATAAAAAACTTGAGTTTGTTAAAAAATTCATAAGTAGATATTTTTCTGCCTCTTCCTGTCCATGTGAGGCTGCCCAAAGTAACCCCTTCTGGATAAAGTAGGCAGGCAGGTATTTCTGCTGTTTCTGCTGTTTCAGGTAGATGGGAGAAATTCTGCAGTATCTTTGATTTATTTCCCCTCTAATTCTTCTCAGCTTCCTGCAATTCAAGCTTAAGTCTTGACTGTGATTGAGTGTCTGGTAACAATAGTGTTTATTCATAGCCCCTTTATTTTGTTGTGTTATACCTAATTTACTGGAACTGATATGATGAAAATGTATCTAAGCCACACATTTTGTTCAATAGTGATTTTTTGCCTTGGCTGTCCTGCTTAGAAGAGTTTTAATTTATTCAGTGTCACTTTCTTTCACAATGATTTGTAAATGGCTATCAGTGTTCCAAAGATCTATTATTCACAAGGTGCTTCTGGATCAGCTTACCTTTACCTCAATTACTTCCATGCTAGGTGGTTTTGACTTCTCTTTTCTTCTTCATTTTACTTGGTGTTAGGTCTTTTCTTTCTCAAATAAATTAAAATTTCTGTTCCTATACTGCTGGCATCTAATTTTTATTGAACACTTGATACTGTTTGGAAAAATCTTTCTGTTCGTAACTATTTAGAATGATTTATCTTTGATTTGGTACCTAGAAGGTCTCAAATTCCCTCATCAGTTCATTCTTTCTGCAACTCTCTTTAATGTCAAAGTCATTTAAATTAAATTTAAAAAACCCCAAACAAACAAATAAGAAAACCCCAACAACAACAAAACCAAAAACACCACAAAACCCCAACAAAAACAAAACAAAAAAAACCCCAAACAAATAAATCCCCCCCTCCAACCAAAACAAAATTGTTGTTATTAATTTACTTCTCACTGATGAAACAAAAAATTCTTCCTCAGTGGAGGATTCAGCCTGTCCTCCTAAAGCAGTATGGTTTGTTCATACTCTCTTGTCCTCCTGATAACAAAATTAAAAATTCTCACTGAAAGGTAATTATTAAGTTTTTCCTCTCTTATGGAGCTCAAAAGATTAATTCAAAAAACTCAAAGTAATTGCTCCCATTGAGACTGGCTCTTGTGTCATCACCTGAAAAAGGCAGCTGCCACATGCAGTAGTAGGCAAACAAACTGATTAATTCAAACCAGTCACAGAACAAACAAACTGCCACTTACTCACCAAAAAAAGGAGACAGAAAGCAGTCAGGGTGGGAGGAGGTGTGTAAAATGCTTCTAAAGAGTTCTTCTGAGAAAAAGGAGAAATTAATGTGTTGGGAAAATGTGGGACACAAGGCTCTGTAGATGGACAGACTTGGCTTCTCTGCTTGTGGATTTTCTTGTAGTTTAGCTGTGAAGTTTATTATCCATGTTAAGTGTTTCCCTTTCTGTTCTTTTTAACTTTTCTCACTTCAGTAAGAGAGCAGGTAAGCTTGGGAACAACAGGAGGTGAGGTAAGATGTAGTTCTCACCATGAAAGTAAAAACAAATCAAATATGAAGTGAGCATAAGAAAAGGGAAAAGATAGGCAATAAAGATTAATTTAAAAGCAATACAGAGCATATAAATACAATATATGATAACCAGCTGATCTACCATGCTTTAGAAAGCTGACTTTTATGAGGTTGGCAGAAATTTTTCATTAGGAATATTCTTTTTTCTATCTGCAAGTGTAAACAACAAACAACTCAAATTCCTCTCAGGATACTGATAGTTCTATATTTTTTAATGGTGGTTTCTTTCAAGTTATTTAGTACAAGTGACCTTTTAGAAGAAACTTTTAGGACAAGAGTAGTGTAGGTAACAAATTATATCACGAGTTTTCAAGTAAATAAAATTTTTCTGAATTTATGTCCATTACATTAAAAAAAGAATTATTATAATGATTGTTCGTCTAGTAGAAAAGTAACAGCTGAAAAAACAAAATTAATTTTTATCTCATGTTGTGGCATTACACCAGAATAAAAAAATCTTGAAGTGAAGAATATTCATTGTGTTGGATGAACAAAACATTGACAGTTTTTACTATATGCAATTCAACAGACAAAGGAAAAAAGCCTGTTCTTTGAGATTTAAAACAGAATTTAAGAAATGTATTGCTGCAAACCATGGACCAGCTAATCAAAATATTGGTTTTTTGCAGAAAGGCCTGAGTATACAGTTATAATTAATTGCTGTGAACTTGAAAATAAATACTGAGAAGCTCAAAGGCTAGAAACATCAGTGTTACTTGGCAACCTATGATTCACTGACTTTCAAAACTATGCAGGATAGCATTTAATGGGTTTGGTTTAAAAAATAGAAGGCACAAATTTCTGTTTGGTGTGGTGTCTACCATTGTATGATGTACGTTAATTACAAGAATATTAATTTGAGTAATCTCATTTTGCTGCCCTTATCTGTACACTTAGAAAAGAATAAAGGATATGTGAACGTAATGATGAGACTTCAGATGCAAAATCTGGAATGTCTTTTTTTCATCTCTCTTCCAAGCCCCCACTGGCGTAACTTTCACATTCCCAGTCAGATGCCAAGATAAAGGTTCAGGTTGAAGATGTCACTGCTATTGCCATGGGTAAAGGACAGCCTCAGTAAAACTACAGTCAGAGACACTTCTGACCTCAGAAACAGGCTGGACAGAACTGAAGGATGAAAGAGGCAGCATTGACACATGGTTGTACAATTATCTCATGTTCTAACATGCAGCAGCTTGTAACCCTGGAAACAATCCAGTGCTCCTAAAGCACCTTTTTAACTTGCAAATTTCAGCCAAGGTAAAAGACCAATAAGCCCGACTTCCCCCTGATGTACCATGGGCTAGATTTCAAGCAATTTCACAGCTTAATAATGGAACAACTCCTTGTCACCCCTGGCTATTTCTGTTATTTCGAGGCACCTACCAGAGCCACCTCACTTGTAATTTCTTGACATAACTTTTTTTCTAACACAAGCAAAACTAGCTGAGTAATTTAGCTCAGTGAAGAACAAAACTTTCCTAGTCATAATGTGTGAAGACGTTTCAGACATTTCCTCCTTGGTTTCAGATTTCTTACATTCTTCCTGAGTAGCAATTCTAAGCCCACCACCCAGGAACTAGAATTATTCCAATTTTATTTTTGCATGGTTGTATTTGCATGAGACCTGCTGATCTACTATTTTCCTCAATGGCTTGTGCTGTCTTCTACACTTTTAAAGTATTTTAAGCATGCAAAGATAGAATGTTTTTGAGAAATACATAAAGGTTAAACATTGGCTTTACTTCTCCATTTCTAATTAAATTTGTTACTCTGCAGATTTTATTGTGATTGAATTATAATTTTATGGCAACTGCTCAGAATTTTTCCCATGGTTTCTCAAATACATATTCATTGTTGGATGATTTGTGATGTTTTCAGAGAAAGACGTTATGTTGTCATATATGAAAACACTGATGGACTTTGGTTTTGGGGGTTGCATTTAATAAAACTTGATGGCTTGGCAACTTTGCTGCAGTTATTTCAGCTGTAAAGATTCCTCTCCTGTCATAAATGATCAGTAACAACTGTGTCTAAAAGCATTTCATCTCTATATATAGATTTCTTTTTCTTTTCAGGAGCTTCTCTTAAGAATTGTAATTCAATTTAAATATAGTCAATATTTTGATACTCCTATCTTTATATCTTCTGATGTTTCAGCCACAAAATGATGTAGGATTAAAAGATACAATTTATTAATCTGAATGAATTTGTAAATGTCTTTCTGCGTGACAGGGACTTCTCCACTCAATTTATTTGTGAGGAAAAGCTCAAAAGATGATTTAAAAACCTATTAAGTCTAATTTGCTTAAAAGATTCATTTATGTGCTATTTTCCAAAATTTCAATGCCGTTTTCTCCAATCTTACTTCAATCCCGTGTCACACGATGCCCTCTTTAACACAACACGATAGGTAATTTCACTCTACAATTTTAAGGATATTAATATTGAATATAAAACATAAATTTTTATCCTTAAACTTCAATTTCAAAAAATAATAATCATTTTTGGGTTCAGCTCTGATCATGTATAGGAAGAAAGGATAAAACAACAATTATAACCACATCTAGTACTATACCCAAACAAAGCAAAATATGCCACATTGTTCAGTTTTAATACATTTCCCATCCTCTCATGAAATGTATGCCATTCCCCTATCATAGTCAGACAGAAATATTCATACACAAAGAAAAGAAATATTCATACACCTGCTTCGTAAAAGGTCTGCTCTAGTCTTTTGTTAATTTGAGAACATAGAGATATCCTAGTATTGATCTAAATATACCCCATGGAAATTTCAGAGTTTCTTTTTTCAGTTTTCAACCATTTCTAAAGCAAGACTTGTTAGCTTATGAATTTCAGAAAAATTTAAAATTTTTCATCACTTTGGCACTGTACTGTTTTAAGTAGGAAAGATCCTGGTAAAAACCTAAGTGATGTCTTCTTTTACTCAAGTTATATGAAGAATTTCTGTATCCTTTTCATTTTAATAAAATATAAATAAATTGAAATAAGAAAGTATTGTAGTGGAAGTGTTATTCACTAAAAATTACAAAGAACATATTACTCCAATATGCTAAAATTGAGTTTGGAGTAATGCAGTTCGTAAAACAATGAAAAGAAAAAAATTTTTTTTTTTTTTTTTTTTATGTATTGTAAAGATTTTTGCAAGACCTGTGCAACTACCTTCAGAGGCATTTTGACCCAGGAAAGAAAAGAAAGAAAAAAATAAAATTTTCAGAATAATATGGATGTCAAGTTAATTTTGCTTAGCAGAGAATTCATAGGACTGCTGTTTAGGAACAGTCTGAGAGCTTTAAAGAAGGCATTGTTACCCTGTATTTTCAAGCATTATTGCCCTCAGAAATGTTGATTGTGAGAGGAATTCTAGTATGAGGGCAAGGGAGTAAATATTATTTATAAGCAGCTAAATCTCCTCCTGTGTTGGAGAGACAGCAGTACCAGATAGTAATGCAGACCTAAAGTTGCTACAGGCATCAGGATTTTCCAGAGCTCTTGTCTGTCTATTTAGAGTCATAGTCTAAATTAAATGGTTACCCTAAATTCATTTAAAATGTACAAGTGATGAGTTTTACAGAATTCTGTGAAAGGCTAAAAAATTAAAATTTATGAAGTGCCAAAGGATTTCAAGGTCTGAAGCAAACGTGTGCATTTTAAGATCTGCCAGGTTAAGGCAGTATTTGAAAGTTAGACAGAGGTCCTCCAGCAGAAACAGCATTTAATTAAGGACCAGTACGACACACACACACAAGCTGACAAATACACTTTTTTACTTTCCATATCGCCTTGTACTCTCTTTGGCAACAAAGGCAATAATGTTATTTTATTACTATATCTTTTCTAGGAGGGCTTATTTTAAATATTTAACATCAGCTTCAAAGTCACAGTAAGACTCTAGACAGTTTTTCTCTTGTAATTACCTTTCAATTATAGTAAGTTAATGGGACATTTGATTCAAGTGTTAGCATCTGATTCCATGATAAAGCAGGAGTGAAAATAAGAAATTCGGGGTTTACTTACAAGTGATGATAATTTGGTTCAGTGTGTCATTTGGCTGAATGGGGTATCTTCTGGCTACTGTACTGAGTCTTTTCTTTCCCAAAGAATTCTCCTATTTGAACTTTTCTCATTGTCAATATGAAGGTTCAGAACGGTACAAGCAGATATGTTTGATCAAAGTAGCCATTAAAGTAGAGGTAAATGTGTCCAAAATGTTGTATCAGAACAGAAATTCTATCTTCTCAATCTCACCCATTTCTATGCTCGGGCAGAGATGGCAAGTTCAGAGAAGAAAAATGGGCTGCTTTTCCCCATGTGACTTCTAATCTTTACAGACATTTAGCACATGATGTTTCATCAAAGGTCTTTAAAGATCAAACTTTTTGTGATTTAACCCAAGCTATCAACTCAGCTCCACAAAGCCACTCACTCACTCCCTTCAGCAGGCTGAGAGAAACTGTTTGAAAGGTAAAAGTGACAAGAGTTTTATAGGTAAAGCAAAATGTGTGTGCACTAGCAAAACAAAATAATAAATTAATTGCCTCCTTCCCATAGATAAGCTGGTATTCCCTCCAGGAAAGAGGGACTCCATCACTTTGAAGAAGGACTTGGGAAGACAAGCATCAAAGTTCCATACCTCCTCCCTCCTTTTGCTCGCAACTCTTTATTTTCAGTGGTTTGACATGGGGCGGGATATTCCTTTGGTCGTTTGGGGTCGCTTGTCCAGCTGTGTCCCTCCCAGCCTCTTGTGTGCACCATCTGCTCGCTGGTGGGGCAGCGTGTGCTGAGAATGTGAGAAGCAGAAAAGGTCGAGATGCTCTGCAAGCACTGCCCAGCAATAATGAAACATCCCTGACCTATCAATACTCTTTTCAGCAGATACCCAAACAGGGAACTATATGAGCTACTGTGAATAATTTTAACTTCGTTCCCAACAAAACCACTACAAAACCACTACATTTCTTTCACTGTAAAGAAAAATCACTTGAGGATGTTCTTTAAGATGCTTGTGGTGGAAATACATTTACTGGGAGTCTATAGGAGCCAAGTACATTACTTGATCACTGTAATAAAGGGTTATTAATAAAAGTCAAGTTGGCCCTGAAAACTATTGGTGGAAAATTTTTGCATTGTCTTCCACAATATCTGATTAGTATATTTTGAATTTGACTGATAAAATCATTGAAATTTTTTTCAGTTTAAAGGATTTTGAGCATGATGAAATGATTCATTTTAACATGAATATACGTTTGCAGAATATATATGTATGTGAAAGGCATGCAATATTTTTACAGAGAAGTATTTGAGTTTTTTGGAAGGCATGAGTGAATGCAACTAATTATTCATATATAAGATTATATTGTAATAATCCTTGAGACTCTACTATATTTAAGGAAGCCATCTGTGAATATACTGTGGAGAGCTTCAGAAATTCTGTTATATTTTAAATGCATTAAGCTTATTCTCCACTTGCTTGCTTACATGATAAATGGCCTGATAGTACTGAGTTCTAAAATAAATCAGCCTAATATGTTCTCTTTGCAGTGTATTTCAATATTAACGTACTTTTATGTCACCTCTATGATTTCATGGTGAATTATCCTCTATTAAGGCTTGCAACGAATAAATGCTTCTCAGAAAAACCCTGCTACTTTTTCCATAGAACTGTAATAGTATTGTTTGGAAGGGTCTTCTGGAGGTCACGCTGTCCCACCCCAAATTTCAAACAAGATTGCCAATATCTGAGAAGGTAATTTATACCTTTTTTTGTAGCTGAATCTAGGAAAACCTCCAAACACAGAAGATGTGTGGTGTTTTTGGAAAACTAATTCCAGTGTTACTTACTCTGTCTTCCCTGTGGTCAGAAAGTACTTTTTACTTTTTCATATTCTTAAAAGACATAAATGTTATGTTGAGATACAAACACACAAGCTGCCTAAATCCTTTCTCTTATTATCCTGTTAATTTAAAGTCAGTAGACTTTTATCCAAACAGCATTCCTCAACAGAAATGACAAAACCCCATAATGTTGATGCTTCACTGTATTATGAAATCACAGAAAGGATCAATTCTGACTTAAGATTATTTCAGGAAGTTAATAAACATTTTTAATAGGAATCCTAAAATTAATTACCAGAATCATTACATATAGGCATCACCAAGACAGTCTGATTTTTGTACAGATTTAAGTCTAATTAAGAGTTACACATAGCCAACAGGATTGGTATATTATTAACTTTTTAGACTGCCTTGTTAAATGAATTCCAGTGGATGGATTTATATCAGTAGATTCTTCTTTATTCAAAACAAAACATGCACAGAGCCATCTCAGCAAAGTTACATTGCAGAGAAAAATAAAGGAAAGTTCTCTTCTTCAACTGTCTTCTGTATCTGGGCCTTCTTGACTTCTGTGCCAGATCATCCCTCCCCCACAAATTATTGCTACTGAACAGTTGCAATTAAAATTTTACCTCCAACTAATAGTGTTTTTATAGCACTGTCATAAACCATTGACATTACAACAAAGAACAGAATACAATCAGTAAGATCTCAGCATGTTCTTGCCATCTGTTTATGGACATATGTATCTTTTCTTAATAGATTGTAAGCTGAAAAGACTGCCAGTATTTCCTCAATAATGAAAAGGAGATGACAAACTTATGTACAACAAGTACATTAACGTACTCTTTTGACTCTAACAAATTTTTGTTAAGGTAGTGATAAATTACTTTAAATCTATTGTATTACTTCTTTTTTAGCTATGTGCTGATGTCAATAACTCTAAATCTGTAAACTCCATGCCTAAATTGTAGGTGAAACCCCATACTTCTACTGCTGAAAATAAAGAAAAAAATTCCTTTCACAGACAATATTTGAGTTTATAACTGAGGTTACACCATTTTTCTTCAGTGCTAATGATCTAGTATAAAAAGTTTTATTTAGCAGACTAAAAAAATATTTGCACATTCTAGGAAAATTAATCCTCTACTTTCAGAACATCATGCTGTGCTTTTTAAGGGGGATGGACAGAGTTGGCACTTACAGTATTTCTTGAAAAAAATATGAAAAATTACAAAACACTTAAAATATAGGACTGGTGAGACCAGCAATGGCACTGAAATACTGTAATGTTCACTGAAATGCTAATGAGCAGCCAAACTAAAGAGTCATTTATGAATCTGCTTCATGTTTTTCTGTTCCACTTTTCAAAATTTCTTTTTAAAGGAAAGCTGCTGAAATGGAAATGTTGCTGCTCCACAGTCTGTGAAGAGACATATGCTGAGGCTTGGTAATAATACAGTAAGCACTTCTCACAGGGAAAGAAATTGTAGCATGGGCTCTCTATTAAACCTTACAGAACCACTACAGAAAAAAAACAAAATGGTTTTTGGAGAGTATTAAAGACTGATAAATCTTAAAAAAATTACAAAATCAGGAAAAAAGGCTGGTAACTTCATGGTTTCACTTTCGATTTTCTTTCTTTTATTTGTTTTAGAACTAAACAAAATTCCATCCATAATCCTTTTTATTCAGAATAAATTGGCAAAATACTTTTGTGAACTTGATATGGGTACTGTATGTCACTCTTATTGGTTTTTGTGAATTCAAAATATGCAAAAGAAGCAAAAGATATAGGAAAGTATTAGCCCATTTTTCAGTGTGTACAAGGTAATATAATGTAACAAACAATTCTGTTTTGCTCAGGTTTAAGGCAGATGTTGATTTTTTTGTTATAGGCTTGCCTGGAGTGGTTCTTCAGAGCCCTTAGCCTTCAAAGTTTGAAGCATGTAAATTCTGACATGCAACTTGCTGAGAACATCTTGCCTGGTGCTCTGGAATTGCTTTTGGGCCCTGAAAATGTTCTGAAACTTTCTACATAGCAAGCAACACAGTAAATCAATAATCCAAAAGACCCATAAAGGGTGGAAACTGTAGGAGAAATACGTTTACTAATTTTAATTGTAAATATGCTTAAAATAGGTTTATTAATTTTAATTGTATTAATAAAGTGCTATTTTTCCACTAGAAAAATGATGAGATGGGGGGACTGAATATGTCACAGACAGTATTTCTTGTTATAAGCATTCACTAAAATCTTCCCCTGACTAGTCATATTATTTCTAACAGAAAATTACCATGTTGTTAGCCTATATTGTAAATCACAATTGAAATTGAAAACACAGACAATAAAAAGTTATAACTTCTGTTCCTTAAAAGATTTTTTTAAAGTGTGGAGATAATTATATTTCAGAAGAGAAGAGTGTAAGTTTTCCTTTCTTTGTTTCATAGCATATTTTACTTCTTTTTTCTAAATCAAATTACATTTTAAAAACACAAACCAAAACATAATGACTTAGAGTGTTGAAGTTCTAATTTCGAAATCACAGTGAGATAACACTCAGAAATCTTAAGTTACTAATCTTGAAAGGCTTGTGACATGGGATTGCAAAAGATTTGTGCTCCGGGAGTAAACTCTTAAACACTGGCATAAATATAGATTTTCTGTGAATTTTGCATGTTGATAGTAAACACACGTTACTGAGACAGTAATTATAGCAGTTATATGCACTGAAGAAACTTGCACAAAGAGCATGCAATATAAACCAGCAGGTAACAAGACAAGTTTTACAAAGTTGATCTCCCTTGAAGGCTATTGATGCACATATCTTCAGTACATTCTAGAGTTCAAAAATAATTTTTTCAGAGCATTTTTGACCTGAATAATTCAAAAGCATTATGAAATGTTGCTTTGTGTTACATATGAATGATGTGCCAAGACTACCACCATAGAGGACTTTCCTTTGCCTTTGATTTCAGTGGCTGTCTGTCAAAATATACTCCTCACTTGTTACATTTCTTCTACATTGTCGTTTTACTGGAGAAAGGTTCTTTACTCCTCGAGTCTGATCTTTTAGAAACTGTCACATCAAGCAGATCTCTCTGCCTTGTGAGACTAGAAATTTGAATTTAAATTTCCATTGGATATTCCTTAAACCTTGGGTTAAATTTTGTACAATTATGGTAGGCTTCATTTCAGAAAAGTAACTTTATGATATTACAGTCTTGAAGAACACATTGAGATCTGAATTTACTTCATGGGCTGCAGAATAGATATCTGCTCCAGTGTGGTCCTTAATGGGCTTCAGGGGGACAAGCTGCTTCACCATGGACTTCTCCAGGGGTTTCAGGGCAATCTCAGCTCTGCACCTGGAGCACCTGTTCCTCCTCCTCCATCACGATCTTGATGCCTGAAGGAGTGTTTCCCTCATGTTTTCCTCACTTCTCTCTCTCACAGCTGCTGCACATTTTTATCTTTTCTTACATATGTTAACAAAAACCACTACAAGCACTGCTGATGGGCTTATGTTTGGCCAGCATGGGCCACGTTTTGAAGCCAGCTGGTGCTGGGCTTGTTCAGCACAGGGGCAGCTCCTGGTGCCTACTCACAAAGGCCATCCCTGCAAACCTTTCTGCCCATCCACCTCATAGCAAAAGCGTGCTACACAAACTCAGCTGAGAACCTGCCCTTTCCTTCCCTCTCCTCCATCTCTTGAAGATTAAGAGGATGGATATAGGTCACAAAGATATGGCTGCTCTAGGCATTAAACAGGTCAGTCCAGTGTAAGTGTGAGCTGCCCCTAAGGGTAACCATCCTCAGTCAGCTATCTCACAGAAACACAGAGATATCCTGTCACAGGGGTCAGGGAATTGTCATCAGCATCGCTGTCTGGTGGCACTAGGTAAGCAGCCATGCCCAGTTGGTAGCTGAGACAGAAAAATTAATGCCATGTAGAGTTCGAGCTGGGTGTGTTGGTTCTGTCCAGCTTAGAAGGTGATGACTGATGAGGGGCAGTGGGTTAGAGGCCATAGCACTCACCATTACAAGTAGAGGGTGTGAATGAGCCAGTAGTTTGGAACAGTTTGCTGTCCTGTCTCAAGCTGGGAAACAGACTTGTTTCAGTGCCCTGTCGTCCCCACTTCTCTACCCCTTCCTACATTTGAGTAGTTGCAATCTCTTCTACCTGCAGGTTTTTGAGTGGCAATCTTTGAACTGTAATAGGAATGAGAAGGAATACATTATTAATATATAAAGAGAGAAAACAAATGACATCCTCAGAAAAATGAACAAGAGAGAATGGTCTTAGAGCAAACTTAGTGATAGACGCAATTTTATAATGGTTTAGTGATTATTTTCTACTTTAGAGTCCTTCAGATAATATCTGCTGACTTCCAGCATATTTATAGAAATTAATTACACAAATAAAGTCAGTGGATATATTCTTAAAATTTTACAAAGAAATATAGAAAATGTTAATCAGTTGAGAACTGGAAACTACTCCTCCCTAGTAACTGCAGTTTTTCACGGAGTGGTGCCTTAAAGACCTTGTATGCCACATTTTGTAATGTACAAAAAAAGACAAAAAGTCTTTCTAGACTTCTTTATTCTTCCCAAAGAGGAAATTCTGGAAATAAAAAAGGCAAAGGATATGGCATCTAAACCACTCTTAGCTTACATTTTGACTTAGAGTAGGATTGTCCTGTAAATGTTGAATTTAGCTGTATTTCAGTACTTTGGTGTAACAAGGAGATATCTGTAATTTCAAGCAGCCTTCAAGACTGCCAGTACGTGACTGCAGGAATAGGGTTATTTTCTAATACCTGGTTGTTACAACAGTGGGCAGAAAAACCAATGTATTGCTGAGCTTCCTGAGCTTACAGTTGCTTTGTTCAAAAAGCATGGAGCTAAATGCTGGACTTGAAAGGATTTGTCTGACCCATTAATTTAACCATGAAATTTTATATTTTTTGGGCACTTAATCCCATCGTGTTTCAGTTCCCATCTAGAGAGAATGTTGGTAGCTTATTGACTTTCTGTTAAGAAGTTGAAAAATTAGTTTGAAAAAATGTCAGAAAAAGAATATGTGAACCATAAAACTACATGCATAAAGAAAACTGTAGGATTAATTTGTGGAATTACTTTCCTGGATCAGCTTTATTGGCCAATGAAAGCTTTAGGTTGAGGGATTTTTTTCAATTTGTCAAGGCCTCTGCTTTTGATTTTACTGCATTGTGTCAGCTGTCATGTAGGACATCTATACTTCATTTAGGTTCCCTTTGATAGCATGGATTTATTCTTGTATGTCTTGTGGCTTTAGAAGTGCTAATCCATTTTTTCTTTGTTTTAATATAATTTGTGTGAATATGATTTTTTCTTTCAAGTCTTTTAGTTTTTTTGGAGGGTTTTTTCTGCTTATGCTTTGTCCCTCTACCTCACTATTCCCACTATAAAGGAAGACTTGATATATGAATTACAATATGTTATTTGCTTGGATTTGAGGAAAATTTTATTTTTCTTTTTTTCTGCTGCATTCTGTCCCAGATGTATGCTTTGAAAGTTGCAATTATTTGGTTAAGAGGAGAACAAGGACAAAAAAGACCTCAGGGTGTGCTGTTTTGTCCAAAGTTATCATCTCAGTGTGACATTTAATGTAATACAGGTGGTTTTGGAGACCTATAAGGTCACAAATATGGCTATATAATATTTTATGTAGTTTTGGCTATTTGTTTATTTATTAATTTCTACCAGGAGCTGTGGAGAGATGAAGTTTTATGCTGGCATATTTTACTACTCGATCTTAACTACTGTTTCCATGGAGACTCCTTCCACTCCAGCACTTTCACAATTGTTGGTTTTAATACACTACCAAGAAGGCAACATCTACCATTACAGAATAACTGGGAGGGAAGATAAAGATAAATTGAATGGTGTCCAAGAAAAGCAGGGTTGTGGGTTGTTTCTCAGCAGTGAGTTGCAAATTTGTGTTTCAGGATTAGGATTTCTGGGTTTTGCTGAATAAATACATAAAGAAATAAATCACATTTTACCCTTTGTGAAGTTCCCTTTAAATAACTTAAACATTTTGAATTGACAACTGCTCGACATCTTATTTCATTATCTTGTTTCATGATCTGCAATTTAATTGGGTCCCTTTGCTTTCTGTTATTACTGATATTGAAATAAATAACAAAAAGCAAGGGAGTTCTACAGTCCGCCCTTTTTATAAGACACTAACAAAAATGAAGTTAATGTGTTCTTTCCATAGAAAAGTAGGAGGCAGTTTTACCAACAGTAGTAGTGCTGAAAATATTTTCTTGAACAATGACACTCAGTCATGTGTCTTAAGACATTTATTTCATCCTTCCAAGAAGATGAAAGGAATATTTAATTATTGACCCTGCTTTCCATCACTGCTTTTGCTCTGATCTCACATATTATGTTTGAATAAGCAGATTTGTTTGGGGTTTTTTCAGTTTAGGCTCTCTGGGCTTTATTGTTTGTTTCATTTTCATTTGGCCCATTATGGAGGATTATTAGGTTTACTAAATGGCCAATAATACTATTTGTTTACATTTGGAGGAGTGGGAAAAACATGGTAGGTATGAGAGCACAGCTATTTTCTGTGAAACTGTACCCCCTTTTTCAAACATCCTTTTGCATCCTTTATGTTTTATATGCATCTTTAAAAAAGAGGTGGGTTTTATGTGTATATTTTACCTGCGCCTACTTTATATGCTTCAACACACATTTTTGAACAGTTTTATTTTCCTTGTCACACAAAGGAAGATTGTGTAAAAATTATGCTCTAGAAAAAGTTACTACAAATACTTCCAAACTTGGTTGACTCAGATTAGCATACTGGTGTTGCTTGTGATGGCTCAGAGGTCTCTATAAAATGCAAGCTGTAAACTGAAAAATGAAATTAGCAACCGCAGGCATCTTCAGTTTTGCTGCTTTAGCACCTATTATGCACAATTTATCTGTACGCAGATAAAAATCAGATAAATGCTGATTTAATTTTAAATAGCTATTAAAATTAAAACTTGAGCAGTTAGGCACTGAAATCTTCTGTTGTTTAAGTTAGTTAAGTTAGCATTATTTTTTAAATCTTTGATTATTTCATATATATTATGTCACAAAAAAATAAATTCTTTACAGAGTTTTTGGGTTCAAACTAGAAAAATATTATGTGTGCATCTCAGAATAGTAAAATAAACAATCCACCCTGTTTTGAAACTCCATACAATGTAACATAAATTATACAGTTTTCCTTTCTCCAACTGAATGCTAATTTAATCTCTTAAAATGAATACAGACTCATAGTTTTGGAAAAAAAACTTTTCTTTTTGATATTTTTTATATGAAATCATTAGTATAATGAAGATAGAAGATAGGTCAAAACTCTTTTTACACTTTCCTGTGAAAACAATTTTTAAGATTAAAATTTGATTTTTATCTGTTCTGAAAAAAAAAGTCAGAGTAATAACTTAAAATATATATTCTGTTTTGATATTTCGCATTGGATTTTACAAAACAATACAAAATTACTTTTTCTTAGAATAAAACATGCATAGAAAGGAAGATGAAAATTGCATGAAAGTGGCAGGGTATTGGTGGGGGACGTTGCTGGGACAAGTTTTGGGGGAGACAACCCTGGAGTGGCCAGTAGCAATGAGTCCACAACAGAATACACCTTAGTCTTTTGTTGCAAATAAAATGCTGTATTTATGGAAGTCTGTATTTTTATTTTTATAGAGTGCTCAGCTAAGCTCAGGAAACAGGTGCAGGGTGTGAGTGAAGGTTGTGTGAGTGTTTGACTGTAGATCAAAGGCAATTAATCACAATACAGTAACATTTCTGTCTCTTAAAACAAAACAAACAAAATAAAAATTCTTTCCTTGAAAAAGGAAAAAAAACCCCTAAATCTGGAAAGCACATTGTGTCAAAATGTTGGAAGTGGAAGTAAGACATGAGTAAGGAATAAGTGATTTTTCTCGTCTCTACTCAGAAAATTTTCTGCTTTGAAGAAAGACCTTTCAGACTGAGTTATTTGTATTCACAATTAGGACCTACATTAGGTCCTGATCAGCAGTGTCCAAGTAATTAATGACAGAGGTTTCTGCTGCCTTTCCCAGTGCTGTGGCTCCAGGGGGACGTGGGTTTTGCATTACACGTACAGCTGTGTGTGTGGGAGGTTGAGTCTTTTCATTATAGCTCTACAGGTTAAAGTGCAGGAGCTAAGGATTTGCCTGAATAAATTATTTATGTGCTCCAAACATGCAGGTCATTAAATTAAAGAACAAACGCTGTTTGCTTCATGTAGCATTTTATTCAGTTCAGAAAAAAAATCCATAAGGCTACTTCATTCATGCCCTGTTTGAGTCAATTGTTTTGTATATAGTTTTATTTGTGGTTTTCATTTCTTAGATGAATGTTATTGATGTTTGGGAAACATTATCAAGATAGGAAAAAATACTAATTTTTAATACCAGTTTTACATTTTGATATAAAAAGTGGTGGTTTTAATACTTATTTTAAGTTTCACTATGTCCTTGGCAATATAATATCTTCAAAGATTTTCAAGTGCTTGAAGAGAGTATTTCTTTGTCATTCTGAGGTGGTACACCTACAAATTTGGCGATAATTATTCTTGTTACTTCAAATGGTGTAAAGCACTAAAAATTTAGAAATACCTATATACTGTTGTGTAATTCCAATCCAAAGTTGCTTTGACTTTTAGTTATTTTATTTTGATGAAGAACTAAGAAATGCTTTTTGTCCTTCCACATGGAAATAATATGAATACAGTTAGTTGCAACTGACTTCTTTCTTCAGCATATATGCACAATGTCTCCAAATCAGGCTGACCTAAATGTGCAAAACCCTTTAAAATTTGGGATTTGATAATTTACTGGAAAGAGGGAATTTGTACCCCATCAATAACACAATCTTCAAATTTTACCTTTGAATATTTGGAGAAAGGGGAATTAAAAAAGAAAAAAAAGGAATGCAGAGCATGTCTGGAGTGAAAAAAAGGGTGAGAATTATTATCTAGTGCAAACTGATTTGCAATATTTCCTTTATTTCTAGAAAATATAGTCCAGAATAAGCAAGGAACTTGCATTTTCATTCCTTTAAATAATCTATTTTACAGGATAGACAGATAATTCTATTCTTTGGGACAGAATTATAAAATATTATGGTACTATGCTGTATTCTAATTCACGTGCGAAATGCATATTCAGTCCCAATTTTCTGACCCACAGAGATGATAGACTAGA
Organism: Sturnus vulgaris; assembly: GCF_052056855.1. Taxonomy (NCBI): domain Eukaryota; kingdom Metazoa; phylum Chordata; class Aves; order Passeriformes; family Sturnidae; genus Sturnus; species Sturnus vulgaris. The sequence continues at coordinate 21,655,262 of NC_142283.1, forward strand.
AGGACAGAATGCTAGGTTAACCCGTTTCCCACCCATCTCACAGACTTGTATCCGGTCCATATTTTGCAGCTTTACCCACAAGAGACTGTGGAAAATAGTGTTGAACACTTTGATGAAGGCCAGGCAAACAATATTCTCTGTTCTTCTCAAGCCAACAAAACATGTTATGGCATTGCACGGTGTGACCAGGTCAGTGTGGAATGACTTTCCTTTGGTAAATCTTCTTTAGCTTTTCCCAATCACCTGCTTTATTTGACTTGCAATACTTTCTAAGAGGACTCTCTCCATTATTTTCCCAAAATAATGACATAAGACCAATGGGTCTCTATTTTTCTGGGTTCTGTTTTGTGCCCTTTTCAGCAGGAAATATTTATCCTCTTCCAGTCACCACCCAGATGTTCCCTGATTTCCACAAATTTGCAGATATCAGTGGCCTGGCAACAAAGTCAGCCACTTACCTTAACACCCTGGAGTGCATAAACCAGGCCCATAAAAGCACTTGCAGACCAGCCCTTCTTGCACTACTGCTTGGTCAACACAGAATTTCTGCAGTTACTTAATAATACAGCTATGTCAGTGAAAAGAGTCAAGGTACAGAGAACCTCTGCCTGGTCAGCATTCCCAGGGAATATTTTGCCAGAGCTGTTTTGCATTGAGCCAGTGACTTTCCTGTGCTTCTGCCTATTGCTTACCTATCTTAAGGACCCTTTCTTACTCTTGAAATCTTTGGCTGGTTTTGGTCTTACCTGAGACTTAGACTTCCTAAAAAATAAGTATTTTTTTTATTCTCAGAAATAGTTCTAATGTTTTTGTTTGTTTGTTCAAATGGTAGACTTTCAGCTATTAATGGAATTTAAAAGACCATTTCTTTTCTGTTTTTTCTACAAAAAAAAATTATTTTTGTTTGTTTATTTTCCTGTTTTTCCTTCAAGCTTTCATTAATTCTCAGTTTTGAACACTAATCAATGTGCATTGTAAATTTATAATATATGTGTTGAAGCACTTATTGTATGCCATCACAAAGTGACTAATTTCACTATGGTGTCATAGGTGTGATCAAATATATTTTTTATATAGTATAACTTTCTACTCCACTCACTGTTGGCTTTTTTGTGTCATATTTGTTTTTCCTAGTAATAGAAAAACAGAAAAATAGAAAAAAATAAATTAATTCCTCTGCTACTCTATTGGAGATCTATAAGGTTTCAAAAACTTGAAATACATCATGTCTAAACAAAAAGAAAATTACTTAATTACAAAATTACTGTGCCATTACCCAGTTACTGTGAGGACTTGACTCTCAATTTTCAGTACTTCTAAAGCAAGGGTTTTATGAGAGATGCATCTTGTCAAAAATTTTTACTTTATTTTTATTTTATGACTGTTACACTAGTACATTATAAAGACCTGAATAAGACACAGAGCATCGGTCACTGGACAAGAACTCAGTTTCACAAACACCATGTTTCACTGAAACCAATCCTAGCCAGTAGCAATAAACTTAATATATTTTATATATTCTCTTGTCAGTGTAAGTATTGGAAAAATTAATCTAAATTTCAAAGCAAAATGAGTAAAGAGTGGAAGATAATTTTCGTTAAAGTCAGCTTTTTTATTAGGAAAATTAAATTAATTTTGCAGTTAAAGCCATGCCTTTACAGTTAAAACAATATCTTCTTATAAAATGCTTAGATCCAAGGTGTGGAAAAATAGAATGCTGCTTGTTTGATTGTTCACTTAATGATATTTTGCTAAGCTTACTGGTGAATAGCATTGAGAAAAATTGAGTTTCACAACACTTCTATTACTATTTATTTTAAAAATATATATGTTTTAAAGAGCTTTTAATGCTTATAGTCCTTTTACATATATTAAACATAACATGTCTAAAATGTTTTAATTGGACAGACATAACAAAACATTTTCAAAGAAGTGAAATATCAGCAAAATAAGTGCTAGTACTTCAAATATTAGGGAATTTTGATTTTGACTCTAGCAAGATAAAATAGTATTGAGATATTTTAAGTCTCTTTGTTTCCTTGTGAACCCTGTATGTGCTGCTCAGAGACATAAATGTAGGAAATAATCCCAGTGAAGTCTCTTGACTGTTCTTAGCTGCACATAGAGACAGAAACATTTTTAAAGGTAATCGCTATGTTCCAGTTATTTAATATCCTGTTCATAAATTAGACAACATTAATCCATATTTCTTCTTGTTCTTGTCTTGATTTACACTTTCTTCTTGGATTTTCTACTATTATTTTCACCTCATCTGTTTCACAAAATATGACAAGCTCTTTCTGATATCAGAGTGCAGGTCAAGTCAAGAGAAATGACAGACTTATCAAAATAAGAAGAATCAAGTAACAGTAATGTATGTGTATGAAAAATGTTATTTCAGAATTTTAAAAGCAATTCAGCTTTTAGACAATTTGTTAAAACATAGTTCTTGTTTGAATAAGGCATGGTAAAATTTAAATTATTTTAGCAGACAGGACTTGTGTAAAAGAAAGATTTGCAGATTAGGATCCCTTTAGATGGAAGAAGTAATTCACCCTGTATATGGAAAACTGAACTCTTGGCAATTCAGATTCTGATGGTAGAATTCACCATCTGTGTCATTAATACATGCTGATGAATTTGGGGGGATTGACACTTCGACACTAATACAGTGAAATTTCTGTGTATCAATATGATTAAATTTCTAATAATACATTATTTCTAACTGAGCATTCCCTTTCAGAAACTTGTTATTTAAGAAAGCACAGAAGGATTTTGTTGAAAATTATGTTCTATGGCCCACTATCATATCCTGCCACCTTTTGCAGTTTAGTTCCTCATCTGAGGTCCTGGGAAATTGTTTGATATGGTAATTTCTTTCCTCAGTGAATGACATTTAGTTAGCAAAACAGTTCAGGCTTATGAGGTGCTTCTAGATTTTCTTATTATCCTCAAAGATGTCTCTTCTCTTTGAGTTTCTATCAATTAGTACAGGCAGTTCCTAGAACTTTTAAATATATAGGACAGTAACATGGATTTTTTATGTATTGAGGAAGGACTGGTATATAACATAGAGTTGCTCATAAGAACAGCAGACTTCTGTTAGAGGGGGCCTTCAGATCTGATGCATGTGCTGGTGTTTCACTTAAGAATGTAATTTATTTTGAATAAATGTTTGCTCATGCTATTAAGAGGCTTTGCCAAGTAGAGAATCTCTGTTTAGAGGACACCAAAGGATAGTCTTAGCTAGAATAAACCAGCACAAGTACACCATAACAGAAGTGCTTCACAGCTGACATACCAGAACAGTCCCTTCTCTGGAATGCTGCATCCAGAACCACCGGAATGAGGCAGCTCCTCTTCTCTCTGGTGTGGATCTTTTTTCCTAAAATGAACTGTGTTGTTGCTTTTAGGCCTGCTAAATACAATGTACACTTTCCTCATTGTATCACCTGTTCTTCTCTCAATTCCGTTCTCCTGTTTTGAATATATAGAATAAAACTGGAGAGAGTACCTTGACAGTTTTCACTCATGTTTAGTGTCCCTATGTGTCTTGCAAGCAAATGCTGTTTACATATGTGTCAAAAAGCTAGTTAAAAATCAGCTTTTCTAATTTGTAATTGCCATAGTGATTCATATAAAGAAAGCTCAAAATCTGATGCTCCTAATGCATTGGGGAATTTTCAGTTGTGTGTAAGGCATTAAAATATTACTCATTTGAATTGTACAGTCTTACATTTCAGTGTCATTGTCTTCTGAAAATTTATTTTCTTGTAACCTGAGCCTCTGGGATCAAGAATTAATACGGGTCGAATTTTTTTGCTTTTTGTAAATACAGTATCTTGTGTCTATATGAGGATGAGAAACCTAATTCTGCTAGAGAATCGAGGCATTTCTTCTCCAAAATGCTGAAGGCTTCATTATAAACTTTACCATTTGATATTAAATATGCCCTTATAATCACAATTTCTATCATCCTTGGCCACAATGCTCTTCTCTTTTTAATTACTCTTTTGCTTTATGAATTTTTTTTATCTGTGGTAACAAGTTGTGCTATTTTTATTAAATAAAATCTGACAAAACATCAGGAATCTTCTGTCTCAGTGTGTCATGGAAAACCTGTTTTGAAAAGGCATCATCTAAGTGTATGACACTAACAAGGCAACCAAAGAGAAAATAATTTTCTTAGTATATTTGTTTCTTGGCAACTGATAAATTAGCTACTCATAACCAGTTTTCAAAAATGGCTGTTAGAACATATTAAATGTTATTGACACTAGCTAGATATTAGGGCAAAGAGAAAGATTCACCATATTGACCTAAGTATACCTCTTCTGTTCACTGGATTTTCTCAAAAGGCTGAGTAATTTCCTTTTTCCCAATGACTACTGATTTACTGGCTGCTCCTTCCCTGTTAAAATCACACAGATGGTGTGATTCCTTTACTGCATTCCTAGGGCTTCTTTGTGAATTGCTTCTTTTTAAATTGCTTTAACTTTTTAAACAGCCTATTCCTCAAGCCTTTTTTTTATTATATTGTAGTACAAGTCAAGTAATGTATGGTCTTTCTCCTAACCCATGATATTATCTTTTTTAAAATTATTGTCTCAGAATGACATTACTATGTAAAAACATTCTACTTCTTAATTTATTTTTACCATTGTAAAGGTCGTGATTTCCTTTGACAGATCAAAATAATTCTGTAGCGTCCCAAGATGGCCATGTATGATTTAGTTGACTGATTTATACTGTTTTTTCAATGTGTCCTCTTTTTATTCCCTTTTGAAAGGTTCAGGTCAGAGCTGAAAAATTAAATTTGCAAAATTAAAATAATTAAGAAGATGTGCTTTTCCTTTTGGCTTTTTGCGAAGAAAACAAAACAAAACAAAACCACACCCAGAAAACAAACAAAAACCCAAATAAAACTAAACAAGCAATAAAGGAAATTGAATATGAGACAGAAATGGAAATGTTCTGTATTATAAAGACTGGGTAGCTTAGGATGGGAAGCAAATGGATACTTTCAGGGGGCAGCACAGTGTTTCTGTTTCAGCAGAAGTGTGTCTGTGTCACCGAGCCATGACAGCTAACCATTCCTGTGCAGGAAGGAAAATGTAGCAATTCTGCTTAGTGAAAGACCTGTGAGATATTGGCAGTATTTCACAGAATCATAGAATGGTGGGATTGGAAGGGACCTCCAAAGATGATCCAGTCCAACCTCCCTGCCAGTGCAATGTCACCAGGTCACCGGGTGCCAATGCAGGTGACACAGGAACGTGTCCAGGTAGGCTTTGAATGTCTCCAGAGGGAGACTCCACAACTTCCCTGCACAGCCTGTGCCAGTGCTCTGCCACTGACACATACAAAGAAGTTCTTCCTCAGCTGAAGTAGGATTTCTTACATTTAATTTAGGGCCATTGCTCTGTGTCATTTCTCAGTACCACTGACAAGAGTCTGGCACCATCCTCTTGGCACCTGCCTTTGAGATATTTGTATACATTGATGAGATCCCTTCTCAGTCTTCTCCAGACTAAGCAGGCCCAGCTCCTGCACTCTCTCCTCATAAGAGAGATGCTCCTGAACCCCAATTATCTTTGTGTACTCCACGAGACCTTCTCCTTGTCTTTCTGGAACTCTGGAGACCAGAGTTGAACACAACACTCCAGATGTGGCCACATTAGGACAGAGTAAAGTGACAGGAACACTTCCCTCAACCTGCTGGCCACACTCTTCCTGATGCACCTCAGGATCCCATTGTCATTCCTGACCCCAAGGGCATTGCTGGCTCATGATCAATTTGCCATTAACCACATTCAAAGTCTTTCTCCACAGAGGTGCTCTCCAACAGCCCAGCCCTGTGCTGGTATTGGAGTTGTTCCTCCCCGGCTGCAGCACTCTACACTTGCCCTTGCTGAATCTCATATGGTTTCCCTCTGCTCAAATCCACACCTATCAGGGTCCTGCTGAATGTCAGGACAGCCTTCAGGTCTATCAGCCACTCCCTCCATTTTCATATCAGCAAACCTGCTCAGGATGCGTTCTATCTCTTTGCCCAGGTCGTTCATAGACAAGGTGAATAGGACTGGACCCAGTATGGGTCCGTGGGGAATTCCACTGCCTATAGGCCTCCACCTGGATCCTACTCTGCTGATCATGATCCTCTGAGCTCTGCCAGCCAGCCAGTTCTTGATCCTTCTCACTGTGCGTTCATTTAACCAACATCTCCTGAGCTTACCTACAAAGATGTTTTGGAAGACAATGCCAAAAGCCTTGCTGAAGCTGAGGTAGACAACATGCATTGCTCTCCCCTCATCAGCCCATCCTGCCGTGCCACCACATGTATCAGATTGGCCAAGCATGTTTTCCCCCTCGTGAATCCTGGTGAAGCTGACTACTCTTGATCACCTTCTTTTCTTTCTCATGCTTGGTGGTGACATACAGGATGACCTGTTGCTTCACCTTTCCAGGGATGGGGGTGATGCTGGCTGTTTCCCAGTGTTTCCCAGGTACTCCTTTCCCTTTTTGAAGATGAGTAATGCTGGCTTTTCTCCATTCATCAGGAATTTCTCCTGTTCTCCATGATTTCTCAAAGATGACAGAGTGGCCTAGCAACAACATCTGCCAACTCCCTCAGCACCTGTGGGTGCATCCCATTAGGTGCCATGGATTTACGAGTGTGAAGTCCATCTAACTATTCTTTCACCCAACCTTGTACAACCAAGTGCACATTTTCCTTTCTCCAGCCTTCCTCGCTCAGAAGTTTGAGACTTCTAAGGGTCAGTAGTGAAGACTGAGGCAGAGAAGGCGTTCAGTGATTCAGCCTTCCCTTCAGTCTTCCATCACCAGGACACCCATCTGATTCAGCAATGGCCCCAACTGGTAAAATACCCACTTAGGCTATGATATCTGTAAGACATGTAAGATTTTTATATATCCTCCATTACGATCTACTCCTCAGCACATTTTATTGAAAATTGGGAATCAAAGAACATAAACACTTTTCCAAGTCTATCAATAGATTGATAAGGCAGTGAAGAGGAAATTGAACAATTTTTTTTGTGTGTGTGAAAATTGAACCATTTTTTTGTGTGTGTGAAGGCTTACAGAGAAAAATGCTTGACACTGTTCATTTGACAAACCTGTGAGTAAAAACATTTTCAGAAAGTGCAGTCTTGCATTGACTATTCAGAAATCTGCATCAAAAGATCATTAAATCTTTAGCACCTTATGCAAAACATTCAATGGCACAGTGAAATGCCAGAAGTGGAAACGTCCTTTGTACTGACATGGAATGTAATAACAAAAATCTTCTATAGGCAAACTTGAAAAAGTACTTTCACTTCACCACAATATTAAGTACCAAAGGGAAGAAGTCTATGAACAACTTCTGTGTTTTTTTTTTTTTTTTTTTTGGGGGGGGGTGGGGGGGGTGTAGTTTTTTTGGTTTGGCTTTTCATTTGTTTTTGGTGGGGTTTTTGTTTAGGGTTTCTAGGTTTTGGGGGGTTTTTTTGGTTGGTTGGTTGGTTGGTTGATTTTTTGTTTGTTTGTGTTTTTGTCAGGATAATAATGCTGAGATGAGGTGAAAAAATATCTGCTTCCAGCCACTAGTTAAGACATTTAGTGGTCTTGCACTTACACAGGCACATTAGAGTCACTCGATTTTTTAGAGGACTTATAAATCCTAAACAGCATTATTAAATAATACCAACTTTTAAAAAAAAGTGGTATGTAGAATTAAGAAAAATAATAAAAGTGAATAAATGGATCTTATTGTTGACAAAAAAGTTATGTGAGTTAAATTAATAATTACTCTTTCAGTATATATGAAGATGACTTTTCTGTCAAAAAGAAAAAAAAGGAAATCCATGGGTTATTTTATTATTTTGAAGGGAGTAAGGATTTTAGCTTTTATTTATTTTATTATTTGAAAATCTCCTTGCTATGACACTTACTTAAAAATGCATTTCTTGTAGACAAATTCAGACCTCTAACTCCAAAGTCAACAAGATTTCTGGTCCACAGTTTGTGAGGTCATTTAATCAAAGACATCTTAAGATTTTTTTTATCACAGTATTTACTACAGCTGAATTTTCTTGAAAACTTGTCTCAATGAGCCACTGTTTAAAATTTGTATAATTTGCTGTATAAACATGTATTCACAGACAAGAATATGTGGAAATATTTAGATGTTGTACCCTAATACATTAGAGGGATGTATGACACATTTACATTATGATATTCTTTTTTAATAGCTATATTGGAACCTAACTTTAAATGGTGCAACCCAATATTTATAGCCAGATATATATACTTTGGATAATTTTCACACTTCAAAAACTGACCTCTATAAATATTTACTATTTAAATACCTACCATTCTAATATTTTTTTGCATGAAGCAAGTGGTTTTGTATAAGTGATTGGCCCAACACATAATTTGAATTTACTACTCATTAGTTTTCTATCAGGATATGAGAAGGCAGGCTCATCAAAGTGGCAAAGGAGGCAGAAGCCCCAGATTATTTACTCCATCGGAATTGCACATGAAGCTTGTAGCTTTAAAAATCTGTTCATAGTAGTTTATAACATTTCTGATTTATTTTCAATGGGTAATTTATGATTATGGTTTGGAAAACTTTGTTCAATAAGTAAAGAAGTGAAGAGCAGGGAACCAAACATTTCTGCAAGTGAGAGATCTGCTGGTATGTACTATCTCCCAGGTGTGCTGTAAGAGAAGGATACACACAAAAAAAAAAAAATGTAGAGAGAGAGAAAGAAATGTTGTGATAAATGTCTTGCAGTTATAGCAGAAGCTGGGAAGAAAATTAATGAGAGTCAGATTTTTATTTATTTTAACAGAGCAAGAACTTCCAAGGAAGATCTCTAATCATTAATTTATCCACACTGCATAAAACATGTACTAAATAGTGGTTTAGGTGCCAGTTCTCATGTCCCATACAGTTATTGTCTCGTTAGGCTTGTGATTCTCCCTAACAAACAATTTTTCATACTCTGAACACTAGTCTTCTTAACTTGTCAAAAAAATTACTTCTTTAACCAGTAGAAAAGTGAGCTTGAGATTATCCATTTTTTTTCTGCCTGTATTTAGCAAGTAAGGACTTTCTTTTGGAAATTACCTTAAAATATTTAATTAATTAAAAATTATGTTTTACCTTTTGCAAATGCTAAAAAATAATTATCAAATGTGTAATTTTTTAATGCAAATGTTATGTTTATATAGTATACATAAATGTGACTACAATGTACAGGGGGGGGTTGAAATTTACATTGAACATGTTCTCTGTGGAGAACAGACATTTCAGACATTCATTTAAGTTTTTCATAAGAACTCTGCTTTTGCTTTGAAATCGAGATACTAATATAAGATATACATTAAAGCTCATGCATCGAATAAAATTGTGACATTAAACCAAAATATTATACTTTACTAAAATAGCTTTGGATCCTTCTTTACAGATGCTCTAAATAACAAATGATAATAGGCTTCTACAAAATAACAGCAACAGATATTTTAAGTGTATAAGGCAATGGGAAAAAAAAAGTCTGGGGAAAAGATGATACATTCAATTGTGCCTCAAAAAAGTGCCTTGGAAGTAGAGAGTTCTGTTGCAGAAATAAATCTGACGATTTCTCCGTGGTTATGACCTTCAAGTTAGAAAATCTTTAGACACCGCTGCACAGAGTCTGGCGTCTTTGCATCAACTCCAGTGACAATAGAGTGGTAAACAACAGAAGAGATTGATTGCAGGAAGGTCTCATTATGCTCAATGTGCTGCATCTCTTATTTTATATGTGAGTTTTGTTCAATTTCTTCTACAGAGCACAGTTTTGGATATGTCTCACAACCACCCAGAAACTGAAAAAATCCCCAAACAAACAAACAAGATTAATTTTAATTATTGCACCTGAAATGCCCTATTTAATAAATATATTAAAATTCCAGTGGGTAGATTTCCTGTTCAGAAGCCATGAGTGGAATTCATAAATGTATCAGAGTTGGAAAAAATAGTTAAGAATGAGTTGTCTATGGCTCTAAAAAGATTTTCTAATAATTTAATACATCATATTTACTATTAATAAGACATGAAGGCGTCCTGTGAAAAGAAATGGAGACTTCATTGCACTTGAAAGAAAAAAAAAAAAAGCCAAGTCTACCAAATAAAAAGTCCAGTATGCTTCTTTCCACAGAAAAAATATTTTCTTTCCATTCTTCTATGAGTAGCTAGTAAAAAAATAATGCAGGATTCCACAGTTATTACCTAAAATACTCTGTCTTTTAGCCTGGCCTTTCTGTGTTTAATAAAGTTTCTGAAATTATATTTAAATGTTTTAATGAAGCATCTAAATTCATAAGCTGTACCATGAGGTTCCCGTGTCACAGTGACAGAATGGCTGAGGTTGGCAGGCACCTCTGAGATCTCCTGGTCCAAGCCTTGTGCTCAGGCAGGGTTAGTCTGAGCAAGCTGCTGTTCTCTCCAAGAGGCAGGCCCTTCTTTTTCTGGAAAAATTTAAAATGAATGCTTGGGGATGAAATGGCTACTCCTTTGGGCTAGATAAGGTTGTAATATATTCCACCTCCAGTCATCACTTATGCCAGTTTGCTGGCAGTTAAAATAATGGCTTGGTAGAGAGATCTTTCAGGCTGTTCCAGAGAGATTTATGTGGACTATACTGCACTGGGAAGTTTAAACAGTAAATCTACTACAGAGTGATAATTGAAGAAACAACAGAAACTGGAGAAATGGGGAAGTAAAAGAACCATGTATACCCAGAGAAGGCAGGAATTCCTCTAGTGTGGAGAAAGCAAAATGAAGCATTAGCAAAAACTAACAGCATCATTAGTGACCCTGAACTCTTTCACATTCCCCTTAATTTTGTTCTACTTACTGCACAGTATTCTGGGATTGCGAACAATACTTTAGTAATGTAATGCATAAAATTGATATATCTCTAACAGAGATGTCTATAACAACCTTAAATTATAGTAACCTGCATTCAAACTGGTCTATAAAATATCAGGCTAATTCACCATGAATGTAGTTTTCAGTAGAGTATTTCCTTTATTTGATTGTGTTTCATATCCTTGAAAAAAACCATGCAAATATTTCCCGAATTAATGAAAATGAAAAATCTTTGTGGGAAAGCTGAGACCTTCTTAATTTTTGCATGTTTAGCATGAGACATTCTTAAAGGACTGCTGGCACTTTGAATAAATTGTGATTCTTAATGGCATCTTCATGAATATAAATGTAGAAGCACTGCAGGGAACTTTATCACAGCTTCAAATCAAGTCGTTCTTTTGATGCATTTTACCACAGTGGTCACAAAATGTGAGTTTTCTCAAAATCAGTTCTGGGTCACTTTGATTTGATTTGAAGTTAAGAAAATTAATTCTGGGTACCTTTTTAAATGGCTATTTGTTACATTTTTGTTATTGTGAAACATTATGAAATTTCTAATTTGAAAATAGAGTAACCCCCTCTGATCCACAGAGAGAATTTATGATAATTAACACTTTCCAAGTCTTACTGAGAACACATATCTTTAAACAAATAACACTGTCAATTTTTTCAGCATCTCAGAGGGTAGAGGTTGATAAGATCTTATAAAAATATTCTTTACTTTGAGAATGCTGAGGCACTGTGTCCTGGTTTAGGGAGTAACCCTGAAACACACTGAAAGAGGTTACCTAGGGAATTTGTGGATGCTCTATCCCTAGAATTTTTCAAGTCAAGGTTCCATGGGGATTTTGATTAACCTGGTCTTCCGGAAGGTGCCCCTGTCCATGCCACAGGGGTTGAAGCTAGAAGATTTTAATCTCCTTTCCAACCTAAAGCATTCTATCATTTGCATTTCTTGATGTAGCTATAAATTTTACACTAAATTGAAAATCATGTCTCACTTGTAATGCTCTGTATTTTGTATGAAAATCAAAAACCTTGATGGTCAACCTTGAAAGTGAAATACACAAGAAGTGGTAGTTATAGTTTTTTGTATCAAATCATAAATCATCCTAGAATAGACTATGACTAAAAAGTTATTTAGCGTAGAGTTCATGTCAATGCCAATTAGGCATTGGTTAAGTCCATGTGATATGGAATTTCCATCATGCCAATTCAATTAAATATCTGGACTGTCTTATCCAAACCAGGATAAGGCTGAAGCCTCCAGTGCTCTTACAAATGTGGTTATGTTCACTATGATATCTTCTATAGTCATACTGGTGTTGCAACTAATTTTGTCTCAACAGTTAGATCCTGAATTCTGTGGGTGTTTTGCAAATATCCTGCCCAGTTACTATAAGCAGAAGCCACTGCTAGACAAACATGCTGGTTCCTTACACATCCACCATGACATGATACAAAAGAACGTAACTGCCACTTCTTATGTAAACTGCCATTATTTCATCCACAGAAATCTGTAAATATTTGCAGGGCCCTCATTGTCCTGGCATGAACTAAATTAATTGCAAACTGATTTATCAAACTGAGACCTTAAGATGTTGTGTCACAAAGGTGGAGGATCCTGGGGAGAAGTCCTGGTACAAAAAAACTGAATATTCACAGGCATTTTCACGTCCAAGAAAGAGTTAACTACTAAGTAAAAAGGCTTGTGAACAAATAACACCAGGAAAAGGAGTTGTAGACATTCCTATTCTAAGTCTTTAGAATCTCATTTGTCTCATTTATTGTGTCATTTTAACCTGATTTCTTGTTGTTTATTCATGGCCAATAACATAGAAAAATCAGGAGATCTGAGTCCTGTTACAATCAGAACTGCAATTTAGCAGTTAATCTGTTGTCATTACAGGTTTATTGCACCTTTTTTTTTGTTGAAAAATCAGAAAAATTGAATCTCTGGAAAATTTTACAGTCCAAACATATAAAATCTAGATTGCTACTCAATTTATATTACTAAACTTGTGTCACAAATTAGTAATACCTAAGCCAACACTTCAGATTAATTCCTGCCCTTATGATTTTTTTGGTAACCTCAGTAAATTCTATGTAAAATGAAATGATCAAGAAGGAATTTTGTTTTATTGTGAGAAAAACTGGAGTGCCTTGTAAAACTGATCCTTACATACAGGTGCTTTAGTGCTGCTGAAAATATCTGTTATTGTAAACTGAGTTTTCCTTTGGAGTGCAAAGACCAAAACCCAGTGAGTTAATATTTAAAGTCTTACCTTCTGTCAAAAAAATCAGTATTTGCAGAACCTAAGTATTTTGAATATCTGAGCACAAAGGATTTGTTTTGTACGTTCACTGTTATAGCTAGTAAACATAACTGCTCCAGTTGGCTACTGCGTTTCCATGAATTAATTTTGTGCAACTAAATTTGTGTGATGTGTGTAACAGAAACTTTGTTTTCAATAAAGAATTAATATAGCAGCATATGCGACTAAATACCTAGACATGAAGTACAAGACTTGAGTACTTACACTAAATTAAGTGAAGCCCTCAGAATGTTTCACATGTATGTATTCCAGAAGGTAATGGCAAAGTTCTCTCTGACTAAAAATCAGAGTGAGCTTGCAAAGTGTGTTGCTATACTAAATTTCAAACTTATGCAATGAATAGCATATATGCAGTAAATATATTCCAGCACCATAAATATTTTATGCTGTGTGCTAGAAGAAAGATAGAGAAGTACTTTCTTTTTCCCTTGTCTTATTTTGGTTTCAAAATTCTGCACTTCTGTCTGCTGCTGCTCCATCTCCTAGTGTGCTGAAAGGCAGAAGGTCCACAGGAACAATGATCTTAGAGACAAACTCTGTTAAAGAAAAATACTTGACTTAGCCTGATTTGAAAAATGGTCAGGAATTTCCTCATTGATTTTTCTAGAAAGTGCTGGATTCCTGAGCTTACAGAAGGGCATTTAACAAGTGTAGCATGAAAAGCAAAGTAGTTATGATTCTGCCTTTGAGGATAATGCAGAAAAATATGTCCTTCTATAGTCATTACTGTCATTACTGATAAAGACTCTGCAATGTTATTACATGCAGATTGTAGGGTGTAGCTCTACTTGAACATGAGAAAAATCTGTGGCTTAATGTATTTATTTTATTGTACCTTTCAACATAAAGTTTTAACCGCTGGTTATGGTGCTCCTTTCCTTGGGTAGCTGTCTTCCAAACTTGTGCTTCAGCCTCATAGATGTGAGAAAACAGTAAAAACACTGTTGGATAAATAGTGCAATACTAACACATTTTGCCTGCCTTTCAGCAGCTGTATTTCAGTGACAACAGACTTGATACTAGATTCTACCTGTACATAGCAGCTGTAGCAAAGACAACTTGACTTACTGCACAGAAAGTGCAGTTAGAAACACACTTGGCAAGCATGTGACCTCAGCAGCTGCATTAGTTTCAGAGGCCTGACCCAGACAGAAATTTCAGCAAGACATTTAGAATGAGAAAATAAACATATATTAAAAAATTCGAGTAGAAAACAACCCTTGAAGGTTAAAAGAACCAAATGGTTGTCTATTGCAGGCTGCCCTGCAATATTCAGTAAAACGAAAAAAAAAATTGAAATCAAATACATATAAACATGAAAAACAGCAGGACTTGTTTTCACGTGGTCTCTAAGAAGCATAACCATACACCCTGAAGTATCAAATGTCTTCACACCACAAGCAGTGAAACGAAACACTTGGAAAAACACTGGTGATCTTATGCCATTCATCTTTCTCATTAATTTAGACTGCAGGAATACAACTGATGAAGGAATTAAGCCTAGACATAATTGCTACTGACCCTGACTGCTATTGTGAAGTCCTCATGAAGACAAGGAATCAACAGGACCTACTTTAGAACTTTCAGTCTCCAACTGACTCCTGCAAAAAAAAAAGGGCAATTCACATCCATTATCTTCTAATAAAAAATATCTCCTTTGCTCTTAATCTATTATTATTGAGGAGGGATCTCCCAGGTTCTGTTTTATATGTAACTGATACCTGTGATTTCCTGTTGGTTTTCAGACTCCTTCTTCTGGCTGGGATTATTTTAAGCATATTAAGAAGGTGATTATCTGGTGAGCCCAGACATACAGGAATTTTATATCCTAGCCCTTCAAACTATTTTTTACATTACAAAGTTGTCAGTATCAAATAGATGAATGACTGATCCTTATGCCTGATGGCAGAGGATAACATCTGAAGTATGGAGCCACAATGCAAAGCGTCACCTTGCTCAGATGAAAAACCCTACCCTATCAAGAAAATTGTCACTATTTTCATGAGACTAAAAATGCCTGTAACAACTTTGGCAGCTCTTCAGGTCTCATATGCTGGCTGGCATTATATGCCTTTCACAAACAATATATTTTTTTCCATATTCAAGGAGTTCAATCATTGAGCCTCTGAGAAAAAGCAGATAGAGGATTTTAGCATCTCTATCTACATCTGATATTTTTACCTCTATTAAACTTATGGATAAGTAATGTAGTACTTTTTTTCTCCCACAGTTTAGAATATGTACAATAACAGAGCTTCTGCCAGTTTCTCAGACAAGACTGAACAAGACACACTCATAAGACACAGTGAGTAGGATTATGGGTCTTGATCTCTCGTCTGAGGCATTAAAGAATTTTGCTAAATTCTGAACAACCTCTATCATTCCAATGGAAATCTACAGTCTTCGTTATAGGAGTTTAATTGTTCAATATTCTTTCACATTTTAAAAATTAGTTAGAGTGATAAAGAATGTGTGAAATCTTTATGGTCACAAACAAGCAGGTAGATGCCTCGATCCCAGTCTGCATCCTAAAAACTGCTTTTCGACAGTAGAATCCCCAAATCTGTTTGAATTGACAGCACCAAAGTATTAGCTGCCTGCCTCTTGTGCAAGGTTTTTTGAGCACCATAAAATAGATATTTCCCATTCCTGTCTCAAGCTCACAGGCTATTATTCTTCCTCACTGAATGTCTGCTGTGTTGAGCTTTGGAAAGCCACAATGGGAATAAGTGCTGAGCCCAACAGGCTTTCTGCTAAATAAGATTATATGGGTTGCAGGAGATAGGTTAAAAATATTGCCTTGCTCACAGATGCTTGAATGAGTTACTCAGGAATGTATCTTATCCATGACTACATGTGATGTGCTTAAGCATGATATAATTTAATATGTATGAATACATTAATGGTGAGTGCACTCATCTGTCTGGGTTTACTGTAATTTCTAGTTAAAAAAATATCTGACTAATCCAAAGCTTAGGTTTGTGGGCTTCAAGACTTTTAGTTGCATTATAATACTTACGTTTATTCTTCAAGCACTACATTAAGAGAGGACTCCATAAATCAAACCTGAAAACTGTTCTTGCTTCAGAACATATAACTGAAAAGAAAGTGGAAAACTGACTGTGTGCAGAAAGACTTTTCCTAGAGTTTAGTCTTTCAGCATCCCAGTTCTACATTACAGCTGAATAAACTTAGATAACCAAAACTGCTTTGAAATTTAAACCTTCATGACTTCTGTCCCCTATCCATTTTGCATATGAAACCATTCTTTTATACAGAAATATTTCAAAATACCTAATTTTCTAGTATTTTATAGAGTAGGTGGAAAATTGAGGCCTCTGAAAGAATGAATAGCAAAGTTTCTTCTTCATGAGTGTAATTCCAACTGATGATAAGTATTCATCTGAAGGACATTTTTTCCCTTTCAAATTTGTGGTGCCTCCTAAACTAAATCTCAAAGTAATTCAATTTTGGCTCCTTTGAGAAAAAGATTTGCTTCTTGAGGTGTGATAGCATCTTGTGGGAAGCTATAGTTCACATACCTATTCTTCATCATGAATTAGCCTATCTTTCCAAAGATGAGGTTTTTAGACAGGCTCACCTCTCTGTAGATGTTTACAAAACCGTGTATTTCAGGACGTCTAGAGAAAATGTCCTTGTTGGGTTTAGAGGTATGATTCAAAAACCACAGAACCTAGAGAAGACAGGATCTTTCAGACATAGAATTTTTCACCTTTCACACACATATGACCAGATATATCAGATTTTCTTCACCATAAGCATTTGGTATTTTTTGCACTATTGAGTAGCTATTTTACAGTTTACATCTAATAATACACATCAGTAAAACAAACAAATCCTTTGTATAGGTTTGCTACCAGAAGGCTAATTTTATACCAAAAAGTAAAAAGTTTTCTCCAAAGGCTATATCAGATTTTGAAATGCGTGACCAAGAAAAGCAAAATACAAAAGGTAATTACAACAAAATTAATGTTGAGATTGTATTTACAGACTAGACAAAACAATCTCCAGTGATTAAATTGTGTTCTGTGGCCTGCAGGTAGTGAGATCTCAAGTTGCTTGTTCAAATTCATCCTTAGCTACCCTATCCTGTAGAAATTGCAACTTTTAACACACAAGATTCTCCAATACTTCATTGTAAAATAATTCCCTTTTTGAACTTTTCAAGTGAAATTTCCTTGTAATCATAGTTGATTTTTTTACTTGTTAGATAGATTAGAATCCATACAGGTCCTTTTCTAGCTGTTCTAGGGTTAAAAGCCCGAAAGTAACAGATGCTCAAAAGGATCAAGAAAGGCATCCCACCTTTCCCTGGCTACAGCCCTCTCTCAGCTGGAGAAGCAGAGCCTTATGCAGCACCACAGCACCTCATGAGTGTGTCTACTCTGTAAGAGACTGCAGACTGAAACTAAATGTTGAGATCTTTCGCAGGTACACAAACACTTGTTCTGAGAACAGCTCGATGGGCAGATCTACTGTGCCTTTACAAAGGAGCAACAAGATCTACAAGGAATTCACAGGAAAATAGTTTCTGAAGATGTACTTCCACTAGAGGCTTCTGAACTATCTTCCCTTGGATTTGTCTTTGAGGTTAGCTGAACCTGAGGGAAAGCAGCTAAACTTCGAGGCATTTAAATACCCCAGTTTATGGAGCTGCAGATATTATATTAGCTGCACAGCACAGCTAACATACTTCATAAAGTATTTGCATTAAATACTTATGAACTTCCTCTTTGACATTTGGATTTCCTTGGAAAAAAGTTCTGAATTAATCTATCTTAACTCTACCAAAAATTATAAAACTTAAAACTATTTTACTTATAATTAGCAGGATATCAAAAAAAAATTTTGAATTTAAACATCTCTCAGACTCCATTGCAAATGCAGTTACAAAACATTCATAAAACAAGTTTCTAAAGGCTTCCTTTCAACCACAATTCGTTAGATAAACTGAATGGTTACTTCTGGTTGACCGTAATCAATTTATGCAAATTGACTAATCTAGCCCAAGAAATGGGTGACAACTGAATTTTCATCTGTGTCACTTCAGACCCCAGAAGTCTAGAAGGATTTAAATCAGTATTTGCTACAAATATGGCACACTTGTATATATAGCAGGAGTCAAACTTGGCACAGTACTAACATTACAAAAGAACAAACATCAAAGCACTTTCCAAATTAGTTTAAAGCAAGATATTACTCAGTGAGTAAATTTATGAACATAGTTAAATTACTATTCTCTAGATATGAGACCATTAGAGAAGTTCTGTATTACATATTTTTCTGTTAAATAATCAATTTTGACAGCTGTGACAGCACTGCTGTGCTGAAGAGTTGGAAAAGGAAGTACAGATATCAGAGATGTTTTTGGAACAAAACAGATATATAAATAATTAACAGAAATTAGAAGAGATCAAAACTCTCCAAAATGTGTGCACAGAGGGGGAAATCTGTGGCTGGAGGTTTTCTGGTGGTGGATTTGGTTTTTTTTATCATACATCTTGCTATCTGTTTATTCCATCTTTCTATCCTTCCAACATGTGAAATTGAAATACATACTTCAACACAGTTTTGTTAAATGGCTTTGCACAGTCCTTAGACATATGGAAGTGCTAGATATCTGCTGTATCTTTTTCTCAATAGATCATATCAGAATAGATACACCTTCTTTTTATATGACAGAGCTTTATAAATAACATTCGAAAACACCCTTTCAATAAATATTCATATCACAAGAGTTATGAGTACTTTACTTGAAAGTAAAGTTATATTTGCTATACTAGGGGACTTAAAAAAGATCTACAGGCCCAAGTCTATTCTGAATAAGTAATCTACAGTTATGTATTACATGTTTTATTCTCTAGACCTCTCAAATATTTTCTTTTTTTCTCCATGAAGAGGTACCCAGAGATGCATATGGATACTCTATTTTTGTTCAAAAGCTGTCATTTTGCCCTTCGGAAATTTATGTTGAAAACGAAACCAAACGAAACCATGGTGGAGAAATTCATCCCTTTTGTTAAGAATTCAGCAATTTTCCTGTAGAAATTTACTGTATTGTTACATAATTCGTTATTCATTGTCCCCCTGCATTTAGAGCAACTCAGTGTCCAAGGGCATTTTTTGAGGTGTTCTTGTCTTGCAAATGATAGTCTGCAGAAAGCTCACTAATGGTCAGGGAAGATCTGGTATGTCCTGCACTTTTAGTTATAAAACTTAAATCCTAAAAAGCGAGAAACTGTGTATTTGGAAACCTCAGGTATCTGCAGAAGAAATTCTGCCCACTGACTTCCTATAAAACATATATATTTCCTATAGGAAAATTATTTTACCTGGTTTTATGACTACTGATCCACTGGATAATAAGTTTCACACTAGTTTCATCATAAGTTCTTATAAAGAGTCTGATTTTGTCTACTTCTAAGAACAAGCATTCTTTTTGTGTTTATTTGGTTTAAACGTGTTAATTTGTTTCAGAGAGTTTATCTGAAGCTTTGAACAACCCATATACTAGTTTCAAAAGTATAATGTTCAGCTAACTGTGTGATGTCCTGTGTGATAAATTTAGCTATAAAAAGTCAAGTTTTAAAATTCTACATTTTTCAGAGGAAGGACTATAATTTGCTGTTCATGCATAAAAATATATGTGGCCTAACTGGCCAGCTGTTTTATTCTAACTAAATATTTTGTCTGGATATAATCTCTCCATTGGGGTGTTTTAAATACGGTATTGAGTTCTCCAAGATAAAAACTTTGTTTAAAAAAACAAAGACATGAAGCTTGAAATTATCCAACTTATTGGAAGATCCTTCTACCTGTTTATTATATTTTTACAAATGTAGTGAGTAAAAAGAAAATACATATACACGTATAATCCACAGACAGTGTGAAACCATGGAGATGCCTTTTTCAGTGTTGTCTGCTGACTTTTATCCTAGGTTTTGTTAGTTTTATTTGTATTGACAGAGGAGATTTGCAATATAGGTCATGGTACTGATGAAAGAATATTTACAGTCACTGTATTTTCCTTATCAACAGGGTGAATGATTAGCCACCAGTCACATAAGGGCATGGGGATGCAAAAGGACAACACTGATCATGGGTAAATTCACGTGGACAACAGCTTGCAGTTTATTAGAGAAACTTAATGGGATTTATCAAGAGACAATGAGTAATACAGGCCAGAAAAGAGCATTAGGATTCATACACAATGCTGTGTGAAAGCTGTTGAGTGAAAGTTTAACCTGATTTCTTACATGACAATTAAAAGAGATAGTGACTATGTTTTGGCCTGGATTGTCAAAGCAAGACACTGTCTTTATATTTTCTTTCCACATTATGTTTTACATTATGGATTATGAAAATTTGACTTTTAAATCCTTCCTCGTAATTTTAAGATCTCCTGTAACTTCCTTTGAATATTTTAGTTCTACCTCCTATATACAAACTGACAAAATTTGTTTTTGTAGAGGAAAGCCCAGACAAAATTCTCCTATGATGCAATATGACTAAACCATATTTGCTTCATTGATATATTTTCCAAAATAATGATCAGTGAGATACATTATTTTTGTATCATGGCTAAATGCTGTTACATTTTCATACTATTACTCAACATGATAAATGCTTATTTCAGTCTGAAAGAGAAAGGTGTGTGTGCTGTAAAGTTTTTGTTTTGATTTCATTCTTTTGTTTTGCAAGGTTCTTTAGTACCTGTTGCATCCTGTAAAAATGAGATTCATCTTCTGTTTAAACTAATTCTAACTTACGGTATGATGCTTAAGAAAAAGAATGTAATTTGGTAGACTATCTCCTAAAATATGAACTGCATCTTAGGGATTTATTTGTTTGGCTGGTTTCTAGTGGGTTTGGTGTAGGAGGGAGCTGGTAGGATGTTTTTTTTATTATCGCTTTGAGTTTCTTTGTTTGTTCATTTGTTTGCTTGCTCACTTGTTTTGAGAGCAGGGATAGATAATCAGCCCATTTGATCTAATAATTTTGTCTGGATTGTAAAAAGAAAGGTAAATTAAGTGACAAATCCACAGACTCTGAGGTAGTATGCTATTAATTTAAGCAGCAAAGAACATTCAGAAAAAATAAGATCTCTTATCAAAGGTACTTTTCCCATGCTGTAGTGAGTAAGAATGGCACTAAAGCATGGGAGTTAACCAGACTGAAAAGAGTGGGAAGATTTTACAAATTTTTAAACTATTATTTTTTCATAAGACAATGCACCTATATTTTGTATACTGCCTACATGAATTTACGAAAATTAACATGATGAGCATAGGTACCTATAACTAACTTTTAACAAGCTCTAACATACAGATAAGAAAAAAATGATTAATTTCTATTACCACCATCCTTTACAATCCTTGAGGAGTGCCTACACAATCTGGTTTTCACTGCCTTAGCCCAAAGGTGTTTGTTCTTCAGTCAGTCAGTTAAAGGCATCTTTTCTTACAAGACAGCATCATCCAATCCAGATCCTGGTGACAATCTTGAAATTCATTTCATCTTCTTTGTTTTCAAAGTTGCATTCAACACCACAAATACAACTTTAGACTATTTCTATTTACTAGAGTAATAGGGTCAACAGACTTATCTCTGTGACTGTCTGCTCCCTTGCATCCTTCTCTAACACAGCTCAGGAACATAAAACAGCTGGAGACAGACACATCAGTAACCAGCCACTCACTTAATATCTAGCCTTATTCCTTCCTCTCTCTGCAGAGTAAAACCTAAACATTTTTAAAATGCTCATTTCAACTGCCTTAACCTTAGAAATAAAAGGGACATCCAAAGTCCACATAAAATTTATGTGATTATGTCTTAAACAATATTCTCTTTCAAATGTTCTGAAGCTCTCATGATTAAATCAGAATCAATGACTCTTCAGATGTTAATCTTATAAATCAGATTTATATTTGGGCTGATCTAAACACTGATTATCTATAAAGAGCTATTTATTGAACTTGCATTTGAGACAGAGTAAAAGCAAGTTATATCAGAATAATCCTTCAACTTCATCAACAATAATCCTTTCTCAAACTTTTAATAAAATTCTGACTGTCATTATGATAGAGCACCAAAATATTGGCTAAAGCAATAATGTGAAATACAATTGTCAGAAGATATATAAGATTATTTTTATCAAGCATTCTAGGTCTCAGTGTTTTGACATTTAATACTTGAAAATTAGAACTGTCAGTTGTGTTAATCATTTTGGACATAGCTCGTCCTGCCATATAAACCTTTTAAAACTAATGCCTAATACTCTTACAAAAGACATCCTTATATTTTAAAATGTGTCACTAATTGTCTCGATGAATTCAAATGCCTATTTGTTCCTATTCCAAGTCTAGAAAAGACTTATTTTTAACAGGTTACACAAAGACAGAATCAACCACACCTTCCCTTTAACAGGCATCATCTATTGCCTCTACCTCAGCTATCATGTGTACCAAATAGTATTGTTTGTTTTTTATACCCTACTGATCATTTATTTGCATCATAGGAGCATTTGAATATGCTGGTGTAACTATAAATGTGAAGAAAAACACAGTCTCTTTTTTTAAAAAGAACACTTAAAAAACAAAATAACTCAAATAAGCAACAGCATCAACAGCTACAGTAATTATAAAGACAATATTTTTTTAATGAATATATAAATATATATAAAATATATAAATATATATTATATATAAATACATATATAAAACGAGAAAGCTAAAACATCAGTATAATTAGCCAGCTTCACTACACATTTCTAGTAATACTTGTCTTAGTTCTCCTTTTCTGTGTTAAACCTCTGTACAGATTATATTCTCAGTCATGTCTTGAATTAGTTGATAAACTCCTGGAGCCCCAAGATGGTGTTTATCACCAGATTGTTAGCACATCTCAAAGAACATGATCTGATGACCTGTCTTCTGCATGAACTTAGGAATAAAATTTATAATATTTTCTTATCAGTATCCTTTACTTGTTATGAGTCATTTTTGACAACCTGTTGCATGTCTTTATCCCTCTTGTATAAAGAACATATATTTGCTAGTGTTATACAAATATAAATGATTCTTGCCATACACAGTACTCCTGTAAAATTTTTCTTATTTCATATTATTGTCGAAAATACTACCACAGATCTTGAAATATCTTGAAATATATATAGGAATAATTTGCCAGCTTTTCTCAACATCGATGATTGAAAAATAATACTGTAACGTGGAGTGTTCTCAAGCAATGGAGTAGAGACAGTATTTCATAACAGTAGCAAATAACAGTTTCTTTCTGCTCAGATCTCTTAACCAAAGGACAATAATTTTAATACATATAATCTGGGTCCCAGATGGAAAGATTTTTCTGTCTTTGCAAAGAACCAATAGAATAGTACCAAGTACAGAACAGTAGAGAGAATCAGCCTAATTTACTTCAACAAAGACCTCCAGACAGAGTCACTGTATTTCTAATTCACCTAAGTATCAAAAAATACAAAGCTAGACTCAGAGCAGATGAGGGAGTCTCAGGACTCTCAGAGTCTTAGTCTCTTTTCTAACTCCAAGTTACAATCCATTAGCTTCTAATTTTTCCAAAGATACCCAGTAAGGACTTTTCAACCTATACAAGTAAGTATTTCTAAAATAAGTTACCCCAATATTTCAGTATCAACATAAGATGTAATCCCTCATGCTATAACTCGGTTATTTTATAATAACCTTATATAAATCTTATATAATTTTTTTATCTTCCCTGTCCATTTGGATTGCATTTGGGTAGATACTTTTTTCTTCTCATAACTTTTCTTGTACATACACTACAAAACAGAAAATACAGTGAACTCTCCCATGTGCACTGACAGGCCAAAATTAATATTAAAGGAATAAAATGAGAAAACCATGCTGAGACTTAACAATTCTGAAATTACTTGGTTTCGAATATTCAGATGTTTTCTGTACCCTTAAGTTATGTAAAACAGACAATTTTTCTGTGGTTTACTCATTATCTATCTAAACAAATAATTAGTTAACTATTCAAATTAAAATATGTAGAAAAATACGGTTACTGAAAGAAAATATTGTCTTAATAAAATTGGTAAATGCTCAACTTCGACATTTCATGTGGCAAAAAGTGGTAGAACAAAATCTTTCAAAGATGTATTTTCTTCCCCCCAAAATTTTAATGCTATCTGTCTTGGTTTGAAAGACAGGTATGGTCTAAGGAAAGGCAAGAGCCCCTTTTCTGCGATGCAGAGTGCAACCCCCCTCCCTTTTAATTATTTTAGGTCCAATTCAGACACCTTCAGGCAGGAGATATGGGGATAAGAATAACAGTTCTTTACTGGTATCTAACAAAGCAGAAAAAACAACAACAGGTATAAAAATTGGCAACAGAAACAGTCTAGCTCCGCTCCAGTCCCTTCTGGCCGCAGGCCGTCTCCCTGTGCTGTTACCGGTGCTGTGGGGGCAGGGCAGGTCCCGCGCAGTTGAAGAGGGCTGGGTGATGGCGGCCGCGGCCCAGGGGAGAGAGGGGATGGGGAAAGTTACTCCCCCCTCACGGTGTCGGTCGTGGTGCTCAGCAGAGTGTCCGGAGGTAGTAGGGTGAGCTAGGAGAGCAGCAGAGCGATGTCCAAAGGCAGGGAGCGTGGATCTCAGCGCTGGGATGGCAGGGGAAGATGCCAGAGCAGAGCCCAGGTTGTCTTCCCACTCCAGGAGCCAAGCGAGAGAGCGCCCAGCTCCAGACCCCCCTATCCCACCTTTCCTTTTCCGGTTCCCCCCCCCTCCCCCTCCAGCCACCCCCCTACGAGAGAACATTATCTGTCGTTTTAAGGTGTAGCCACAATTACTTAGCATAACAATGGGAGAAAATTCCACTGAAAGAAAAGGGCTTAATTCAACCTCCAACACTATCTTAACTGAAAGATAATAACAGTTACTATTTGGGTTTTGAGGTAAGCAGATGTAGATAGGAAAGTAATTATTTCATAAACTGACCGAAATAATAAAGAGTACACAGGTGTGAAAAAACCAGTAGTAGTAGTAGTAGTTGTAGTAGTAGCAGTAGTAGTAGTAGATCAAATTATATTATTGGACAGACAGACTTTTCAGATCTTTGCAGGGCCAGTCTTTAAACACTATTGTTGCTGCTGCAATTCTTGTGTTAGAAGAGGGGAGTGCAATCTTTAATTAGGGAATAGGCCAGACAATTAACAGCACCAGTTTTCTATAATGGGCTATACGGAGATTGAATGTTAAGTTTCTGTAATTTGAGATAGTCTTAATCAAAAGGCTTGTTTTGTTTTCAGTGTTTCTAAAGATCAATTATCTGAGTGAGTAGAATTTGAATGTTTAACTTTCATGTTACTTCTACTGGTTTATTTTTATTGAAGTACATGATAGATAAAATTACAATTAAAATTACAGTTTAAAATTACTCAGCTAGAAATAGCTTTTTCTAGCTGTTTTTTCACTGAATTATGAGTAAAAAAATGAAAACTAAGTATTTAAAATAAACCACCTCTAGTATTAGGAGGATGAGTATTAAATTTAAGTTTTTAATTATTTTTAAAAAATTTAGGGGTGTTCTTATATTTTCTCCTGCCAAAAAACTAAAACAGATTTTTCTTTCGTTTAATAGAAAAAGAGAAGGAAAGATGGAGAAAATTTTACTTTCTTCTGAGAAAGTAATTTCAGGTTCTTCCCTTCATTTCCTCAGAGGGTTTCTGGGAGATCTATGGATAATTTAAAGTACTCCTCATTTCTTAAAATAATTCCCCAGAACTTATAAGGGGTTTTGGGCTGTCCAGATAGGAGGACATATTCTTGGTGTTGCTATTTAAATACTACATTATAAAGTTAACATTTATAATTTTTATATTTATACATTTGAATTTATAATATTTACATTTATTATATTTACATTTATAACCATGCATGCATATTCAGTTATGCCATTTCTATTAGAACTAGTAAGAAACAACTGACTAAATACTAACTTGTGAAGTGGTTGTTACATTCTATAAATACAAATATTCAGCAGTCAATCATAGTTGGCATATTAATAGAGGCAGAAAAAACAAGTGAAAATCTTACTTTTATTTCTTCTCAATTTTTGTGATACTGTCATTTCACTGTTGTTTCACTCTACAGACTTCACTATTATAAAAAGGCCACTACACACGCTTTGAAAATTGAGAAGTTATGTATCCTAAAAAAGCATATGGAGTATAACACTAATTCTGATTTTCCAGGGATATGAATCCGCTTGAATCAAATATTTGGTTAATGAATATAAGAATATGGGTATAAGCAAGGAGAGGTAAACATGTTAAAAATGTTAAGACCAGTAATACTACTTCTATATCAGCTTCCATCTGGTGTCTCCTAGTTATATAGAATATTCAGGGATGCAGCTTAACTAAAATTGGGGATTAGGATCTTTTATTTCAGACATTGCCCAAAATTATTCATTCTTTAAATGATGCTGGCATGTACACTGTAAAAATATTTATTGCAGTTAAGCCAGTGGAAGCTAGATATTAAGTAGGCTTATTCTTCCCACCCCCTTGTCACCTTCATTAGTATAGCATGAGATAATATTGATTTTTAAATCAGCATGCATCCTGAGCCATGATACTGTGGCATACTGATAAGGCCATGCCTTCAAAATTTTTGTAACTGCCTCCAGAGGAGTTTTTGTGACCAAATGAATCTCAGCTACCATTGACTTGAAAATTTCTTCTTTCTAATATCAAAATACAAAAACGAATAATCAAAAGAAAACCTTATCCCAAAAAATGCCTTTTTTTACAGATTTGAAGCTGTTTCTAAAAAAGGTTATAAACTGCTTTTTCCAATTAGAGCAGTGGTATGTTGAAAGAGATATTATTTCTTCCTACCTAATACACCCCACAGAGCAAGCAGGTATCTTGGTGATTTGTTTAATTATCAGCTTTAGTGCTACAACACGAAGTTACAGCTCTGCTAGCATGACAAGAAAAACAGAGGAGTAAACTAACATGGCTAAACAGAATAGTTAAAAGTTTCTTTATCATTTGGAGTCAAACTGAGAATATCCAGTGGCATTTGCTTAGCTGTTTTTCAGGGTAATGTTGGGGGTTTTGGAGGGGAGGGGGTTTGCTTGTTTGTTTTGTTCTTGGCAGTTTTTGTTGTTACTCTTGTTGTTGTTACTCTTGTTGTTGGGTTTTTCATTATTATTGTTTATATTGAGCTACTTCTGGCTTTAAATTTTTGGGATGCTTATGGATCACTAATTTGTGTTACCATCTCTGGTCCATATGACTGTTACTTGGCTTAAACCAAAATCTACTTAAAGTCAATTATAAATAAAACCTATTGAGATTATTTGGGGCAGAGCAGACTTGAGGTTAAAAGCATTGTAAAAACTCACTCATTTTGCTATAGTTTATTTTTGCTATATTTTATGTTGCTGCATTTTGCTGAAGCTGTACAAGGCTCATGAAGACTGTGAACTAAGATGTATTTAACTTTAAAAAGCACTTGTATGAACATAGCATTAATGCATGTTAAGATACCTGTATACAGCATTAGGGAATCAGACACTAATAAAATAGCTAATTTGACAACTCATTAGCAGCAAGAAACTCTTAAGTATTCTTTACAGTTCTGTCAGGTACTTTGTTAAGAATTAAACATCTAACGGCTGCTAATGCTGCATTAATACTTACAAATGTCTTAAGTTTTATATCATTGCAATTGCTGAGTGATTTTCATTCTACTGATTTGACAGTTTACAAGCTCTCTAACAGTTACTAACAAGGAGTTTACGCTTGAAATTTCTGGTTTACCATTTGCCTTGTTTTACTATTCAGCATAATTAAACCCTGTCGTTAAACCAAATATCCTTTTCCAGTTATTCGCTCAGTGCCTTGCTGGCAAAGGAATAATTTCTGTTACAACAGCAAAAAGTTTGATTGCTGTGAAATATTACAGCAATCTGCCCAGGTTCTGCACATGTACTTCAAATTCTGTCAAGCCTACCGTGCCCTGGGAAATAAACCTCTCTCCTGAAGATAAATCTACAGTGCTCTTGAAACAAGTGGTCGATGTGCTTATTTAAAGGTGTTTTTCAAGCTCTGAGAAGTTTACATTCATGTAGCCTGAAATATTACCTGAACATTTAATTATGACACTAAAATCCTACCAACCTGAGCAGATGTCTGTTAAGTAGAACACACAGGGAAAATTTACATTCACGAATTACATAAATGTTGACTTACTGAAAATCAGTAAAACAGGCTGTCTTGGTTTGAAAGACAGGTATTTGCTAAGGAAAGGCAAGAACCTCTTTTTCTGAGATGCAGAGTTCAACCCCCTCCCTTCTAATTATTACAGTTTCAAATCAGAGGCTTTTAGGCAGAAGATATAGGGATAGGAATAACAGTTCTTTACTAATATATCTGCTATGAATGATGTTCTATTTTTCCAATTTATCAAGCAACAAGATTATATTTAATGGTAAGTTTTTAATAGTAACAAAATGAATACAATCAAAGTATAGGAGATGACAAAGTGTTGGAGATGAATACAATCAAAGTGCATATATTTGTGAATATACAAAATTTGGCAGTAAATAATTTAGTATAATTGAGGTTTGGATAAAGCATAAGCAAAACTAACCGGGGAGTGGCTCCCATTCCTCACGTACCAAAGCATCCAGGCTAACAATCCCACTTATATACTG
Organism: Sturnus vulgaris; assembly: GCF_052056855.1. Classification (NCBI taxonomy): domain Eukaryota; kingdom Metazoa; phylum Chordata; class Aves; order Passeriformes; family Sturnidae; genus Sturnus; species Sturnus vulgaris. The sequence continues at coordinate 21,684,263 of NC_142283.1, forward strand.
TAGGCTACAGAAGTTTCTAGAAAACTCCTCCTAGTTTCTATTCCTAAAATCTATGTCACTGTGTGTACAGCTCATGCTCTACTAATGGGTTAGGGGGTCTCTCATCCTTTTGAGGGTCTTATTTCCGATGAAGGCTCGTCGTCTTCCTCAGTGACCGAGGTGTGACCTGCAGGTAGCGCAGGCGCCCTGTGTGACTGAGCAGATGTTTTCCATAACAAGACTCTAATTAAATCCCATGCTTGGAGTCATCCCATTTTGGCCCATTTCAAGGTCGAAACTTTCTATTTCTAGATGCTGCTTCTCAGACCTACTTCCTTCTACTATTCTTATTTGACTTTCTTCCAACCTCCTTCTTCGACTCCCAACATCTGGAAGATGTCCTTTGTCCTGCCTCACCCATCTCCCCCCTCACTCTGTAACAATTGTCTTTTATTGATCTAAATACAATTTTGTTAATATAGTTACAATTTAATTAGCACGAATCACATTTATCACATATCTAACAAAGCAAAATAATAGAAACAAGAACAGCTATAAAAACTGACAACAGAACAGAACAGAACAGTACAGCTCAGTTCCAGTCCCTTTTGGCCAAGGCCCTCTCTCCCTGCGCTCAGTTCCCAGTGCTGTGGGCAGGGCAGGCGCTGGGTGATGGCGGAAGCACCCAGGGGTGAGAGGGATGGGGGAGCGACTCCCCCCTCACGGTGTCGGTCGTGGAGCTCGGCAGAGTGGTAGTAGGATGTAGTAGGTAGTAGGATGGAGTGGGAAGGCAGCAGAGCGATGTCTGACAGCAGGGAACATGGCTCCCAGTGTTGGGATGGCGGGGAAGACGCTGGGTAGGAGCCCTGGCTGTCTTCCTTTGACTCCACGAATGAGCGAGAGAGTGAGAGAGAGGGAGGCCAGACCCCTGTCTCACCTTTCCTTTTCTGGTGTCCCCCTACCCCCCACCTCCCTGCGAGAGAAAACTATTGCTACTAAGGTGTAGCCACAAATACTTAGCATAACAATGGGAAAAATTCCACAGAAAGAAAAGGGAACAATTCAACTTCTAACACAGGCAACTCTTTATGTTGAGTTAATCTTCTATATTTCTCTTGTTCTAGTTTTTCACACAAGACTGTTCAGCATTAAGATGAATCTTATACACAGTAAACCTTCCGAATAAGTTTCGTTCTTATTACTTTCTATTCTATTCTATTCTATTCTATTCTATTCTATTCTATTCTATTCTATTCTATTCTATTCTATTCTATTCCTAATTAGCAATAAATTAAATTAATTTTACTCAAGTGAAGTCTGTTTTGCCTGTTGCAGCAATTCATAAGCAATCTTCTGGTCCATATCTTGATCTACACTTTCTATGTCTTGCGGAGGAGAGGGAATGAAAGAGCAGCTTGGTAAGCACCCAAAAACCAGCTGAGTTTAATGCCCCACTCATGTCAACACTTCTTGACCAATTTTTCCCTTTGCAAAAAATATCTAAAAGTATTACTTTGTCAATGAACCCTGAGACCAATGCCTACTTTTTGGTATTGATGTTGAATTACATGGATAACATTTTGCAGTCTTAGAAATAAAATATACAAATTTTAAAGATTGAAAAAAGTCAGTAAACTCTCTACTGCCTCAAGGAGGAAGTGATAAGCTGATTCCTTTTGTTTGTTCTTAATGACATCCCTGAGACTGTTTTGTTAAAATCTTTCTTACTTTGTAGCTCTAATTCAGATTAAGTGGTGAACAATGGCTAAAACAGTGCGGCCAAGACTTCCAGAAAAAAATGTGTTTCCCCTTTTCCATTGCTTTTGAGGTCAGATTTTTGTCTATACTAAGGTATTCTAACATTTTCCTAACAAGCAGGGAAACTCTGAAGTGTCTGATTTACCCTCTCAGGGATCAAGTGCAGTGAGATTTTTAATGTCTGACAAATACTTTTCTATCTTTGTGACAGAAATTACACCAAGGCTGGTTTCCTTCATACTAAAGGCTGAATCACTTACTCTATTTGTAACTCAACTCCTTGGCTGAAAAACTGAGAAAACCTTCATTGTTCCAAAGGATATAAAAGTTAGATGTGATGAGATGGAAACTAAATAACTTTATGGGAACAATTTGTGACAGTGACTACACAGACTAGCAGTGAGCAGTGGTTGGTAACGATTGGTAATCGTTTGCTGAATCATTTTTTGATCATCCCGTGTGATCTGTTGAGGCTTTTAGAACCAGATAAACTAATCTAATATGTCACCTTCACAGAGTAAATCTGTATGCAGGTTATTTCAGAAGCAGGCAGTGTATAATGGAGGATTTGAAACCTCTCAATCTGAGCCTTATAGTCTGGAATTTTATGAAGGAACTGCATTGGTTCATTGTATAAAGATTATTCTCAGCTGTGGAACAAGAAATAAATTTTGGTAAGCATGACTTCATTAGTCATAATTAAATCCTCCACTTTTTCTTCTAATTTGAGAAGGACTACTCTTCTAGACTTTTAAGAAGAATATGAATTTCACAAAGTAAGATTTAAACAGATGAATCACAAGGCAGGAATAGGGCACATTTCCACGTGACTTCCTTTGCTTTTAGAGAATTTATTAGAGATAAAAATATTTTACTTGTCTTTATTTCTTAAAAGCAAATTGGATATTATGCAGTATTATCTCTTTGGTTCAATGTTGTAGGGGAAAAAAAAGGACATCTTTTATTTGCTTATGATTAGGGAAAAGAAGGAAACAAAATGTTTTTTCTCACATATGGAAAGAAAATAAATAATTTCTGAATTGCCAGGGGTTGTTTTAAACTGCAGAGTACAGCAAAGTACCTTTTTAAATGTAAGGGTTTAGAAATCAACAACCAAAAGAGAGTGCCAAAATGCAATTTTAAAAGTTGTTACCTAATACCTACCCATTATGTGTTTTTAAAATACTTCAGAAATATTTTATTACTTGAGATATACTACCTAAATAATTCAAACTAAGTTCTTTCAACAGCCTCTGGCTCCACTTTTACCTGAGTTCTCACTCACTTAACTCAGACTATATTCAGCAAGGCTATTTACCACAAAAGAAATGTATTTATTTTTGTTGATAATAGCACTACTTACACTTTTTTTACTACAAATTCCAGTTTCTTTGTATTTCTCTCATTCAACTTACAGAAGTCCTTTTTTATGATGATGATTCTTCAATAGATTTTGGGGAAATACTGGTAACAATTATGTATTACAGTATTCCATCAGTTGTCCACATTCATATCTATCCTACAGAGCATGTAAAAGCAATTGTATTTTTTCCATGGCAGAAACTAAAATACAGGGTTGTTTTTCTGCTAGTTTGCTGGTTTTGATAGGAATTTGCAAAGAGAAATGTTAAAATACATTTCATAGAATCATCGGATCAAAAATGGTTTGGGTTGGAAGAGATATTAAGGATCATCAAGTTCCAACTTCCCTGCCATGGACAGGGACATCTCTCACTAGACCAGGTTGTTCAAAATGACACCAAACCTTCCCTTGAAAATTTTCAGGGATGGGGCATCCTCAATTTTTCCTGTCCTCACCATCCTTACAGTAAAGAATTTCTTCCTAGTATGTAATCTGAGCCCACCCTCTTTCAGTTTGAATCCACTCCCCCTTGTCCTGTCACCACAAACTTTTGTAAATAGTCCCTCTCCATCTTTTTTACTCCCTTCAGGTGCTGGAAGGCAGCAATTAGGTCATCCCAAAGCCTGTTCTTCTCCAGGCTGCTCCATTCCTCTGATCATCTTGGTGGCCTCTTCTGGACTCACTCCAACAGGGCCCAGAGCTGGATGCAGTGCTCCCAGTGGGGTCTCTTTAACTGGCTTGATTTGGACTTTCAGTTACTGTGAGTTTCTCTCGAAGAAAAAGTGTAGAACACTAAATCTAGAGTCTATGAGATATACAGGAGTCCTGATTTCACTGCTATCCTAGTGGAAACAAGGTCTCTGCATTCTTTGGTGTACTACATTTCTCCCTCAAAATTCTGCAAAACAGTGGACTCCAGAAGATGGGTGATAAAATAAAATATCAGTGTGTTCCCTTTATATAGTAGAATGAGCCTCCGAATGTTTTAATTCCTTGCCTAAAGTGTGCTTATACTGATGACTTCTGACTTCTTAAGTCATATTGTAGAATAGAAGAGATTTAAGTGATAGCTTAGTTTAAACTGCACATTAAACTTGCAAAAGAAATATAAATGCATTCATTTTATGCTGTAATGAATGTGCTTAAGTAATGTGTCTTGCTATGTAAAGTCAAAATGAATTAATAATTTAATATGGAACTGTGCAAATGTCTATTAGACATTGGTGAACAAATGTTTGAAAGGAAATGGTAGGTATTCAAACAGTATTTACAAATATAGAAAACTAATTCTGCTATTCTTCAAGTGCAGCTATGCAGCCTGTTTTTCAAATACCACATTGTGACCTGCACTAGTCTTCACTAGAGTATAGTAAAAAGTGCAATCACTTTTTTTTTTTGCCAAGAAAGAGTTCATCCATTCTACTTCTGTTGTATAGAGCCAGTATAGCTGAACTAGCAATGTGAATCTTTCAAGAGACTCACCAGTCTTTCAATAAATCACCTGATGTAATTTTACCAATGCATCAAATAATGTCATAGTTTTGATTTGCTAATTTAAATATACTCATTTTTCTATTTTAAGACAGAGCCAGGAGCAAAAGAGCAAGGCAGGCTTAAAACTTAAAAGGGTGTATGTTGGGAAGGATGAATTAGGAAAACCTTATAAATACGAGTGCCTAGCAAAAGACTTTGAGAATATGGAAAATATAAGCGAAATAGAAATGGTAGCAATTTTCGACTGTGTGGCTGAAAGCAACTGAATGCCTAAAGGCCCCTTTGTTTAGATAATGTTAAATGCTGCAAATACCAAGAAGCAAACAGACATCCTCTCTAGGCATGGCAGGAAGGGTCCCAGATAAAATTTAGAGATAAGAAAAGCAGTAAAACATGGTAATATAGTGATTCCTATAGGTTGCATGCAAATGTTAGAGAATTTGTATCTTGTATTAGATTGGTTAGTGGAAATTAGACATAGAAGAAGATTTAATGCAATGTAAACGGGAAAATCTCGCTCTTATGCTCTTACTCTCTTCGTTCTTACTTTCTTAAGCACTCTTTTTTTACCCTCACTCTATCCCTCTCTCTGCCTGCTCTGAGCTGCGGCTGCAGTTCCTAGCAGGGCCTTATATATACCCACGCCCTAAGAAATAAACTGCAAACTTTAAGAATAAAATAAAGAGAGCACCTGAGTTTGTCCCAACCATCCCAAGGCAGCAAGTCCTACAGGTATAAAAAACTTTATTAACTACCCAAAGAAAGAGAAAGAAAAGTAAATTCAGAATAGATCTTCAGACCATTCCTTCATCCCCTCTCCCAACCTTCATAGCAACAAAACAAACATACTAAAACTACTTCAGTCAGTCCCCAACTTAAATAGTCTTTTTCAGTTCACTTCGGAGAGAGAAGTTTCCTCTTGTCAGGCCACAGGGACTTCTCCACAAGGAGGGAAAAAAACCCAGTTCTCTCGTGGTTTCACTTTCATGATTTGCATCCACCGGGGAAAAACCTTTCAAATCGTGAAGCTCCTCTTATCTTCACAGCTTTCCCAAAGCTGTGCTTTTGGGCCATGTTAAACTCATGGGGTATTTACTTTTAAGAATGAACTATTCTAAAACAAAAATTCTCTTCATCTCTCTTTCTTTCTGTTTATGCTTCATTTCCAGAAACAGAGATCCCCTTTTCTCCTAGGGCAAAAGATTCTCAACACAGATGCTTTTAATTAACAATCCATCAAATGGAACACTCCAAGCTCCCATGTCTTTCTCCATGGTTTATAAGAATATTCAGTGCAATATCAGTTCTCATCCCTACAGCTTCACAAAAGGATTTTCAGCCAACCTTCATAGCATCTTTTCAACCTCCTTCCATCTAAAAAAACTTAGCTCTTGCTTCATGGACTTTGTATCTTTTCTGTGTCTCCCTTTCATTAAAAAATAAATAAAGTTTTAAAAAAACTTTAAAAGTCTGTATGTCTTATCTGAGCACTAAAGAGTTAAAGTTTCACATAGAAGTCACAGGGGCCGGGCTATGCTCAGGCGTTTCGGGTGAGGGATGGCTGAGATCTCAGTCAGCCTTTCTGGGGCTGGGCTGCAGCACCCACTGCCCATGGCCACCCCTGCTCCCAGACAGGGCCCGGCTGCCTCCCCCAGGCCGTGCGGGGGCTGGGTGGGCTCAGCCCCTACAAAGCTGCTCCGAGCCAGCAGCAGGAGCCGGGCCCACCCCACCCTGGGCCTGCAGGAGAGGAAGCGGGGCTAAGGTCTCATCAATGAGCCTTTCCTCCCCCCGGCCATGGGGTCCCTTGGTTTGTGAACGGGGCCCAGAGGCCTCCTGAGCACCCCCGGCATGGGAGGGAGCCCAGACCAGTATTACCTGCTCAGACATCGAAAATAGAATAGAGTTTTTCCCGGGTTACTTCTTTTAAAATGTGTTTTCATGGAGTGAACTAACTTTCTCCAATTGGTTTCTCAGGCTGTCAATAGCCAAACCAGCCTTCAATTAGTCTTATTAACTGACAGAAGAAATTCTCGTAGAAAAAACCTCTCTCTGAGTCTGTCCTCCCCAGGTAAAACCAGCACAAATTTATTGCTTTATCGATAGACATAGAGGTGATATTTAGATAGATAGCTAGATTATAGATAGATAGATAGATAGATAGATAGATAGATAGATAGATAGATAGATAGAAGTAAGAAACAGTGGATAAGTTAAATGGGTTACAATTTGATAATGAGTCGCAATAGAATAAAATCCAATTGTCAACCCATCTAATTTACACCAAAATAAATAAATGCCTTTTAAAACAATCTTTTTCCTGCTGTTTTTATTATAAAGTAAGCTCCACAAGGCAGGTTAGAACAGGTTTTGGAGACAGACTAGTCTACCGTGTAGGAGAAAAGTGTAGAAGAAGAAAGGCAATCACATCACTGCCAAGCTGTCTTTGAGCAGTGTGGGTATGCTTTTCTCCTCTGCATTTTATGGCTGTCTCCACCTTTGTGTCTTTTTGCAAGGTCATGAGGCCCATTTCCATTCACTTTTACTGTCTCACTAAATGGTGAGCATTTGTTGTAGGAGTCCTATCATGAAATAACTTTTTAATCCAATGCGTTCTCAACTGATTTTTCCTGGTTTTTTTGTTTTTTTTTTCGGTTGGGGGTGGTAGGAGAGGGGGTTGGTTGGTTGGTTGGTTGATTGCTTGTCTTGTTTTTGATTGATTCTTTGATAAAATGAAAGTTCTGCTTTCCTCTGGGGTCCAATTCTGCATGTCTATTTGAGGAAGTGATCTTTCTGCAGGTAGACATGTTTGATTTTACCAGAAATAAGTCACAAAGTAAATCCTCAATGTTACACAGCAGAATTTCCCAGAACTGACAAACATGTAGTAGTGAACAGTGTTTCTTAGGAGTGTTCTTCCTCAAAATTCCTACGAGAATAGTATTTGTCATAAGGTTCAATGTTGCTAAGCAAATATTCATTTTATTGTTTTGATAAACCACCATCTGACTTGCTTTTTTCTTTCATGCAAAGTAGCCTAATTATGTGTTATCTTTGCAAATAAGCAGAATGTTAATAAGGCAGCATTGTTCTGAATACCCACTTCACAACATTATCTTTGGTTTTATACTGATTTCAATAACCAAAGTAATATTTTCATGTGATGCTAATACTGAAGCAAAATTTGCATGGTTTTTTGTGTGATTCATCTGGAAAATGATAAAGACATTAGAATTATTTACAACTGTATATCTGAGCAATTAGAAAAACGGCCAGTTGTTTGAGGTAATCATTTTGCCTTGGTGTTTGGAAGACCCCATCCAAAGTGGGGCATTTAAAATCATTGCTACAGGAGGATGTCCAATCTTTGTTGTAAAGATAAATTTGGCAAACTAATATTATAACATGCATTAAACAAATCAACTTGTATCTTGGAGTGACTCAAAAATACCATATTAGTCCTATCTTTTATATAAAGGGGTCACAAGATACAAGATATCTTTAGTCACCATATCTTTATACATGCTCTTTATCTCTTTTGCAAAAAGTATGTGATAAGTTTTACTTGTCTTGAAGTGGAGAGAGGAAAGCTAAAGCCTAACAAGGTTAAAAGTAACCAAAGAAAACTAGACGAGTCAGAGGGGAATGAAAATCAGATTAAGTTCTAAAGCAGCAGGAGGAAGCAGCAGCAACAGTCATACCGTGAAGTGCCATAACGAGTGGTGACACAAACAAAAAATAGTCTCCAGGAGTAGTGAGTAACCCCAAGACTTTTACTGAAGCACTGTAGGAGGATGCTTTAGAGTGACAACTTGTAAGTGTCATATCCTGAATTATAAGGCTTTTCATAGCTAGAGCCTAGTTTTAAAAAGCAACAGGAACTAGATCCTTCAAAACACATTTGCTACTTTCTCAAAAATATTAACAGAGAAAAAGTTGTAAACACTGAAAAACCCTTGTCCTTGTTTTTTTTCTTCACTTTTTTGTCTTCATGAGGAACTTTGTATTAGCACAGTTAGATGTCTCTGCAGAAGCAGTATTTTAATAGATGCAAGATTTCTCAAAAGTGACACTTTGAGTCAGAGAGTGGAAGTTACTCAGAAAGACAGTACACTTTACAAGCATCTGAAGAAGAGATAAAATAATGGTATACTTTAGAAAGGAAAAACTGTTCATCAATTTAAGAGAGATTGATTGCTTCTTCTTCAAGCTGAGCTATTTCTTTTCTCCTTCTGGACAAACATTGAAGAGAGAGTATTTTGGAATCTCTTAAAAAAAGAAAAATAATTATGCTGGAATATTAATTTTCTTAAATAAGAAATTAATCACTGACCTCTGGAAAATATTTAGTCATCTATACAACTTTCATAATAAAAATATTCTTCTAGCTAAACAGCTTTACATCTAAAATCATATCCACTGAGAGAGAAAAGGACAAATTTAGAAGAATTCTAGTTAGCACCTAAAAAAAAAAAAAAAGAAAGAAAGAAAAAAAAAGAAACATATATTAGGAAATATTTCTGAAGGATAATTTACCTTTTTGGATTTCCAAAGTGAATGGATTCATGAAAGAAATAATAAGTTTTGTGCCATCGTTTTGTCTTTGTCACCCTAAGTGTCAAAAGCGTGTAAGAATTTATGCTATTGATGCCAACTTTTCACACTCTGAAACTGCTGACATGTTAAAACTTGTGTTATATTGCAATTTTTTTGATCACTCATGAGTTGTACAATTGGAACCCTTGTCATGAGATCAGGAGTAGGCACAGTAGGAGTAGGATCAGTAGGAGCCATACAATACTTGATACTAAAGTTCTTATTATCCTTTTATAACTGTTATTTTGTCCAGGAAAATTTAAAACAAACCATTACTACGAAAACTAATGTTAGAGTTCCTTATTTATTTCTGATAACTCAGACATTTAATTAAGCACTGGATGTTACCTGTATAATTTTAAGAAATGCACGTACATTAAAATTTAATGCAGGTTGAAGAATGCTAGTATTTTGATAGTTTTTATTAAAAAGTGACTGCTACACTGAGCTCACAACAGGGTTTAGCAGTCCATCGATAAGACAATATTTTTATGGGATCTTTTTTCAGAATTTTTGATTCTGTATACCTTCATTATCCATTTCCAAATTTTCTAATATCCACAGAAGCAGAAATTAGGAAGAAAAAAAAAACAAAAACCCAAACTGAATGGAAACATGATTGCAATTTTTTTAAAAGGTAGAGAGGAAGACCCAGGGAACAACAGACCAGCGAGCCTGGTAAGAACACAGAGCAGACTCTCAGGCCAGCAAAGTTAAGGCTGTGCAAGACAAGGAGGTCTGACACTGGCCTCGGTAAAAACAAATTTTGTCCGACCAACCTGGTGGCCTTCCAGCATGCAGGGGATAAACAAGCTGACAGATGCCACCCACTTAGACTTCTGTAAGGCCTTCAACATGATCCCACATGGCACCCTCATCTCCAAACTGGGTTTGAAGGGTGGGCTGTTCTGTGGGAGGGGAATTGGCTGGCTGGATTCGAGTGGAGCCTGGTGGCAAGTGTCCCTTGGCTGGATGGGGCCCCAAGCAAAGAGGTCTAGTGGGAGGCATCCATGCCCATGGTGGGGGTTTGGAATTAGATGAATGTTACCAAACCAATCCATCCTATGGTCCTGTGAGCTACAGAGATATTTGTATTGCAGTGTGATCACTGCCTAAATCTTGTTAGCATCTCCACTAACACTAATAACAGTTTTAATTAATGTTTCCTTCTCCCTCTTCCTTCACAGCAAGATGTCAGACATATGGGATGTCTCCACAGACACATTACAGAAGTATGATTCCTCAAAGGCCCAGTGAAGAATTATCAATAATTAAAGACTACATACTCCATTGAAGAGTGAGCCTTACAGACTCAAAGGCTTGTAGAACCTTTCTGAACAGATGTCCTACTAATATAAAGTAATTTTTAATTGATCTTGTGGTTCCTGTGAACACCATTCTGTGTTTGTAAGGCAGGATTTTCTGTCATTATAGTGAATGACATCCTCAAAAAGTATCTTTTCTCTGCATCATAATCAGACTTACCATAAGCAGATGACAATTAGCTGAGAAGATTTAAAGATTTTTTTTCTGATTTGCTCTATGGTTATTACAAATATAACAAGTCTGTACTTCAATTCACATAAAAATATAGTTTTGTTGCTCAACTCTCAGAAAAGCAGGACATGATCACCCTATTCTGAAGGTTCTTTTGTATTATCTAGATTTTTTTTCCCTAACAAACATTCCTTACTAAAATTGACTAGAATAATTAATAGGCACCAGCATAGTAGCTGCAGGGATGTACCATCTGAGCACTCAGCAAAGACTTCAGGAACAAGCAATGCTACTAAGCAAGAATAGTTAATATATTGCTTCTATAAAAGTATTTTTAAAAGATAGTTCATATGTTATGTCGAAAACACACTGTCATGAATGAATCTTATGATGTGTTCACTAAGCATGTCCAAACATGAAAGGGTCAGCTCCATGGACCCTCTTCCTGTAATTGATTGCTAGATTTGAAAACTAAAACTCCTCAGAGGGCTCACAGTTACTAGAAGGGATCAAACACATTCTTATAGTACACATTTAAGAGAAATTGAAATATTTTATAGGACACTTGGAAAAATAGTTTTTTATGGAATACTAGAGTCTCTCAGCTGTATGGAAGACCTTCAAATCTATCTGAAATCTCGCAATAAATGTATTTTTAACAATAAAAATTTCAGCACAAAGATTTGCTAACTACTGCTGCCATGTAGGTAAAGTGTATGGTACTTAAGAGTGATGAAAACCATGTGAAATTGACAATACTAAAATTAATTTCACAGTTGTGAATATTTATACTGGAAGCTTGAGAAGTTCCTTGAAAATATTCTTCATGTGATTTCTATTCTAAGCAAGGCATTTGCTTCCCATTATATCATCCTTCTTTAATCAAAGGTGCATTTATTTTCCTTTTTTAGCACTTGGCATTAGAGCTTACTACGCCTGCTCATCAGCTGGCATTTCTTGGCATTTCAATTAATTGATCTCACCAGTTTACATCACAAAAGTATTTTGTCCCCTAATGTTCAGCAAATGTTTCTTCAGTTCTATTACATAAGTCATAGTACTTAGCAGTTAAATCTCACTAACTTGCTTGATTTTACTATGAAATCCTCATACTAGCATATGTTTCTACCCAATACTCCAATGATAAAATGAAAAATAAAATCATTCAAGTAAAAGAGCTATATGTGTTCTTCTGAATTTAAGCAGCAGTATCTGAGCAGCTATGACTCAGATAAACAATGTAAGATGCAATAGGAGCATTTTTAATTTGTTTGTTGAAAAAAAATGTCTAAACTTTAAAATGTTTACCTATCAATAGAAAATCAACAGTTTCTAAGCTATTGTTTTGGAAAGGAGGATGTAAGGCATCTGGTTATGCAGCAAATGCATTGATTTTTAGAAACTAAAAAAACCAGAATGGAGAGTGAGAAAAATTATTTTAACACAGGTAGCAAATTTTTAGAGATACAAAGAAGATAAAAGTTACTGAGGGCTTTTACTCACACATTTATCACTGATTTGCAGAGTTTGAAAGAACAATTTAACAACCAAGGGATTAAAAGTGATACTTGGTGAAGCTTTTCAAGTGGCTAGTTTGTGATAATTGTGATAATAGTTTGTGATAAGTGATAATTTGGTTCATCTGTTTTATTAATTAATCTACCAACAAAGTTCCTGCTGAATTTGTCAGAAGGAAGAAAAGTTAGCCCCCTATTTTTAAATAGTGAACCGATGTCTCTTTTTAACACAGTAATTAGCAACAGGCTGTGCCCTCTGACTAATGGCTCAAGCTGTTCCCATATGGACCTCTAGGATGGCAGTGGCTTTTCTGCCAACCTGCAATTCTGCTAAGCAAGGACTCCCCCAAGGCTGGTCTGGACATAGCTGCCACCTCCCACCTGCCTGTCCAGCACCTGGACATTGTCACCTGCCTGAGGGAGAGAGCGTGCCCTGTCACACACCATGTACTGTGAACGGGCATGATGGTCTTTCCCCACATCAGTCCTATCTCCAAAATACACATTTTTTTCTATGCCTGCTATTTTGAGATGCTGGGGTTTATTGTTATTCCTTATGCCAGTCCAATAGTAACCGTTTGGGTTTTGTCAATTCCTTCTCCCACTAGCCTCATCCCTGCCAGCTTCACTGGTGTGTGCATCCCCAGGGGCTGGCAACGCTGCTCACAGCACTTCCCATCGAACGGGCTCACATCCACATCCACATCCACATCCACATCCACATCCACATCCACATCCACATCCACATCCACATCCACATCCCCACCTCTGGGCACTGACAGAGAACGCTGGTGCAGGTGTGAAAGATTTCTGAAAGGACAAGTGTCAGCAGTCTGGAAAGAATGATGCACCAATATGACCTGTGGCTAAGAAAATCCCCACTTAATATGCAGAAATAATAAATGGACGATAGTAGTGCCATATAAATACACATCGCTGTATAGTATAGTCTAGAGGAATAAGTAGCCAACTTTCCCTGAAAGGAAAATTTCTGCCATTCTGATTTATTTTATTTAGCCAAGCCAAAGGAAAGAAGATAATTTTAAAAATTGCCTGGGTTTTTTTTGTTTGTTTTAATAATGAAATTATGAGGAAGGAATAAAAAAAAGAAACAATACTGATGGAACTTCTTATTTTCTTTTCTTTTTAAAAGCCTTTCATGTTAACTTCATTTAAAAAATTGTAATCAGTCCTCATCTATCATGGATTAACAAGGACTTTTGGCAATACCTTCTGGTTCACTTTGACTCCATTATGGAATGCACTATCAATTTTACGGCCTGCTCTTAAAAGTGTGAGAAGTATTTTTGCAATAATTTATTTTAACCTCTTTCAAAATTGACAGTTTCTTCATTAAAATTGATGAAAACATTCAGCTAAGCATTGCAAAAATTATTACAGGAATGACCTGCTGTTAATTAATGTAAAAAAAATATTAGTTCATAAATTACTTAGAACCAGTAAAAAATAATTAGAATTATTATATCTGACCACATTGATCTCTAGGAGATGTTGTAATTTCAGATTTTTCTTTTTGCCTGAAGGAAACTTGAATATATTTCTGTTGGCAAAGATGCTCAGTTTTTAACTACTTGAATTTGGAGAAAATAGAAGATTTGGCCCTTTTATCAGTTTGTGACTCTAAAGTAAATTTAATAATGGTATATCCAATTGTATGTTTTTTACGTATCCTCCTGAGATTTTTATTCTTAGTTCAACTAAATTCCAATATGTTTTGGGGGGATTTTTTAAAGTGAAACTGAACTTGCACAAATTAAACTGAAAGCAACAAATATATTTATTTTCTCAATTTCCAGACATTTTTGGCTAAGGAAAAACTTACATTTGATGATTCAATCAGCCTTGAATATTGTGAATAACTAACTTTGAAATGAAAAATAGAAATTAAAAAGGTGAATATATTCACAATTATTTTAAGTACTAAATTCTTTCCAAACCATCTCTTTATGTCACACTTTTTTAGTGAATATAGTATTCTTTACACATTGCATACTTTCCAAATAGTGCCTAATAAAGGATTCATCATGCAAATGTTTAATATTCTAGTTATACATGGGGTTTTTTTATTATGTTGCTTCTTCACAAACTGATTGCAACACTCTCTATGCAATCCATCATTTTTTAACACCACCTTAAATGTTGCACAAACACATTACACTGACGCTGTCCTACAGTTGTCATTCCAAACTGGTGTTGTTCAGACTTTCCCTTTTTATTTTCTGGGTCAAACTATTGGCCTGTTGTATCAGATTTTGGCTTAGAATCCTGTCCATCCTGAGATTCACAGAAGGATCCCATCTTTCTCTTCAGGAGGACAGCACAGATGGTGCCTTTTGTGTGATGCAGCTGTGCTGAGGCTCATTGTGCATGACAGACTGCCCGTGCAATAGCACTGACCTTGCAGTCAGAACCTTTAAGATATTGGCCAGCCTAATCACAGTCACTGCTCTAAACAAGCTTCTGGAGTGCCTTCCCCCAGATGGTTAAATGCTTCTCCTTCCCCACCTGTCACTCACAAAAATACCCACATAGGGAAGAGAGGAGAAAAACAGGGGACAAGCAAATGCTTCAGGTCTGTGTGCACACATTTAGCACATGACACTTGACATCTGTCTGCAGGGAGCTGCCTCACCACTACAGATCTGAACTGCTTCTCTCGGGTAGAATGGCTTATCTTTAACACCACGTGCTCTGCTGAGAAAGGAAGGTGAAGCCAGATTATTTCCTCTGAGGGGAATTGGAGGAACCAGTGTCCCTGATCTTACTTTCGAGGAAGTTATGTTGAATACTTTTTAGTCTATTAAAGAGAGTAGTAGACAACTGGATTGCATAGAGATTGTAGCATGAGGTCAAAAAATTGCCATCTCCTTGCCCATATAAGTTGGTTTATGCTTATTTATACATGATGTAAACCAGAAGGCCTGAGAAAGAATATAAACCTATCAAATATTTTCAAAGCTGTACTCCCTGATAGAGAGAAAAGTTGTATAATATTAATGGACTGGATCCTTTTTAAATTGAAGGATCTGGTTTGGTTCTGGATATAAATAATTTTTATTACTTTTAGAACCTATTTGTTAATTGACACAGTGTGTCCCCAGAACACTCATTCTTATTAGGGTACCTTTAGCGCTTTTGACATTGAATTTTTGGTCATTTAAAGGGGATACTTTACCTACAGGCAGCTTGGAAATGGGAAAGTTGACACTGGAAATGGAGAGGTCCTGAACTTGTCTCAAAATAGCAAATAATAAGTCTGTATGAGAAATGTATTTGAAAAACATATCCTTTCTGCCTCACCTGCTTGATTTGAAGGATAAATGCAAATCATTCTGTTTGATTTGCACACAGATGCATTGCAAGACTATCCAATTTCATCTAGAAAGTGAAACATTTTTTATTATCTGCCTCTTTTACATAACTTCATAAAAAAAGTAAAACTAAACAGTCTGCAACAAGGAGGAATCAAAAAATCCATGAAGTCAGGTACACAGTCTGCAAAGTGGTAATAAGCAGATGGAGGTGCAAGAACAGATCAGCACTGGCGAGGTGGTCTAACCTGTGAAAAGATCGACCTTTCTTGGCCAGAATATCTACCTCTACAGAAATAACGTATCTAGATAGGAGCTCCGACAGAGTGGAGCATGCTGAAGGGAAATTTCCAGTTTTCTTGGGCTCCCTTGTTAAAGAACCTGGAAGCTACATCTTGACCAGGAGACTGAGAAGCACCCCATGTAAAGGATGTCAGGGTAAGTGTAAGACTAGAGGTATCATAAACCCATGGCTTTACTGTTTGTTTGTTTCATACTTGGAGTTTAATTGTTAGTAAGTAAGTTTGGTCTGGTAGCTGAGAAGTACATTTGAAGTCTTGGGAGTTGCTTGTTTTCTCAGCCTCTCAGGAAACTTCCACCAAATTTCCAACAGTACCAGCTGCAATTCTGGTCTTTCAGTTACATGCCATGTTTATGAAACTAAATTAATTCATAGCAAAAACTTTAATAATAAGTTCCTACTTCTTTACTTAACATTAAAATAAAAATCACTGTTATGTTTTTTATGATTTAGGTTATGAGAACAATTTTTACTATTTGATAAGAAATGATCTCTGAATTATAATATTACCTACCTTTCAACTGATATCTATTTGGTAGTCTTGTACTTTAGAGGTAAAATATTTCTGGTAACGTGAGGCGAATGCTCTTACCAGCAGCTACGTGGTAGGAAAATCTCCTCAAAGAATAGCAGTTGAAAGAGGTGACCACAACATAAAACACTAGAGGTTATGCATTAAACCACATTATGCATTAAAATACTGTCTTCTAAACAGAGAAACTACAAGCATCTCTTCCCCTTCACAAGCCAAGAATCTACACATCTTGTTCCAGGAAGGATTTCCACTGTATTTGGTAGACACAGAAAAGTGTACTGACTTTTTTGATGTTTTGTTCTCATTTTTCTCCTAGTGATGAGCCCTAAGCCTGTGTATATATCATGTGAACCCAGTCCAGTTCTGATAAGGAAGAAAAGTGCTAAGTTAGTCTATTATGAGTAACATATAATGTTCATATAATAACAGAAATCCAATTATGAATAGATCAAGAAAAATTAAATAAAATGTTAAATTATTGCAGTGCAACCATTTATCATCCAGCCAGACATAATGTAAATGTAGTGCTACTAATGCCCCGCAATTCATTATTCCTGATGCTTTTAAATGCTGCTCTTAGGAGAAGAAAAAAAAATTAATAGTGCACAGAAGTATCATTAATATGAATTTCCTAAAGGAAGAAGCATGCCAAAATTATTTTAAAAAAATCTGCTTTTGAAGAAATTCCTGTGATGAGTTCTTTTAATATTTTCTCCTTTCTTTCTTTCTTTCTTTCTTTCTTTCTTTCTTTCTTTCTTTCTTTCTTTCTTTCTTTCTTTCTTTCTTTCTTTCTTTCTTTCTTTCTTTCTTCTTTCTTTCTTTCTTTCTTTCTTTCTTTCTTTCTTTCTTTCTTTCTTTCTTTCTTTCTTTCTTTCTTTCTTTCTTTCTTTCTTTCTTTCTTTCTTTCTTTCTTTCTTTCTTTCTTTCTTTCTTTCTTTCTTTCTTTCTTTCTTTCTTTCTTTCTTTCTTTCTTTCTTTCTTTCTTTCTCTCTTTCTTTCTTTCTCTCTTTCTTTCTTTCTCTCTTTCTTTCTTTCTCTCTTTCTTTCTCTCTTTCTCTCTTTCCTTCTCTCTTTCTTTCTCTCTCTCTCCCTTCCTTCCTTCCTTCCTTCCTTCCTTCCTTCCTTCCTTCCTTCCTTCCTTCCTTCCTTCCTTCCTTTCTTTCTTTCTTTCTTTCTTTCATTCATATATTCTTTCATTCATTCACTCTGGTTTGGTCTAATTTGAAGATGAGGAGGCTGAGGAGTAACCTTGTTGCTCTGTGCAGCTTCCTGAGGCAGAAGATGTGGAGAAGAGACACTGGGGTTTTTCTCCTTGAGATCCAGCAACAGAACACATGGGAATAACACAAAGCTGTGCTGGAAGGGTTCAGGCATAGAGATTGGGAAGCATTTCTTTTCTGAGAGGGTGGTCAGACACTGGAACAGGCCGATGCCCCAAGCTTCTGGGTGTGTAAGATGTATCTGGACATAAGAATGTGCTTTTATGTCTGAAAACCCAGAAGTGCTCAGGCAGTTGGACAAGGTGAGCTCTGTAGGTCCCTTGCACCTGAAATTCTCTGTTCTGTTCTATGCTGTTCTTCATATACAAGTACATTTAATCAAAGTAAGCCATAGATAGGTTCACATGCACTCATATAAATACAAAACGGAAGTGTTGTATTATGGCTTCTGCTCTAATTAGCAAAATTGTAACTACTGGCCTTGTTTGTGCCCATTTACCGAAATACTGTTTTTAACCAAGACTAGACTAAGTTTAAATAGCCTTTCTAGCCTTTGACTGAATCTTTGCAGTAGCACTTTAAAGTACAGGTTTTTCTTTCCTTTGAAGTATCCAAACTATGTGATTCTTCCATTGATTTCACTGATTTCATGAAAAAAAAGATGAAAAATTAATGTAACTATGTATTCTTATGGCATATTTGGCACTTAACAAGGCTTTGACCTTTTCTGTTAAAATTATCATAGTAAATAAATTGCAACTGAAATATATATATTTAGCTTTCAGATATGAAATAACATGAATAGAAGCAAACCCTACTTTTTTAAATATCTAAAAGGCAGTGTGTTTCTGTCTTCTTGAGTCACCAGCCTCAAAGACCAAACTGCCTTAGAACAAGTACAGTCCACTTACTCCTGACAGTTCCCGTTCACTTTCCACAATAATTAAAATATGTTTAATTGCAAAATAAAGGGAATTATCATAAAAGCTTGCTTAATCTAAATGCTAATCAACAATTTAAAATTAAATAAGAATTATCTACATACAGTGTCATAAAATGAGATCAGGAGGCTGATGTAGAAATGAGTAGGAATACAATGGTGATTTGTAGCTGATGCATCAAGTAACATTTGGTGCACATTGTTTCTACCCAAGGAAAACATCTAAAGCAACTTCCTCTTAAAATAACAAGCATTTGGCTTCCTATATCCGGCAAAAACATCAGAGCTGAAAGAATAAACTTTAGACATTACTTATCAGAAATAATAATAAAATCCTAACAACAAATTTATTTCTTCAGGGATGCAGTCATCACTGCAATGAATTTCCAAAATCTTGGTTCATAATAAAAAATATTTATAAATTTTGGGGCCTTTCCTATAATTCTCACCTTAGAAAACAGAAGCAAAAGCCAACATTTTCCTATGAAAACAGTTGCTAAGTAACAGAAGTGTCCATCATGGGTGAGGATTTTTTATATTTACTGAAACAATATTAAAAGTAGACGTGGATTAATATTACATGAAATATTAAAGAATTCAAGGTAAAGGGATCAGTTAATGATTGACAAGAGAATCTCAGCTATTTGTAACTGTTATTTATTCAAGACATAAAAGCTTTAGAGAGGTGTCCATGGAACTTATTCTTTCTAGAATAATAAACAAAAGTTGTTTCAAAGCTATTAAATTGTTTATGCACACCATTTTAAGAAACATAAATAATCCAGCCATGGTGGCATCAAGTTCCAGGACACAAGACTCCCTAATGCATCACATCACCTTGGACAGAGAACGGGCATGGAACACGTGTCTGCAACTTAATGGCATAATAAATGCTTCATCACATGAAGCTATTTTTAACTACCTGGCCTGACCACTGATATTACTAGAGCTATGGAGAAAATCCTTCACTAATTCTCTGCATTATTTCAGGATTCATCTGTTCTATAAGTGCAACACAGTGACTGTTATAACTAACCAAACAAAGCAAACAAACACCAGAGATACAGAAAATACTCAAGTTTCAACTCTCAGTGTTCTGCTTTGGCATACATATGGCTTTCACTCCAAATCTGTGTGATGGCTTCCACGAGTTGCACAAGTACCTAGGCCTGGAACATTAATCCCTCCATCTTGATCTACCAGCAAAGGATTTGAAATCTATTGGAACGGTGAGGGAAGACAGAGGGAAGTAGCGAACATTCAAAAGATGTGACTGTAAAAATCCTCATTTCTCTGGAAAACTAATACTAAAAATAAAAAAGTATTATCATATTATGAAACTTTTCTGCAGTTAAAATCCTTAGTAAAAGAACTTGGAGGTTTTTATGAAAAGAAAAAACATGAAAAGTGCAATTTGTACATCAATCTATAAATCTTAGTGTGGCTGACTAGTTTATTAACAGTATTTTGTTAAGTACAAAAAACCTCAGACCTTCCCCAGTGACAATTATTTTGGCATTTTGTGCTACAATATTTTCTGGTGTCTGTCACAGCAAAAGTAAAAGCGCAAAACCCTAGATAAGGAGCAGAACAAAAATTATGCAGGACTGAACACTCAAAAAATTACTACAACATAACACAGTGCTTTTGTTAAGTGTTTAGTACTCTTTGGAAATATACAAAATAGGCTATTTCCTTAAAATTAATACAGGTTGTAGTTGCACATCACTAAATAACAGAGTGGAAAACATCAAACCGTGAGAACTTGGCCTTTCACCTTGGTTTTTTGGAAAAAACCCAATTCCAGTTAAAGAATGCTGAGTACAAAATAAAGATATGCTTTATTTCATTTAGTGAAATTAAAATACATAAGATATGGTTAAAATAAATTTATTCTGCAGATGTCTAAACAGTGAAGTCAAAGCCATATATTGTTTAGATTGGCTATGTCATTTTTATTTTCCTGATGAAAATAATAAATTACTGTGAATGAGTATTTAACATTATTTTTTTAGAAATAAGTTCCATGCCAGAAAAACCTACCTTTCATCATACTATATATAAAATATATATCTAGATAAAATACTAACATATATATATTATATCTATTATATATAGATGATATAGCTATAAGACCCAAAACAATACAAAACAAGAACCAGAATGCAGAGTTTAAGGATTACCTACAGCTTTCAACTTCATTTTTTCAAAACTGACCATACAGTAGAGTAATAGTTGTGACTATTTTAGGAAACAATACTGCATGTACTTTTTAATGACAATTTTTGTATAATTTCTAAATTTCTCTCACTTAGTAAATAGTAGCTGGTAAACAATAGAGAAGCAAGCACTCGGAATCCCTTTCCGTCCTTCTTAAGAAGGACAAAAATGATGAAGTCCTCATTCAGTCCCTCTGCCTTCAATGAAGTTCTGATAATTTATCTTCTCACAGTTTTGCACCTCTATAACTTCATATAGTAATTTCAGATTACTTACATAACTACTTTTTGTTAGTCACAAAATATTATTTAAAATGTCATACTTTCATGGAAAATAAATGTAATTGAATCTTTGGTGGTGAGATGGCTTGGGATTTAGTAAGGGCATTGACATTTGGGGTCTTCTTTTAGAGGCGGTGGAGACCAGTCAGCACTAAAGTTCTAGGAAACAGAAGTTCCATGATGGATAAACTTTTTAAGCACACTCTAAAGAAGTGCAGAAGGGATGTGTTGTGGTCATTACAGCATGCACCCTACTAAACTTGAGGTTTATTAAAGATGCTACTACAGCTCTAGCACTGGACCATGTTAAACTCCTGTTTGATACGTGGTTCCCCACCTCAAGAGGGAAAAGCATTCTGCTTAGTTGTCCCAGTGCTGTCCTCTCTACAAGTGCATGATGCTCTGTAAAACAGCCAAGAAGCCAGGGATGGCAGTACTGAAGCCAGGCAGACACAGGTATGTATGCACATATGCTGCACAAACCTAGGACCACAAAGAGGCAACCTCTCATGTTTACTAAACACAAATATGAATTTAATCTTCCTAGAAGTATAACTGATGGCACCAAAACAAACCCCAGCCTTTCCATCTTTATCTAACCTCTGCTGCTGAAATTGTATCTGTAGATATAGCCATAAAAATGTTGTAGTGTCATTAATAATATAACAGGAGAATGGTTTTTATTGCTCCTCAAAACTATCAACCCACTACTCAGTGAAGCAGAGCAGTTGATAATGTGCACAGACTAATGAAGCATAGAAAATATCTTTGCTCAGGAGATCCTGACAGCCTGAACAAATTTTAATCAACGATTACTTTCTTTGTGCCAATATGTTATTACATTTTTCTTTGTGACAACATGAGCAGCTGAGGGAACTGAGATCCTTTAGCCTGAAGCAAAGACAGCTCAAGGGTGACCTTATCACTCTCTACAACTACCTGAGAGGAGGCTGTCGACAGGTTTGGCCTCTTCTGCCAGACCACCAGTGACAGGCTGAGAGGACACAGCCTCAAGCTGCACCAGCGGAGGTTCAGGTTGGACATCAGGAGGAATTTCTTCACAGAAAGGGTTGTTAACCATTAGAACAGAATGCCCATGGATGTGGTGGAGTCACTGTCCCTGAAGGTGTTCAAGAAGTGATGGTGCATGGCACTTAGTTTCTGTGGGCAAGGTGATTAGTCAAAGTTTGTACCTGATGATCTCAGATGTCTTTTCCAAACAAAATGATTCTGGGATTTTATGTGATTTATTTTACTAAAATATAACATCAAGCAGAAGATGTCTCATTCATAATTTTTCAAGCAGAAAGATCAAGCAGAAGACGTCTCATTTGTAATTTTTCTTTTTGCATAAAAATAATACTTTCCTAAAAACTGTTTCTCAGTGTCCTTCACATATTTTATTCTCTGACAATTATTTTTCACAAAATTACTTTTTCAGCAAGTGAATTTACTGATATAACCATATGAGCAATTTCAGTATTTTAAGAGAGTCAAAATTATATCTTCAGTTGGTGAATCAGAGAATGGCAGATTTGAAGTGATCTTTGAGATCACCTTAGATTAGGATTAGTTTCCATGTTAGAACAAGTTGTTCATCACCTTGCCCATTTGAGATATAAACAGCTCCAGGGGCAGAAATTCCCGTATTTCCTCTGGTAATCTGTATTTAAATCTGTACTTAAATACGTGCTTAAACAGGTCTTCTACATATTCCCTCCTATTCTGTTTTGTTCGGTTTTGTTTTGCTGGACTTTATGTCACTTGTCTCCTGTGTTAGTTCTGTACCTGTCAGGAGAGTATGCCTTTTGTCTCCTCTATAACTGTTCATCATAAATCTGTGTACAGCAGGTGGATGTAAGCCCCTGTTCTCAGCCTTTCCATTCTCACCATAACCAGATGCACTTTCCAGGCTGTTCTTGCACACCATGTGCTGCAGATCTCTCACCAGTCTGGTGCTGCTCTGCTGAGCTTGGTTTCTCAGCACTCTTGCAGTGGAGTGCTACAAGCGCTCCAGAATCCCACACAAAGTCTCACAAGGGTGAAGTGGCTTTCATTTTCCACTTCTTTATCTAACCCAGGGACAATTCCTGTACTTTAAGATCTAAACATTGTCCTTGTTGTGCTAGCTTAGCCAACAACCACAGAAGGAATATCACCTGTTCTTTCCTTCCCGTGGTCAATGGTGCCTGCTCTAGTAGTGGGGTTGGAAAGGCAAGTTTCTGTACCTCATCTGAATACCTTTATTCCTTTACCCTGCCCACCATAAACCACTTCAAAGTCTACCTGGAAACCACACAGTCCTTGCTCCATTGCAAGACCAAGTGGATATGTGACTTTTACAGATTTGGAAATTGGCAAACAAACAAAAGAGCTCTTTTCCATTACTGAGTATGATACCATGATCCCACTCCCATTCTCCTTAGAACATGACTGTGAAGGACAGCAATGCATGGCTCAGCCTTGCCAGTCTGAGATCTAGCAGTCAGTAGCTGAGATAAAAGCCTCAATAAGATATAATTACAGGGTAAATATTGATCTTTTTTTAGCTTTTCTTAAGAAATCTTTAAAAGCAGGGATGTTAAACCAACATAGACCTCTTTTTTTACAAAACGAGAGCAAAGATACAGTAATACTATACTGTTATCATATATTAACCTTGATCCCTACCTTTGGATAATAAAAGTGATACAGATTTATAGTTTCCACATCATGGAATGATCTGTTTGTGTGTGAGAAAAAAAACATTTTATATGTTCTGCAGCTAGCACTTTTAAAGGGTAATTAAGACTAAACCAATCATACTATTACTCTCTAAATTTAAAAAGGAAAAAGTAATTTTTCTTGTTGAAACCTCTAAAAGGGAAGAATTCTAACAATCGGCTGCTGCCAAAAATTCAGTGTTGCTTTTACAGTCTTTGGAAATAAACCCTGTTGGCGATGGACATGTTGCTCCTCTGCACAGCATCACTCCTCTCAATAGGTTTCTTCTATTATTTCAGTACATACATAGTAATGGAAGCCTCTTAATAAGGACCATGTGGTACAGAATATACAGGAATCTCCAGAAAAGGGAAAGAAATCACTGCTCCACTGAACAGTTCAAGCAAGATGAATCTGTTTTATTTTTGCTGCCAAAGATATTCATAAAACCTTTTTCTAAGAGTTGTATGAGTCTTTCTGCTTTAAATCCTTTCCATTTCCCTTCTATTTCCTTTCCCAGATCAGAAAATCATTGGCTGTGTATATTTCAGTGTGACAAAGCTGTTTTATTTTCACATGTAGATCTATATTCAAACACATTTAACTAGAGAGATGATTCAAGTTGACTCAATGGTTCAAAAACACAACACATCCTTGGTAGGACATGTACAGCTCAAGCAAGTGCAGATTTTGTCTCTGCATGCCCACCCCAAAAAGTATTTTGGTTTCTAGTTAGTGTTACTTCCCTTCATTTTTAATTCATGCCTACATTCACAAGGTCATTCTTCTGTTTGTCGAGAGAAATAAATGACAAAATGTCTTAAAGTACCACCCCTTTCCACATTGATGCTAGAGTTCTAGCTGCATCCTTTGCTTTGTGATATTTCAGTTTGCAATAGACTAATTCACTGCTCCTCTCAGAGAGGCCCTAAGTAAAGCCCACACTATACAGTAAATTTACAGGGCAAGGAATGGAAGAGAATTACTGAAATGGAAAGCAAAGCATTTATAAAAGTACAACTTTTTTTTTTTTTTTTTTTTTTTCCCCAGGAAAATATGCCTGAAACTGTAGAGCTTTGGATGCTTAAATATTATATACTGTTTTACTCAGCTTTCTTCTATAAAATGCTATTTCATTAAAGAAAAAGAAATCAAATCCCAAAATGGCAGCAGATGATCTTGTTACATTACAATAGTTTCTCAAGTAGCTTTACTCTTAATTCTTACCCTCACATGTACCTGGTTTTCTCTTTCAAGGGACATAAAAAATTAAGATTTAACTCACTGAATATAGTCTGCAACATTCAGCATATGATAGCTGGAAGCTATTATTTCAATATTAATTTGCTTTTTGGCAAGCATTAGGGACATTATAAACTTCAGGTATGCACATTCTTGCTACTTGCATTCTCTTTGTACATTTATTATGTAAATTACATTCTCATGAAGTGGAATTTTATGGCTGAAAGATGTATAATTAAGATTCGAACAGTACTGTGTTCAGTTACAGATAATTAATGCTGACTAACTAGAGGGCATTAATACCATATGAATTTATATTGTATTTAGCTTTAGAAAGGTATTTTCAAAGCCTTTAACACCTACCAATTCTTGTAAAATAAGAGCAATATAATCTGAATTTTGATGTCTTATTCTAGTGAGGACATAGCTGATCATCACAGATCAAACTTACAGATACTCAGCAGTATTGATACTAGAACAAAATCTTTTTGATTGAAGAACAGGTAAAAGACAATGGTTAGGCAGAATACAGCACAATATACAGAATAGCTACAATAGAAAAACATTGACAGAAATAACAATTTTACTTGGAAAAGGTATCTTTAATTGGCTTAAGAGCAGGACAGAAAGTGGTCATTTTTCTTTTTGCAGCTAGCAAAAATAAAATAAAAACCAAAACTTTATGGAATTCAAAGTATAGACAGAAAAACAATTTTTCATCAGTTAACTGTTCCTTGTTTCATAGCTGTTTGTTTCCTGCAAATGCGAGGAAAATTGCACTTGCATTTTTAATGACAGAAGGGTGAGCCATCTGCACTTGCAGTTGAATATCAGATGTGAACAGGTGGTTGCTATGAAAGAGTTTGTATCTACTAAACTCATCCTGTAGCTTATTATGCAATAGCTTCTTCAAAGCCTTTAGCCCAATGTAGACTCTACTACATTTTTCACACACCTGAAAGAACAATCTCTAAATGCATTTATTGTAATTTTCTTTTCACACTGCCTGTACACTACAGCATGAAAATAGGATGGCTGTTTCATGTTGTTGCTGGGATAACATGTCATTGGAATAAATGTATGAAATAAATGTATGCATGTCTATATGAAAGTATGGCAGAAAAGTGGGTCATCTTCTATATTTTATGGCTGTGTGCTAAGATGGAATAAAGTATGCTTACAAATTTCACTACTCCTGAGGACTTAAGTAGTTGTACTCCAAATCTTTCTTTTCTTCAAGTCTTCTTAAGTTGTCATTGATGCCTGGATACAACTTATTTTAGAATATCCTGTGCTGGGTTTTGAAATCCGAAAAAAAGGAAGGGAGATGTGACAAATTAGCGAGGAATAATATATTATTAAAATATATCAGGGTGAAATTTTAATGCTGTCACTGTCAATAATATGCCCTGTATGTGCAAATATGTTCCCATGTGATTTTAAACAAGGGCTCTGTGTAAAAATATATTCTTTTTCAAGGAAAATAAAGCAAAAAACCAAGACGAAATTTTCTCCGATAAGGTTGCAATGTTTTTACCTTAAAATCATGCATCATAAATATTCAGGTCTACAAAAAGAAAACCGGCAACTTTTATTACAGCAGTCATACTAATGTACAAGTCACAGCCACTCTGATTTATCATTTCAGTCTTACTAGAATGCATCCTCCATTATTGTCCTCTGTTAGTTTTAATGGCTCACAGAATGCAACCGAACCTGCCTTTAGTAGTTAAAGTAAAATGAAACTGCTTAGACTCTATTTTGCAGAACTAGAAGCAAATTTTTCTAAATAAATTTTGTGTGTAGGTGTTTGGTTCCCCACAAAGCCATCAGCTTTACCCATGTACATAAATAAAATGTTTACTTTGCACTTTGAAGTACCTCATAATAACTGAAAATGAAGGTAATTTCATCTTCTTCCTGCCCTCTTCCCTTTCCTATTGAGAGCACATACGGAGTCCAAAATGAAAACTCACTCGGGATTCTACTCTGTGGTTGTGAAGAATAGACAATAATCTACTTGTGTGGGATTATCTACCCATGACTGATTTTGCTGGGCCAGCACAAGTACCTGAAATGCATGCTAGTTCAGGAGTGTGGGTGCATCTCACCTGTGTATTGAAGTGCCTCACCTATAGAAGTTTTCCACAAACCATAGACTTTTCAGTTCATGGAGGAAATAGACAATTTATATTATCTTTCTATTGCTTCCAGTGTCTTTACATGAGTAAAATGCTGTATGCTTCTGCTCTTTAGAGCAAGGGTTACCAGCTTGTGAGTGGATATCTCCAATATTAGCTTCATAATGGGCAATTTTAAGAAAGATGTAAGGTCTTCTTTTGTCTTTTTGGATTTCTATTATTGCTGTGTGAAAATTAATAAAAGATCATCACAAATGTATAAGGAATACTTCAAAAGTAAGCTAGATAAATAAGGAAACTTTATTATATTTTATCTTCTTATGAAAGATGGAATTAATAGTTTTTCCCAAGGTCTCAATGTAACAGTCTAAGTAAATCCCAAAAATCCCTGTTCTACAACCCTTTCAAATGAAAGTAACATGTATCAAGCATAATTGTAATTGTAAACTATGCTACATTCTGATTTGAGAGGAGATTTTTTGGAAAACCCCTTCAAATACTATAAACCCTGTTTAATTTTAAATATTTTAAGTATGAGCTAATCACCTTCCTGCATTAGAATTTCTTAAATTTTTTGTGTCTTGTGATATCTTTTCATATATGATTCCATGTAGAAAACCCAGACATGATTTCATCCTTTTTATGTTCCATTTAAAATAGCTGATCACATTACACATTCTGGTACATCAATAGCAAGAGGTAGAATAGAAAGTCTTCTTGTTTATGCTTCTGTTATAATGTTGGTTTATTTCTTCTTTTTCAGAGCAGAAATTTATGGGTTATATTTCAGCCCAGTCACTAGAAGTTCGAACATAAATTTATCAAGGGTAGAATTAAGGCAATACTAGAAGTATCTAAATCTAATCATGTTAGAATAAGTATAGTTCATGTGATACTTTTAAGAAAACCCAAACACACCTGATTCATTAATCAATTCAAGAAGACATATGATAATATAGTGAGCAGTCAGAAGTGATTTGTCTCAGCTTTTTATGTCTTTTAATACAATAGAATTTTAAATGGGATATTCAAATGTTTGTGAATCTTACATGCTATTATATGTCATCTGCAGTCATTCTGCTTAAAATTTATTTATCTGTACTGTAGAAATAATTAATTTTTTAACGTCACAACAGTTATGACCAAAACCAGTTCAAAGGTTTTCACTGCCAAGAATGAGTGGAAAGAGCATCTAGATGCATTATAAATGCTTGGGCAGCTATTTTAACTCTGCACAAAACCAGTGGCTCCTGGCTCTGAGTCACCACGGATGACACAGTGCACAGCAGCACGCTGACTCTAAATAGAGTTCACTACAGTGCCAGGAATAGCTCAGCACAGGGACAGGAGACCAGTTTGGCCTGATACGCTGTACTTTGGAAACATTTTAGTGCCTGCTTCCCACTGTCTCATAGGCACGAGGCACTATGGATCATCTGCTCCTACCTAAGTCTGATAAAGAGCCAGCAGTAGGAAGCTCCACTGCTTGTGCTTTGCCTGTGCTCTAGCCAGGATCTGTTACAGGGGTGAGTAATTACCAGTTAAGATGCATGAGAAAATTTCTTCCTGCCTCTGCTCAGCATGAACACTCACGATTGTCAGGCATCAAACATCCGCTCCTGGTGGTAAGTAAAGTATGCCCACACAAACCTGAAAATACATTAATTTTGCTCTACTGGCTTCCACCCCCATATTCTTCCTTGCTCTGATGGAACTGAAAAGGAGGCTTGTTCAGAACGGAGATCCATCTTTGGGGTGTTCCTGTACAGTTGGTACACAGAGGACATTTAAATATCTCCTCTAGGCATAGTAAGATATGTCTGCTGAAATCCAGAGCAATAAAGGGTGGCAGAAAAGCCTCTGGGGTGAGGCTTCACAACATGCAGGGAACGGGAGCCAGGAGACTAGAGGCAGTCTAGAGAAAATAGAGACAAAAATGGTGGCAGATGAAAGAGGAGAAAGAGAATGCTGCGTTCATCTGAGGGTCAGGTCTGAAGCAGAGACTGCACGGGCTTATGTTGAGATCCTCCCAAATTTTTGCACAGTAATCTGGTTAAAACAACTAGATTTTTGAAGCAATACCTGGTTGGCTCTTTGAATGAACATCTTCGAAGTGAAAACTTAACTGGTTTGTGGGCTCTGTTTCTTGACACTCAAGAAGAGTAAAGCACTGATTCAAGCTGCATGTGTTCTGCTCAGCTTGAGGAGCAGAGATATGAAAATATTCTAAAAGATATCTGATAAGTACATTCTAAAAGACATCTGAGAATTGAAGCTATCTAGAAGCAGTTTTTCAGGAAGATACATATTAGTTTAAGCCAAAAAATATCTTTATGTTTTTCATAGTATGAAAAATAATTGACTTATGACTCAAGGACACTGGTTTAAAATCCGCAAATTTGTAATCTTGTTTTTTGACTCAAATCTGTCGCATTTGAACCACAAGAAAAGGAGGTAAATCTGAATGAGATCTCTTTATTCTTCAGGGGGGATTAGAGTGTCAGTTGTCAGAGAAACAGGTTAGAAGCAGCACTGAAGACCAGACATATGAACGTATGCATATTCTATTAAAATATATTTACATTGTACCAATTATTTCATCCTGTTTTCACCAGTGTCTGGGTAAAACAGAATTATTATAAATATCATTGTTTAAATTTATATTTCAAATTTAATGGCAGTTTTAAATGAAGGGATTTACACTCTCTGTGAAGACAAGTACTTCAGAAACAGCAAAGTTGTCATCAAAAATGGTACTGAGAAATGTTAAATCCTTGGAGATTACACTAGAGTAAATATTCGGCCTCAGAATTACTTCTGCAAGAAGTAACAAGCAGAAGCATGACAGGCACAAGAAAAAAAATAAATAATGTAAATTATTTTTTCATAGGAGTTGGAATAAAAAATCTCAGTTTATAGAAAATTTACATCCTTATAGCAAATATGACAAAATAGACCTAAATCAAGATGAAGTTTGCCTCTGCAAAGTGATAGGATCTCATATCTAAAATAACAATAAATATTTCCCATATTTTTACCAATAACATGATGTAAAATTAATTTTTCTAACATTAAGTATTTTTAATTGCTTTCTTTCATGGTTCATTTATGAACTGAAACATGGTCAGACTCCTTGGAACACTTTTTTTTTTCTCAACAGTTAAGAGACTGAAATAGAAAAAGCTGTGGGTCATAAGTACATTATTGTATCCTAGCAGAATCTTTTGCACAACTTCTCTACAGTGAGGCTCTATTCCTTACAAATTGAACATAATTATTTTCATGATTTTAGTTTTTACAGTTTACAGGATCAAAGTGGTGGTAAACTTTTAGATAACCTTTAACTTTTAGTTAGAACACTTTAATATCTTATGGATCATATTTTCCTAGTGTGTCTTCATTAATTTCCCACAAAAAAATTCCAGAAGGATCCAACTTGATCATTCGAGGAACAGATCATTTTAACTCTCCAATTTTTTTAAAAATATGTCTACCTTTGATATCTCTGAACACTTTTTAGAATGAATTTGTGTTAATGAAACAACAAATCCTGCTTTCTCAGAAGGTTTTCTGTACATGCCAGACCAGTCAGAAGGAAAGTCTCAATATTAATTAAGTCAAATGTAGGGCTATATATGATCATTTTTATTTGGAGGGAAACCCTACACCAGTTTGCAAGCTGCATTTTGCTATACAAGTAATCAGGGAAGAGTGCTAAGCTGAGATGTTGCAAAGCAATTATAAGTTTCATTGCACACTACACGAAGAGTAGTGTTCTTGGTACTTAAATTGAAGAATGAGAAGCTTATACTTTATATACTCAGTTAGTTGTATAAATTTCAGATGAAAGAGATACTCCATAGCAAATATATTCGGAAATTATCAAATTTATTAAGCCAAGCATTTCAAATCAGTGACTACTAAAATTTCACAATTCAGCAGCCTTTCTGAAGAAAATCTACAGACTTTTGACTGAAAACAAGCCCTATTTCCTAATACTATTCACAGAATTATAGAGCAGCTTGTGTTGGAATGGACCAGCTTGTCCCCCCCTGCTGCTGGAGCACCTTCCACTAGACCAGGATGCTCAGACCCCCATCCAGCCTGGCCTTGAACTTATCAAGGGATGAGGAGCTCTTCTTTCTCTGGAACTGGGAGTTCCAGTTTCTTTGGAATTGCTCTACAATGTCTGAATAGTTCCAGTGCAGATCATAGAGAGCTTGGACCATAGAATATATCTGACAAAAGAGTAGTGCTGGCCTACCTTAACTGCACATATAGTGTAAGGAGCTTCAAAAAGAAGGAAATTTTTCCAGAGACTTAGGATACATACACCTGAAGATTAATTTGGAATTCCTAAGTAATTTATACTTGTCCCTCCAATACCAACCTCCGCTTACCTTTTCAATAATAATTATAAACATATTTATGTTGGACTTTTTACATGACAGAGTAGTTAGTATAGTCATCCTTTGGGATGATTATTTATCCACTTTTTCAGATGTTAGAAGAAAATTAAAGTGTTTACTTTGGATTAAGGAGATGTTTGGATCCTGTACTCACTGAGGGTTTTTTGTATGAATATAAATTACTATAGTAAGAACAGTCAAGTGCAAGGGAAATCATCACTGATCTGTGCTGGACATTGTTATGAATACATTCATTTAAATTAATAAATTTTACTATATTGCTTCGAAAATTTAATAAGCTAAATAAAATCATATTATATAGTACTTTTAAATAAAAAAATAAATAACATAATAGATGTGCCAAGGAAAAAGTCTGCATCACCTTTAAAAAGTCTATTTAAATCAAAGATGGAAAAAAATCCTAATGAAATTTAGAAAACAGATTTTTTTTTCTCTGTGATCTTTTCATAGAGCTAGCTAATTAACCTAAAAGTGGTGCTGTTTTCATTGATGGAGAATCTGAAAAACAACAACATAAGAGAATATGGACACTGTTGTTTGCTTGGTATTGCTTTTCAGCACTTGCTCTGGGTTGCTGATCTGCTATAAGGACACGGATCTTTGCTAAGTATCAACATAGTGATGCAATATTTTCAGGCATTCTCTTCTGAGGTGTAACAAGAAACATCTCAACACAAACCACAGATGGCTGTTTCAAAGGGCATTCATTGTTCAAGGCAGGAATTTCCTAAGCTGGAGAACCCCAGGAGGCTAAAGATTTATTTTTACAAAGAGCAAAGAGCTTCAAACAATTACCAACCCTGTTGTTCAAAGAGAGCAGACAGACCCGCTGGTAAAACAGCATGTGTTTCAAAACACTTCTTACACCACATTGCAAGTGCAAAACTGTTAAAGTGACCCAGTTCAGAGGTTTACAGCAAAAGCTACTCTCTTTTTTAGCATCACCTAGGCTAAAGAATCAAAAATTTTAGCACTTCAGGACGAGAAATGTTTTGTCCTGCACTGTGAGCTGTACAAATATTTTTTGCTTATCTACTCTAGTTTCAGTGAAATGCTGAAGCTCAGGTAGGTTGGAATGGACAATAGAGCAAGAAGAACAAGCCCTGGTTTTTGGAAGGCTAAAAGGATTCTCTGAGCAATAGAAATAATGACGTCTACTTCTTTAGAAACAGGTTTTTTGTGGTTTCGACTTGGCTGCCAGGCAAATCCTACACATTTAGGGGTTTTTTTTTGTTTGTTTTGGTTAGTTTTTCAACAATCACTGAAGACTGCTAGACAGTATAGCTCATCATAAGGGAAACAACCATTCAGAATCTGGATGACACCAATATAAATAAATACTCTACATAGACTAAATCTCAGAATAATAATGGAAGATTCTTGCAGAGTATAGCAGAGTTTAGCCACTAATTCTCTTAAAGAAATAATGAACTTCAAGTAATGATGGCCTTCAAGGCTTTTTCTCCAGCATTCTTTTAATTGGTAATTAGTTTAATAAGATAAAACAGAAAAAACCCCAAACTAATCCAAATAATTTCAGTATAAGTTGAAATTAAAAGTTTCCATTTTTACTATAAAAGAGAGCACATTTAAATTTTCAAGGTACTGAACCTAAGTGACCTCTGAAGCTGCTACAAAGACTCCCTACAGTTAAATTCAGTCAAGGTTTGAAACAGGCTGTTACCACTTTTCCTAAAAGAAACACAATGAAGCATGGAAAGTATAATGTATTTATAATGAAGTACAACTAATGGGAATATATTTGTGTAACAGAAACCGAATTGAAAGTAGATAAAGTGACAAAGAAAAAGCAATACCATGCACCTCATTTTGTGCACAAAGTACTCCTTTCCTCTGCAAGGAGTAGTTTTTAGGTTGCTTTGTTTCTTTTAATACCTGTGATATGCTTTCACTGCAGATGAAAACTGTGTTCAGTGCTTGCCTGATGACAGGTCTATAAAGTGATATCACAGTTTGCATTTGCCTGGAGATAGTTGATCTCTGCCGACTTTTCTCAAATATCTCATGAGTGCTAGTGCCAACCACCTTGCATAAGTCCAGTGCACACAGCAAAATCAAATATGTTTCAGGTTTTTGTAGCCTCTCCATTTGGTTTGTATACACATGTTTTTGCTGCATAGCACCTGTGAAATTTTCTCACTTTGCTAAGAGCTGACCAAACAAACCGTATCATGTTTACTTCTTGTTCACTTTGAACTATAAAGTGGCATTAACTTCACAACGGGGAATATATTTTTCCTCTATTCTCACTACTCCAATGATTGCCACCTTGGTTATGCACACCATGTTTAAAGCAAAAAGTAATTTTCATTATAGCAGAAGAACAAGAAGGAATATTGCTGTCAGATATTGGTATAAATTTCTTTCCTGATTCAAATGACTGGCAGCTAAAACGTTCTGTCCTGCTGTCAGACATTATGATTATGTCTTGGGATAATATCACGGAGTTTTAAGTATTATTATTGGTCAACACCAAAATAAGAAAATAAATAAAATATTTTCATTTTTTCAGAAGCTGGAAAGTTTTTAGTAAAATAATACAAAAGAGAAGGAAGCTTCATAGGCAAGATGATGAAATGATGCTTGAATTATTGAATTGAATGTAAACCACGCCAAGCATTTATGTTATTCTACACAAATAGCATAGTCTTTTTGCATTTTAACAAATTTTGAGTGACGATGTTTGTCTTCCCAAGTCCAAGTCAAAGATGGTGGATCCCAGACTTCCTGGACACAACTGAACACCTGCCTGCCCACGGGAAATATCGAATTAATTCCTTGTCTTATTTTTGTTTTTCCTCTACCTACTATTCTGTCTTTAACTCAAGCCATGAGTTCTCTCACTTTTACTTCTCTGACTGTCTCCCCGTATCCACCAGGGGGAGATGAACAAGTACCTGTGTGGTACTTAATTCATAGCTTAAACCACAACAGAGGTAAAGATAAAGCATTGGTTAACTGAGATAACTGAGACACTAAGAGGCATGCCTTGCATGTCTACAGGGCAATTCCCATAAAAGATTCAAAAATGTAGGCATCTGTTATCTGGCACAGTGCTCTGCAGTGTGTGACCTAAAGTCCCAATCTCATCACCATTCATATCTTTTGAACTGTTTTGCAACTAATTTTTTAACAGTGGGCATCTTTGCAAGAAGTCAAGGCTCTGGGTGATGACTGATATGTAGATCTAGATATAGATTATATAAATATGTATGCATGCATTTAAAACACTGTAGGAACATAACCTCATGGTAGGGCAGGGCGTCAGGCAACCTAACTTCTGCAACCAGAAGTTTTGGATTTATCCTACACTTCAGGAAGTTCTCCATTCATGACCTTTGATGAAAATGAGAATTTTGATTTTTGACTGTAATGGGATTGCACCTGAAACTACCAGGTTATTTTAATAATTTGTCAATTAGTGAGACTGAATTAATAAAATTATAGAATCATTAAGGTCAGAAAAGAGCTCCAAGATGATTGAGTCTAACCTTTGACTGAACCACCTTGTCAATTAAACCATGGCAATAAATGCCATGTTCCTTGAATGTTTCTGGAGATAGTGACTCCACCACCTGTCTGGGCAGCCTGTTCCAATGCTTCTTCCTGATGTCCGGCCTGAACCTCCCTAGCACAGCTTGAAGCCATTTTCTCTTTTCCTGTCATGAGCTTCCTGGGAAAGAAGGCTTTCCCCTACTTTTCTGCAGCTTCCTTTGAGGCAGTTGTAGAGAGCAATGGGGTCACCTCTGAGCCTCCTTCTCTCCAGGCTAAACACCCCCAGTCCCTCAGCCACTCCTCACATGACTTACTCTCTAGACACTTCCCCAGCACCACTGCCCTTCTCTGACTTGCTCCATCAACTCCATATCCTTCCTGAGTTTAGGTGCCAAACCTGGACACAACACTCAAGGTGTGACCTCATCAGTGCCCAGTACAGGGGCACAATCACTGCCCTGGTCCTGCTGGCCACAATTGCTGACACAAGCCAGCATGCCACTCGTCTCCTTGGCCCCTGGGCACAGCTGGCTCATGTTCAGCCAGTTGTCAGCCAGCACTCTCAAGTCCTTTGCCTCTGGGCAGATTTCCAGTCATTCTGCCCCCATCTTGTAGTGCTGCCTGGGGCTGTTGTGACAAAAATGCAGACCTGGAACTTTGCTAATTGAAACTCGTCCAACTGGCCTCAGTCTGTTGATCTGGCCTGTACAGAACAAAGTCTCTGTCCAGATCAAATGTCTTTTTAAGGCTCTCTTTACAGTTTACTTAAAGTATATGTTTTTAAATAACTGACATTTTATGCGTTGTTGATTCTTGCTTTCAAAATGGAGTGAGATTGTAAAACTATTCAAGAAATTTTCAAAAAGCAAAATACAGTTATCATCTACTAAGTGAATTAGGAATGGGTTTTAAGGGTGAGAAAATAACTTCTTTACAAGCACTTGAGTCATTACGCTAATCATCTTTCATACTTAAGTGAACACATCTAGAAATAATATTCACTTCCTTGGGAAATTCTCACTAATTTGCAGATTGTTTTTGCACAAAAGACAGCCATGCTGCAAGTGGTAAATGTCCTTAATGTCACCCAACTACAAATAAAACTTTCATTAGGAAAAAATAGTATAATAAGTTATCATATGTACTACAAAATACTAACTTTAAAAAACTGATAATAGTTATTTAAACTGTCTCCTGCAGAGAAATCCACATACCTAAATCGGCCCTCATTCTGGATATTTCCCCCAGTTTAGATGATAGGTATTACATTCTATAGTATGGAATATCCCTTTGGCCACTTTATGTTATCTGTCCCAGCTATGCTCCTTCACAAAAAAATAGAGTCCTTGTTTTAGGTTAAACATGACTTAACAAAACAAAAAAGCATCAGTTTGTTATCAATATTACCCCCATTCTGATTCCAAAACACAGGACTTTACTAGCTGCCAAGAAAAAATTAACTCCTTCCACCTGAAATCAAGAGACTATGTCCAAATCACTAACCACCTTCTCAAGTTAAATTGGTATCATATCTTCATAACAGTAATGAAAAAGACATTTCCTTTCTGTGATCAAGCAAGATGAAAATTATAATAGCATAAACTAATTATTTAATGACCAGGATCAAAGCCTAATTGCAGTACAAGCTGAGGAGAAGGGCTTTGGGAACACAGAGAAAGGTGAAGAAATGCGGCAGTAAAATGTAAGACAAATGAGTCGATTATGACATCCATCTGGACAGCAGCAGAACTGGAAGCTGAAAAATTCACTAATAACCATACTGTCTGAAGAAGATGGGACAAACGAGATAGAAATGAAGAGGATCAAAAAAGAACGACAGGATTTTTGTCAGGTAAGATAAATTACTTGAAGAGTTATAATTTCTGTAGAAATTGATTCAAAATAGAGGAACCCATGAAAGGGAACAAACCTTGGTGTTTATAAAATTCTTTCACATGCAATTTAAACAAGTGTGTGCTTTTTGTCTCAGTAGATCATCCACAGATAGTATTTTAGAGTAGGCAATTCTCCAATGTAAAGATGCCAGATGCACAAACAGCAAAATTTACACTGTAAATTTTGCCACGATTGCAACCCCAGGTGTGCAAATAATTTGCGTTACACTGTAAGCCAAAGAATATTCAACAAGATTCAAGATTCAAAAGTAGTACAATTTATTGACTATTATGACAGAATAAGGTTCAGAAGTCAAGGCTGATAAATCCACTGATGTAAGAAAGCATAAGCAATTGTATTTCTTCAGAATAATGTTTACCCAATAGGTGTTCCTGTGGGAGGAGATGGGTACAGCCCTTTGACTTTCCCAGCCTCTCCTCTGATCTTTCTTTTCCCTTAAGTTATATTCATACTGACTTTTTTGAGGGTGGGGAAAAGATTTCAGTTCATGTCATTTCATGGTCAGGTGGAGTCAGGTCTGGAGTCACTGAGTGACTTCAGTCATACATGTCAAACATATAGAGGTTTTATTTCATTAGCCTATGTGGGTGTTTGAAAAGGGGAATATATTGTCAAGCTGATGATGGGAAGTTTGACTTTCAGTCACCATTTGGGTCATTCCTTCATCTTAATTTTTCTTACCTACATTGTTTTAAACAGACCATGACAGAAACACTTCTATGCTGCTCTATTCTCCATTTCATGCCTCTCTTAGGGCAGTGCATCAAGCTCAGTGTTCCTCATCCTAATGTGGGCACACAGTTTATCCCTGGTTTATCCCTGGAGCACAGGTGCTCCTCCATGTTGAGCTTTGTCTTCCCACAGCACATTTTTCCACAGCACTTCACAATCTTTCAGCACAACAAGGTGAAAAATAAAAATCAAGATGTTCAGTACCTATTCAGTATAGGTGGGTGAAAGAAGTATTTTGTGAAAACTTTCCATATGAAGTACTTAAATTATGTTTTGCCTTTGTTAAGCAAAAAAGAATTGGATTATATTTATCTTTTTTAGCTTCTCTACTAATTTACTGATGTTCTGGAAAAGTGTTCTATGATAAAAACTCCATATTCTCAAAATCACTGATCAAATCAGGAAAACCAAAGTCTATGAGATACAAACATCAACACAATAAAAATATAATTCACATCACTTGGTTATCTTGGACAACCATTTGCATTTTGTTCCCTTATTTCTAAATAAGAGAAAGCAGAAAACAGTTGACAGTGTGTCAGATGTGACTGGAACCATACAGTATGTTTTCTTTCTCTGTTTTCAATCCCCTTTGTTGAGGGATAAAATCTGATACATGAAATACAGGTTCTCTCTCCACCCACTGATCTGTGATTCAACTAGATAGTAATTTCAGATTGTTCAACCTTACTTATGCACTTTTTTGGATCTGAGAGAAATCAGGAAATCTTACTAATGTAAAACTCTCTCCTGGAGAGGTGCTCTGATAAATCTCAGCAGCACTCTTAGATGACATGCAAGGTCTGATTTGCTGTTACACTGCCAGAGCAGTTTTATTTGTGTTATATTGATGGATGCAACTTTGTAAACTCAGTGAGATCTTGACTGCAGAAGTGCATGACAGAGTCAGTGATTGGAATTCAATAATTTGGGACATTCCAAAATCACTTTAAAGCAATTGAATTACTCATTTATATTCAGCCTGTTTATTTTTTTAAGTATGGAATCCTCATCAGCTGTTCTTTTAATGTAAAGGTGTCACTGCAATCAAAGGCATTTGTCCTTTTCTCTTATCTAACACTAGATAAGTGTTAGATAAGTACTCAGTGAGGTAATTATAAATACAATAAAAATTTAAAGGCAATTACGCTCTTTTCAAGGTGCGCCAGCTCTTATGAATCCTAAATAAGGGCAAAATCATTGTTAAAGACCAAACTTCTATACCATCATTATTCCTAAAAGGTCAAATGTTGGATAAAAGGTACAGAGATAAATCTCTGCCCAGCATTCAGTCTTCCAGATTCTACAGATGGCAGCACATGAAATTCCTAACCATTATTTTGTACTTGTCACATGCTTGTTAGAAGCCATTACCAAGGTTTTGTCTAAAGTATGCTTTGAAAAGAGAGAATCCTCTGTGACATGACAGAAAGTATTAAAACAAATAAAATCCAGATGATATCTCCTGTCATAATAAAAAAAAAAAGACATGGTTCTAATGATCCTTATTAAATACTGAAAAAAATTTCACTAAAACTTAGAAAAGAAAGAAAGCAGCTTCTTCTTATGAAAAATACTGTGAAACATTTTGTTTTGAATTCGTGCATACTTTCTCAGCACAGCACTGTTTCTCAGCTAGAACTAATTGGCTCAGTAAAGTGTCAGTTTTTAAGTTGAGTCTAATTCTTGAATTGTCTATATAGGCAAGACACTACCTCTTTTTCTA
This sequence comes from Sturnus vulgaris, assembly GCF_052056855.1. Classification (NCBI taxonomy): domain Eukaryota; kingdom Metazoa; phylum Chordata; class Aves; order Passeriformes; family Sturnidae; genus Sturnus; species Sturnus vulgaris. The sequence goes on from NC_142283.1 coordinate 21,723,700, forward strand.
TAATTCTATAAGTTTATTGGAGTTTCCTAGTAATAAGTCTTACTTATTACTCTTTTTAAAAAATATTCTTTGCTAATCTCTTTAAAAGATTTTGTTTTCCTTCACATATTACCAATGCTTTTATTACTAATGTAGTGGAAACTTTTGAAGAGAGATTTTACCTGAGATCATATCAGAGAAGAGAGGCAAGTCAAAAACATGCTATAAGAGTTACCTGTGAAAGAACAAGAGATCAATATTTATTGATTCTGGATAACTAAATTGATTAGATAACTAATCAATTTAGTTATCTAGAATAATTCAATATTGAAATGTTTTAAATTAAAAAAAATAAAATAAGGACAAAGTATTTCTAATAAATGTCTTGTATAACATTGCATGTAGTCGTGCATGCGTGTAAACATTTGTGATTTACAGTAAGAATGTCCCAGCAAAAGGGAAACCTCTTCTTCAACCAGAATATTATTCAGAAATCAAGTAGGCAACAAAAATGTACCAGCAAGCCACAGCTGAGATCAGTGGAGGTAAATGAGGATGAGCTACATGAAAATAAAAACTGTATGCATCAAATGCCTACATTAAATCAGAGGCAATACAATTTGAGGGAATTTCTTTTTAACTATAAAAATAAACAAATGGAAAAAAAAAAGGTTGATAAATTTGGTTAAAATACTCGGAGTATTAACTTTATTTCACTAAGATTTTTGGACAGATAGAACTGGACACTGAATACCTACACTTTAAACTGTTCAACCATCACTCAGTTTCAAGTCAGAGGTGATACAGCCACGGTTAGCACAACACTGAATCGGGGTTAACAAGCCCCAAGATTGGCAGGGACAACCACATTGAGAGTCCTAGGCTGGATCATCTTGAACTTCACTTGCAGCATGAAGGAAAGGACATAGAATCATAAACTACAGAATGGTTTGGTTTGGTTTGGTTTGGTTTGGTTTGGTTTGGTTTGGTTTGGTTTGGGAGGGACCTCTCAAGGTTTGAATATGTGTTTTGAATTAGCATAAATTTCACCAACCAAGATAGACACTGCAGCAAAACTTTCAAGCTAGATTGTCAGAGATGACTAGGAGCAGACAATTTTTACGCAAATTCCATCAAGGATTCCTTTATTATGCAAAATAACAAGAGAAATCTTATTCAATATGGGTGATCTATTCTACTTAGCAGCGAAGTTTTAAATTTAAATGTGCATAAATACCACAGTGTCATTTATTTTATGAGATTCTCAAAACAAATATTTGAATATTTTATATAAAAAATCAGAAAAAGTTGAATGACTGTCTTTTCAGAGACATTCCAGAAACTGAAATATTAAAGAAGGAATTGAATAAATTATATACCTTCCAAATTGTGAAAATGGCTTGAGAAGTTACACAAGTTTTAAGAGTAACTTTATTTGTCTACTAGCCCATATTCTGCTGCATAAAACTGAGACTCAAGAACAAAATGCCAACTCTCTCAATACTGCTGTGAGTAGTAAGTGCTGGAAATACAATACTATGCAATCAATTTTTCTGTCAGAGCAAAGATGTTCTAAGAGCAGCAAAAGAATATATAACCATGTTTTTTGAAAGGCTAATAAAAGGTTGCCATATGATTTGGTCTAAATCTAACATGTTCCCGGAGGCCATCAAACAGATGAGAAGACAAGCTTCCTGTCATAAAAGAATTAACCACTTTTTGAAGAGTTCAGTTAACTGAAGCCTCTCTTTACAAGTGTTACACTGTTGAAACAGCTCAGAATATCTTACTACTGGTGTTTCATGTTGAAAAGAATGCAAACTAAGTGCCAGAACAACCTCCTAGATAAACAGGCGGTTTTTTCCTTCTTTTATGTCACTTAGCAGTGAATTGACATTTCAGTATTGTATATAATTCAGATTATATGCCTTTGAAGTTTTATTTGCTTTCATTTTCCCCCTGGATATTTTGTTTAATAAGGAGAAATTCAATCCATAATGGGTTCTGATGACTCGGGTTAGGATGCTAAAGAAAGAACCCATTCTGCAATATTACTTCTCATAACAAGAGATCTTCCTGGTGACCTAGAGAAATGTGGTCTAGCCGAGAAAACCCCTGGATAGCTAAGTCAAGTTAACTGATTACTTTCAATAAATGCAAAGATATGAATATCAGGAAGCTAAAATAATTGCTTAAACAAACTTGTCAAATAATAAAAGTCATATACCCCCCACTTACAAATAAATCAGATAACTGTTAGAAAAACATTTCAAATTGCTAAAATTCAGAATGTGCTTGAAACAAAAATATGTAGGAGGGGAAAGAAAAGACCTTGAATGTTTGCAAACGGAAGTAATTGGTTGGCTGATGACTGAGAGCTACTGATGGGGTGTCCCCTGTTAGAAAGTGTTATGAATTTTCTGTTTCAGTAGACACCCCACTGTGCTTCCTTTTTTTTTTTCCTTAAATATGATTTTTGAGATACTTAATGTAGAGCTGCATCTTTATTTACTTCTTTGACTGGGCCTGTAATTAGCACAGTATATAAGAAACCTGTTCTCCTCATGCTTGAGATCAGTATTCATGGTACTGAGGCACTGAGAAACAGCTGTAAGGTATATTTCAAAATTAGCATAGAGAATGTAGATTACCGTGTCTTGAAGAATGTATGTCAAGGATATCCATTAAGTAGGGCCTTCCATGTGACATCATCAAGAACACATTTTGCACAAGCAGATGTTTATTTTGATGCACTTTTTCAAAAAGACACTATGAACAAACTGAAATGATTGGTGGCAGAATTACAGAGCTGAGTTTGTTTTCTTCTAGACTAAAGTGAACAGATGGCATACAGATTACAGAGCAGATTTTAGTAAAATGAGGTGGCTAATTAGTTCACTGAAAACAGTACCCCTGCTTTCTAGAAAACATAAAGTCTGAGTTAGGGATCACTAGGAAGTTGGCTACTTGACTTTAAATCAGACTGTGCCAAGATGTAAGAATATATCACCATCTCTGCCCATGGTGATGTCATAAATATCGGTAAGCCTTTCAGAAATCTCAGGATACAACAAAAGCTGTAATTGTGCATTGCCAAGTAGTCAAGGCACTAAATTTTTCACAAGCCTGGGCCAATGCTACTTAGATTCCATACACTGACTTCTAAAACCAGCTAACATTACTGATGATGGATGAAGTTTGGCAAGCAGAACATTCAATCTCGAGCAGTAATATTGCTAGAAAACTGTATAAAATAAATAGACATATTCTAAAAGTTATGGTTCTACATTCTGTTATGTACTTAGCTTTAACTGTCCAAATTACAGGAAAGTAATGCTAGTGTTCTTCTTCACAGCAAGTTTTTCAAGCATGAGATCACTGATTGTCAGGTTTCTGTAAGGAAAGCATGGTATATTTTGAGACAGAGGGGTATTTTTCTATGCTAGCCCATGAGATTAAACCTGCTGTATAGTCACAAGCAGAATTTTCTGGAGCTATGTCACACCAGTGGTGTGGTATTGCAGCAGTGGTGGCTACCAGGAAAGGACTTTCCACTCCCTTTTTAGACCAGAGGTAGTGGTGCAATTTTGTACCCAGCAGTACCAGAGGGACATCAAGAAACCAGAGTGGGCTCTGCAGAGCAGCATCATGGTGGTCAGGGCTGATGCACTGGCCCTTTGAAGAGAGGCTGGAGAGCTTAGGGCTCGAGCCTAAATATATCGGTAGAAAAACCTGAGTTCTTGTCCGTATTACATCGTGACAGTTACACAAAATATTCAACATTGGGCCTAGCAATTTAAAAGAAATTGAGAAAATGCCTTTTGTGCATGCTTGAAAGATCACTGGAAAGCAACAATTTACTGAAGCCATTTACAATTTTCTCCTTTTCTTAACAGTTTAATATGTCATTTCTATAATGATTGTAGGACATCAGACGCATTTTTTGGTTCTTGTTTTGCACACACACTGAGATCCAGCTATTTCTTCCAAATTTGACTGTTTTGTCAATTCACACTCAATTTAACTAATTTCAGTTCTCTGGTTAAATAAGAAATTACAGTTGAAAAAATATACAAGGGACAAAATTATTTATTGCATTTTGTCACACTATCCTGTCTAAAGTGTACCTTGTAATGCTTTTTGTTTGGAAACAAATAATCTGTTACAAAATCACTGAAGTAAAATAAATCCCTATGAACACATAGTGTTTGAAATTATGTTAAAGTTTTCTCCTCTCTTTCCTGGACATACCTAGAGATGTAGTAACCACTTTATTTAAACAGTTAAAATGGTGCAACATAGGGTGGTTTTTTTCTATAATTTAAATTTTTGGCTGATCAGACTCATTTTACCCTCTGTTTCTTCAAAGTTTAGGTTAGAACCCCATTATTTTTATGGATCATATGGCGAAAATGCAATTTTTGAAATAAAAACATGAAGTAGGAAAAACATGTCACAAATATTAGCTTAGGAGAGAAAAAGTAACAGGACAAGTAGCAACTAAAACTGAAATAAAAATTAGCACCAGTGTTTTCCACAAAATTTCAGTAGATCTGTGGATTTTATATTAAATCTACCTCTAAAATCTCTCTTCTAGTTCCATATCCTATACCAGGAACCAAGTCTATGCACTCAAGGCTGTGTGAAAACGTACAGCAACAAAACTCTTAACTATCAGAAAATTGTTTTCAGAAGTTCACTCCTAATCAAAATTAAAAACATACTACATATGAGTCGCTCTTCTTGAAGTCAGTAGGGTGATTTATGTGTTTAAAACCATACATAAGCCTCTGTATTTTATTAGCCAATAAGCTTTATTCTGTAAAGCTTCATAAGCAGTTAATGAGAATAACTGAGTGATAAGTAGTAAAATGAATAAACACAAGAAATGACACACATTTTAAAAATTAAATTAAAAAAAGAAAAACACACAAAACAAATCTAAATTCTATCATTGGTCAGTACTTCAAAGGACATTTCTTTCATTTGCCTTTCAAACATTTTCCAAACTGTTGCTTTGTCATAAATTTTGATTTAGGTCATCACACATATTTCTAGTCCCACTGGAGTAGCACACAAGTATAAAATAAAATCTTAGACTAAGTCACCAAAGATGTTAACAAACATATATCCAATAAACTTTTCACTTAATACACTTCTGAAAGAAAGTTGAGAACATTATTGGGCTGCTCTCTTATCAACTGCTGCTAAGGCCTGGCCTTCTGTCAACTCTGGAATCACACTTATTAAAGACCTTAACAGGAACCTTTGGATTCACTGTTTTTATCCTTAAAATCACACAAGGGACAAGAAGCGAACATCAAAAAGGTTGGTTGTTTGGAAACTTCAAGACTTCCTAGATCAGAAGAAAAAGGCCCCCCCTTTTTCCAAGAAGAGCAAAATGTTACGCTACAGAGGAAGAACTACTCATCTATCATTGACCTCTTCTTCCCAACCCAGGGTGCCATATTTTTACTCCAGTTGTCAACTAAAGATCATGCAGCCACTCATGCACTGGCTTCCAGGAGGATGGGAGAGAGATCAGAAAAATAAAAGTTCATTTTATTTAGCTTGGAAGAAGACAAAGATGGTTTTGTGCAGCCAGAGACCAGCTTAGGAGACCTAAAGCTCTGATGGAATTAGAATCTTGCTTGTTAAATCTCATTTCCTTTTATGCAATCAAGAGAAGTCGTTGCTCGATTGCAGCAAAGCTTTTGATACAGTCCCTCCCACGATCCTTCTGAATAAAACATCCATCACACAGCTGGACAAACACACCATGTGATGGGTGAGCAGCTGGCTCACAGGTCAGGCACAAAGGGCTACAGTAAATGGGGTGACATCACACTGAGGATCTGTCACTAGTGGGACTCTGCAGGGCTCTATCCTCGGCTCTGTGCTCTTCAGCATCTTCATATACAGCTTGGACACAAGACAGGAAGGGATGCCCAGTAAGTTTTTCCAGCAGCACTAAACTGGCAAGTGCTGTTGACTCCTTTGAGGGAAGGGACAACATACAATTATTAAAATCAAATCTACTTAAGTAGCTTGTACAATAGTCTTTTTAAGCTCAATACTCTCAGTAAAACACAAGGACATATTTAACACCTTCTTTTTAGGCACACAGATGCATCTGTAAAACATGAGGATAGCTTTTCAATTAATAGTCAAAGGAGGAAAAATATATTTTATCACACGATTTAAAGTACTTAAATAACTAATAGTTGGTTTCATTGCTTTTTAAAGTCAAACAATTATTTTTTTCTTTCCTTTTATGGAAGGTGGCCTAAAATCCATTAAACTCAAACACCAGTGACACTCAAACACATGAAGTCACATCAGACCAGGAAAACAGGAATTCCAAGCAAAATAAAAGCAGTACCTTTCTAGAAATATCTGTGAGGAAACCAAAGAGACAGCTCTAGAGGTTAATTACTAGTTACTCAGACAGCTACATACTTCAGTTGAGTATATTAATATGAATTCCACCCCTGTTTGACTATCTAGAATGTACATTGCTTGCAAAAATCAAATAAGGTAAAATATCCCACGCACAAAATTAATGTTCTGATTGAAAAGCTGCTCTTCTGAAATGTAATTTGATCTAAATCTTAATCTGAAGTGGTGGCCCCCTCACAAAATCCTCTACCGAAATAATATATTCCAAAGTTTCCACTTATTGTTTTTTTAGAGCACATCTTTTTTATGCTAAAAACAAATGAAATATTGAACCAGCGTGTTGAGTTACACGTCCATGTTAATAGTGTGGAAAGAAAAGTCAAAATAACTAATCTATTAGTGTTTATCTTCTTTTTTCCTCTGCCTTCAGTCAGAGTCAGGACTGAAAACACGAGAGATGAAGTTTCATGTTCGGACTCAGTTGTGTATTAATTCTTATCTATAGTACAGTGAGTGCTACAGCACTTCTAGCTAACAAGCTAAAAGCAAAAAAAAAATTGAGCTGTATCTCACTTGTTACAAGGTTTTTTAAAGCCATACAGTCTAATTAAAAGCTAACACCTACATTATTTTTATTTTTGACCCAATGACCAAACACCTGTGACCGCAGTGCAGCATTTTCCATCCAACCAAAAAATACTGCCTAAAACCAAGAAGGAACAAGAATGAAGAAAAAACCTCTGCCCCAAAACCTCCATCTTGTCCCAAACCCATTACTATGTTCTAAAATCCCAAATTCCAAACCCTTCTCTATATGATATTACACACTTATACCCAAACTATACACCAGTGATTCCAACTCCATCACTCAATTTTGGAAGCCTTCTCCAAGGCCTCAGCTCAAAAGCAGTGCTCTTTTGGGGGTCAGTGCCAGAAAGCACAGAAAGTTCAAAACTCCCAGGCTTCATGGTTCCAACACCAATCAAAATCAGAGAAAACTAATTGAAAAAATAATTTATAGGGGAAGTTCAGGGTTCAGAGTAGAAATAAATAGCAGGTAACTGTTTGGAATAAATACCTATTCATATTCTTTCATAGTGTGTCTGTGATGACAAAATTATATTGACATCAATATGTATGCTGCTTTAACTATGTATTTGAATAATATTCTTCTAGTAACTAACTTCTGTGCCAGAGGAGATAAAGGCTCTTCTACCATTTATTTAACTAATGCTAAAGATCTTTCTATTTCTTCTCATCTAGTTCTGATACTACAGCCACATTCTCCAATAAATTCTGTCTGAAATAATTGTGACAGTTTATGATCTGACTCTTCTTCTGAAGTGACTAAATAAAATGAAAGAGTCAGCTATCACAGAGTTTGGGGAATTAAGGTGATGAATAGGTATTCCTAAATGGAGTGGAATAACTTGTGGTTTTTAACCTCTGTTTTATAACACACAGGGAGAAGTTGTTCTAGATGAAATATCTAAAATCTTTGAAGCACAGCTAGTAGGGAAAAGCACTGATACACTGTAAGAAACTAAAGCAACCATGGCAAATGCTATGCGGCAGCTGTGCAGAAGAAAGGAAGACCTCTGAGAAAATTGATAAATTAGGATGTGCCTTTTACAAGCTAGAGCATGCTCTTACCATTAAACACTTTCAGGCACAATCTATAGAAAGGTTATAAGTAATTTTTTTCAGTTTAATTGCTGTAGACTATCATAAAAAAGAAAGTAAGTATAGAATTTTTTTAAAAATATAAAATTTTATATTGAATTTTTCCCAATTAATGTGTAATCAAGACCAGAATCAGTTTTCTATTGAAGACTTTTTAAAATTAAGCATCAGAATAAAATTTCATAGTATATGTAATTCTCATTACTTTTAGGCTAGTATTTTCAAATTATTTCCATTAATATCTCAAATTTGAATGAAAAAAACCCCATACTTGTAATTTGTGTGTTTTCTTCAAAAGATTCAGAGAGGCAGGGAGAGGGGAAAATCCAATTTCTAATGGAAAATAGGAGCTAGAAGTTTAAAGTTTTAACAAGTTAGCAGAGAGACAAAGACAACATGCTAGACACTATTAAAAGTCTAGGAAGAATTATGGCAAATTGATTCAAATTAAATAATTATACATTGACTTTACTAACATAGAAAATTATGCACTTCACCACAAACACGTGAGTTTTTGAAAGACTAAAATATTATCTGGAATCATGGATATCAAACTGAATATTCTCTGAATCTCTTTTGAGAGAAGTAATTTTTTTTGAGGACTTACCCTGTGAAACCTTTAAAAGTTTGTAGTACTGCCAAATATAAGATGGTCTGACTGCTGGCAGCTCATTTGTTTTCAAGAATATGGAGAAATGTGAATAGCATGAAAGAGTAAAGCCTTTTGGTTATAATACAGGCAAACGCTCATCCTTTCATGTTTTTTGGTTTTGTTTTTGTGCATAGAAGACATGATGAATGTATCTGTCAAATACTGCTGAATAAAAGTGAATTCTGTTACTAGAAATCTACTTGTGCTGTTCTTATCTACCATGGTTAAAACAGGCATATGTTATGGATACGACCTCAAGAACTTTATTCTGGAAAATGATCATAGATCTCTCCAAAAAAGGTAGGGCTAAAATTGGAATATGCATAAAAATACACTGAATAATAAAACCTTCCCCAAATGAGTAAAAAAATCATTAGTATGAAACATAATTTTCTAAAAATATAATATATACAAAAGATATAATAAATATTTTATATAAGAAATATCAACAAAACGTGTAATAGTCATAAAATCCAATAGTCTCATGCTTCATTGTGGAAAACGGCAAACACGGAAGAATTATAAATAAAAGTCTAACTCAACACATACTGATATTTAAATAAAAGCTTGAGGGTTTTGCACAGCCTAGAAAGAGAAGGAGCCTGGCAGAGAATCTGCTGATAAGCAGCTTTGCCTTCCAAGGCTTACTATGCAATGGAGGATTTTGAGCCATTAACACAAACATTTCGCTGTTGCAAAAACCAAATAAATTACTGAGCTGCTAAGATCATCTTGCTCTGAAATACACTTCATTCAGAGTAATAACACTACCCTACAAGGTTTTACTGCAACAAAAACCCAGCATGAATGTTCTGAATTAAGTTGAGTCAGTATCAAGATTATTACAACAAGCACTTACAGTCTATCAAAATTAACAAAGAAAACTTGATTCAGCAATTGTGACTATGTAATCTGTTGTTTAAAGCTAAAAAGCAATGTCACAAATGACCCCTGGGTTTGGAAAAGATTTTTTTCTTAACTGCATGAGCTATTTATTTGCATTTATTTGTTTAGAGGAAAAAGTAGAAAATAAATTTTCAAAAAGCACTGGTAGATCAGGAAGTCCTAAATTTCTGTTGGTTCTGTTGCCCAAGGTAAAAGTCCTACTGAAAATATGGTTAGATTCATGCCTAATGTTATTAACAGTTTAATATCACATTTGCCAAGAATATAAGTACTGGCCTCTACTGTCATATGTTTAAGTTTCACACAGTGGTTTAAATGACAGTTTATTAATTATAGGGTGCTGAACACATAAATGGCATAATTTAACATAGAATACAACTAGACAAGATGAATATATCAGAGCCAAAATGAAAAGCTAAAAGCATTCATACAAAACATCCTAGAATACAGGCAGCTTTACTCATATCATAAATAAATGTCCTGTGGGTAATAAGGAATCAGCAATATGTGTTAGTCAGAAATAGCTACAATGGACAATAGAGATTCCCAAATTAGCTCTGCTTGCTGTAGAACAAGGACCTGATGAAACTTCAGGGACACATAGCAATTCCCTGCAAAATAATTCTGAATACAATCTTGAAATCAATTTATATCTTAATGAGTACGCACAGAGAAAAAAAATTTCCTAATTTATTTTGGAAAAACTATAAGAATCACCTTAAAAGAGGATAAAATGTTTTCATGTGCAAATATATGGGGTGGAAAAAGGCCTAGAGGCAAAAGAGATATTCTCAGTTTCTTCACTTCCGTGAAACAGCCTCAGGTCATGGTTTGAATTCCTAGAGGAAATTACACAGACAAAATCCAATTTTTCTTTAGGAAGTTTCAAAATTCATAAATTAAATACAAGAGGAAAACAGAAAAAAATACAATCTTACATGAGCTTTGTCTCAGCAGAGCAATCAGTGGAATCAGTTTATGAAAAACTCTACGTGAATGTCAGCATCAAATTTGTGCTCTGAATTCTTACAAGTGACACATGCTTATGTAACCTGACAAGAACCTGTGCTACCTTCTCTAGAATATTTTATTTTCCAGGTCATTGTTTCTAAATTTTTCATATATGTATGTAATTATAGATACATAAATGCTATGCATTGAACTTGACCCCGGGATTTGTTTTCTATATTTTTGACACGTAATTACCAAGTTTGAGTACTTAAGAAAAACAAAGAACTGGCCAAGATCAGGCATCTGGTTGCACCTCTCTCATCTGAAGAGCAGATACCCTGAGAACTGGGCGGGTGAAGGAGTGGGGACAGCGGCTACTCTTTCACTCGGCAGGAGGACACTCAGGGCTGTTGTTTTGAGGGAAAGGAATTCCGTGCTGCTGCCGGAACCCAGCTCAATCCTGTTTTTTTCTGCCTTTGGGATCCTGAGCTCGCCCCTCTCTGCCCCACTGGGAGCTGGGCTGCTGCTTCCCGTTCCTGCTGCTTGTTCAGCACTGCTCTGAGCTTTCACTGCACTGTAGCTCCACAGGCCCTGCCTGCCGAGACCTTCCATGGTACCAGCCACAGCTCTGGAGCTTCTGATACATCTCATCTAACATTTCTGCTTATTCCAGCAACAGTCCTGCAGGGACACCAGGATCGACTGCCCCAGAGTTTGTGAGGCAAAGCCTCTCTCTCCTCCATCCCTTCCTGTCTGGGGACCGGGACCAACTCCCCCAGGAGTTTGTGAACTAAAGCCTCTCTCTCCTCCATTCCTTCCCATCTGGGCACTGGGACCGGCTGCCCCAGAGGGGTTTATGAATCAAGGCCTCTCCTGCATCCCTTCCTGTCTGGGTCCAGCCGCCATTACCACAGCGCCCCCTGCAGGCCTGGAGGAATCACCGCCTCCCCCCTGCCCGCCGGGAGCCCGCAGCGCCCCCTGCTGGCCGTGCCCGGAACTGCACCAAGGGCAAAGAGCCCGTGGCCAGGAAGGGTCCCTGGGTCCCTGCTCTGGTTGGTGTCAGTGCTGCAGTTCTTGTTTGTTTGCTTTATTATACACTGGTAAAGAACTGTTATTCCTATCCTCATCTTCACCTGACAGCCCCTTAATTTCAAAATTATAGTAATTCAGAGGGAGGGGATTTACATTTTCCATTCCAAGGGAGGCTCCTGCCTTCCTTAGCTGACACCTGTCTTTCAAACCAAGACAACCTGAAAAACAATGTTTCTGCATATGAGAAATGCTGGTCTATCAAATCCTGTGCAACATCACTGTGGAACTTCTAGCAGCAGGGATCAGCAGATTTTCTCTTTGTCCAAGAGTATTCTGCAATAGATCTAAAGTATTAAAACATGGATTGTTTTTGTTTTTTTCTTGGCCCATTTACTTAATTTTATTATTTTGTGTTGTCTATCTTTTTATTTCCCTGGCATTTCTTTTGTTACTTCTGATGTACTTAGAATTTGGCATATGCTTTAACATCGTCTGCCATTATTTGTCAACCCTTGTGAGGTAAAATTCCCAACAATTTGCTGTTCTCTGTATGTATATATTTGCATTATGTTGTGCAAGATCAAGTACTAAATCAAAACTACATTCCAGGTTTATAAGCAATGTAAAACAGAAAATCTGTGACATACAAAGTGAAATAGTGTATAATAACTATTTGTTCTCTAAAATGTCATAGAAATATTCACTGACAAACACAGCTTCTGTATTAACTGCAACAATTTTTGTGTTGATTAAAAACAAATGTATGTTTTTATACACAATTGAGTATAAAATTTTAAAAGATTACATTGCTGTTGAAAAATTGCACAAGTGTCTTTTTCCTAGCTATTTTTCAACAGTTTTAGGTATTTTCACAGGAAAGACTGAATATGACAAAGAGCTCTGGACGTGTTATGATCTGTAAGTACCTGTATTGTAATTCAGCCCACTCTTAACACTCTCATTCCTGTTCACAGATTGGGGATGTATGAGGTAATTTTCTTAGAAATTCCTAAGTGACTTTGGATGTCAAAACTCAATTTCAAATATTGCTTTGTACATATAAACTCCTGCCTGAGTGAAAATTTTCTTCTACTCAGGTGCTAAATAAGCACAGACAAATCCTTTCTTTCTTTAGCTCAAATCAGACTTTCATGGTCCACTGTACCCTGCCCACTCAGACCAGACAAAAAGTGAAGTTTTGCCTGATACATTTTTTCACTAGATATCCCCCACATATCTTAGACAAGAGATTTGGAGGCCATGAAGTTTGAATATTCAAGAGGTTGCATTAAAGTCCATTTATTGTTAATGTTATTTACTGGGGAGAGTCATAAATGCATTTCTCTGCAGAGAAAGGAGGTGCAAAAAAGTTTCGGTTTTAAGACAAAAGTCAGAAAACAGAATTGGAAGTATTCAAAAACCAACCACATTGTTTAGGTTGACTAAAATTAAACTTATGAAATCACATCATTTTAAATTTTTTTTGTTACTGCAGCTCTTACTGAAATATTTTTTATGAAGTCTGAAGCAAAAAGTTTAATTGTGTAAGAAAATATTTCATTTGCTGAGAGTGGAGCATGATATTTTGGGTACTATAATTTCTAATACATTATAATTAATGCAAATTATTGGATGCATGACAGAAATAGAAATTTCTGTACATGAAGAGATTATTTAACACCATAAAATTTATCCTCAAGAACATCTATTCTTTTTTTGAAGACCCTTCTTTTGAAGAAGTCAAATACAAGTTTTTCAAGCAATGTGGAGTTCTTAATATCTATTCTGACACACTTTATCATTTTCTAAATCAAAACATGAAAACTCGACCGGTGAACTAATTGTGAGTACATTAAGACTGACCCAATGCAAAGCAGAATAAAACTGATATTAAAATTGGGGGAAAAAATATCCCATGAGCAAATATTTCTGAAGGTCTCCTCCAAGGACCATAACAGAAAATTATTTCTTAGACTAAAAACAGATAAATCAGTAAAAGACAAAAATTGTTTTAAATCCTTTCTTCAGTAGTGATCTGAGTAGCTTTCACAGAATGCTTGGTGAGCAATAAGCTAAGTCTTAAAGATACAACATAACCTATTAAAAGTTACTAAAACAAGTCTCGTATTTTGGAAGAGTCACCCGTGAGACAAGAAGTTTTTTGTTTTGCTTTTTTAATTCTTTCTCCCATGTGAAACAACCATTGCTACTAAAAATGCCTGAAATACATCTTCTAATAATTATTATTTCACTGAAGCACACCAAAGCATGTTCCTGTCACCACTGTTGTACCATTGCACCTGATGTGACCTTTGTCTATATTCTTGTCATGTACTGTTTCTGATGTAAGGACAAAAGTTGTCAGAAGTTTGTCTCTTGAATTATGTAATTCCTTAATTCATTCATAAAAAATAGATTAATTTTTCATATACAATATTTTGAACAAGCCAGAAAAATTGATTAATTTAGAATCAGTGATCATAATACTTCCTTAAAGTTTTTCTCCTTAATATCCCAGCAAGGTTTACAAAGAAAAAAACTAATCTGCTGGAGATTTAGATGCATAAGGTGCAAGTGTTTTTATGAGCTTCAGGAAGTCAAGGATTTTACCTTAAACAGATGTTCAGCCCCTTTTGTCTTCTTGGAGTATTCCTCATCCGAATTTCACTGCCACCTTACCTGATTGGTTGCATGTGAAATTAACCTTCACAAATGAAGATGAGATGACAATTATTTGTTAGACAAAAAGACTCAGAACATTAAACCATCGGATCCCAAAGAATTTAATCAGGTGTGTAACAGTGTTTGGTTATTGGAATCACACAGATCTCTGAGTTAGGGATATTTTCTTTTCAATTAAAAAAATATTTTAAAGAAGATGTGAAAAATGCACCTGAGTCATCTGTGGTAAAGAACTATTAAAAATTTAAAAATTCATACCAAATTTTGAATAACTTTTTTTTCTCTCTTAGTTTCCCATTCTCTCTTTGACAGAAGAGATGTCAGAAGTGTCCAGAAAACAACTTCAGTCATTCTAAGGTGTTTGAGGTCCATATAACTGAGAATGATACAAGGTTACAATGAAACACAACACAAACCAATGTTTCAAATCAGAAAATGATTCCATAGCCGTACAATAAATTTTAGCTTTAATCAGGAAAATTTTTCTCCGTGTATAATTCTAACAGTAAGATACTACCTAAATAATGAACTTTAAAATTATTTTTTTAAAGCATGTCTTGATTTAAATACTTGAAACAGGCTTGGGGTGTTTATTTGAACCTTTTGCAAATTTCCAGTGCCAGTTTTGGCCAGCAGCCACTAGAAGGCTCCCATTAATTATCCGAACACCAGTGTTGTGCTTTCTCAAGCTACCTGTCTTGCCTTTATTTGCACATTTTCTTTTTTAACTGCAGATAAGAAATAAAGTAGCAATGGTATCACAGCTGTCCTATATTAAAACAGTGCAGACATTTATTTGCAGAATTGGTGCTCTGTTTTGGCCACCCAGTTCCAGAGTTCTAATCATATCAGACCTCTGCAATTTGAATACCTTCATGAATACTAACACAGGGTATTTATCATCTTTTTAGTACTTGGTTCTTTTTTGTAAGAACTGATCTAAATGCTGTCTTCGCATCATACTTATGTTAGGAGAATTTGGATTTATTTTTTCTTAACATGACTTAAATAATGCATTTAAATAATAATGCCTTTTTTCTAAGAATTTGATGAGCGAACTGAAAATAATTTGCCTAAAATAACCTTTGAAGTGCAACACTCATTTATGCATACAATGTACAGTAATTTTCCTAATGAACTTTCGTTTACACACCAGAGTTAATACTAGGCATCTGATATGCCTGATTTGCAGACAGCAAGTATAGCTGCAGGTCATATTATACTATATTATCATGAGCTGTCACAGAAGCTGCATAAAGAATAACCACAATGACCAAGAGATTAAAAATCTGGATTCCACCTGTGGAGGGTCAGAAAGGTTCTGCCTAAAGACACTAGATCCAGGAGGTCTGGATCTCTCTCTCCAGGAAGTGCAAAATGGTTTTTATGCATAGAGAAATTGCCATATGGAACAGCTTGCAAGTGAAGCTGAAGGGCATAAGACCCTCTGAGAAGCACATCCCATAATATTTTTTAGGTAAGAGAAGAATAATCACACTGATTAGAAAACATCATACAACAGATACTTCCTGCACCACTTCCAGCGCTTCTTATTGTTCACACATTTAGTTAAGAGAAATGAGGTGTTATACCTCTCCTTTTATTTCACAGTTTCTTCTAACAAATTAGTTAGAAGAGTTTTATTGTTTCATGTCCAGATACTGAAATTTCTTAAATGTCTGTTTATATTTATGCAAATCCAGTCCATAAGGTATCTTTAGCTCTTTGATTTTGGCAGTGTACAGTAAGACTAAAGAGTGCTGTGTTTCATATGTGCTGTAGTTCAAGAGCATGTATAAAACAAGAGCAGGGATATTTAAATTAATCTGCCGGTAGTCTCCTTTCTTGTGTTGTCATGGACTTTTAAAGTTTAGGGGTGAATATTAAATAATATTTATTAGGAGCATGATCTCCATGCAGAAACTTCCAGCAATTCGTGGCAACTACATAACAGGATTGCAGGTATCTTATATCATCAAATCATAGAATGGTTTGGGTTGGAAAGGATCATAAAAATCATCTGGCTCCAACTCCTGTGCCATGGACAGGAACACCTTCCACAGCAGGCTGCTGAGACCTCCAGGCAACCTGGCCTTGAACATTTCCAGCGACAGATCACAAACAACTTCCCTGGACAACCTGTTCCAGTGCCTCACCACCCTCACAGTAAAGAATTTCTTCCTAAAATGTAATCTAAATCTACTGTCTTTCAGGTTAAAGCCATCCCCCCTTGTATTGTCTCTACATGCCCTTGTAAAAATCCCTCTCCATCTTTCTTGTAGATTCCCTTCAGGTGCTGGAAAGCTCTAATGTGGTGACCCCAAAGTCTTCTCTGCTTCAGTTGAACAATCCTTATTCTCTCAGCCTAATTTCGTCATAGGAGAGGTGCTCCATCCCTCTGATCATTTTGGTGGCCTCCTTCGGACTCTCTCCAAGAGGTGCCTTCCTGTGCTGGGACTCCAGGGCTGGATGCAGGGTTCCAGGAGAGCTCTTACTAGATCAGAGCAGAGCAGAGGGGCAGAATCCCCTCCCTGCCCTGCTGCCCACACTGCTTTGGATGCAGCCCAGGACACGTTTGGCTTTCTGGGCTGTGAGTGCTCATGGCTGGGTCATGTCCAGCCTCTCCATCCACCAGCACCCCTGAGTCCTTCCAGCAGGGCTGCTCTCAGTGCCTTCATGGCCCAGCCTGGACTGATAACAGGGGCTGTCCCAAGCCAGGTGCAGCACCTTGCACTTGATCACATGAGATTCCCATAGGCCCATTCCTCAAGCTTGGCCAGGTCCCTCTGGATGACATCCCATCCTTCAGGAGTGTCACTAACAACTCAGTTTGGTATCATCTGCAGATTTGCTGAGGGTGCACATGATGTTTTCATCTATGTCATGAATATATTAAATAACAGCCGTGGCAATATGGATCCCTGAGGGCACCACTTGTTACTGTTGTCCTTTGGGGCTCTGAACCATTGATCATCATCCTCTGGATGTTACCATCCAACCAACTCTTTATCCACCCTCAAGTCACTCATCAAATCCATCTCTCTCCAGTCTGGAGTGAAGGATGTTTTGGGACCTACAGCTTTCTAATGCTTTACAGAAGTCCAGACAAAAAAGCATCCTTAGTTCTTCCACTGTCCACTTGTCACTCCACTGGAGAATGCCATTAGGCTGTTCAGGCAGGACTTGCCCTTAGTGTGTGTGTGACGCTCAGCTTTAAGGCATCCACGTATTGGATGCTGCCCATGGCTGATTCTGTGGTGCACATGCACATTGAATCAGGACATAGAACAGATTTCAGCTCTTGCAATGCTGCTATCAAATATTATTTCAAAGACATTTCTGCTTTTTCTTTTTCTTTCTGTGCCGATCATTCACTGTCCCCCCAGAGTTAGGCTTACACGGGGGAAAAAACTCTGACTCTGCTCTGAAGAGTCTGGGAAGGAAGCATCTAGGAAGACAGAGAATGCAAAGAGCTTTGTACATTTTAACAGTACAAGCTCAGGATACCTCTTATGACCATATCCAAACTTATTTCAGTTTTAACTGTCCTTCATGCCACAAAATGGTCCAAATTCTCAGCAAGGTTAGTTTGCTGGAAACCAGTGTTGCTTGGCATAGCCCTAGTTTTATTTTAATTTACATATAGTAAGAGACTACTTAGAAGGGATTTTATAGATTAAATTGCATTTCTGGTAGTAGTATAAATGTCACATTTTTAACATTCATTTAAAAAATTGTTTAAAGAGATATATATGTATATATATAGAGAGAGAGATATATATGGATTAATGGTATAGGTACATTTCAAACCAACAGGAAATATTTGTTTTCATTTAGCAAACTCTTAGGTAAGAAATTATACTGAAATCCACAAGAATAATAAGCACCCTTTGAGGTTTTTTGTAATTTCTAATGAGTGCTGTTTGATGTGATTAGAATTAAAATACTATCTTTTGGTTCAAGCTGGACTTCTTTCAATTTTAGAAGTAGATTTCTATTATGTATGAGAGGTACAGGCAACATTCAAGAGATTTTCAACAAGTGATCTACAATCAGTTGATCTATAACTTGAGTCCATCATAAATTGCCAAAGTAACTGAAAAATACACCCAGGAATATTAGCAGAATACAACTACCTGTCTGTTCAGAGTTAAAACTCTCTAACTTCTTTCTGAGAAGAAAAAATCCTTCTACATTTCAAAAAACAAGCTTACATTTGTTAACACTTATTTATATCAACCTAAGCATCTAGTGTTCTTATTTTATACTGTTTTTATTTTTATTTAAATCCTTACATACACTATTTTAAAATATTTTCTTCTGTGACTTTCCTTGTGTAACACATCAGCAACATGTAACAGGGTTGCCAACTCAGAAACTGCACTAGATGATAACACAGACAGTATGTATGGCATAGGAAAAAACAAGAACTAATTTCTCCTTCTCTATCTCCAGGGTGCCTGCAATTTTGGAGGGTTCTTGTGGTTGTTATTTAGTTATATAAGTAGTCGCCGAGAGAAGCAAAATGAGAGCATCTTGAATATTTCTGAGCCATGTCTCATTAACTTGAACATTAGGGAGAAGTGAGAAGAGAGAAAGCAAGCATTTAAAATGGGGTATTTTTACGTATCTCAGTATTCACATCTTTTGCACTTCAAGACATAATAGAGGAGTAACATCTTAATGACAACTATTCTCAGGCTTTTTTCTAGGAAATTCTGAATCAAGTACAAGAAAAGACAAGAGTTTAGAGTTCTAGCCGCCCAAGCTCTAACGTCACTATCACCACTGGGGAGAGGTGATTCACTGTTTTTCCCTCCTTTAATAGGATTTGTAGTTGTTGACATTTATTGTGACTAACAACCCTCATTCACACATAGTCTTACATCTGCTCGACAAAAATGTTATATATACATCTTTTCCATGGCAATTCTGAGAAAAACCCCAGCTAAATATTTTCTATACTTATTCCTGCCAAATGCTGTGTGGTATAAAATAACCTTGGAAATAAATGAAAAGCTTTGTGTGTACTATGGTGGGGGTTTCTTATTTCTTGTAAAGAGAACACATCAGAAGGAAATCCAGCATCATTTACCTGTACCATGTACCTGTGTACTCTGAAAGTCATAAAGTGTTTTGGTTTTTTTCAGAATGTATAGATTTCTCTAGAAGTTCAAAAGCTAGAATGTTTCTAACTTTTGTGAATGTTTATTAATATTAAGTTCACAAGAATGTGCTGATTTTTAAAATACCTCCTCTCACATTCACTTTTGTATAACTTTTACATATTAACATTAATAAAATTTACCATCCTCATTTAAGGTCCTCATACAGTACTTTGGTCCTGTCAGCTATACACCCCTACACCAGATATATTGTGTACTGCTTTTACTTGTCCACAATTATGATCTACTTCAAGCTTGTCCTCATCATCCATAAATTTAGAATTAATTCATTTGCTTAACCTGCATTTTGTATGCCTGATTTCCTAGAAATTGAAATCACTTAACTTAGGTGTTTTAGAAACCCAAAACAATGGACTTCCATATTACACAAGAATAAAAGCCTTAAAATATTTTTAAGTAAGATATATTAGTCAAATTCAGTGACTTGTGTGTATAATGGTTGGAAGAGTTTAAAGCCAGCATCACATAATTCCTCTTATGAAATGCTCAGTTTTTGTGGACTAGTGACATTCATTTACAGCTTTTTGGCAGCATTTTTTGGTGGTTTTTTTTTTTGTTTTCTTTTGGTTTGGGTTGGGTTTTTTTGTTGTTGTTGGTTTTTGGTGGGGCTTTTTTTGTTGGTTGGTTGATTGGTTGGGTTTTTGTTGTTATTTGGTTTGTTATTTGACATTTTTTACTTCTGGGAAGGTTTTTTGGTTTGGTTTTGGTTTTTTTTTTTAATGTAGTCAAACTTTTTATTAACTCATTTATCTTAAATTAAAAAACTTGCACATCTCCTGCAAACCAGCTGTGGGTTAATGTGTGAGCAGCTGAATGCAGTATTCTGAAGCGGGAAGTGAATAATAATGCTTCAAAATATTGCTGCATCCAATTGCTGATTGTTTCCTGATGACTTTGACAGCTGCAAGATATAAGACAATAGAGCCTACACAGTTGGTTATTTTGTAGATTTATTACTCATTCTGTTTGATCAATGAGCTTTTAGAAGGTCTGAGAATTGCTTTTTTCTCTGTGAAAATTCTTGCTCTAGATTTTATTGTTCCAATGGAAATAAACACAACTCATTTATGGACCTGCCTACATTGGAGAAATTTGCATGCTGGTGAATGAGATGTTTCTGTAAATGGAATTAAAAACACATTCTTCACAATGCATTGAAATATTTACCAGAATATTACTGTTCATATACAGTTTTCTAGATCAAATTTTTTCCTCTTTGGTTTTGTGAAGTCAAATATCCAGAACACCCAATAGAATAAGAAAACAAATTTCATTTGTGTAATTACCTGAATTTGATTTTCTCAGCTTCCCTTCTGCATATTCTCTAAAATAGACAGACCCTTCTCTAAATACTATATAACTTTTTGGTTGGTTCTGCTGGAGCACAGTTCACATTAATGCTTATTTACTGATCCTAGGTTTCCATTCAATATATAATCTAAGTTCTGTTACTGCTTGCATTGAACTCCATAGAACAATTATTAAAGTTTCCAAATGAATGTTACAAAACCACACATGAAGGAACATTTTCACGAACTATTGCATGGAGATTCGTTGTTTATTTACCATGGCTCACCAAGCTGCTGAAGACCATCTAGGATATGTTAGAGGCATTTATCATTAAAATAATATGTAGGCCAACTGTGGCCAATGATAACAATGCAGGGAGCACTAATGGCAAAATCTAAGTGGCAATGATTCACCTGGTCTGCTCGTCTGCTCTGCATGGGAGCATGCACGAGAATCCTCATCACAGATTGCCCAGATTTCTCAGTTTCTTCTGTTGGGATAAAAGAGAAGGGAGTAGTTACAGATCTCACTAAGATCATCCGGTTTGCCAGCGTGACAGCGTTTGCTTAAAGCTTACACTGAGACAGAATTCTGTTATCATTTATTAACATTGGCTGTTTCAGGATTTAATGCACACCCACAATATTGCACCATAAAGCTGACTATTTAGGTGCACAAATATTGATTCCTTCAGAAACTGTGAATTATTCTTAGTTCACAATATTATTAAAGCAATTTTCTACATACAAAGAAACTGAATTTCAATTACTATCCGTTTGCTTCTAAAAGGAGATAAATTCACTATTTTAGACCAACTTTATTTGCAAATGATTTGTATACAAAGACAACTTATCCCTCTGGCAGATGGATGATGGATAGTCTTTAATTTGGAAATTAATTAATTTTGGAAATTAATTTTACTACATTAGATATTCATATTAGCATATTACCTCTTTCTCATTTCACAAGTTTTACTTAGCATTGAATATCTTTCACAAAGTATTTTTAACCTAATAATAATTGGAATCTTCAAGGCTATTTGGAGCTATTAGCCACATTCTGCAATGTTTTCCTAATTACTTGGTCATCCCTCTGCATTTATCAATGTATTTTTTTATTTCAAATAGATGAAAATATTTGAGTGACATTTTAAATAAACCCCAAGGACAAGTGATTTTGTAATTTCAAACAGGCATAGTTCTTAATCACAAAAAAAAATAATCACGATGTCAGCGTGTCATAGACTTGGAGAAAATGCTTATGTATGCATTACAGGCAATTTATTGATTTTCAGCTAGCCTTTATAAGTAATTCATGAGCTCTGATTTCACTTGATTTTGTGTATGAGTAATTCATGAAGCCAAATATCATCTTTCTTCTGACATAACTTTAAGACTGAATCCATTACAGCCAGTTTTTTAAAAGCTTTAGTGAAATAAAATTCAAGAAAAATTATTTGAACTTTTATTTGCTTTTAGTTTTATTACCCAAACAGAATGGTAGAACTGTTATATTAAAGTGGCACCATACCAAATCATGCCAGCTCTTTCAAGAGGTAGCTAACAACAGATCTCTCTCTTACAACTTTATGAGAGTGTTCACATTATAATGATCAGATAATTTTTAGAAATTATCAACTAGAAATTATTTAAAATTAAAAATAATTTTGATATGTCTTGACAATGTAGTTACTTATCATAACATAAAACAGCCCAAGTTTGCATGAGTGATGATGCCATGGTGGCACAGCAGACCTAACTTAAGATGTTTTCAGAAATCCATTTTTTCAAAAATTATGTACATGCTTCACAGGAAAAGTTCCTGCCAGGTTTCTGTTGCAGTTGGCTCCGAAGGTCCACAAGGGGAATGGCATGTGGTTTTTTGCTGTCCCTGTGGACTACAGGCATACAGCCTATATATGGGGTGTATTAAACACACACAGAAATTACTGGTCTGTTTTACCTCTACCCCAGCTGTTTGTTTAGGAACAAAGACACAAACACAGGGAATATTCTGAGTTGGGAGGGACCTACAAGTATCACTGAGTCCAATTCTTAGGCCCCTATGGGTGAACCCACAACTCTGGTGTTATTGGCACTGGCCCACTGAGCTCATCTCAGGGTCCTCCTATGCTATTTTCAAAGTTCAGAAAGTTTAATTTTTGTCCCATCTCCACTTCTAAGCCTCCCCATGACAGACCTGCTCGTCACTGTCTCCATGGCTGACTGAGATTCCAAAGATACATCTTCATTTTAAATGTGCAGGATATTTTTTAGACTGGTATTTATTTAATACCTTCCTTCTCTAGATTTTCTGAGACCTCTGACACAATTTCAGTGAGCAGAAACCTGTTGGCACTTTTGTCCTGCTTTAGAAGGACAGAAGAATTGAACCCTTTAATCTTTCTGTATTTCAGTACACTTACTATCTCACTACAGGAGTTCCTAAACGTGCATTATAAAAACGAAAAATAGAACATATATTCTAGCAAAAAAACTAGATTTCATTAAACTTCTAAATGAAATTATTTTCTGTGGGGTTAATTTTTAATTTTCCTTCCATGAATCTTCAGAAAAAAAAAACCCACAATTTTAAGTTTTAACACTGTGTCATTTTAGGAAACTAATAAATGGCTTGACCTGCCTTAGGATCTCAGAAATTGAGGGAAAATAATTGGAAAACAGTGTATACATTCCAGAAGCCATCCTTTTCTCCTGGTATCACTGGCAGATAGATGTTTCTGAATTTTCACTACTGGTGCTTTATGAGTTAAAAAAATTTCACGATCTATTTATTAATTAATTAAGTCCTACACTTCTTAGTAGGGGATAACACAGTGAAAACTGAAAAACCAGAAAGAAGGATGGGATGCTCAGGAAAATTTTAGAAAGAAAAACAAGGCTCTCCAAATTTCAAGGTAGGTGGCTAAAGTAGCTCTATTCACTGGCCTTGCTCTTCTGAAGAATCTACCTCAAACACTTCCACAGATTTACCCTTCTTCAAAAAAAAAAGATTGTAGAAATTATAAGATGCATATACTGCATCTTGATTGCAGAGATTGTATTTTAACACCGTACTATAAAAATGATACAACTCTTTTGGTTGTCTTTTTTTAAATTTTTTCATTTCATGCTGGCATGCACTAGCATAACGCTTGCTAAATTACTTTAGGAAATCAAGCCTTTAAATATCTGTTTAGGCAGTTTGGCTAAAAATAGCTATCCCAAAATTCTATTCTAGATCTTCACTGTCTTGAAAGCTTTTTTCTTGAAAGTTTCTGTTTCCTATATACAGAAATACTAACAAAACCTGTTTTCAGTATAAGCCATAAAGCTCAAATTTACATCTGCTTATAATGATCCCAGTATTTGCTGTTGTTTTGTAACTTTAGGCTTAATTTATTATGTAAAACCCCTATGATTTTACATTATCTACAGTAAAGTCAGTCAAGAAAACAGGTTTCAAATCTCTCTGGAGACCATCTAAGCATATTAATATTCATGTCAACTTTCTGCCTTGACATTCTGGACAGTTATTTGTTGATTTCCAGGCTTCAATACTCAGAAGCCTGGGATTTCAAATATGGAGAATGAATTCAGTATCTGTTCTCACTCAGTACTTTTTTATCAGTTTTCATTTGAGATAAGTATATTTAACATGGCATCAGTTTGAGAAAACTGTGATGACTAGTGTGCTATAATTGGTGAAGGCTATAACATCCACAGGTTTTATTACACATCAATACCTGCAGAACTTTCCAATAATGAGAATAAGAGGAAACATTTAAATTCAGCAAATGGAAAGCTCTAAAATTTATGAGCATCTCAGATAAACCAGACTGATGGAATGGTAAAATGCCATTAACTGAAACAGGACTAAATAAACCTTAAACATTTGAGGAAGCCAAACTTGTGCTAAATGCAAAATACCCCACTATCTCTCAATAGATACAGGACATATTGAGCTGGAATTAGATACAACTTCAATGTGTAATATAAAAGAACTGCTTGATGTCAGAAAATAAAATAGAAGGCTACCCAAAGGCTCTCAAATACCTCATCAGCTCCAAACACACATATACAAGCCCAACATAACTGACATCAAATGGGAAAAAAAAAAAAGAAAATATTAAAAAAACCCATTTTCATTCCTAGAGTTAAAAAAACCCCCAACCAAATAATAAAAAACAACACTGAAGCATCTATGGTACTTTTTATTGTCTCATGAAGGTATTAAACCCATCTATGTACTCTGAAAGATCTTGGTTTTTTCTACTGTGGAAATATTAAGGTTTTTTGTAATGTTCTGTCAAAATTAATTGCAAATATATCTGTATAAATCTCACCATTATTGATAATATAGTCATCATTAATGATAATAAAATTAACTCTTTTGTGTCTGCATCTCTATGTGTAAGGCTTCCTTGTCAAGTGTTGTAAGAAGTTAGACCACCTTCCATGCACTAATCAGTAGCAAGTTCTGTCATGTAAGATCAAAAAATATACATTAAAAAAGCACACAAAGGAAATGCATGTGTGAAGTGGATTTGTCATTCCATTTGTTTGCAACACTAAGTGGTGACACAATTTCAAAATTCTCCTCTCGATCTATTTAAAAAAATATATGCTATCAGGTATCTGTTCTGATAGCTTTCTTACCTGCTCTAAGAAAAATACATAGCCTTTCACAGTGAGTGAACTCAGCAAAAGCCACTAATCAGCCAAGTTCTAGGCATGGTTATCTTGTATTGCATTGGCAAATACTACTTTTGACTTGAAGTTAGATTTGTTTGGGTATTTCAGCATTCTGGAAATTGAATATTAGATGCATCCCCAAAGATCATGGACAAGCAGTCATGAGTTGAAATGAGTGGACGTTTGCAGAGGCAGCACATCATATTTTGATATAATGTCATCTTCATGGTATGTGTAATACTGCTATACAACCATATTGTGTTTAAGTCCAGCCAGCAAGTCAGCCCCATGCAGCCACTCACTCGTGCCCCAGTGGGGTGGGGAATAGAGCTAAAAGAGATCATAAAAATACTGACAGTAAGCCTATGGTTCTCTGTTGTTATTCCTGAAATCACACAGGGGACAAAAAGCTGCAAGAGGCAGATTTCTGTCCTGGATTTGAGTTTTTGCAAACTTTGATGCCATCCCCTTCCCCAGGATCAGCAAAGTGCTACACTACAGAAGGAAGAAAGGTTTATCTGTCATAACATCCTTCCTAACCCAGGCTCTCGAAATTTATCCCCGGTTGTCAACTAAACCCTGTGCAGCCACTCAGTCACTACCCTCCAAGAGGCAAAGAGTAGAGAATCACAGAAGTGAGAAAACTCGTAGATTGAGATAAAGACAGTTTAATAGGGAGAGCAAAAGCCGTGCAGAGTAAAGCAGAGTAAAACAAGGAATCAATTCACTTCTTCCCTTTGTCAGGCAGGTGTTCTGCCATCTCCATGAAATCAGCCTTCATCACACATAAGGCTGACTCAGAAGGAAAATGCCTTCACTCCAAATAGCCCTTCCTTCCTTCTTCTTTCCCCCTCTTTATGTGCTGAATATGACACCATCTGGCCCGAACTGTCCTTTGGGTCAGCTGGGCTCAGTGTCCTGGCTGTGCCCCCTCCCTGTGCATCCCCATCCTGCTCACTGGTGGGGTGGGTTGAGAAGCAGAAAATGACTTGGCTCTGTTGTTAAGCACTGATCAAAAATAACAAAAACGTCCCTGAATTATTAACAGTGTTTCCATCACAAATCCAAACCACAGAATTATTCTAGCAACTCTGAAGAAAATTACCTCTATCCCAGCCAAAATCAGAACTTAGCAAAAAGAGAGGGAATAAAAACTGCAAAACATTATGCAAAAGCAATTATGAAGATTAGTAGCAAAATAAGAGAATTCGTGTGATATATTTAAAATCCCATAAATTAGTTTGTATTTACTTATCTAAGTACATGTTGCAGATTATTTTTAAGCCTGTTTAACACAGAGAGAATTTAAATGAACATATGAGAACACAGCAGGATTGAAAATAAGTCCATGGGCTTATGTGTCTAAAGCAGAATTTATGTGCTAATTTTAGGTTCCCAAGAGATCCAAACAAACTAAAAAAACCTGGCTACATCTTCTTTGTATTTTTGACTCGTTCATTTGGCATGTCTGACCACTAGCACAGAAAAGCATTTGGAGCTTGAGTGACAGAATTGAAAATTTTGTGTATCCTCTACCTTGCTGGCAAAGCAGACTTGTCAGGAATATCCACTAGAGGGGATCCTCAGGATGCACATAGTGCCTAACTGAATATTCCTGAAGGCTGTAGGTACCTTATTGTTTCTGAAATTACCTGGAGGCACCTAGAAAGTAAAACAACACTCTGGCAAGTAATTAAAGCCCAAACTTCACAAACTGCACATTTTTTTTCACCTTTCATGCCACCTATTTTTATTTAACACTGTTTCCTGTCTATGTAGGTACCATTCCTATTCTCCTTAAGTGATACTGGTGATATCAGTTGTCTAAGGGTTGGGAAAGTTTGTATTATATCAATTGTTATATAGGTTTGGGGAATTGAAATGTTAATGATTAATAACTCAAAACAAGCAGCCTCTTGTAAAAGCAGAAGGTGCTTTGCTGAAGATGTACACATCTGGGTGTTCAGATGGATGCAGAGGAGTTGAGCACTCATCCCCAGAGGCTACAAGCTGTGTTTGAGACAGATGAGGGAACAGGTCGACAAGAAGCAGATCCCATGAGGTGGGATAGTGCTTTTTATCATGCCAATGTCCTACTTTACACAACTGGCTCATGTGTGAAAACTCCCCTCCAGGGAAAGACCAGGACCTTCACACCTGGGCCTGAGGTTTTTCCACCCTTCTGAAGAGCAGAACTACTCTACTATGCTGATGGTGAGGCAGTCATGTTGTACGAGGGTCATAAACCATCAAAGGCTCCTGAAGTGCCCCTAGGCTAATTTCTGAGTGCCTTCCACCTGCACATGATCCACTGTATTGCAGCAGACCACAGTGCTGCAACAGCGTGAGACTCCCCTCTAAGAGAAAGTACCTGGGAATTCTCTCATAGGATTCAGTGTACATTGACCCACTGAACTCTGTGTTTCTTGGGCTTCCCTTGCCCCCAGGGATCAGGACTGCAGCCATCACTTCGACTAGAAGACATCCAAATTGTAATAATGACATTTCCTTCCTTCCTTCCTTCCTTCCTTCCTTCCTTCCTTCCTTCCTTCCTTCCTTCCTTCCTTCCTTCCTTCCTTCCTTCCTTCCTTCCTTCCTTCCTTCCTTCCTTCCTTCCTTCCTTCCTTCCTTCCTTCCTTCCTTCCTTCCTTCCTTCCTTCCTTCCTTCCTTCCTTCCTTCCTTCCTTCCTTCCTTCCTTCCTTCCTTCCTTCCTTCCTTCCTTCCTTCCTTCCTTCCTTCCTTCCTTCCTTCCCTCCTTCCTTCCTTCCTTCCTTCCCTCCTTCCCTCCTTCCCTCCTTCCCTCCTTCCTTCCTTCCTTCCTTCCTTCCTTCCTTCCTTCCTTCCTTCCTTCCTTCCTTCCTTCCTTCCTTCCTTCCTTCCTTCCTTCCTTCCTTCCTTCCTTCCTTCCTTGTGTTATTTACACTTTTATATTGCTATATTTCAGCAGATAATAACCAAACCCACTACATACATCCTGTCCTTTCCATCACAACCAAATTATTCTAAAATTCATCCTACGCACCCTATACGTGTATGTGTGTGTATATGTTTATTTATTTGTTTGTTTGTTTATATGGAAAGAACAGCCTGAGTTACCCTCATACTTAGGGATGGGTTGTAACAAGAGGGAATTCTCTGGCACTGCCAGCCCACTCTTTCCTTGATGTAACATGCGCCTTCTTTGCCCGTGCAGTACAGACATGTAAAATTTTTTGCCTTAGTGAACTTCCTGCTCATCTCCCTTGGAGTGCAACAAGACTTTTAAAATGACATTTCTTATCAACAGCAAATCCTGACTTCTCTGTCTATTTGCCTTTAATTAGAGCTCCTCTCCCTGACTTTTGCCATTACTTGGTGCTTTTTTGTGTCTGATCTATGAAATCAGTTGTCAGGTGCCAAGCAGAACAACCCTGATAACCAAAGCATGCATTTTGGAAGAGGAGGCTATTGGATAATAGCGGGTATCTCCTTTATTTCATTGTGGAAGTTATTGTAGAAGTGCTAAAACACTGCAAAATTCAACCATCAAGCAAAATTTTTGTCAGCTGGTATGTCATGATTTGGTGTTGTTTGAACTACATATTACAATCAAAAGCAAAGAATGTAACAGGTTGAAAAGCCCATTAAGCCCACTGTATGAAAAACATTGAAAAATTATTTTCTTCAACTCCTGTGGCAGTTAAAATCAAGTCAAAATTACCCTTAATCAGATGAAGGAAAGCCAAACAACTGGTAGGACACCATCAGCATTTCTTAACCCACTCTGCTTTGGAAATGTGCAATGAAAAATGAGGTGACATATGCTGGCATGCATCAGATTCCTATTTCAAAATACCAACTTTGCACTTTTTTTAAATTAAAAGCTTTTCTTACTTTACTACAAACACACTGATGATGGGATCATGCCCTTTTCTTCTTAGTATGAAAAATATGCTGCTTGATTGGACAAATTTACCCTGTCATAGTATTCAGCTTGCCACTACCAGTTTTTGTTGTGAAATGTCTCTAAAATTCAGTCCACATTTTGTGATTAGGTCTACATTCACTAACTTTTTATTCTTTGACTGAATGAACTTTCTACTGATATACAGCATTCACTGTTGAAATGTAGAATTTTTTGAACTATTTTAATCGTCTTTTCACAATGTGATTAATTATTATACATTTATTTTAAAATACATTGTGATTATATATATATAAAGGGTTAACTTTTTGCCACTCCAGATTTCTACTACCATGAGAATTTGTCTTTTAATTTGCAGTACTTGCTTGTATTTAACTTAAAACTCTACTGGTATATATGCCGTGAGGCATAGTTATCAGCTCTCTCTATTTCAAGAACCATTATTTATGTCATCCACTGCTTGCATAATTAATAGGAAAAAGGGATCAATATTTATACAGGCACATTAAGCAAAGTTAACCGAATGCAAGTCCCAATCACAAATTTAGTCTGCAGTAACCTTTCCTCCCAAGAAAAACTAGCCAAAACAAAAAGTAAACGTTTTCATACTCTAATGCTATTGACTCCTTTACCTATGAGAATGTACTCTTAAAATATTAATCTTTTCTCATGGGCATTAATTAGTTTGCTGCTTTTAAAGTGTTCTGATTATATTGTATGCAGGGAGAGTTTAGAAAACAGTGGCAATCTCTGGCAGGGCCTTTAAATTTCCACATAAAGCCTTGAGAATTTGCAAGCCTGGAGACAGAGAGGATGACAGCACCCAAAGAGCTTCATCAACGGGATGTGATGGTATGCTCAGACCTGCTGGGTTTGTAAAAGGACAAATTTACAACCATGTAGTCGAAGTAGAAATATACACAGAAATTCTAAGAGGTGAAAATGAAGACAGGAGATAAATTGCAGAGGAGAAAAGAAGTTAAATATGGTATTAGATCTTTCACTGAGGCCACAGTTTGATTACAGAAGACCCTGACTACAAAAAGCCAGACTAAAAATCGACTACATAAATTACCAATCATGACATTATTAGTCACCCCCCAGTTTTTGTACTCCAGTGGAGTAAACTGAGAAGCATGTTTCACAATGGAAAATCACTGTTCATATGCAGCTTATTACAGCTCAAAAATAAGTGACTTATTGTTAAGTGCATACTGCCAAATATGTCAGCAAGGAGTGAGGTCAAAAATAATTCCAGTATGACATCAATGAACAAGAAATATTGGCTACCATAGAAGCTATTAAAGTATACAACAATAGTAGGTACAACAATGATTACAGAATTGATGTAATGGCATCCTAGAAATTAATATAATATAGCTCATAGTAATGGGATGGATTAGTGGCCTGTGTCAACAAATTAAACACCATTGTTTTCCAGGTGTTTAAGAATAAGAGAATAAGACCCATAGGCAAGGGGGAGAAATTGAAGTAGATTGGCACTAAAGCCAAATAGAAAAATCACTGAGAAAATCCATCTCAAGACTCATGCAAAACCAGAAGCCACAGTACATTTTCCATTACGGTGACATCACCTCTAAGCTCTTGCTATAAAGCCTGCTCAGATGGATCACTCAGTTTTGGTGCAAGCATATTTCATGTGGGAATTTTTAACAATGAATAATGTCCTATTTCCAGAAAAGTGTGCTGAACAAAAGTCGGTGAGAAGCAACTCTGCTGTACCTATGTGATGGGTTGACTTGGGAAGAAGAAACCCAGAGAGAGATTTTCTCTAAGAGAATTTCCTGTGTGGGGGTTGGGACACCTGCAACAGCCAATTAGAGAAAGTTAGTTCGTTCCGTGCACACACATTTTGAGGGAGGTAATTCCGAACTGAGGCTCTTTGTCTTTCCGGCGGCTGAGCAGGGAACACCAACCCGAGCTTCCCCCCCACCATGCTGGGGGTGGGGGGAGGCTCAGGAGGCCGCTTGGGCCCCGTTTGCCAACGAGGGGACCCAATGGCCGGGGGTAGGAAAAGCTGTGTGATAAAACCTTCACGGCTTCCTCCTCCACAGGCCTGCGGCTCTGGCATGGCGGGGAGGCCGACTCTTGCTGCTGCCGGCCGGGCCGGGCCTGCCCGGGTGGCCATGAGCAGTGTGGGGCTGCAGCCCAGCCCCAGAAAGGCTGATTGACACCTCAGCTGCACCCCCAGCACGGCCTGAGCCTGGCCCAACTCTTGTAGTTGTGTTAAATTTTAACTCTTTAGTGCTCAGATAAGATTTGCAAAGCCTCCAGCCTTTCCTTTGAATATGAAAGGGAATAAGAAGATTTCTGAAGTCAGTGACATAAAAGCTAAGTTTTTAAGATGGAAGAAGAATGAGAAGATGCTGAAATGGCTGAAAATCTTTTTGTAAAATTGTGGGGATGAACTGATGTACTGAATATTCCTATAAACCATGGAAAGAGACATGGGGGGATGGAAATGTTCCATTTAATAGATGATTTGACCAAAAAGCACCTGTGTTGAGAATTTCTGCCCTGAGAAAAGAAGGGGATTTCAGTTTTCTGAAGATGAAGCCTGAGCAGAGAGAAAGGAGACAGAGGGAATCTTTGCTGTGGAACATTTCATTCTTAAAAGTAATACCCCATGAGACAGACATGGCCCACATCTACAGCTCTAGGAAGGCTGTGGAGCTGGGAGGAGCGTCACGGTTGCAGGTTCCCAGGTGGATGCAAATTGTGAAAAATAAAACCACAAGAGAACTGTCTTCTTCTTTCTTGTGGGAAAAAATCCCTACAGCTTCAACAAGAAGAGGCTTCTCTCTCCAAAAGTGAACAGAGAAAGACTAAATTGGGGACTGACCAAAGTATTTGTTTTATGTTTGTTTTGTTGTTATGAAAATTGGGAGAGGGAGGGAAGGAGTGATCTGAAATATCTTATTCTGAATTTTTTTTTCCTTTCTCTTTGTTTGTGTAGTTAATAAATTATCTTTTATACCCTCTCAAGTTTTAGGCCTGCCTTGCTCTTTTGCTCGTGGTTCTGTCTCACAACAGAAAAAATAAGTTTATTTAAATTGGCAACTCAAAACAAAGACAACTTAACACCTACATTCAAATGGGGCAAAACTGACAAAATGTAGGCATGGTTCTCACCCGCGGACATTTTGGCAGTCAGATATCAGAGGCAAAACTTTGCACCTACAAAATCTTGCACCAGCAAGTGGTCAGATAGATTATTCATTCCGAGTGACTTTCTATTGCCCCTTTGTGATGCAATTGTGTAAGAGAGCAGCATCATCCCAAATGTGTCTAGGCTGGGCAGATACCCTCATCAGAGTGTAAATAAGAACTTCTACATTTGCAGAGACAAACTGGGTATGTTTTAAACCTACCAGGTTCATCTTTGAAAAGTTAATGAAAAAACGACATCTTTAAAGTCCATCAAATTCTACAATATAGTAGATAGCATGGTTTGGGGAAAAATCACATCAGAAACTTTTGTCACCTTACCATGGTAACATTTAATTTCTATAGGCATCTAATCATTATCTGCTTTGTAGATACCTGCTTTGTAGAAGACACATGAAATGAAACATGAATTACACAAATAGAGTGAAAAGACACATCTGCAATTTCACTAATAAGTAAACCCAGTTAAATGCACTATACAAATATTAATCTTCCAAATTTTATTATACTTTATATTTTGGATCAATTTGAGCATACATTTTTGAAACAAAAGCTACGATCTAGTACTCTATCATTGTTAGCCAGTTCCAGCTAATTTAGAAAATAATTCAAATCATATTTGGCTCTTTCAAAATTCATTTTATACCAGAACATTGGTTTAAATGGGGAACAGGAAGAACTACATTTGTTGATATTTTAGTACTCTTATTGGCAGTTTTACAGATGGAATTTGGATAAATTATACTGGTCTAGAAAAGCTGTCCATATTTGCATGAAAGGTGAAAATGTTAAAAAGAATGCGTGTTTCTGCTTCAAAGTAAAAAGGAGTAGGGGGGAAAATAGACCAGTAAAATCTATTATTTTTGACTCAGGAAGACTCTGTGCATATTTTCACCATGAACTTCTTACAATACATTTTTTACATGGATTCTTTTGAAAAACAGGCTTATCCACTTAGTATCTTTCTGTATGCCTGTGTAAATGTACTTCACCTTTGAGTCTCCTGATAAATCTAACCAAATTAAGCACTGTAAGAAAGCTATACATATAATTGCATTGCTCCAGGATTGCTGCAAAATTTATGGGTGCATAGACAGAAATCCTGTTAATAGGTTGGTTGCTTGCGAAGCCACTCTCAGTCATACTTCAAAAGTTTTGGCACTCAGGAGAAGTCCCCACTGACCAGGAAAAGGATCACTCATTCCATTTTTAAAAGGAGCTGAAAGAGAGGACCCTGAAAGCTACTGACCAGCCAGCCTTAGTTGTCTGTCTGGTACAATCACAAAGCAGATCTTCCTGAGAGTTATATTGAAGAATATGGAAGACAGGGCAGAAATTATGGACTGCCAACAGGACTTCAGCAATGGCAAATTGTGTCACCTAACCCAGTGATCTTCTGCAGTGGAGTGACTGCATCGGTTGAGAAGAGGAGCCTGTGTCATTTATTTCATCTTACACAAGGCCCTTGGTTATGGCTCTCCCCAACATTGTGGCCATATCTTGGAGAGATATGGGCTTGATAGATGGACTATTAGATGAATAAGGAGCTGGCTGGATGACCACATTCTGAGAAATAAAGTCAATGGCTCAAATTCCAAATGGAAACCAGTAACAATTGCTATCTCTCAAGAGTGGGACAATTGCTATTTTATTTCTTCATCAGTGGCCTAGATAACGGGATCCAGATTTAGACTTAGTAGGATTTTGATAAATGGAGCACCTCTCATACGAGGAAAGGCTGAGAGAATTGCTTTTACTCTGCTTGGGGAAAAAAAAAACAACTTTGAAGTGACCTAATTGCAGCCTTTCAGTACCTGAAGGGAAACTCCAGGAAAGACAGAGAGCCTATATACAAGAGTGACAGGACAAGGGAGAAAGGATTAAAATGGAAAAAGAGTAGGTTTCACTTAGATACTTCGACGAAGTTTTTTGCTGTGTGAGTAGTGAGGCACTAGGGCAGGTTATCCAGAAAAATTTTGAATGCCCTATCCCAAGAAGTGTTCAAGGCCAAATTGGATGGTGCTCTGAGCAATTTGGTCTTGTGAAAAGTGTCCCTGCCCATGGCAGCATGGTTGGAAACGTGACCTTAAGGCTCTACAATTCCATGATCAAGTGCATTGTCAGCAAGTCTGAAGATGATATCAAGCTGACTAGAGCAGCTGACATGCTGTAGGAAAGGGATGTGCCCCTGGAGCATCCTGGACAGGCCTGTGGAATGAGCCTCATGAAGTACAACAAAGCCAGGTGATAGGTTCTGTGCATGGGTCTGGGGGAGGAATGAAGATAAAATATAACAAGTGCATTGCTGGAAGCTAAAAGTTCAGGTAAGAAAGGTTCTCTGGCCAGCCACCACTTTCTTTCAGGTTTTCCCTTCTCCCTAATTGTTGTGGCCGTTAGCCAAAAGATGCACTCTGTCTTCTGTAGTTCAGATCTGAGAGCTCTGCCATATCCAAAAGAGGTTTTTTTTACAAGAAGTGTCAGTACCAATATTCAGATCTTACATTTCCTGATAAAGAGCAAGACTTGGTATCTATTTGCCAATGAACAGTAAAACACAATTCAATAAACTCAACTTATTTCTGTTACATTAATATACTCCTTGCTTACCAGGTTTCATAATTAAAGGACTTGTGTAATTGTCCATAAAGATATCAGATCAACCAAACAGTCAGTATTTACATTAAAATTTTCAAAAAGTGGAAGATGAAGGTCAACATCCTGTTAAGTTTCACTGTGTTGCATAGCAATTAGTTGACCAAAAACTTGTCAGTGTCCTTCTGCAATACAGCTGCAATAAAACTTACATACATGTGCTAAGATGTCCTACTTAGTACATATCCTAATTTTTAATTGCTGTTTTATTTATACAAAACAACCATTTTTTCTTAATTATTTTAGAAATTCTGGCTAAATTAGTTAAACTAGTTTTGCATCAAATGGTTTTAGCTTTCATTTCCATCTTTCATTTTTTCTATTTGTTGTGAGAAGTATTACCTACATTAACAAAATTAAGAACATTGAACAAAGAGATTAAATATTGGTTCTGACATCTCTGGGGGAAATAAAAGGGAAAATAGGAAGAAAGATTATTTAACTACAGGCATTATAAAAACCTGATTTCAACTAGTCTGAATGTGATATGTGCAATGCAATGTCTGTGTGCATTTAAATACACACTTCTGCTACAATAGTTATGGTTTTATTAAAGCAAAGAGTCTTTTGAATCAGGGATTGCTAATGGTATTGAAATACCTACCTTTGGTTGGTCTCAACCGTCACTGAGATTCTAAATATCTTTGGGAATCTGTGCTTCAAGTCAGTGACAGAGATATGCTTCCACTGCTTGGAAACATCCAGCCTGAAGTAAAAACAATTTCTCAAGCCATTAGTGTCATGACATCTCCTATGAATTCTGCTGAAAATAGAAGGGTAAATAAAAATTTCATACCTATTTTTTTTTTTGTATGTGATAATGACTTCTATCCGAAAAATCAGTTTTTTGAATACATATCA
Organism: Sturnus vulgaris; assembly: GCF_052056855.1. Classification (NCBI taxonomy): domain Eukaryota; kingdom Metazoa; phylum Chordata; class Aves; order Passeriformes; family Sturnidae; genus Sturnus; species Sturnus vulgaris. The sequence goes on from NC_142283.1 coordinate 21,759,761, forward strand.
TATTTAAGGAAAAAGGGCCAGGAGAAAGTAAGTTTTGGGATGTCTTCTTCATCCTCCTTTGCACAGCATAAACATAGTAGAAGTGGAAACAGTGCATTACAACAGCATTTCTTAAGTGGGCACAGGCTCCTTGTGGAGGTTGATCTATCTATTAAGTCTTTGAATTCTAAATCCATAGGTATTTCTGTCTGGAGAATCTGAGCATTTTAATACCATTTAATCCTATTTTATTTTGATCTCTTGACCACTGTGGACAGCTTAGACATCTTTGGACAGCTTTGTTTTGCCCTTCAAGGAACAGATCTTACCTCCATGATTCTAGAACCACTTGAGATGCTCAGGTGGGATCCAACTCCCTCTGCAGGATCCTTTTTCCAAGACCTATTTTTGAAGCCAACAAAGAGTGAAGAGTTATCATCAGAACTCTTTATTTCAACATGATTTGTTAATAAACCTATAAAGTATTTCTTGTTTGAAAAAGCTATTTTCAGTTACATATTACTACTCTAATCATAATTACTCTAAGTTAGTACTCCAGCGTCTATGATACAGTTTTTCACATAAATTATCTATCTCAGCTGAATTTCAGGTAAAGTTTTAATGAAAATTGTTTAAATATTCATAAGTGCATAAAAGTCTGTATCATCATGTAACCACAAAGATTTAAAAAATGGAATATCATGGATAAGCTGCCTTGTTTTGCCAAATTTGAAGTGGCAGGATTGTTGCTCTTTTTAAGTGATTTCGTGCAACTATATAGAAGCCATAATCATATTTATCATAGATATTCTTTGATGATTATGCAAAAAAGTTACTTTAGTTTTGCAGTCCTTGAAAGACTGCTGCATTAATGAATTCACCAATTCATTAATGAGTTAATGTTAAATGTATTCATTGCTTGGAAAGAAAATTATGGGTTTGGATTTTCAGATAACAAAAGCTCTTACAGATGAATGTTCCTTCAGGAAATATTGGAAATTACAAAAGATTAACTGAGCTTGTAGTGCCTTGCGATTTATTTAAATGTCTAATTCTATTATCAAATGATTGTGAGAATCTAATATTATAACTTTTTTTAATGCAACTTAAAATTGATTGGGTGCTGTCCTCAGAAGCAAGCTGCATGCTACTCCTGGGTTGCATAAGTGATAAGTGATGCTGCCCTAAATTGGTGTAATTTTCACTGTGTAGTGAAACAGTCACCAAAAGCTTATGTAAGTTCAAATCAAACTTCCATTCAAGGTCCATGCATCATCAGTAAGAAGAAACTAATGGTGAAGTCAACCAACTGGCTTGTGATTACTGTGTTCCAAATCAACTGAGTTCCAAATTTTCAAGTGTGTATTAAATGAAATTTCATGTTTGATGTTTCCATATATCCTTGTTCAAAATTGCCACAGTATTAATAAAATTTGTTCCTGACACAGTGAAACAAAAGGGACTAGAGGAATGGGGTGGGAGAGGTAATGAAATTAGAAAATGTCTGTAAGTAAAGAATAAGAATAATGGCATTGTGGGAGGAACAAAGAAAGAAGATAGAGTAACAGAAGCAGGGGGACTGGTGAGCATTGGCAGGATACAAAACAAAAAATGCTGCACATTTTAATAGAGCAGGTAGTAAATATTCAGGTCTATTCATATGCAGAAGACAGCCCCAGTCAAGTTGCCCTGCTGTTTATTCTGCTCAGGTCAGACTCTATCACAGAATTAAATCACAACCAGTTCTCAGATCACTTTGAAGCTTGACCCCTACACCCTTTCTGTGTCAGATTCCTCAAGCACTTCTGCCTTCAGCTAATGCTTTAGAAGAGCTTTAGAATTAAAAGACCATGACCATTAATTTTATTACTTGCTGCTATCTAGCAAGGCAGCTGTCATTCAAAGACATCTGTAAGAACAGTTCTGATTTCAAACTATTCAGACCTACCAGCACATGTAAAATAAAACTATTGTAAAATATCTTGTTTGAAGGAAAGAAACGAGCAATTCTTTCCCTCAAGCCCCTTGGACTTGTTCCACTTCACCAAAAGGAAAATTATATTTAAAAAATTTCCTTGATGGTGCTCAGTATAAAGGATGAAATTCCCATCCTCTTACTTGTAGTATTTCAGGGTGACACACACATTCTACTTTTCACTTTTCAGATTAACAAACAGGGAAGAATGTTATATTTCCACAACTTTAGACATATGAGTTTATGAACATGTTTTAAAAGACAGAAATTTTAATAATTTTTCAATGGACACACCAATAATACTAATATTAATTTGATTTTGCTTTGTGATTGATGAATGTTTTTTATAGAAGTTGGAAGGAACCAATCTGTTTATATTATTAATCTTAACAGAAACACTTGGAAAAAAATGTTGGGACCTGACATACTCAAAGCAGTGAATAATTCAGCTTTCTCTCTTTGCAAAATATTAAGTTACAGATATCATCTGATGTAAGATACACTTTTTATTCATTATCAATGAATAAAAGCACTGTTAAATTAATATCCCTCTTTTTATAATTCTGGCATTTGCAAAATTTTCCATTTTCCATAGGAATAGTTTCTTCTTTAAACAAAGATAGTAACCGTTTCCCATGTAAGGAGATGAACAGAAAATGCTGTTTCTTGTGTAATGGATTGTGCTGTCATTTATCATGAATGGACTGTTTGACTGTGTGCTAGAGATTTTATTTCACTAAGACTGCAGATATCTATTTAGAAATGTGTTTAAGTGTTGTAGATACCACTGAAATGTAGAATGAGAAGGCTTCATATTTTCTCAGAAAAAGAAACAACTGTGCTTATTTAGTATCAAAACATTGATAATCTAGTTTCTTCACCCACATAGTGGCTCCTATATCCCCATGTTGCAGAACAAGAGATATTTTGTCTCAGCAACAAGATCCAACAATAAAAATTGAAACAAAATGGGAAAAAAATAAAATAAGCAAAGCAGAGTGAAATAAAATGAAACCAAATAAATCAAACTAAACCATCAAAAATGAATTTTAAAAATCCTGATTTTTCATTTTGGACTGTCACTGTAAAAGAATACATACTATATAAACACACATACACACATGATTTTTACTTGGCTAGAACTGAAAAAAGGCAAAGTTCTAGAGAAAAGTGCTAGCCACTTTAAAAGGCAGGATCTCTTGGTCTTTGGAGAGAGTTATTTCATCTACCAATATGAGCATATTGTATTCATATTCATAGTTGTTGTAAATCGATTTAAAAACACTTTAATGTATATGTGAAAATAAGCTGTCTCAGACTTTAGTAGCACACCAGCCTGAAATATATCCAAGAAAGTTAAATGTTCAAATAAATGCTGGCTTATTCTGTGAGATTTTATTCAACCATCATCACTCCAAAATGGAAGTATGACATCTCCAAGCATAACCTGAGTGCAGCTTTTCACAGTAAAGTGCCAAGACATCATCTCAAAAAATCTTGATAACTAATTCCCTGAAAAAAAAAAAAAAGATATAAATATAAAATAGCCCATGAAAATTCTATGGAAACAGAGTGGAAGAATTCTATAGTCTAGTCTACAGAACTAGAGACCTGGGATTCATAAGGACCTAGGTTTTACCTTTATTGCTGATACTGAGCAAATTGATAAAAGCTTAACACTCTATTTGATTAGTAACCTAAAAAATCAACGAGTGACTTTTCCTGTTAACAATGATGTTGTCATTGGTAGAAACACATCACAGGCCTTAGGCTAAATTTGCCATCCACCAAATTTGTCCTCCCCAGTCCTTGCTTGTTATCAACTTATCTTGAGAATTTGGTCAACGTGTACCTTGGTACCAAATACATCTTCCTATGATGTGGAGTTCAGCACATAGTAGCAAAGGCATTGAAAATATAAATGAGTTTGAAAATGGAGGCCCAAGGAGAAGCTGCTGATTGCCACTGCTGCATGTGACAGAAATGCACCCTTGTGAGTGAGGAAGCTGACCACACTAAACAGTATAAAGAAAACCAGCAGAAGCTCCAGGCAGAAACCCCAAGTGGCTGGGGCTGTGAGGACATTGCAAACTTCCAGAATCTTAGTTGCCAAAGAACTCTTCCCTCCATCTCTCTCCTTTTCTCTCTCTCTCTTTCTCACTCTCTCTCCCCCACTGCCTGGTCCAAGAACTTCAGTTCTTCTTTTCTCCACATGTAAGCTGCAAGAGCACTTAAACCTGCTCAAAATTGCTCTGCTGCAATCTACAGCCATTCATTGCAAGCAACTTTCTTGGACAGGGTAACACCTCCACAGTTGGAGCAACAAGTCCAGGCTGCTACATGTTTTTACTTTGGTTTAATCAATATCAACCCAAATTTAAATAATACACACCTCTACGTTTACCCAGCTTCCATAACATGGCAGTTCGTTTTCAAACAACTTTATCCACAATACTTTTTATTCCAGCTTACTTTCAAGTCTGCTCTCTTTCTCTGTAATTGCCTGCAGACACCATTCATCATGTGTAGCTAGTTTTCCAAACCAGAGACAACCAGCATTAATCTAACAACCCAACCCAGCAAGCTCTAATTTCTCTGTCCAGTTCTAATTCCAGACTATCAGGAGATGTAAGGTGTTTCCCCAGACCTTCAGCTGCATGCACTCTGACCAGACCAGATACATATCCTCCACGAAAATCTAATAATATTCATGTTATTTGTATTTAGCATGTATAATGCAATCTATGTTTTAGCTACTGTATTTTTATAGAACCAGTTCACAGTAAGAAATACATAGAATATTGCAGGGTTAAAGCATTCTCTCTGGGTTACCTATTGCAAAAATATTTTAAGGACCCTTTACATTCTTACTGTCTCTCATATTGGTATTAATTACTGTCTCATACACAGAATTTAGGCATTCTCATTTTGTTCTTTATATTTCTAGACAGTTTGACCCGTGATGAAGCTTTTGATTGGTTTCCTTCAGGATATTTCCAGACTGTATTTTACACCTGATGTTATGTACTGTACAAAAGTGGAGACTACACATTTTGATAGATTATGGCATTACCAGTTCCCTTCAGAGAATCTTGTCATACAACTGGGACATGCTTAAACAGTTTAATTCATCCATCTTTGCTGCATTCACAGTCATGTATTTTCTTTTATGAATTTGAAAGTTCATCATATTTGTCAAATCAATCATAATGTTTCATTTGTTTAAATAGCTTTGTTTTCATGTAACCAGTCATATTGAGAGTGCTTACAGTTTGGTTTTGTCAGTAATCTGTCAGTAAGTTTGACAGACATTCAATGCATCTCACACTTCATTTTCCCCTTGCATCTACAGAATGACGTTTATTTTATTTTTCTGTGGAACAATAATACTAATACAAAAATAACAGTTTTTTTAGTCATTATTTATGAGCATTAGAGACTTATATCCACAGGTATTTATGAAATAAGGTAAGAATATGAATGCTTAAACATTAATTTTTAAATAAAGAAAAAAATTAATAAAGTTTGCATTTGTTGTACAGTAAAATAATCTTTAGAAGTATTACATTACTATGTGGGTCTGTATAACTGCACCTATCCAAATTAATTTGTCCTTGGAGCACTTCATACTATATACTATCTCTAAATTCTGTACTGTTTTGCAAATGTATCCTCAACACAAGAATATATATTGTATACATGGTGTGAACGTGCAGTTATAACCTGTGTTGTGACCGTTTTATAAAACAACAAAAAAAATTCTTTTATTTAGTCTATAAATAAAATAATCCATCTTGTTATTTGTGGCTCCTGGAAACAACTACTCCAGTTAGAAAATAGGCTTCTCTTTATGTGGTGAACTGGGAAAAATAACATAGACTTTGTTCACAAATATAATTTATGGAATAAACCTGCAAACCTCAGATTAATCAGATAAATTTTAGAATGATCGACCAGTAGTTAGTCTGGCAATAAAACCATGAGCGGTGGAAAATTGATCTGACTCCTCAGAGAAATGACACACGTCTATTTCAGGGATTTAGATCCAGCATAGTTTATATCTATATTGAACAATCTAAACTTCTATTTCCTGTGGGGCTAAGGAAAATTCTATCCTGTTCTTGCAGACAGAATGTCTAATAGATGAAGCATAGAAAAGTTAAATAGTGTTACCTTCCCTTTGGTATTTCCTCAGCATTTTCAGTTCCATCAGAGAGTGCATTGGTACACAACAGCAAGAGGACAACAGCACTAAGAGTTCATCCCTCCTACAGAACATACAAAATCTGAAAGCTACCATTAGGTGCACTATCAGCCCAAAAAATCCAGACAAAAGCAAAAGCAAGGGACCCATCACTTTGTAGAGTATGGAACAAGATCAGTAAATCATTCATATAATTGCATCAAAGAGAAAATTATATAAGTAAATACAACTTACCAGTAGAAAATGTGAAAATTAGTATTGTTTCCGTATTTTGGCAGATAACTATTCATTATGGGATGAAAAAGAAACTAAATCTTGCCAATTTCTCTAGAAAATCATATGCTAATAGAGAGCAAATATACCCATGGAGTGCTAGACATGCAGGAAACTGTATATACTACCAGTAGAGCAAAATATTTTGGGATCCGTAGATTAGGCACAGACAGGTTCCCTTAATTCCTGCATTACAATATAGAAGAGATGTCACCTTAAAATAATAGCACCAGTCAGGTTTATGCCTAGGGATTATCTCAATAAATTGTCAGTAATTAGATGTATTAATTTCTGTGATAACCAACAGGTGAATGAAGAATAAAAGCATAGCACCATGGGGTTTTCTGAGACATTAAATAAACAAGCTAAGGACAGTTGGAAATGGACAGTTTTATGCTGGTTGAGATTAAAAGATATCAATACCAAGTCAAGTGCAGAAAAATAAACTTAGATGCTAGAAAAGGGCCTATGTGTCCAAAAGAGTGCATGATTTTTCTAGCTATAGCATTTTTCTATTAAAAAGGAATTGCATTTACTTACAACATTGCCTCAAACTGCAAAGTGTTTTTAAGTGTGTAGAGAAGTCAAATAAGATTTATTTTCAATTAAGAGGAAAGGTAAAATATCTTTCTAATGGAATAAACAGGGGAAATGAATAGGAAAGAAACATTAGATCCTTCAGCACATCCAGACAAATGTAATGGGAAAAGGGGTACTCGTGCTTCACAAAGTGCTCTTGCTCATGGATACTACCTGAAGCATACACAGTGGAGGAAGACAGAATTTCTACTAGGACAGTCTATTCAAGTCAACAGGTGTTACAGAGAATGGGTGTTACAGAATTAGATCTGAAACCCTCAAAAGTGGTTTTCTTGCTCTTCTCTCCATCTGCATAGGGGCTGCTCCTTCTGTCCCACTAGTTCATTTCTTTACTGAGATCATTTGACTCCCAAAAAGATAATTATCAGTCAAGGTTAAACTAACAAGCTGAGCTGCGCCCTGCTCGTTATGCTTAATCTGCTCTCCCAGTCAATATGTAGAACAGACCCTCTGCTCCTGTTACACATTACTTTACTGTCCTTCACACTTTAACCAGTTCCATTTTGTTACTAGCTGCCACTGTTGCTACCAAACTGATTCTCAACATTCCTGGGATTTGTATTGCTGCATTTTTCAAATTTTGTCCCAGGGAGAGGAGAATTGGCTTCATTGCAGCTGCAAGGACATTATGTGTTCTGCAGCTCAAAACCGTAACAATAGAAAGTCCACATCACATCACAGTGTTGCAGCAGGTATTGTACTTGCTAGTTTTCAATAGTAAACTAATTGAAAGTTAAGATGAAAAAGTTTATAGATAATTTATTATAACTCAGGTATCACTCTGGTGGTGAAAGAAATTGAGTAGAAAGAAATAAAAAAAACTATAGCTTCATAACTTCTATTGTTGTCCTTTTAATAGTCTGTGTGGTTTTCTTAAAACAAAGTAACACAATCTTTTACAACTCATTACATATAATAACAGAGTCTTGTGGTTTTTTGTATTTGTTGACTTCAAGTTTTACATTTTAGTATTTCATTTGATATGGCATGTGGTTTTCAATTTCAAGTATAAGGGTAAGTATTTGTAATTTTTTTTTAAGGCTTGTTATTTTCTTTTCTCACTGCAAAGGCAAATTATCCTTAGTAAAGCAAATAATTGCCTACATATGGACTATTTTCCTTGCCAAAGCAACATATAGTTTTACATGATTCAGTGCAGTATCATGTTAAAATAAAAGAAGCTGGTGATCATAACACTAAGTGCCAAAATTAGAGAGGATGTATCAGTATTTTGCATGGGAAATGATTCCAAGGGCTAATATTTTCATGTAATAATAGAATCGCGGAAATATTTATATTGGAAGGGACCTTCAAAGACCATCTGTTTCCAACCCTGCTGCCATGGGCCTGGACACCTTCCAGTAGATGAGGTTGCTCCCAGCCCCATTCAACCTGGCCTTGAACAATTCCAGTGAGGGGTCAACCACAGCTTCTCTCAACCTAGAGACTCACAAGCTTGGAATAGAAGGGAAGAATCACACAGAAAGATACTGAGCCACAGAATGGTTGGGGTTGGAAGAGGCCTCTGGAGATCCACTAGTGCAACTCCCCTGATAAAGCAGAATCACCTAGGGCAGGATCGTGCCCAGGTATGTTTTGAGTATCTCCAGAGGGAGGACTCCACAACCTCTCTGAGCAGCCTGTTTCAGTGCTCTGTCACTCCTACAGTAAAGAACGTTTTCCTCATCTTCAGGTGGATCTTCCTGAGTTTCAGTTTGTGCCTATTGCCCTTTCTACTGTCACCAGGTTTCACTGAGAAGAGTTTGACCCTCTCCTCGTGACATCTGTCTTCAAGGTATTTGTATGCTTTTATGAGATCCCCTTTCAGCTGCTTCTTCTCCAGCCTAATAGGCCTACATGCCTCAGACTTTCCTCAAGGAATGCTCCAGTCTCATCATCTTTGGGCCTCGTGTAGATCTCCTCAGTCGTACCTTGAACTACCAAGACCAGAACTAGACCTGTCACCTCCCTCAAATGGTCATGCTTCTTTTGATTGTGTCAGGATGTGATTGCCTTTTTGAGCTGTATGCAGACAGTGCTGGCTTATGTGCAATTGTTTATCCACGGACTGGATGAAGACTCCAATCTGCAAATCCTTTTCTGTGGTCCTGCTCTCAGTCCATCCATCCCCCAGCCTGTCGTGATCCTGGGGATTGCTCCGACCCCGGTACAGCACTTTGGACTTGGCCCTGTTGGAGTCCATGAGGTTCCCTTGAACCCACTCCTCAATCCAGTCAGGTTCCTTTGGATGCCACCCCTTCCCTACAGTGTGTCATCTGCATCACTGCACATCATCCCCAAACTTGCTGAGGGTGCACTGTATCCTACTGTCACTGCCATTGATTAAGATATTAAGCAGGATGTGCCCTGTAAGGACCCTGAGAACATCACTCATCTCTCTCCCCTTGGACACTGAGCAATTTACCCTAGCTCTTTGGACATGACCATCCAGAAAGTTCTTCATCCCTCTATCAAACCTATACCTTTGCAATTTGGCAGCAAGAATTCTCTTGGTTTCACCATGGTCACAACATCTGTGTGACGCTCTCAAATCACTCAACAGATGTAAACTAAACTGGATATCTACTGCAGGGATATCACAAATCTTAGAACAATTTATTTCCTTCCCTGAATATTTTCCCTGAATATTTTGCCTTTTAGAATTAGCAATGTGGTTTGTCACAGGTATGTTGCAGGTAATAGCTAAGTATTGAAAGCTGGTGCAGATAAGTCAAATTGCTGTAACCAAGTCATTGACACACTTGTTAGAAAAATTTTCACAGGCTGAAATCCACTAAAATAACTTGCTCTGGGAAAGAATGTTTTCAAAAAGACTTATTCTAGTATTTCTAGATTCTCTGAATTGATTATTCAGCATGTTACATGCCAGGTGAAATTCAACATACACTGTGATATTTAATTTTTTCCAATTATTCCGCTCCCTTTTGCATCCTATAATTTTGAGGCATTGTGGCTCTGTTTCTGCATATATATTCTGAGATCTGGCCCATAATTTTTGCAGTTGCAGAATCACACAGATGTGCTATAGAAGAATCTTCCAAAGCAGCCTGGCAATGCACAGTTTATACAGCGTTCTCAGTGAAAGGGGAACTCATTTAACTTAGATGCCAAAGGTCACTGACACAAAGAGGGAGACAGAAGGATAAAAGGCACCATCTATTTTCCATGAACAGCAGGACAGATTTTAATTTCCATGCCTAAGTTTCCAGCCACTGTCAACAACATGAGGATACAACACATTTTTACTTACTTTTTTAAAGAGTAGCTTTTCTCATTTTGCTGGTTCAATTAATTTTTACCAAATAGTTTCTTGAACTGTTTATATTGCACGATTTACAGGTATGCAATGAAACATGGATATGAAAGTAAGTCTTTTGAGTCAGCAATTGCTGACTGAAATACAATCTCCCAAGTAATTACAGACACCAAAATGGAAGCCACATTTTGGAAAAGGGAAGTGATTTAAGCAAGCAACTCTAAAAAACCAAGGTATATTAGACAGTATTGTTATGTTTACTTTGCAAGTAATTTAAGTGATGTGAAAGAAAGAATATGGAAACATAGAGCCTAGAGTACTGTCAAAAAGATAAAAGCTTTAGCATGGAGAACAAAGCATCTGTTGAATCAGTAGCCAAGTGGTGCATCTAATTGTTGAGATTACTTGTTTTCAGTACAGGGATTTTTATCTACAACCTTGAAAACATTACAGGACTTAAAGCTAACAGTCAAGTTTTATAGCATTTTTTGTTTATATTTAGCTGCATGTATAATCACTTACAGATATATAAACACACAAAACATAAGGTAGGATTCATTGTGGCACTAGCACTTTTGCTATACAGCATTAAGCCAAAAAAAACTTCAGGATTCTGAACTTACACACACACACACACACACTCTCTCTCTCTCACATCACAAGTACAACACCACAAAGACAGTCTTTCTTATGTCTGTAATGCTGCAGCATGAGCCCCATTTGTTCTGTGCCAAAATTTACTGGCACTGTGACTGTCAACATTTTCCACATAGCAAGGTTAAGGAGATTTCGTTCTGCTGTTTTCACCTTCTGTGCCAATCCTTTTCATACTTATCTGCCACTCGGCCCACAGGCAGTTAAGTTGCTGTCAGAGGCAACTCAGGCAACCACAAGTCAAAACACTTTCCTCTGTACTTTTGGCAGTATAAAAATAATTGGACCTAGATGAGAGGCCCACAAATGTACACATTGTTGAGTGGCTCAGGAAAAGTCAGTAAACTACTATCAAGTAGTTACAAACTAAGTTTATAGCTGTGACCAATTCTCTATGCAACCTCTGCAAAATAAGACAGAAGTAAAAAGTTCAAGTGCTTTTGCTGCAAAAACAGTCTTTCTAGTACAATTATTCTTGCTGGGTTTATTGATTTTCAGTCCCTGGAAGGGAAAACTTTCTCTTAAAAAGTCATGAATTTCAAGCAAATTCTTCCAATTTTCAACTCAAGTTTTTCAATTTTCCTTCAACAAAATTAGCAAGTCAGTCACACTGAAATACCTAAATAGGGACTTGTATCTTAAAACATATAACTGAATGGATTCCTGAAAACCTCAGAACAAAAAAACCACTCATATTTCAAACTCCGACATTAATTTTATGAAACAAATTACCTATAAATGCAGGCCATAAAAATAAGGAATTCTTTAGACCTGGGTAAAACTTCCATGCACAGCACTTTAAAATTCCAAAACTAAACTTGGAAAATCCACAATGTATAAAAAATCTCTTTTACATTTTTAAAAATAATAAAATTAGTAAATAAAATCAAGAGAACACTTGAGCCTGAGACCTGATGCAGCCTAGAATTTTCAGGAAATCTATCTCCACATATTTTTTATGTTTTATTGGGTATGTCTGGAATGGAGGGAACTTCTCCCATAAGCAGGCTTCAGAGAGCACTGCTGTGAATCCGTGGCCAGAACAGTGCTGGTAACACGACAGTGTCTGAGGTCCTGTCAGGCAATGCTCCCATAGCATCAGGGCTGTTTTGTCATCCCCTACTCTTCAACTTCCTCCAGGCCTGTGTGTGGGGGATGAACAGGAATTTGGGAGAGAACATACCAGGACAGCTGAACCAAACTGACTGAAGGTGTGTGCCATACCTAATAGCATTTGCTCAGCCATAAAACTGAGCAAAGGGAGGGGGGGTGGAACTTATTCTTTGTTTTATGAAGTAACTGCTATGCATTCTGGGACTCTGCTTCCCAGGAAACTGCTGGACTTAACCTCGTGATGCAGGGAATGAGTATTTTTGCTTTGGTTTGCTTCCATGTGCAGCCTTTGCTTTTCTTTCAACCACCCTCAGCTTAACTCGGGAGCATTTAGTCTTGTTTTTCCCCTTTCCTGCTAAGAAGCAGGAGTGGCTTTGTGGGCACCTGGTGGCTTGTTGAGGTCAGCCCAGTATATTTGCAATATATTTATTTCAAAAATATTTTCCTGAATCAAGCTTCATATGACCTGTCAAAAAGTACCAATATTTAGGCAGTAACCCAGGACGAATTGCACTTCTTAGTCACATGTACATAATTACATAATTGATTTATTATTCTTACTAATTTGTGTTATTTCTGTAGCCATCTAGTTAACATATGTCTTTATCAACAAATTTTGTTGAAGTTTTTCTGTATATTCAGGACAATAACAAAAACACTGTGAGTCCATGCGACGAAATCATCTTTTAAGAAATACATTGCAACAGAAAAGCAATGCTATCAAAGTGCACAGGTAAGCGAGGCAGGCAATTTGCATAAAATATAAATTTTTGTAAGTGAAGTTTCATGAGTATCCTTCAGGCACCTGTGGTTAAATGTCTTGATCATATCAACTGTTATGATTGAATTCTGATGTATATTTATATTATCAACATGTTGTGGACTATAATACTTTCCTGTAATCAAATGAGCTTAACAGATTAAACACTACCTATATTGAGAGCAGCACTTGAATCTAAAAGTTTTAAATGGAAACTAAAAATATTCTTTTAAACTCTCCCAAATGTTGTCAAACATATAGATAAATAATGTATTTATTTTGATATAGGACAAATTTTAATCATAGCCTCTTCTTGCATACTTAGGTGACATACACCTTAATATCCATTGGAAATAAAAGGATGGTTAACACTTTACAAATAGTTTCTTGGAAAATATTTTTCAAAAAAAAAAGATAATTTTCCTTGAATACTTGTCTAAAAGTGTCACTTCTTGCCACAAAAAAAAATTTAGCATGAGAAGGCATTTGGTTTTGAGACAGTCACCAAGAAGGTGTAGTTATCTCACCCAAAGAGAATTGCAGTCTGGATGATTCATGAAGCAGTGCTTTGCATAAGCTTGATTTTCCCACGTGAAAATGATGAACCATGACACTAATGATATACAGTTTTCCAAAATTTAAGTTATCTTTAGATGTTTCTTTAGATAAAGTTTCTTTACTAAAATTCACATTAAATGTTAAGACAGATAATTTTTGTATTATAAATCTCTACCTATGTTGTCCACACTTGTCATAACAGAATAATTTTGGCTGCACAATTTTGGAACAAGTATCCAAACTCCACAAAAATTTAAATGGACAGTAAATTACATAATTATGCCGATTTTCAAGGTTTTCTTTCTGGAGCTAAATGCATTAAAAAATAAGCCAGAAGAAAGTGTGGAGAACAATTGAGAACGTTCTTCTTCTGGTTCAACTTTTTGTAAGTTTCTTCATTAGGCTCTGGTTTCATATTCCATACTTTGACCAGTCCTATCTAGACTTCTTCTTTCACTTTAAATTTCTGTGATGGAATGCAAAAACATGTTTTTAACTACATCTCATCTGACAATGAGTGTCATAAAGAAGGCTGAAAAGGAAAAGTAACCATCCTCTTACTGTTTAATGGTGTTAAAAGTAATTAATATGCTGTTAATATTTTCTGTTCACAGCTTAGGGTTTAAATGCTTAGCATTATAGGATATTGCTGGCATAAGCAAGTCTTATAGAACCCAGAATGCTCCATGTTTTTTGAGAAGAATAATATGAACTGCATGGGACAAAATAGAACTTAATTAAACAGGCAGGCAACAGCAAAAAACACAAGAAATAGCCTTCTCTCTTTAAATTCAACCTGCAAAACCAAAAATCATTTTTGGATGCAAACACAATGCAGCACACTACATTTGCACAAAAAGGATATTTAAACTTTATTTTATCCCAAGAAAATCAAGTAGGACTTCACCACCATATTAGAACACAAAGACCTTGAAAACAAGGGGAAATGTGATGTAATGTGCTTGGTGGCAAAATACTACAGAGATTTCATGTAAATGTTAATGAACATACAAGAAACCTGTAGGATAGAAATGACAGTGGGGAGATATCAAAAATCATTCTCTTACATAATATGGAGGAGTTGTCCACATTGCATAAAATATGAGAAATTTTCTGTATTCACAACGTAACAAGTAATGTAACAGCAATATTTTTAACTAGCTGCTCTTCATAAAAAGTGGAGTTAGTGTCTACGCACTGGCAACAATGGCAATGGCAATGCAATGTCACAAGCATTTTGCAAACAATATCACAATATAAGGCTCCAAAAATAGTGGAGATGATTGATTAATGATGATTGTATGCATGTTGTTAGGTGATAAGAATGATTTAAAATGTTAGGTAAAACTTTATATCTACAGTTCAGCTTGTAGTAACTTACCTTCTCTGTAGTAATGTCTTTAATCCATTAAAGTCTTCTGTAAACATCTACTCCAGAATAAAGGTATCCTTTTCACCTTAACTTAGACAGGAAATTCTGCTTGGTGTAAAGAGACATTTTTATAATAGTGGAGTCTCCTGTGGCGTGATGAGAGATTACATCAATAAAGTTATCCTCTTGTAGATAGAACCATTGTAACTCTTTGTCCAGTTACCAGATGTGGCAAAAGCTAGCAGCAGGGAGTGTGTCAAGCCAGTGATAACCAAGATATCTAATTCACGTCCCGGATTTTGTCTAGCACATTAGAACTGATGCAATTTGTGGAACAAGCTTTATTACCAGCTGAAACACTTTCATTTTTTTTCTTTTTTTTTCTTTGATAAGTAAGATAAATTCAAAACGTGATACCTAGACTCCAAACGAGTCAAAGTCAGTGGATCAAGAGAAGAGGAGAACATTATATATTAAACTTTGCATTAATCTAGAGTAGGATGTTTATCTAAACACTTCCATGAGTTCATAGGATAAAAGTTTACTCTTCTGTTTAAAAAATCATATCCTGGGGACATGCTTGTACTATTTCACAGGCAGAAAAATCCTCACTCATTTGACTTCTGAGCAGAAAGGAAGCTACATAAAGTAAATACTTCAGAATAAAACCAGAATTTGCAGTAACATAGATATCTATCCTGTATCTAAACAGAAATTATGGCTATGTTTATGATGGAGGTGGTGTCAAACACATGTGAATCTTACACACTTCAAATTAAGCAAAGTAATCTGTGTTTACTGACAAAATAATATGAAGAAATCTACATTCTTAATGGGTGAGGCCTGACAGAGAAGACCTGATTGATTCTCAGCTCACATAAGTGTAAGTTTATGGAAGAAGAATCAGCAAACAAAAATAGATTCTACAAGGGTCTATGTTAACATATACTTGTGGAGGCATTCATCTGCCACATTTTGTGCAAAATCACCCTGAATAACATTGTTGGATATTCATTCTAGAGGTAACAATGTATTTTTTAAAGCTTATGCTGCATCAAAGACCTTTGTGACATGACCTTTTATGCTTTTGACACACCAGCACTGAACCCTGCTCTGTCCTTTGACTGCCCATAGCCTGAAGTCTCACTTCATAAATTAATGAAGCCAAAGGTGCTACAGAGGTTGTTGGCAGCTGCTTAGTTATTAAGCAATATTTCAGAGAGAAAGCCCATTATTTCTCAGAGTTGTGCAGTCTGTACTGGTCCAGTTAACTTGAGGACGTCAGTTCCAACCTGCAAAATTGCTAACTATTCCTAAGACTTTGTGGCAGTTTATCAATTAATGTCCTTATTAAATACAAGGAGGGTTCTGAGAGAGTGCTTTAAAATACATCCCAAACCATGAATAATGAAATCTGCCACTTGCACTTTAATTACATTTCCCTTGCCCCACCAGAGACCAAATTTAATGGTTTTCAGAGCATATTCCAATATTTATAACCTTAGATTTTCAGGCACAATCAAAGTTTAATATGGCTATGAAATTTTTGAATTTATGAACAAGTTACATATATAACTTTCTTTAAGTTTGCAGGCCTGTAGTGTAACTAGGAAGGGAACTATTCCTCAATTTGTACAAAGGTAAACTTAAATTTTTACACATGATCACTTACATTGAGTATTTATTCGAAAATTTCTGTCTGTACAGATAGAGTAGTAGGAGTCTATAATTCAATCCTCACTGGGAAGCTGACTCCTCAGCTAGTTTTATGTTGGAAAAAAGAGAGGACTGGCCATGAGTAGCACTTGCAACAGTGAAGGGTGAAAGAATTTCATCTTATTATTTCCAGTTTTGAATGAAGTTGTCTGCATGAAAATTATATCTGCCCCAGGATTCAATCTGTCTTGTCTGCTCATGTCAATGTGACTATTAAATATAGAATGTTTTAGGAAGACAGATAAATGAAAAAGAGAAGTAAAGAAATTGAGAGCTTAACAAAATGCTGAAGAGTTCATGCCAGCTGTTTTGTGTAATTCCTCCAAGGAAAGAGCTATTTTTAATTTACCATCTACCATGCCTTCCATGGTACTTTTGAGATCTTTATAAGCCATACATACTTTGGCCAAGAACAGGCTTCATTTCCAGCAGTCAAGGGCTAGTTGAGGTAAGTTTACCCCTCAACTCTTCAGATAATGGAATTTTACAAAAATCCCTTTTCCCCTACGTATCATGAATGAAATGCTTGTCACAGGCCGTATATTTTGCCAGCACTTGAAGTGAAAGTAAGCATGGTTCAGTAAAAGATGATGCACTGTCAGAACTCCAGACTTCCACCACTTCACTGCTCATTCCCCACTATTGCTCACCACATCTGCTTGTGGAGGATATTGCAATGTCATGATGAAACATAAATTTGAGGTGATACACAAAAAGAAAGACAGCTGAAAAACTCAGTAAATGCATTTCTGTCTAAATGTCTGCTGGTAAATGAGTTTACTTGCCAAGAATCAGCGTTCCATGCAAGCAAATTGTATCAGCTAAAGGTTATGAAGGGGAAGAAATTACTTAGTCTCAGATGCTGTAAATTAAAGGGGCTGTTAGCCAATTTCAAGAGAAGATTTTTTAGGTGAACACTGTACAGCAAGTTGTCTACCTGAAAGGCTGAATAACCTCCTGTTTTCTTGAGGTGAATCTTTGGTTTTGGGTTTTATGTGATGAAATTCTTCCAAGTGTTATGGTATACTATACAAGACAGCTATCTGGCCTCAAAAATTAGAGCAAATATGTTTCAAAGAAGTCTGCATTATCAATAATGTTTATCATCAAACACAGCTTTCTGCTTGGATGCAAATGTTAAAATGGGACAATGTTACGGCTTTTTCCCGGCCTATACAGAGTCTTTCACCTTCCACCGGTCTAGCTCAGGTGTTGGGATGATATTCCTCTGGGCCTTAGCCACAAAGACGTAGATAAGATATCAAAAGAGGCTCTTTCCCCTGATAAAGTTACAGGTTTATTTCTCGTGGGTAGTGAGTGAAAAGGGAAGGGAAAAGAGAACGGGGGAAGAGAAAAAGGGGAAAAAAGAAAGAGCGGGATAAAAGATCTGGGGAAAAAGGAGATGCGGGAAAAGAGTGGGGGGAAAAAAGAGAGAACGGGATAAGAGAGAGTGGGGGAAAAAAGAGAACGGGGCAAGAGAGAGGGAAAAAGTGCGGGAAAGAGTGGGGGGAAAAGAGAGTGCGGGAAAAGAGAGCAAGGTCAGCGGGTCCTGACCTTTTCTAGGGTCTGGAAAGGGGGGGCGGGGAGAAATTGGATCCCAGCCAGCTCTGTGTGGCCAGGAGGGGAGAGGGACCAAGATACAGGGCACAGCAGGGGTCACGGGATGTACCATTTACAATGTATCTAGGAAACGCAACAGGACAAGGCCATTTTAAGAAGTATTCTATTTTTAGAAATAATACTATTTAATTTTAAACCTTTCACGTTTTCATCCAGGATGCAAATAGACTTACTCTTGTCAAAGTTTAGCTCTGACCTGATGAAATTTAATCTCTCACATCTAAATCGTCTATATTCAGTTTTTAAGCCTTAAGATGTTAGAGCAAATAGTTCTAACATCTTACAATACAGTAATAAAATAGCAAAAAGTTTCACGTTAATGTTAAATAAAAGTGACACTTTAAGTCTAGAAACAATCATCACAGGTCATCTTTGTGGAATTTTCTTTGATAAATGGTAGACACTTGCATTGATAACTTAAATACAGTATGTTGATGCATTGAAGAGTAAATTTCACACTCTCTGAAGAACCTAGAAAAATTGCTTCAAAGTTGTTACACATTTGCCACTACTTACATAACTGCTTATTAGTGGTTCTTCTATTATATCTATCTGTCATGTTGTCTTCTCAGGAAAGATTGAACATGTAACTCATATTGCAACTCTATAAAATAATTATCCCTTCACTAAACCAACTGTCATAGTGTCTTGTCAAACTGTAGAGAGGAATTTCAAAAGTCAGATCAGCATGAGAATAATTGCATCAGTCATTTGAAAAATTTTTAAAAAAGGAAAAGAAGAATGACTCCCTTAACTTCAAAATTTACATCGACTTTATGTCAGTGCCTTCAACATTCAGTTGTTTCATTTGTAGCACCCAGAAACAGAAAAGGTGAAGGGTGGCATATCTTGTGTCTTTCACTATCAAGCAGCAAACCAAGTGATAACAGTGGAGTTGGGTAAGAACTGACTGCAAATTTAGTCAAGAACTAAAACAATTAAACACAGGACCGAAATACCTCTGAACATGGGTTTAACTCCTCAGTCAAACAGGTATTTTAAATTCACCTCTCAGTCTAGTATGCTTGATATTCCCGATTTTCTTGAGGTGAGGTTTTGCCTCTGTTTTTATGATGCTTTTGATGTGATGCAACTCAATTGAGTGATATAGTACAAAACACAAACCAGGCATCACACATCCCTACAAATATATCTCCAAGAAGACTCACCATGGAGAAAATTGAGAAAACATTTGGCTTAACTCCTTGGTCAAATTAATATTCTACACTCATCTCTTTGCCTAGTGATTACAGACAACCTTGAATTCTGTTTTATCAGAGAACATCTTGTAAAGATAAAGGGCAGAATACCAATCAATCAGTAATGATATCATCGAACAATGTGGAGCTTCTCAAAATCAACAGACATTCTTAATTCATCTATGATTTCAAAGCCCCTTGAAGCAATTTGTTTTGCTTTATGCTAACCTCAGTAATTTGAAAAATGCTGTCCTAGATATTTGTTTCAATAATAAGCAATTTTCACTAATGAATACACAAAATCCACACTTAAATCAGAGTTTTATCTGACTTAAACTTCAGTTCCTCTAAGGAGTCCTGTAGTATTTCCACTCCCTTCAAACAAAAACTTTTAGGTTGAAAATCAGCAACAGTTGAATAACTGAAAAAAAAATTAGATATTATTTGACCTCAAAAGCTTGATTTTTTCCTCTGAATTAAAATCTTCAGACTCTCTACAAATACATGGATAAGCCAAAGTGAAAGTATGAACAGTTTTCTTACTTCAGGCATCTTCCCAGTTCTCTAGAGATGGTACCTTAACTCTCACAAGTTATATTCTAGTGGAAGTTTCCTTCTGGTTGTGTTGGGTTTTTCCCTAATTCATTGTTGTTTGCAGTTCTCTTAGTCTTCACTGTATCCAGCACCTGGAGATTTAAACATGAAATTCAGGTCAAGGTTACAAGTTCTCCCCCAGGGCCCCAAAAATCATTATTTTTATTATTTTTATATTATATTTTATATTATTTCTATATTATATTTATTAGTAACAAACTCAGTAACATTTATGTACAGTACTCAGTAATACTTATTGTTTAGGATTGCCTGCTGTTTCCTGGTTCTCCAGTCATAAAAATCTATGCCAGCCATGTACATTTGTTGCATTTTTCTGAGTCAATACTAGAAAAACCCTTTATTTAAGAGAAAATTGCTACTCTGTAATGGCAAACCCTAGGCCTATTTTGAGTCAGTTAAGTCAGTGTATAGAATACTTCATATAATTAAGCAGGAACAGAAATTTGGGGCAATAGATAATAGTACATGATGTATTGCCAACAAAGACAAATGTGCTTTGGAATTTTCAAGGGTCATCTGCATATTTTAAGGCTCTGTTAATGAAGTAGGGACACATGGAAGTAGAAATTTGGGATGGTAGCAGAAGACTTCCTACTGAGTCCCTTAAAGGACACAAAAAAGTTACAACAATCATTAAAAATCACCAGAAGGATATTCCCAAAATATGCAAAAAAACCACAAATAAAGACAAGTGGAGTTTGCTCCAGCATTCTCTCTCTTCTCATTTAAGCATTGCTGCTACTCAGCCACTCTAAATTCTTCCTCACCTTCCATGGAGACAGGACATTGTTTTTAAGTTACCATAAGATACATGTTGGAAGAAAGTTTTTTGGTTTTGTATTTATTTTTCTTTTTGTTTTTCTTTTTAGTAAACATTTGAGTTAAATTTGAATATTAAACAGCATGTACATACGTGTGGCTTCTGGTACAGTGTTACCACATCAGCACGGAGTCAGGCTACCTTTGGATGCCGTGTAATACACTCTTTCAACTTTATCACAGCCACAAGACAAGAAAATTTTTCATTTATGGCACATTATCTGCCTCTATAGAGCTGTGACTGGATGAGAAAATGGAGGCAAAAAAATAAAAAGGGAATGAGTACTTGCAAGCAAGCATCCAGAGACAAGAGTAAAACACTATTTATTGAGGAGCTGAGAGAGGAAGCAGCTTCTGCTCCCTAGCAAAACCTTTTAGAAACAGTCACCAATCTACCACCAAAGCTCTCAAAAAAAGTCCTGAAAAAGGCTTAAAAACATTTTCACTTAGCATGCTTCCTAGGACATATTTTTGTACAGAAAAGGTAAAATCAGTAGTGATATCACAGCTGATTTTTCAAGACAATTCTTATGTCTCTTAACTGGTAATGAGCTGGTATAAAAAACAAATTTAAAACACAAGAGCTAAAATAGGAATGAAATCTAATAAAGCTAGAAATCAATTGCTTATGTTTACATAGTTAGTACAATGATTTCCAGTAATATTTGCAATATTCTTTCCATTTCTTACTATGAAACATCAAGTTTCAATAGATGCATCACATTTTCAGTGTCTTGGTACAATAATCAGAGAAAACAATTCATTCAAGAATTAATTTCTTACGTGTTTAACTTGCTGATTTCTTCTAATGATTACATGTCAGAGACTGGTGTAACAGTGAAGCGCCTGAAGTGAAATATTTCTAACCACAATCATATTGCCTGTACTTGTTTCCCAAGCAAAGCAGAATCCAGATCATCAAATATTTTGTACACTTGATATCCTTATCCCTGAGGATTCCACCTGTACAATCTCGCAGTGTATAAAATATGTTCTATACGTCCAACCCAAACCTATCCTTTTTCGTTTAAAGTAGTTGTCATTGTTGACAGCCTCCTGTCTGTCAACACAGGCATTGATAAAAAGCCTCTCTCCCTCTCTGCCTCTCTTTTATAAATTCACTTGGTATAACACAAGTCTGTAAAAGTCTCCCTGGAGCGTTCTATTTCTGGGCATTAAAAACCCCAATTGTCTAAGCCTGCCTTAATAGGTGGTTCCATCCCTCTAATGATTTTCATGTCCCTCCTCTGAGCCTACTTCAACAGGTCCCTGTTTTTCTTGTTCCAAAGGCACCAAAGCTGGATGCAGCATTCCAGGTGGGATCTCACAAGAGCAGAGAAGAGGGGTAGGATCACCCCCCTCAATCTGCTGGCCACACTTCTTTTTTTTTCAGACCAGGGTACAAATGGATTTCCAGGCTGCAAATGCACACTGCTGGCTTGCACACGACATGTTCCCACAAAGGCACATGCTACTGCACACCTAAGGTCACACACTTTTGGTTGGTGCTGTTAATATCTCCCACTTCAGTCTACTTACAACAATTCAAACACACATTGTAAACGTGACATCATTCTGAAACCTCATTTCTACCATCTCCTGAAACACTGTCCAAGGAAACTAATCAATTGTAATTTATAGGTCAGGTACCTCACACTTCAAAGTGGACAGATTTCTTTGCATCCTCAATTTCAGTAGTTCTAAATGCTGTGTGTGTAAGATTTACCATCTTAATTATCTTTTGGTCTTCTGTTGCTTTTAACCATGCTATGTACTGAGTTAGAAATATTATTCTGGCATCACACAATTCTGTCATGCCTACTGTTCATTGTTTTGAGCAATGGAAAACATGCAATCCCATAATTTTACGGGTTTACACCAAGGACTGACAGAAGGGCAGTGAAAGCCTGTATCTACAAACATTTCCCTTATACAAAGAAAAATAGAAATTAACAGAAGTTGAGCTAGGCACTGAACCCATTTGATTGCAAAATTTACATGGTGCTTTGACATTCAAGAACTAATGTACTATTATGAATCAAGAAAAAAGGAAAACTTCAACGTGGAACATTTCTGATACTCTGAACTTACACGTTTCTCTTTGTGCTCATGGGTTTAAACCCTACTTAACTTATAGGTGAAAAGATTTCAATGTATTTCAGTCATTATTCTCCTTATACTTCAATCCTGTCTCTCAGAAGTCTATGGATTTGAATATAGACAGCTCTTTTATCAGTGAAATACATTGAGGCTTTATCATAAGAGACATATCAAATAAACACAGCTAGAGAAATAGAAAAAAAAGGAGGAGAAAACCCTTACCCAGCAGTCAGAAGATCTGTCTGTTTTCAAAAATACAAAGTCCATTATTTGTTTTCTAAGACATTTTTCCACAATTATGAATCTGTCCCTGACTGGTATCTTTATAAACAGCTCGTATACAACATCCAAAGTATTTCTTTACTCCCTAGTTGCAGACAGTTCATGCTGAGCAGACTGGTTATTTATTCCAAAGTTCCCACACTTGATTCATTACAATGGCCAGTCACTTTGAGCTAGCTTACCCCTTTAAAATCCAGGCCCTGGAAATTTCTGAATTGTCTGCAAAAACATACTGCAAAATTCACAGGTGATATGCAACCAATTGAGATCTCATATTCTTGATGAAAATTTTAAAAATTAAACAGGTTAGAAATCAGGTTTGATAGCTGATCTACCTGCTTTTCATGTAGCACTCCTTCCTCACACTGCCATTTATCCACTGATCCTTAATAAGAAATGAGGCAAAATTTTTTGCCCCTATTTTTCATAAAGAAAACCAAACTAAATCACTTGAGATTATAGCTCTTTAGTGTGGAACTTGAGAGGACCTTTCACCACCAAGTCTCAGAAAACTCGCCAAGCCTAAATATGACTTAGTCTCAGACTATTCCTCCTATCAAAGAATCCAGATATGCTAGGAAAAGAAAACAGCAACTGGTGTTATTTTACAGGTGTTGGACCAGGGAAGTTCTCAGAAATATGGAGTAATCTAGAGAACATACCTAGCCATGATATAGCCAAGAACTGAGTTGTCCTACTGTCATCAGAAAAAAATTCCAGCACACGTAACATATTTGTATGCATGCCTCAGTAATCTTCTATCTTTTGGGGCCAGCTGCTCAAAATGCATCCCCATTTTATTTTTCTGATTGAAGCCTCCATTACTACAAAGTCAGCTGCAATAAAGTTAACTAAGAAAATGTTACTAATTAAAAGTAAATTAGCATTCTCACACAGTCCTTATCCCAAGGTTAATTATATCTGTTTCCTCAGGTTCTCTTTTAAGATTCAAAGAAACAGAAGATCTACTGTTAAATGCTGCTACAGATAAGCTGCAGAAATCTGAAACTTTACATTAAATGGACAAAGAAAAAATCATGCACTCATAAAGTTGCAGTTTGTTAAGTTACATGTAGATCAGTAGTTAACACAAAATCCAAGAAAGAGTAGTTTCTACTGCTGAACTTGTATTTCATATTGAATTTTCTGGTTTTAATGACACAACACACAGAGTTTAATTCCTTCAGAAACAATCCCAAAGATTTACTGGGTGCAGCTGTTAATACTCACCAGTTCAACCAAAAGGATGATCCTTGCTTTTTCATGTGCAAAAGACCAAGATTCTGGTGCAATACTTCACAGGCACAGCTGCAGCAAGACTACATAGATGCAGGTAGACGTAGTGTGTGCTACAGAAATATTGGCTGCCCTGAACCTGGGTCTTTGCAGAGCCACATACTCTTCCCTTCTGAGCTGTTGGGTCTTTACAGCACTGTATAATATATCAGTTCTTGCAGGTTTAAAATCAAGTGTTAAAGCAGAAAGCTATTTAAACATATTCATTTATATAGGGCATGACCCATAGTAGATTCAACAGAAAACAGTTGTCAAGCACCTTCTTTCTTTCCTTCTGGTATATTACAATTCAGAAGTATGGCTTGAAATGCCTTGCGGGTTTAATTTAATTACTGTAGCACTGACCTTTTTATACTATTAACAAATAATCCTTTGTCCCTCTAGACTAGATTGTTTATTACATTTTCTGCCCACAGCTTAAAGCACATTGATTCCCAATTACCAGTTTATAAAAGCCATCTTTTTACTGCCAAGCCATCTTTGATGCATGACTTTTCTGCCCATCCCCAAAGCAGTCTTAAAAGTAGACAGGTCAAAAGAGGTAATAACAAGATTAATTAAAAGTTACAGGAAAAAACAAAGAGATCGAAACAAAAATAAATTACTGCAACAAGGTCTCTGTGTACCTTCTACACTTTATCAGAAGACTGTTTCTTACTGTAGAGGCTGTATTTTTATACTGAGGACATTATTTGTCAAGAATTACATAAGAGAATTAAAAGCAATTAAAGTCATATTAGAGTGGGATCGCATTATAGATACAGTGTTTGAAAGGATATGAAATTACTATCATTGCTGTCCCAAAATGTAATATCTTAATATTGCAGTGTAATATAAATTTGCAGTTACATTTCTAATCACAAGCTTTCTCCCCAGGTTTAAATTGACCTGGAGGAGGAAGGCAGGTTATGAGCTAAAAGGGTCACATGTTCTGTATCCCTTCACAGATTTTCTAGTGGCGTCCTTAAATTCCTGCCATCATCAGGACAAGATTAGGATTGCCCAACAGCATTGTTTTGGGTGTTACTGTAGGTTTAAGGAATTTCAGTGCAATGTGAGTTTACCAGACCATCATAGATTTCCAAACATTTCCAAACCATATAGTGCTTGTCAATCTTCACTACCCCTGCCCTCTTTTTGTGCTACAGCTTGTTGTTTTGGTATAACAGCAACTGTGCTGGAAAGGGCTCTTCCATGGCTTTCTATTCACAGTCATTGGCCTTATCTTGAGCTACACCTACCTTAAAGGCAACAGTGTTTTCCGAGTTGCATTTCAGCAGGGATTTTTTTGGGCTGTACACATCTGTCAACCATTGACTTTTTCATTAGTTCCCCAGTGTTTCTTGAACACTTCATAGGTGTATAATTATTCCCTCTTCTTCCATAGTTTTTCCAAACTAGCTCATTTAATCTCTAAGTTCAAACACCACTACCAATGGTTTCAGTATTTTTGCCTCAGAACCAGTGCAAAATTATTAACCCACCTTTATTTGTTGTTTTCATGAAGTTATGCACTCGGTTGCATTCTACATTACTAAAGAATTCACAATCATATTAGTGAATAAATAAATTCCTTTTGTCAACAAAAAAGTAGAGAATTAATATAGGCATAAATATTTCCCACAGTCCCAGATTAATCTTCATAGACTTGATGAATAACTCCCTGCAGACCTCAAGATGTTCAAGAAGAACACTGGCAGGATCCTGCACCTTAGCCAGGTCAATCCCCAGTTCCAATACAGACTGCAGGGTGAACGTCCTGAGAACAGCCCTGCATGGAGATAGTAGAAGCTGAAGAATTTGACATGAGCTAGCAATGTCTGCTTGCATCCCAGAAAGATGATCATAGATGCACATAGGAGTATAAGATCTGATCCCAGAGTCCTGAGGGAATTGGCTGAGGGTAGAGACCAAGACCACTCCCCATGATAATTGAAAACTCATGGCAGCAAGGTGAAGTCTCAGATGGCTGATAAAAGGGAGATATTGTACCAGGCAAGATCAGCCCACCACAAGCATTATCCCATATCTACATATGTAGAAAAGTCCCTAGCTTGGTCTCCTAACTAGCCAAGAATACTAATTCCTGCCAAATCTACACCTTCTGTGCATATCTAGCGATATACAGTGAAGGGAAAATGGTTTCTCTGTCTTCCAGGAGTTTTTGAATGAAACATTTAGTTCTGCATATTTGCATTCCAAATACTTTTCAGCATGCATAAACATGGTTATAGTACTGAGGACCAATATATTTTTCTGGCATTACTGGCCAAGTGCTCCTTTGACACAATATTTAACTCATTCAGTTCATTGGCTTAACAAGCTGTGTGTTGAACACCTAAAAGGAGTGGATGAGCATATATATACCAGCAACATGAAAAGATGTCTATCATCCCAAAATGGTTATATATGTATTAATATAGAGGATCAAATGTAGGCTACACCATTCAGTGGAAAGGCACAAATGAAAGAAAACACAGGATGTTATTGATGATATAGTTATTTATGAAAGCCTGTCTAACTGTCTATAAACTTGAAAGTATAGCAAAATGGCACTGCAATCTCAATCATCACTTTTTAAATCTATCACTTCTACATCTTCACCTCGGAATAATAGCACCCTTTTGTTCCACCTTAGTGGGTAGCTCCTCTTTACTATACTTTTTAGATCTAAGGCTGTACAGAACAAGCTTTTCTGTGAAATGAACTCTTTGTTAAAGATCACGGCTTTTGGCAAGTTTGTGAGAAAAGCCCACTGCACATCACAGTAGTCTGCATGCTGTATACACTTATATAGCCCCAGGCTCCATCACAGAGGTTCTCAGACTCACTGCTTGGTGAGGGATGGCAGCTCTTTGCAGGATCCAGGAAGACCTACAGCAACCCAAGGGAAGTTTCTTATTGTTAGAAGAGGATCATATCACAGCAAAATAATTTAGAACAGCATTTTGTGGGCTAATGGCAAATTCTGGCACTAAAAGGTATAGTTCTCAGCTGTCTTCCTCACCAGTTTATTGCTTGCCTGAAGCCACACTGCCACATGAGAACACCTGTCTCAGCAGCTTCAGTTCAGCAGCTAACTAGTGCAGAGGACAGCATGCTACCTTAAACTGTGAAATACAGTCTGGGGACAGTGCAGACTTGCAGCCATGCTTGTTTAAGAGCATAACCCACTATCTCACCTTTGAAATGAACAGTAAGCTGGTCACTTATAAGCTGTTCCATTGCCACTGGAATAATGAAAACATTTGACTCAAAGAGTTATACTGCTTCATTTTTTTATTGTAGTCACATCTCAAAACACCTAAGAGATTAGTTTATCCTAAAGAATTATATTGGCCTAAAATAGAAATAAATGGGATGTGAGAGTAGATCTTTATCTTACATGACATTGTATTAGGTTACACATATCTTGAATAAAATTAAGAGCAATTTTGGAGCTGAAATTTAGATAATACCATATTCTAGGAATATTAATACATGTGTAAGCATCAGAAGTTAACTACAAAAAGACCCCTTTTCTGGCCAAAGGAGTGGACAAACTCAGGTTCATGAGCTTAATAGCAAAGCAACACCAACATCCCCTGATTCACAAAGAGAAGCATACAGAAAAAAGAGCGGCTACAGCAGCCCAATCTCTCCTCACCATTACATCAAGCAAAAAACCAGCTAGTGTGTCTCTCCTGCACCCTTTTCTTCACTGCAGGGCAGAAATGGCTTTATTATTGATATGTCAAGCTTCAACAGCTGCTGAGCCAGCATCTCAGCTTGAAATACTTGAGAGAGAAGCAGGAGGGAGAGCCGGAGGGGAAGGGTAATCTCTAAAGCCACTTAATTTTCATTCATCTCACTGGAAAAAGAGCACTTACAGGAGTAATTTTAGTTTTCTTAACACCTTTCTACCTCTGCCTTCAAGCAGCCTTTTTTTCCCCAAAACACAAAGCAGTGTCTGACACTTTCTGCTCAATTGTACTGTAGCTACTGCACCCTTTAGTACTTCTGTTATAAAAAAATACTTCTGTTATAAAAAAATGAAGTTCTGAGGAGAAGCAAAGCCCTACAGCAGCAAAGATGTACAGAACAGTCACCAACAAGTAGTTCAACAAGCCATCAAAGGGCTATAAATACTTGAGAAAACTGAGTAGCTTATGTTTTCCCCAAGTTTGCCCTGTAGTTATGAGTCTAAAATTAGTTAAACAGCAGAGACCATGCTCTCTTATTTTTATGCTGGCTTTTAAGAATTAGGTGAGATTTGATCAGCTTCATCAACCAAAATACATTAATAACTACATCAAAATTAAGAAATTTCCAGGTCATCACACAACACTTAATTGTTGCCATGCCTTCTCAGAGGATCCTTTTCCCTCTTTCATTCTTTCCATCAGTTCGCACGAGTGACTCATTCCCCTGTCATCAAAAGAGCACACATCTATACACATGAATCCAAAATTTTTTCCAAATTTCTTCTGAACAGAAGAATAGCAGGAGAAAAATGCAATTTCCTCCATTTTGAAGCAGAGTCAGGGCCTTATTTTCTATCACATATTATTTTTCTGACTTCAAATGATAAACTATCCTATCCTTAGTCAGCAATTGCCATAGCCACCTATTTCTCAACATACTCCTGACGTGGACTGTGCACAATCACTTTGATTTTATTTGGTCTGACATCTTTGATAGCTGATGCATTCAATTTGCAGTTTTATACACCCATGAGTTAAAAATGGTCCCCTTTCACCCTCCTAAAATTTGTCCCTGGGAGAGAGTACATACACATTCTGAAGCCACTACGTATATCTCAAAAAATCAACACAATAATACATGTAACAATAGTGTTGTCTTGTTGGGGATTTTTTAAAGACAAAAGAATGGTAATTTTTCTGAACAAACAGTTTTACTGAAAAATAAGCAATGCTTACAGAGAGTTTCCTATATTAAGGACTCAAAATTATATTCATGATTTTTATTTATATGCTATTCATATATAATATATTAAATGTAATCATTTAGGAAACACATCTTAAGAAAGGATATATATGCCAACAGTTGCACCTTGTTCAATGCAAGACAATTTTCTCTGCCAAAACTCTGAGTTCTGTGACCATACTACAGATAACCCTTCAGAGGCAAAAGAATTGTGGAATGCAATGAATGGAGCTCCTAATCATCTATTTTTCCAAAAATTGGGACATTCTATTTTTACGAATTATTTTGGAAAAAAAAAAATCCTACCATTTGTAGCTGCTGGGTTAAGCATTTAACCCTTTAGTTGCGGCAGAAATAAGACACAGCTACATGGTCCCTCTCAGGATAGGAAAGAGAGACAAGTTTATTCTAAAACACACTGCTTAAGTACAGTCTCCCACAGCTCCAAAGACAGGATAAAGCTGATTGGTGCAGAGAGAGTGACACCTCTTCCCATGCTTCTCACACATACCCAACAGGTGTGCTATCTTTGTTATTACTTCTTCTGTTATGTTTACATTAGAGGAAAATTTGGGGAAAACCCTAGGTAAGCCTGAGAAACTCAGACTGGGAAAACACTCACAAGAGGTTTTTCTGGGCCTATGGCCACAACCATTCAAGAAGAAATTATTGTAAAATCAAAGTAAATAATGGATCATATTTCAGTGGATTGAGGCAGTGTGACAAGGTTGACAAATTATTCTGAGATTCAGGCAAACAGTGCTCACTGACTTCAAGGGGAACTGTATATTACAAAAATCTCTAAAATCAAACCTATTATTTCTTAAGTAAAGACCAAATCCAGATTATTTGGAGCATTTGGACTCTGAAAGTAACTGGTCATATTCCAATAAATAGTCATTAAATCTTGGCACAGGAAGATGCCACAATCTCAAATGTCATAAAATCATAGAATGGTTTATGTTGGAAGGGACCTCTGTCCTATCATCTTGTCCAACCCACCTCGCATGGGCAGGGACACCTGGATGGGGTTTTGAGCATCTTGAGATCAGGTTGATCAAAGCCATATTCAGCCTGGCCTCAAACACTTCCAGGGGTGGGACATCCAGCTTCTCTGGGCAACCTGTTCCAAGGTCTCACCATCGTCACAGTAAAGTATTTGTTTCTTATGTTTAATTTAAACCCACTCACTTTCTGTTTGAATTCATTCTTCCTTGTCCTATCTCTGCATGCCCTTGTATAAAAGCCTTCTTCTAGGCCACTGTTAGGTACTCAAGGGCTGTGCCCTTTCCCCACAGACTTCTCCAGGATGAAAACCCTAACTTACTCAATCTCTGTTCCAGCTCTCTCCCTGGAGAGATGCTCCAGCCCTGCTCATCCTCACAGCCTTCCTCTGGACTGGCTCCAGCAGGAGGATGTCTTTCCTGCACTGGGAACACAGCACTGCAGGTGAGGTCCCAGCAGAGCAGACATGCAGAATCTCTTCCCCTGCTGGACACCCTGCTTTGGATGCAGCCCAGGGCATGTTTAGCTTTCTGGGATGTGAGCACATACTGAAAGCCTATGTCCAGTCTCTCAGTTATCACACTCCCACAAGTCCACTCAATCCATTCTCCACCCAATCTGTCCTTCATGATCTTCATATGGCCCTATCCCTCCAGCCTGCCATGGTCCCTCTGGCTGCCATCCTTTCCCTCCAGCATGTCACCTGCACAATTCAACTGAATGTCATCTGCAAACTCTTAGAGAGTGCCCTCAGTTCCTCTCTCCATGCCACTGACAAAGATATTTAGCAGCCTTGGTTGCCACCAACTCCTGGGGAATATCACTTTCCACCACGTTTTTGTCTCAAATGGGTCCAACTGAAATAATCTTTAAACATTTGTATAACCAATTAATCACATGCCTCAACACAGATTAAACCCTTGTATACCAAAAATATAGAAAATTAATAGCTTTATACAAAGTATACCATGCTGGGCAACATATTTCATTATCACTAAATATGAACAGCCCAGCTCCCAAAAAGTTTAATGTCAGGTGAAGCAACGAATCTGGAATAGAGAACATAGAGACACACCATCCTCCCTTTTGCTCTACGTGGAAAATCTTCTGTAATTCACTAACTGCTGTCTTCTTTTACCTCTTTTAAACGTTTCTTCACCAAATGTCCACCCCATATAATTCAGTCCTGACAACTCTGCAGGAAAGCATACTTCCAACAAAGAATCCAAACTCAATTTTCTTTGTTAGTTCATTTTAATACATGGCTTTTAAAACTTAAATTTGAGCCAGAGGACATATTTAAAATAGCATCTGCCTAAAGGTACTTGCAGAGGATACTTAATACATGGTTGGAGACATTTGCTAGCTATAGAGTATTTATATAAATATATAATTTATATTAAAATGTATCATTAATTATAATTAATATAAATAATTTTACATCTCTGAAGCAGATTTTACAGATTAGATCAAGAGCAAGGATCAGTCATGACAAAGAGAAGATAATACACTAGTTCATTTCAGCACTGGACAAAGAAAAAAATAGTGAATAAACAGGTATTTTACACAGAGTAGAGACAAAAAGAGGAAAAGCTTTCCACCTCAGTAATAACAAAACACTTTATCTGCCTCTGTTGTAGAATATATGCATCAGCAAATGTCAATATTACAATTCAAACACATGAAATACCAACAATTTCCAGATATCATATCTTCAGCTTCATATCTTTCTCAGCTCTAAGCAAAGTTTCAATTTTATACATGTGTTGTGTGCAAGTTTTTAATTCAGATCCTGATCCTTAGAGCTGGGATATGATCCACAGAGTTGTGGGAAAGACACAAAAGTCTTAAACACATTACTTCACAGGCTTTTCCACTAAAACAAAAATACAATAGCACAGAACTAATGTGACCCACTGTAATTGCAGTATACATATATATATATATATATACATATATATATATATATATATATATATGTGTGTGCGTGTGTGTGTGTGTGTGTGTGTGTGTGTGTGTGTTATCCAGTTGTGCTGTCTCAGGTGTTCCATGTATTCTGAAATCCAATGGTTAATTTTCCATTGGTGACATATTGGTGACAAGAGGTGAGAAAGGGCAAGAATAAAGAAGACAAGGGAGTGTTTGTCTTGTTGCAAGAATTAAATGTGAGATTACAGAAGCACTAAAACTAAAGCTGAGAGAATGCAACATTAGCTAGCAGATATATACATCACGCTGATCAATCCTGACTTTTTCCTTTCCACAAAAAGGACTATAATTACAAATTATTTACAAATTTGTTGAACGACTTTTACAGTTCCTTAAGAAAGCAAGTAATGTGTCGGAAAACTGAGACATGTTTTTATATGTATAAAATGAATTAGGTTTGTCCCACAGCCTAAATTCAAGAAAGAAAACTAAGATATTAAAAGATGAACAATATTAATTTAATAGGTTTTAATGAATAATTGTAAAACTATTCTCTAGATAATCTAATGCATAGACTAAGTTAATAATTGGAGAAATGTCTTCTTTATTACAGTATTAAGTAATATATCAAAACTAGGTATTTTTCCTCAGTTAATGATTTAGTATATTTTAATGGATTATTTACCTTAAGAAAAAAAGTTCCATTTATTTTGTGAATAAAATCAGAAGAGATTACAAATATTGAAACAATAATTTTACAGTTTTTAAAGTAATTTTATGTTTACCCTGATAATTTGCATTCATTTTTGGTAGTTACTTTACTCTTCCAAAAGAGATCTCCTATTTGAAAAATTGACACCCCTAGGGAAACAATTCAAACTAAATAATAAAGAAGGTTTCTGTGTACAAAAGCAAATGTTGACTGAGTAAGAACCATAAATAAAATGCCATTTAGTCAGAGACACGCAAATTCTCATAACTTATTTTACACTTTTTCACCTGGCCTTCAAAAAACATCAAAAACAAAGCTGTCTACAAAATTTCCTGAAGAGCATTTTATTTTTTCTTATCCACATATATAAATTAAAGGACTTTCTTTGGCACAAAACCAGTCTATGTAACATCAGCATCCCTATGTGTAGCTCAGTCTGCACTGGAATAAAGCAAGAACTCAAGCACTGAGCAGGTGGCCAGAGGGTATTTCAGGAAAATATCACAGCATTCAACTTGCATTTATCTGCAGAACTTTAGGATCATTACCGAACTTTAACAAGCTCTTAAAAGCCATCAGGAGTCTTCTTTTTTGGTAGAGAGGAAAGTCACAGGTTTTCTATTTGAGAGGGAGGGAGCTTCAGAACACTCTCATGTGAAGAGCCCTAAACTTTGGAGTAAGTTACTTGGGAGTAACACTACAGTCACAAGTCTTTCCAACTTACTGAGCAGCTCTCCTTGGATGTAATTTTGGAAGAAAGTTTCCTCCTCTCCTGGTTTAATTATAGAATGATAATTTCATTTAGATACATGTACAGTGTTACCCCCCGTGCATCATTAAAATTATGGAATGCTGTTTATCTCATTAAACGTCTTCATACATGACAGGATTACAATAAGTATATTATCTCCAGAGAGTGTAAATTTTTCATCAAAACCAGATATTTTAAAACAAATCATTACCATCTTACACTGAAAAAGAAAGATTATTTAAATTATTTCTTAACGGAAAGTTGCAATTTTCTTCATTAAAATGTTTTAATATGTGTTGTGTAAACTAGCATGTCACTGAGATTCTGTTTTGTTCTATCTTGTTATCTAACTTGTTTCCAACCCTGGAAGAACTCATGTGAACCTTTTGACTTAAATGGTGAATTTTACCTGCAGTATATGACAAAATGTAAATCAATAGATATGGGTAAAACCACAATGTTTAGAAGGTAGCTAGCTGGACTATAACTTTTACTGAAAAAACCTGAGGCCATTTCTACAAGGCAAATAATCAAGTTTTTAAACTTGATTCTCTGCTTGCTAATTTTTTAAATTTATTTTTAATTTCTTATTTCAGTATAAGGCAGACTTAACCATACCTCACAACAAAAATACAAAGTCTCAAGAAAGTTATTTAAATTTGTGTTTAAATCAGAGCTTCTGTTTAAAATGCTCCAATAATCTGTGAAGATATCAGACAGAAACCATCCCATGACTAGTTGCCCATCAGTCATTTGTATAACCTTGTTTAATGATTCATCTTGAGATTTCATCTCTCTTCGTGCACTCCTTTGTAACTCCCAGCTCCGGCCACAGTCCACATTTGTAGCTGACAGAGGTGTCATATTGCTCTTCTAAGACATTCATAATAATCTTACACCAAACCTCATGGCTCCTGCTGAAATCTTCCCCAGTTACTGAGAGGTCTTTTCACAAGCAAAATTTACTTGTGAATCAGATCTTTCCTTCAAATCCTATCAGACTCTTTCTTCCAATCTCAATAATCAAGCTGATCCGTCAATTATTCTTTAAGTTAATATCAATGGCTTTTTTTCCCCCAACAGATACTTGCTTGAAAACACTTCACTGTTTTCCAATAGCTTGCAGTGTAACTGAGAAGACAGCTTCTGTAGCATTCTCAATTCAAAGAAAGCATTGAAAATAATCTTAAACTGATGGGGAAGAGAAGGAAGAAATTGTATTTTGTTTATAGAATTGTTCCTGAAGGAATTTGTTATTTCTGTGTTAAAATTTGGAGCTGAATTCAATTATAGTGAATGTATCCAAGTAGTATACAATAATTTATCATTGACTGAAGACATTTCTGAAAATGCTATATAGAAAGCCCTGAGCAAATAAATGTACCTGGTAAAGCTTAAAGGAAATAAGAGCCTCCTGTTGAAAAAGCAAAACAGATGGACAGGCATTCAGGCACAGATCCAACACTTTGCAGATCTATTTTTCAGGCCTATTTTAAAAGTAAAAATAAACTGACATGCAGACATAGCACAAAACATTTTTGAAAGATAATTTTTAGTTTATGAAAATGTTAAAAAAACCTGCTTCGTGAGCTCTTTAGTTTTTTATTGAATGGTGGTCACTAGTGCATTAATAGCCCTTAGACAAGAAAAAACTCTGGATATTCATCACGTGATTCTGTTCTTCTCTCATTATGCAATTATAATTCTTTTAATACAATAAAAGATACTTTACAATTTATGAGATGGCTTCCTATGATCAAGTCTCCATATCAATTTTTGCTATAGTCTTCAAAAAGTTCTTCACAGATCTTCACAGCAGTAGTTGTGTGAAAATACAAGTAAAACTGAATAAATTTTATCTTGAACTGCAGCCTGGCAGTTGGGCCATAGGCTCATAAGCTTTTTAAACCAGCACATGGCACCTCCTGCTTCACTCATTCCCACTTTTTTTTACATACCCATTTTTGTGACTAAATACTAAACTGATATAGGTGAAAATAACTATTTTTTCTTTTTCATATGTAGCTGAATTCAAGAGGATAAGAAAAGGCAAAAAAATAAAGTCCAGAGTAGAAAGCTGTGTTATGTGTTGGTCTAGATTTTACAGAAAATATCGGTATATTCTCCCAAACAAAATCATTACTTTCTTTGAATTATTTGAAAACCAGAAAACTTAAAACACAAATACAATAATCTAAAGATAAGCGCATAAATGACTTTCAGGTTCCCAATAATATTCAAATCAAACCACTCCTGATACCTCTCAGGTTCCTGGACCATGCTCATTCTCAGAATGTATCAAACCTAATAGACCAATTAAAGAAGCCACTGCTTCACTCTAATGAGTTTTTAACACCAGGAAAGTTTCCTGCTTATCGTATTCCATCCAGTGGTATCCCATTATGCAGTTAATGTTCTTAACTGATACAAAATCTATACAACATGTATGTGAATTTTATAAATTTAACCTTTTAAAGCACATTTTAGGACTCAGCAAATTAATTATCAAAATCTATATTTTTTTAATGTGATTCTCACAGGAAATAGAGGAACTGTTCTGTACATGTCAATATGAAAAGCTGTTATTTTAATTCATTAGCACATTTTACCTACTTGTTAATTAAACCATAAATTACATTGCTATTTTGACTTAATTTGATGACCATCTAGGTGGTGAAAATTTGCCTTCATAAAATTCTCTTTCCATTTAAAGGAATATTATTTCATTCTTTATCACATTTGAGCCAGAAAGGCCTTGCCCAGGATCAGCTGGAAATTATATGAACTGATTCAAATTGATTTGTGTGCCTTAGAATAGTTCCAAATATTTTCTTAATTGACTTTACATAGAACTGTCATATACCTATTTGAAAGAGCATGAGAATACCACATTGGCTTTTCCAGAGATTCAGTAAATGTAAGGCTCAAAAAGAAGAGTAAAAGGTACTTTATACTATATGCAGTACAATTGCTGTGAGCAAAAA
Source organism: Sturnus vulgaris (assembly GCF_052056855.1). Lineage (NCBI taxonomy): Eukaryota > Metazoa > Chordata > Aves > Passeriformes > Sturnidae > Sturnus > Sturnus vulgaris. The sequence goes on from NC_142283.1 coordinate 21,796,480, forward strand.
TTTTCAGGGGAATGTCAAATCTAAGCTATAATATATAGTATTTTTTATTGAGGAAACTGGACAATCTCACCTTCAATTGTTACTTATCTCTTCATAACAGTAAGGATAACAAAAAAATCCCAATGTATTTCATGTTGTTACTTCTCAGAAATTCATTCACATATACAATTTTGAATTTGCTGCTGTATTGGTAACTTTTCTTCCTTCTTTATTTCTGTCCACTCATATATCCAGGGAACTCACATATCCAAGTTAAAAGAGAGGACTATTTCATATCAAGGCTTTCAGGGAAGAGAATACTGTGATGGTGATACTATCTCCATCTTACTAGGAACATCTTCAGGTTACCCAAAATGTACAGCTGAAAGACAGAGAGTCATAAAGAGTCTAGCAGAAAATCTGAGACCTTTTTTATGCCAATAATGAACCTATTATCTCCACTTGTATTTTAGAGGGATCACTCATATTCCTCTGTAGGTAAGAAATACTGTCTTGGATAATCTTGGGCTTGTGGTAGACATTACACTCCTCTTGAGAAATATCCTCTATATACAATATAGTTATAAACATTGGAGGGTTAATATGGTCTTGAAGTCCTGGACATACCTTAGGTCTTTTACCAAAGTCATCAAAACACTCTTTAGTTGTACTAAGCTGGTCTAACAAACATCTGGACATGAGGACTTGCCACTGGTCTTTCTAATACCAGTAGAAAAAAATAGACAGAGCCAACTTACAAAAGTAAAGTACCTTCATTCTACAAAAGTGCGCACTGGAAGACAGATTTGAGACAAAGTTACTGCAGACATCAGTCAGTTTACCCATTAAGGCATTCAAGACTATATTCTTCTTAATTAGACTTTACAGTAAAGTATACACTCACTAAAAGTCAGGTTCTGTGAATTGTTTGAAGTCAGACACCTAAATACAGAAGTTCCAGTCTCCTCGAAAATCTCTCTACCCATATAAAGGTGCCTATTTTTATTTTCCATGCAGTCTTACTCTGCATAGTAGTTAGAAAATTACTTGCTACTGCTGGTCTAGAAATACTGTATAAAATTTAGTTCCCGTGTCCACACTTTTCAAATACCTAATGATTAGTCTTTGGGCCCAGGGAACAAGATATATGCACAGAGGAGGAATAAAACCCCAAAACCCACAACAACTGTAGAATCCTTAGAGACTCCTTCCTGCTGAAGTGAAGGAACTGCAGGGCCAGATGCTGTCCAGCACTGCTTTCCTCAACACCACAGCTGCATTGCTTCACTTTTCGTGGTTTGTTTCTTCCAGACTACTCTGCTTCTAGTGAATTTTGGCTACTTAAAAAGGAAAGGGGGAGAAAGAAAAGAAATTCAAAAGAGAGGGAGATGGCAGAGAGTAGAGCAAGCATTTCAGTTTGTTCTGAGAACTGCTTCTGCTTGCTGTCACAGCAAAACCACATACAGACACCAGCAGTATTAGGTTCAAAAGAAAATAGTAACACAATATAATATATTTGGTGAAGGATTCAAATACCTGGCAACAGCTCAAAAATTTTATTTGATCTCTCTTGCAAAAATGTTTTAAGATCATGTTGAACATAATATGTTTAGGCGAAAGAAAACCTACATAAAGCCATCCAATCTTCACTCTAAATACACATATGTGCACTTTCCTACTAAAGAGCCATGTAAAATTCCACTCACCCCCTTCACACAGCCTTTTAATCTCAAAATAGAAAAATTAAATAGTTCACGTATAAAATATAAATATAATATATAAATATAATATAAATATTATATAATATTAAATATATTAAATATTAAATATAATATATAAAATATAAAATAGTTCACGTATTAAATAGTTCACAACCCTAAGTTAGACTTTTTTGTTTATTTCAAATTAATTACAGACTATCAGGGAAAAAAACCAAACCTGATCTCTTGGTTGTCCCATATGTGCTGTGTGATCAAACTGAAGATGATTTTTCCAGGACCTTCCTGGGCCCTGAGGTCAGGCCTCTAAGTTCTCTGGATCCTCTTCTGCCCATTCTGTGGATGAGTGTCACATTGGCCAACCTCCAGTCACTTGGGACCCCCCCAGTGAGCCAGGACTGATGACAAATTATGGAGGGTGGTTTAGGCAAGCTCTGCTGCCATCTCCCTTTTGATGAATCCCATTCATTCCCAGAGACTTTTGAGTGTGTAAACAACCCAGCAGGTCACTACCCATCTCCTCCTGGATTACAGAGGGTCTAGTCTGTTCCTAATCCCTGTCTGCCAGATAAGAGGACTGGCTTCCTCCTGATAACCATTCCCAGTGTTGAAGACTGAGACAAAGAAAGCAGTAAGTACTTTAGCCTTTCCCCCTTCCTTGGTGACAGTGTTCTCTTCTGCACCCAACAAAGGATTCAGACTTCCTTGCTTCTCCTTTTGTTTTTGGTCTATTTATAAAAGCATCTTTTATTATCCTTCATATCAGTGGACAGATTGAGTTCTCTTTCCATGACCTAGCAACATCCTTGTACTATTCCTGAGTTGCCTGCTGTCCTTCCAAAGTTCTGTCATGGGTTAGGAATGGAACTCCCCAATTTAGTGTAGCCCCTGAAAACACCCCAGACCAGAGGCCACTGGCTCACTCTTCCCCTCTCCTTGTGGTGGGATGGAGACAAGAATTGGAGGCACAAAAAGGTAAAGATCACAGTGAAATAAAAGTTCACTGGAAACAGCAGTGAAATAAGAACAGTAACAATAATTCTAAAACCAAAGTGTATGAGACAGGCAAACAATTCCCATGAGCATGCTCATTGTGTGGAAACTGGTGCCACCCAACTGCACATACTGGCAAACCAGAGGAAAGACGTGACCCCTGCTGCCTATTTCTGCAATGAAGAAATTCAATTGCCTATTTCCCATAAATAATACAGAACTTCCAAACTGAGTGTTAAAAGTCCAGAAATTGGAAAATAACAAAATATTAAGGGGCAGAAGTCTAGCTCAAAAGTCCATTACTTGGAAAGACGAGCATAACTGTACAAAACTACACATAAAACATTATGGCTTTTATTAACAGCTCTCAGAGCAATGCTGTTTTATTTAGATGGCTGTTAAAATCACTTCCACAAAGCAGCCATTTCCAATCAATGGTTTAGCTGACTTCTATATGAAATGAGTCAGCAGTTAATAATGTTGATATACAGAACTTACAAGCAAAATCGCTTAACTTGTATTATGAACATTTTTATCATTATTGAATATTTTCATGAAGAGAATGAAAGACCTTGTTCAGGATGGGAAAGTTTAGAAACCTGCGTGTATATTTCAGAAGGAGGAAAATTATGCATAAGGGCCTTAAAAATATCAGCTAAGCAGCAGTACTATAGGAAAAACATTTCCTCCTAAAGTTTGAGAGTTATTAGTACTATAATTTTGGTAGCACCAAAATAATTTGCACATTATTATACATTTATTAGAGGTCTCTGGGTTTTACAGGACACAAGCCGTGGTGCTCCTGATTTTACCCTCTCAAGGCCCCACTGCTGATGGTTAGTGATGACCTGCTGTTTGGCAAACACTGCTAGATACTTACCGTGGTAAATTCTGTAGTCTGAGTTCAGACTATTCTCGGGTGCCCAAGCTCCCTGGAAGTGAACCCAGGCACTGTTTATGAATCATACTCATCTGTACAGAGCTTGGAGTCTAAAAAAAATTTTTTTAAATACTCTGTTTCCATCCCAGCAAAAAAAATGTTATATGGAAAGCATTTTAGCTGGTTTCACCCTCTCAGTAACATATTTTCAAAATAGATAGAAAAAAAGAGCAATTAATAATTTTTTTCACATATAAGAGACACAGAACCTCATATTCCTTCACAGAGATTGGCCAGAAACATCTGTATATGGAATGGGCTTGTATGAATGAAAATTCATGAGTTCATTTTCTCTAACTGAGACAAGTGAATCTAGCAGTGACTGAATATAGGTGCCCAAAGCACATAGAAATGAAAAGTTCTACTGAACACAGTTAAGCACCTGTAAAAGATTAGGGAAAAAATTAGGAAGAGGTTGATTGGGGTGCTAAGCCTATCCCTAAGATGGCATATGCATACAGCACAGCAGTACACTTTTCTGCCAAGTGTCTCATGTGTGTCTTTATCCCTGTCATAACCTCACCAACTGAATGCCCTCACAACAAACTACCACACAAAAGCCAAGTAAAGATTGCAGCGTCACATGCTGCCTTCTAGGACCTGTTTTTTAGGGGACTGGAAACCAGAAGGGAAGAAGGAGAGGTGTTCACAGGAGACCCAAGTGGACTTTTGGCTGCTTTGCCAATAACAGAAGAGAGTTTAAGTATAGGGATTTCACACCTCCAGTTCTCATACTGGAAGAATAAAATTAAAAAAAAAATAATAATAAAGGGCAAATAATTACCATTTCCAAGAAAAATATAGCTTGAAGATGTAAGTTAATGGAAAGTTATTAATGTTGATGTGTAAAGCATTATCACTTGATTGCAACATAAATAGATGCAATTAGGCAAAGAGTTGGCAAAATAATTAATTTAGCAGTTCAGAGCTGAATCTTGTGCTACTGAAATAATTGTATTAAACCCACAGTGGTGGAATAATAATTTTAATTAAAATTATTTTAACATTGACAGAAGGAAGCTTGACCTATGCAGCAAGCCAAGAGTCAATATCAGCTATAATCATGAATAGAATGGCAATCTTCCCTCAAGTATTTGTCTAGGACAGGAGAAGTCACTGAGCCATAACAGAACTTCAGCAACTTTCAAAGATTGGATTTATCACAGCTATGTGTTCCAGGTGTATGGGTGAGTATGGGTACAGAGTATGTACAATCATACTCTGTTATGATTGTACTCGTCTATTTAGTCACTCCTGTGAGGAAAACATCTTGGTGTCAGGGCTATCTAAGTGAATTTTGGCAGTATTAAATTAGTGATGGCAACAGAAAGCTTAATTACTCAGATGGCTGAGGCACTGGAAAACTGGAAATCAAACTGTTGTTAGTTTTGTGCTTGAACTTCTAATGGCTTACTAAATATGGCCACATTGATTTTGGTATTCATGGGTTGGCAAGGGAGATCACAGCAAGCACTGATGGATCTGCCAAGACCCTCCTGTGCATTGACACTGCAAGCAGGAGAAGCTGACAGCTGGACCACAGCTGAGCTTCACATTTGAAGCCATTTGCTTTCTCCAGGAGAGCAGATGGAGCATGTTATGGAATCAGCTGAGGCCCCTTCTTCGCTCAGAGACAGACAAACTAGATAACAGTGTTGTGGGGAAATTATATGGAGACTTGCACTGAATTTAAAAGCAAGGATTACAATTCAAAGTACATATTATTGAGGAAGCATCACACATGAGGTGATTTGGCCACAACTGGAAGCAATACACATTTGAATGGACTGTCTGAAGCCACCAGTCTGTGTCACCAGAGACTGAAAATAATAATGTTATTTGTGGAGAAACTTGGAGGAACTAAGAAATGGTGCAAAATGGAAGAGTGACCTCTTTTGACCCAGCACCTGAGCTTTATGAATTGATGGGACACAACTACCAGTCTAATCAGGAAGCAGTTTCTAAGAAGATATGGAAGAGAGAAGAGTTCAATCGAACTAATTATCAACATGAAAGGCAATACATTAAGAGTTAAACAAGAACTGGCATTTTGCTGGTTGGAATCTTGTCCAAAGGGAAAGGGATAAGAGTGAGTGAACTAAAAAATAAGTGTATGAAGTGAAAATGTAATGTTCTGAAATTTAAGAAAAAAATTGCAAAGACATTTATAACCCTTGTGAGTTCTGAAGTTGGATCTTTGCTCATTTGCAGATCAATTAAACTCAAAGTAAATAAACGAATCCATTTGTCAGGAACATGACACATCTAAAAAGAAAAGGAGAACATAGCTGAACAAGCTGAACAGATGATTTATAGTCTGAATTATGACCTTGATTTCAATTGAAAACACATTTTAAAATTATTTTGTTCCGCTTCTATATTTTTATTACCAGCAACAGAATAAGAGCTAGATATGAAATACCAAGGCATCATATCTTTAAAAGGATCATGGTTTGAAAATTTCTGCAAAACAAAAACTTTTGCCTAATTATTATCTGGCCAGTAAAAGTAATACAGGTAATTCCACATTATATGAGGTGAGATCCAGCTATATTCTTACCACATGAATAGCATTCTTCTCAAAGAAGGAACAAGTAGGTTTTAGAAAGAATATATAAAAAGTTAAGAAGGGAAGCCAAGGAATGCATGTAAATTCCAGAGAGAATTTATATCAGTAACATAAAGTAATACTAATGTTCTGCAATTTTAACTCTCAGAAGGACCAGAAGTCTTCCAGCAGAGCCTTTTAATAAATATTCAGACATTTCTACCTCTCCTCACAGAAGGTTATTCATTTAAATTAGATTTATATTTATTGTACCTCCAGTGTCATATTAATGTGCAGAAAAACTGCAATGTGGTAAACTGAATTTGATGGAGTTGAACTTAGTGTAAAGATACTTTCATCACTAAAGATACATTTTCTCCCTTTCCATATCAAAAACATGCCATTAAGGCCTTGGGTTTTATGTGAACACTCACTTCTACAAGGAAATAAGAACAGACCATAATGACTGTTACCATCTAAACTGAATTTCTGTGCCAGAAAACGCAAAGCTTATAGAAATCTCTAACGACATGTGCAGGCTGATACTTAGTGTAAGTACAACCTGAAGTCAGAGTAAGTTGCATCTTTTAATATTGTACCTGCTGCTTTTTTCTCAGCAATCACACACCCATATCCCAGTAACATTCTACAGAAGCCCAGGTCACTTTAACCTGTTACATGCTAGATCTGGGCAGCAATCAAATATTGCAAGACATGACAGATTTTCATCATTCTGAGGTTCAGAGAGTGCAATTTGGATTCATTTCTTTCAGGAAAGACAGTGCAAAGTGAAGCAAAACTGAAAGCATGTGGAAATAAACATTCTGATAGAAATGGCTGGATTCCAGATGGCACAGCATTAAGATAAGCCTCACATTTATTATGGACATGAATTATCTACTACATAAAGTAATTCACATTTTGTACATGACAGATGTTCTTTTTGATTTTTTTTGTTATTTTTCTGTACTATAATTTCTACATTACAAAAATAATACAAAATACACTTGCAGTGCACCTTTATGTAGGTCATGTTGCTTCCTTACTGCAAGTAGTCTCTTCCCAACTCTGAGTTTAAAATGGAAGGCATTATTTTTTGTGAGAGGTCCTTGTCATAAAAAACCAATCTGAGATACTGTTTTACGTGTATTTTGCCAGTTTCTCTCAGTTCTCAGAAATATCTGCCTTGCCTAGATATTGGAGCTTAGGAGGTTGCCTAAAACCAAAGCATTTCATGAGGAATAGATGGTGATTTTGATGAAAGAATAAGAGAATACATAGTCATAAATCTAGTAAAATCACATCTGTTGTAAATAAACTTGTTTCAAGATACATAGTCTCGTTCACAAAGAAAATTCTGACAAAAACATTCTTCCATGCCACTTTCAAACATATGTTTGAGAACAAAAACATTGCTCAATTAAGTGAATGAACCCTTGGTGGAATTTAGAAAATTTTACAAGAGACAGGCTGCAGCAAAAGAACACCTGCATGATTATGTCTTTTATGCAAACATACAAAATTAATGAAGCCATAGTCCCATTGCACACATGATTCTTCTAAAATCTCATTTTAACTAGTAGTCACACACTATCCGTTTGAATTGGACCATTGATATCCTGGCCAAAAACCTGATTTTGCCATATAATTTAATAACTTCAAAGAAAATTAGGGCTACTAAGAGACAATCTTCACACCAGATTTTATAATATAACTAAGCAGGGCACAACACTGTGAAATAAGCAGAAATTAATTACCACTAAAGAGAAACAGAGATGACACTGAAATCCAAGTGTTCTGAGCACTCTTTGGACTTACCCACTGGACTGTCTAAAATCGTTTTAAGTACCAGGTCTTCCAACATTAAAGTGATACATTACAAAAGAAAACCATTTAAAACTCTAATGATAAGGCATTAGTAAGACTCTGTATCTCTGCAATTTTAGATATATCAATGTTTCCTTACAATGCTTTGTTTTGGTTGAATCATCAAGTAAAAATTATGCCACTGAAAAACCCAAATTGTCCTAAGGGGCTTTTACTGACTGGGAGTTTTATTTTGGAGGGGATTTTTTGAGAATTTTTTCCTTGAGCTAGTTATAAGTAGATATAACTTTAATAAGATCGGCAGACTTTTTACATGAGAGGTAAAGTACAACTAAATCTATCTCTAGGGAATTAAAAAGGATTCTTATGATATAAACTCTGAGTGACAAGTTCACTTTTTAAAATTTATCAAATCTGCGTGCCTGTTGATGTTTTTATCATTCCGACAAAGGAGCCCTCTCCTCTTCACTGGTGAGACCCTAAATGGAGCAATTTGTCTCCAGAGCCCTCAGCACAGGGAAGACACAGATCTGTTGCAGCAGGCCCAGAGGAGGCCCACAAAAATAATCAGAGGGATGAAACACCTCTGTGGAAAGGGCAAGAAATCTGGGATTAAATAGCCTTCTCATCAGGAGATGAGGAGGTTCCAGGGAGACCTTATTGTGGCCTCTTGGACTTACAAAGGGCTCAAAAGAAGGACGGAGAGAAAGCTTTTAGGACCTGTCGTGATAAGACAAGGGGTAATAGTTTTGAACTAAAGCGGGGGTAGAAGCAGACTATATATAAGGAAGCAGGTTTTTACAATGAGGAGGCTGAAACACTGGCACAGGTTGCTCCAAGAGGTGGTGGATGCCCCACCCCTGGAAATATTCAAGGCAAGGTTGGACAGGGCTCTGAGCAACCTGATCAGGTTGAAGATGTCCCTGCTCATTGCAAGGGGGTTAGATTAGACATCTAAAGATCCCTTCCCATTCAAACCATTCTGTGGTTCAAAGATTTGGAGCTGCCATGAGCCAACAGGAAAAAAAAAAAAGATTCCTGTGAAGAGAAGATAGATATAGATATAGATATATATTCTGTATGTGCCTTTCAGTCTCCTGCCTACTGAAATTTTATATATTCTCATGTCTCCTTAATTCCTTTTATTTAGAAAAAAAGCATTTCAGAATTACAATCAGTCTAAGGCTTCATGTATATGTACTGTAATTTAAGTCATGTCAGTTTGATTTATGTTTTCATGTCTCATTGATGTCAACTTGATTTATGCTTTTATACTCAGCTGATGCTTTGAGTATTTCTTTAATGAAATGGCTCTGAAAGCCGAAAAGGATCCGACTTAAAAGTTGCATTTTATTTCCTAAGAAGTTGTAAATAAGTAAGTGAGATAGCAGCTTGCAGTCTATGTCATAGTTGTACACAGGACTCAATAAAGGGATGATTCAACACTCTACTACCCTGCTGATGAGCCCCAAAATATCTATACCATTTTTTTGAGAGAGATTCATATGCATTGTATGCAGGAATTGAGGCAGCATATCTACTTTTTGTTATTCATTGGTCAGAAAGATTAGAATGAAAATAATTTTGGTAGATCCTATGGTCTACCTTTAATTGCCATCTTAGGAGATACAACTAACATTCTTCTATCATGCTGACCATTGTATGGATAAACAAAATCAGTACTTTCATCATTCTCTTAAACAACTATATGAAGAAAGAAAAGTTTCATAGAGCTCATGTCTTGACAGGATGAGGATCCTCATTCAGTATATTCACATAATAGTCTTAAAAACTATTTTCTAGTCCTGTAGACATTCTCTGTGTTGAATTCAGGCACATCCTATGATTAGGATGTTTTTAACACCTCCTAAACAGTTTTGTGCTTCAAAGAAGGAGGAATATTTTCAACCCTTCATATTAGGCGAGGGAGAAAGTAGAATTATACCAATGCCAATATTAATTGGCACCAGATTTTCTTCTTCTTTCAACATCTTTGCTCCTCGTCCCTTTTTTATAATCATTCTCACCACTTTCATTTGACTGCTTTCCAAAACCTTTAGAATATTTATTTATGTGGATTATAATGTGGCAGAAAAAAAATTTAATTATTTCAAGAATTCACTTGCCTTTTTTTCACTTCCATGTTTGACATCATAAATATCATGCAATATTTTTGTGGGGTTCTTTTGTTTGTTTTAGAGTTCACCAAATAAAAAAAGAAGGAGATAAAATATTCAATTTTTTTACTGGTTTTCTGGACTAATGAATTTACCCCATCACTAATATCTCCCTTACCCACAATCATTTGTTTTACTTCAAATTCAGGATAAAGCTCTGCATCTGTTTTCTTGAATAAAATGGGGTTGTGATGGGCTGGGACTGTTGACACTCATCTCACAACTCTCTTTCCTGACAGACATAAACTGGTTTTTAGTTCTTTTAGCCTAGATAAAATATAGCCTGTTTTTTGTTTTTCATCTTCTAGGCTTTTTCTGTCTCCTATCCTTGTGCACATTGCTGGGTAATTCCATTACTTTTTTTTCCTGGATTGCATAATACCAAAGTCTGGTTGTGAAACAGTGAGTCAAAAAATGAGGTCTGTTTATGAATCTATGTTGTTGTTCCCACAAACAGACATAAAAACCTACTATATATCCTATAATCTGCTCACTTGCTCCTTAAAGTGTTCTCCTAGTTATTTAAAAAGAGGAAGACAACTTTTCACATTATTCATGAGCATGTGTCAAGAGTACAACAGAAGAAATAACATGCTTCACTGCCTCAGCATTGGCTGATGAACTAGAAAAACCCCAAGAGCATCTCCAAGCTAGAATTAAGGTTTGTAGCTAGTGTAACATACACTACTTTTTTTCTGTTTGGTACTGCTTAGAAATTTTAAGGATACAGAATTAAACTGAAGAGAGAACATTTTATTTTGCCACATACCCCAAGGAAAAAAAATTATGAAATTGTCATCATGACAGCAGGTCACCTGATACTGAAGAAAGGTAAATGAGGTAGGATTCTGCTGTCAAACAAGTAGGACAAGACATTAAAGATATCTGATTGCATGTCCATACTGCTCACAATTAAAGAACAGTGTATTTTAAAATCGTGGAAAGATCTACTGAGGGCTTTGAGTTTATTTGTTTTTGTAAATGTGCATTATAAAGTCTTCAATTGCAATTTACCTTATTTATCATGTAACACCTCAGAGGAAAGCTGAAGAACTTAAAATTTAAATCCCACTTACTGGGCATTTGTCCTTGACATCTAGGCTATACAGCTTTAAAGGCACTGGAAAAAGTTCATAAAGAAAGCAGCCAAGAAGTAGCACAGCACAGAGGGAACATGAACCAAAGGAGACAAAGGAGAGGATAGCAGAACTATCAGTCTGCTCAGTCTCATTTTTAAAGGTACTGAGCATTTTACAGTGATTAAAAGTAATGGAAATTGTAATATTCACACTTACAGAGATAAATGGCTCAGCTGTCACATAAATAATTGGATGCTTTTGTTTCCCATTTTAAGATGCCTTTAAAGTGTATTCAACAACCAATATAGGTTTCCAAACCTGTGCCCTCAGTCACAGCTCTCTCTATTGCCAACAATGCCTTGGAGTAAACTGCGAGTTCAGTGCTTCCACACTGGACACCAAGCAGCACATGAATTTTACAGCAAGAGGCACAAGACCTCTGTCTAAGACCTTTGTAGTTTCCATGACACTCCAGAACAAATTACATTAACATAAAATGTATAAATCAAAATGTGAACAGCCCAAAGTTAATTGTGTATATCTTTGCTGAAGGGCAATAACAGGAATTTTCTACTTGCAGAGCCTCTGAACTGCTGTGTTACTTTCTTATCTCCAGCTTCTAATATGTACCTACATTATAAACCAAAGTTTAGATTAGAATTGTGGTTTTGAGGGTTTTACAGCCAAAATTTATTCTAAAACACATGATTTTCCTTTGAGGTATACTAGCTTCTTAGCAAAATACTTAATGGAGTGCTAAAATCTTAATTTTGATCACTTGCTCCATGTTGTTCCTACTTTTATTTCACCATCCTAAACCTGAAACTTCAAAGAACTTAATCCTTATAAGAACTGTTTATCTTAACAGTAATTTTATTCTTAATAGATTTAGTAGGCTTTAGATTACAATGGTTGGTCTTTGTTTTGAAAACTGCATTTCATAATGCAAGCAGAGAAAATAACAAATCAAATGCTTGGCATTCTCTAAAGCAGTACATGTAACATTCTTTAGTTTTACATTAAAAAAAAAATCCATGCCGGTCTTATTACTTTGTTTCCCTCTTTTATCCTTTTCCTCTTCAACTTTCTTCAACTTTTCCATGCCCTCCAACATTTCTCTTCCGATTCTGTATTCCCCAGACACACACTTGCCCCCACAGTCACAGACACTGTTAAGGATTCACACTTTTTGCTCCTTTCCTCACATCTCCTGAGCTATGGATATTATTCTTCATGTAGAGCAAAACATTCTTAATCTCCTGCTATGTGCACAGAAGATCTCATCGTGGCCTGTCTTCCACGGGCACCAGCCTCTCCTCATGAAAATATGTGCGAATTTGTTTGCCCTCTTGCTTGTACATGAGTCCAGAGCAGTCATCTTCCCTGACACTGGTATGTGCAGAGCTCTAAATACCCTTTCTTCACATTTTTCAATGTGGTCAGAACAGAATTTTTATTCTTTACCCATAGTATTTCCTGAACCTGGTTACAATAGTTTTTAATCCATGTTTAGCACTGAGTTTGTGGATTTTAAAGCAGAAGTGTCGTAGCTGACAACTTTTACATTATTTATTGTTGCTGCTTTCTATTTCTAGGGAATTCAGTAATTGTAAATATTTATATACGTGAAAACAGCAAGCAGAAGGAGCAAGCTGGTTTAGCTAAAAGTTTCAAAAATGATCCAGTTGCCAGATTTCTCAGAGCACTGGGGACTGATTTCCACAATATAGTTCCCACACGTAGCTGCTTCAGTCCTTCTAAATGACCAGAATGTTTCACGGCCAAGACACATTTTTCAGAACATTTATTCCCAATCTGCATTCAAAAAAACTACCTGCTGCTATAAATTTAATTTGAGGACATAAGAGGCTATCAACAGCTCACAAAATCAGACCCCTGGTGAAACAAAAAAAAACCAACAATTGACTCAACCCTATTAATTAAATTACTAAGATATTTTAAATGCAGCTTAATTTCTGCATTTTTCTAATCCTTGTTATTTCTACTTTTTGGAATAAATATTAACAAATAATAATCTACTAATAGATTAGATAGATTGAAAGAAACAAATAGAATTAGAAAAAACTCTAAATGACAATTTCTGGCAGAAACACACTTATGCATAAAGATTGCAACAATTATTATAAAGGTTATTTGGCTTCCATGTTTATTTTTTGTATTTTTCAAGAAAGCAATGATCTATGAATTCCATCCTTTTTATTACAGAGATATCTTTGTGGACATAGTTTATGACACAGGTTGTACATTTAAAAAAAACCAAAAAACAAAACCAAACAACATTTCGAGGAGATGTACTTTGAAGTTTTGTAGACACTTTAAAGAGCAGACAAAAATCAGTTGAGAATACATTATAGCCACATACCAATAAAGGAGGAAACACACAAATCACAAGTTACTACTTTCCGTAATAATGACATGCAGAGCAAAAAATGTTTTAGAAAGTGTCCTGGCCTGTCAGCCTTAAACCACTAGAAGGAAATCTGCTCCCTACACACAAAGAAGCATGTAGTCTGTAGTCTGCAGCTGGAAAAAAAAAATTGCATCTAATAAACGATGGGATATTTTCTAAAGGCACACAGAGAAACCGCAATTCTCCCAACACAAAACAAAGGAGTTCTTTATAACTCACAGCTCTGAGGAAAGTGCAGGATTTTTCACAATACCATATATTTATCCTGACAAATGGAGAAATGTTCAGCCTAAAACAACTAGGAGAAAGGAGAAAAAGAAAACATCAGCCTTAGTTTTTGAGTACTTTCCTTACGATCCACTGCTTAATCTGAGCTTCTGAAGTTGCATTGGAAGAACAGCAGTCCCTCGGAGAAGCACCTAATCTGTTCATGATAGATCTCATAGAATGAATGCTTTTAACAACTTATCTCTTAAAATTTAATAGTAATATTTCAAAGTCATGCAAATACATGTAATTTTAGAAATTCAAGGACAGTCCAAAGTAGATCTTCTGATTTTCCAGAGGAATAACTGGATGTTTTCTACCACAGGTTGAAGGGAAAGTTCCAGTAAACGAGGAATAATGAAAATGAGAGACAAATTGTCAATGCCTAAATTTTACGGCTTGCATGCACTTTGCAAAATTGTCTCTTGTAGCAATGAATGAGCTCTAAGGAAAAAAGCAGGGTGGTCCCACCTTGCATAGGAAGATTCTGGAAGTGGGACCAGCTGTTGGAGCTGAAGCCATCGGAACATACTTGTCCTCACCACAGGGCAGGGAACACAGTGGTGGAAGGCACAAGGCTGGGAACAAGCAGGCAAGGGATGAGTGCCCAAGCTGAAATCCATCTGCTGAGCAAAGTCAGGAGGGCCCCAGGAGTGTCCTTGCATTCCTTTCTCCCCAGCCGAAGAGGCATAGGCAATCGCAGCAGGTATGATTTCAAATGGCTTAGTAATCTTCTTAAAAAGAAATTCTGGGAATAGGTGCACAAGAACTTTTGGGTTAATGGGTACATAAATGGAAAGACAGAAAAAGTGAGCAATCAGGAGAAGATATATCTGACTTTTTTTTTTAAACCAGTCTTAATTTATTTTTTACTGTTATTCAGACTAATTCATCCTTTCTATTTCTAGAGATTTCCTCAGACAGAGAACTGAGTGCTACATGAAAGAGGGCCTAATCAATGCATTAGCTGAAGGGGAAGCTTTGAGCATGGAATGAAAGTTAACTTCCCAGGTCAGGAGGCCCAAATCTATATCCACTCAAGACATGCATTGCTCAAGAAGCTCCTTCCACTTTTCTGTGTGTTACAACGTAACATATGTTCAGCATTAAAAATCAAGTTATTATAGGTGCATATGCAAAAGATTAAGATATGTGTATTTTTCCCAAGCTAGCCCTGATTCAGCAGAGGATAAGGCAAACCCGTTCTAAAAAAACTCTGTCATTCACAGAAGTTTGTATACCAAATACTGCCCCTATGATTTCTGTACGGTCTACTCCATTATGACTGATGAGATAAGTAGAAATAATCTTTCCTGAAGCAAATATTATGAGAGCAAAACATAAATGTAATGTCTTCTATTTAAGACATTTTATAACTGAGCACTTACATTTATACATCCTCTAGCATAGGGCATAAAAAGTGAGAGGTAACTACACAGAAATTTTGGAAGTAGGGTACCTTAAAAGAGATCTGATTTCACAAAAAAGTCTGGATTGTACAAGCAGAATCAACACGACTGAGTAGATAGCCAAGATCTGGGAAATTAATCATGTATCTGAACTACAAAATTGAAACACCAAACTGAAATTAGTTTTGTTTAATGCTTGAATTTCAAGCACTGTAATCAAATGCAAAATGTAACAACCCCAAGTGCTGACAATATTGGTTTCTACAGTAGTAATTAAAGCTACCTATTAGGGAAATCCTTTAAAATTAGCTAGCAGTCCTACTTTTGAAATAACCTACCATCATCTTTCATTCTTTGCTAATGTTTCTGTTCATTTCTGATTTGCAATGAGCATGAGCAATAAATTAATCAATTGCCATGTCTTTATTTTTGCAAGTCCCCTGTAAAAGCAGAAGTAATAACTGTAAATCATGGTCATAGCAATAGCATTACTT
Organism: Sturnus vulgaris; assembly: GCF_052056855.1. Taxonomy (NCBI): domain Eukaryota; kingdom Metazoa; phylum Chordata; class Aves; order Passeriformes; family Sturnidae; genus Sturnus; species Sturnus vulgaris. Next base: position 21,812,342 of record NC_142283.1, read on the forward strand.
AACGGGCTGGATAGGTAGCCAGCAAATTCCAAAAAAAGAAAAATGAGAAAGGTATAAAAGCCATTAAGAGTATTGCAAGAGGAAACTCTGTTCCAGATGTGTTCATTCTTCCTGTGGAAGTCTGTAAACTCTTTTCTTCATTTCCAGCTTGAACAGGAAAGGAGCCCTTCAGCCAGAAGAGAGTTAACTATTGTCATCCTAGGCATGTTGCACACTACAGGTTTATACATTTATAGCTCCTTGCTTACAATAAAATCAATGCTCACTGAGTAATTGACTCAGAATTACCATTAACAGCAATCAACAGGAAAGATGTGTCGTGCAATACTGTAACAACAGCTCACCCCAGAGGCAAGGCATTGGTTCAAAGCTCATTATGCCTCTTCCATTAAAGTACAACCTCAGACGTAGCATCTCTTCTAAATTAGGCATTTCTAATGTCTCTCATCAAAGGAAACATAGGTGAGGTAAGAGTTCAATGGGATCATAACAATTAAAGCTTCTAGTATCTTCCCAAGACACCTCACATCATGCAATCTTGTCATCATGTATGCTTCCACACCTGTTTTCATGGCCTGGTGTTGTTGGGATTTTTAGCATTCATGTAAGGAAATTTCGAGCTTAGTTTTTCTAGCTGGTTTTCTTACAGATTAGAACCTAGGACCTGCAGCTGACCTACTGAAGCAAAAGGAGTTGGCTTATTCCAAAGGCAAATGGAAGATGATTAAATGTCAAGAATCCATTTTCAAGACATTTCACTGGAGGACAAAAAACTGACACAGCATGTAGATTGAAGGATTCATATAATCTATGCAGCTACAATTTGAAATTCTGACAATTTTTACCTCCAAAAGTATTTATTCTGTTTCTGTGAATATGAAGAACCATTCCACTGAAATAAATGAAGTTAATAGCAACTGTTGCTAGAATAGAATAGAATAGAATAGAATAGAATAGAATAGAATAGAATAGAATAGAATAGAATAGAATAGAATAGAATAGAATAGAATAGAATAGAATAGAATAGAATAGAATAGCTGGAAGATACCTACTACAATAATCTAGTACAAGTGTCTGGCCATTTCTGGGCTGACCAAAATTTAGAACACATTATTAAGGGCACTGTACAAATGCATATTAAACACTGCCAGGCTTGGGCCATCTCTCTAGGAAGTACATTATAATTTTTGACCACCTTCTTGGGAAAGAACTGTCCAGCCAAAATCTCCCCTGGCACAGCTTTGAAAGATTTCCACATGGTCTATCACTGGATACCAGGAAGGACACATCAGTAAAACATCAGCGAGTGACCACACTAAGATGAAAAACAGCTCCCATTTAAAATAAGAATTAAAATTGAACTAACAATCCTGCTTTACTATACAAAGAAAAGTAATAAAAATATACAAATAACAATTACAATTTTGTTACAAATTTATTACAATTTTAATTATATTTTCCCCATTCAAAATAAAATTTACTTCCTTGCTTAAACTAGCTGTGCAACCAGTACCATTCTTTAAATTGGACATCTGTATCTGACGACTTGTGCCAGGTCAATACCAATTCTTTATTGTGCAATTAATCTAAGTTGACTTATCCACCACATTAGTAAGGAGCTTGATTTCTAATGTATAGCTTCATTTCTGTGAATGTAGATCCTTCCATGACTGAAAGACTGCAGAGGCATAGCAAAAATCTCGTATCTCTGCCCCAGAAGAACATTGAAATCTGTAGTTATCATAGAATTTTGAAATCTGAGTTTAAAAATATTAATGTGTTTCAGGAAAAAAATGAAATTTAAAAAAAAAAAGCTGTGAAATTTGCTCTGTTATTCAGGTGTCAATGCTCTGGTACATCACCAGAAGGAGATGTACTTCCCTAGGCACCAAAAAAAGCTCTCTGACCTGTAAATTTGTCATACCTGGAACTTTTACAGAAACTCCTCCTATATTTTACTACATCCACTATAACAGTTTTACATTTTTACTTCTCTTATCCTTCACTATATTCAGGTTAAAAGATTGTATTCAGATTTGCATTTTGTCTTCAGTACTTAAGCCTTTCATAGGTTTAAGTACAGATTATAGAATGATTACAAGGTTTAAATGGGGGCATTAATTTCCCAGTTTACAAGATTTTTTGGGGGGGGTTGATTACTCCTGCAATAGGATTAAAACAACAGCAATCCATCGATATACTTTTAGAAACAAGTAACTGGATGCAAGGTTGATGCCTAAATCTGAAAGGAAATCGTATTCTTCAAACACTAAATTTTTATTTGAATTAAATATTAAATTAAACTAAATTAAATTATTTGAAAATTAACCAAAGCTTTTTGACACTAAGGTTTTATGTTTATTTCCAGAATCACAGAAAACAGTACCAAACAGATATTTCCAGGAATAGTCAAATCTCTGAACTGTACTAATGGGAAACAGCATTCTAAGTGGAGAAACATGGAGAGTCTGCTCATCTTTAATTTCACTTTGTACAACACTCTAAGACAAAACTAGTGAACAGTGGAAATTATTTTTAAAAGTCTTAAAGTCTTAAACCACAAAATGTTCTCAACTTAGTTCAGTGCTATGCATTGGAGGCCTTAAAACTACAAATATTAATAAAACTTTTACTAGACCAGACTCTGATATTTTGGATACATTTATTTTTATGTTGGGCTATACAACTAGTCAGATGAAGGCAGATATTGCTGGCAGAATAAATAAGGAAAATCGTTACTTACAGTTATCTATATGTATTTTGAACTTTAAGGTTTTAATGCATGTATCTTTTTTCATGTTTAGAAAATTTTCATATTTAGCCTCTTTAGAGATGCTAAATAAAAAGCACTTACCAAAAAAAATGCAGGTTCATATATTCCTTGACAGACTGATGCTTCCATTGATTTTTAAAAACCAATATTCTGAAGACATCCAGTATCTAATATGTTGTCTCTATCTGCAGGAATTAAGAAATCTTAGACACAGTCTATAATCAGAACTGTCAAAGAAGACAAAAACAGAAAAGTGAGTGTCTGAGACTATCATGCAGCAGAATTATTACAATCCACCTGTAAGTTATTACAAGACCTTGGATATGACCAGTTTTGTCACTATTATATACTGATAAGTTCTGTATCCTGTACCAGGAAAAAGAATTTCAGAAAAACAGGCTGTCATATCTTCACTACTGAAGGATCTTTTCACCAGTTGCAAAATGGTGTTTCTCCGTGGCACTTGGGACCATTAATCATCTTTAAGTAGATCAGAATGTGCTCCAGGATTTAAAAGAAACATTTTTAATATATATTATATTTATTAAAAGTCACCAAACAGCTACATAGATGAATGGAAAGGAATGGGAATGAACATTTAATGAGAGACATCAGCAATAGATACTGATAAAAATTTGTGCATAAGATTTTTTTTTCACAATCAGTTGACAGGGTTCTTTCTTATTCCTTCAGTTTAGAACAATTTTCCTTGAAAAATGAAGGCCAGTAGTTTGTGTTAGTACACCATCTTGTGGATAACTCGATTAGTTGGGAGTGTTGCTGCAACAGGCAGCAGAGAGTCCAAGTGCTGGAAGCAACAGGATTACTTCTTATTCATCCAGTGCTTACAGTCACAGCAAATCTCCCTTTTATACACACCATGACTCCTTCCCAAATATGCTTGTGAAGAGCTAAAGCATTGAATGTGAAAGATGTACCTACATGAAGAAAGATTAGTTACTGTTAAATACTTTTATTAAGACACATTTAAAGCTGTGTTTGGAAGAAATTATAGGTATTGAGTTCTTTAGTATACTATATACTATATATACAATAACCCCAGAAATAGCAAACTAATTCTCTAATCCACTATAAATATACCTTCAGGGTCCATTGTGGTCACCACTGGCCCCTGGACTGCTCTTGTGTTCATTGGAAAGTAAATGCTAGCTTTGAAAGCACCTCTTGTTCTTCAGTACCAAAAATGCTGTTCTTCTTCATAACTCAGACAATAAATCCAAATGTCTTCCATGATCTATGGTGCTTCCAAAGCATTATTCATAAAAACCTCTATCTTATTGCAGACCATTGGGAAATAAAAAAGTATAGGCTAAGCAGAAGGTGTGTTTCATATTCTTCATTTTTATACATCTATGATCAATGATCCCAAACATTGCCATTGTAAGTTACAGGCATTTGAAAGTAATCTAATTTGATTTTATTTGATTTTAAATCCTCCAGGTGGGTTTCCCTGGCAGGAACCATCCAGAAATACTGCAGACAATATGAGATATCCTAACTCATATGTGCCAAAATGGAGGTCTCAAGCTATTTCAATCTTGTCTGGGATTACTGCACCAAGATACTTGAATTTTCATCCTAGACAAATTTTCACAATGAAGCCAGTGAAGCAGTGGAAGAGACTGCCTTGAGAGACTGTATAGTCAACATAAAGTTAGAATAGTGCAAAATCAATTTGAAATTTTGTAAAGGTGACTATCAGCAATATATATGTTTGGAACTACAATGTCCAGAACAGTGCAGAGTATAACTTATTGAACTTCATTTCTGTGTAAACTGCCTTTTTTGCTCTCTTCTCTCTGCAGAGCAACACAAAGAACTTGAAAAAGTATTTCAGGGTCCCAGTGCTGTAATTACCTGCCATGAGCAATACATACATACTGCTTGAACAGACCTGTGTACCCTCTCTGTTATAGTTCTGAAAGCAATTCACATGAAATATTAGAAATGACAGAGGAAATAAAATCAATTGATCCATTTACCATCCATTAAAATTCATGTAGAGGAAAAACCTTCTAAACAACTATTCTTCCAAAATGCTCTTCCAACAGCCCTATAGTTTATGTATTTAAGAGATAGCTCACTTGGAATCCTTCCCTGGTATTCTCTGCTGTTACCTCTTACTAAAATGAAGATCGATCAAAACTGTAAACCAGAAGGGATAAAAAAAAAATTAAACAAAGAAGAATCAATACTTACAACTTCTATGTCCATAGCTTTGTGTTGCTTGCTGCATTTCATCTTCTACAAATACTAACAAATCAACAGATATTTACTGTGTAATAAAATAACTGGACATTTGGTGATACAAGTGAATTGAGTCCAGTGTGCTTTGCTGCATTCTGTAATATTATAAAAAATGATTTAGTAGGATTTTTTTCTTTCTTTCTTTCTTTCCCTTACGGATTTATTATTTAGGCCTGGATTGTTTTTTTAGAAGCCATATTCTTTGATATTGCATTTTTATGAGGCTAGATCAAATCTTTAATGAATATACTTAAAACACCAACAGAGAGGTAACACTGGGATATTTTATCTGTCGATGATGTCAAACTGGGAGAGGAATCAATTAGTACAATCAATTGGATTGTTTTGGAAACCAGCACAAACAAGTAAATAAATGTATTATTATGGGGCTGAATGCATAATAATTACAGTTCTTTCAAAAGGGATTAGAACCTATGTGCACTGAAGTAAAAACTATTCTGAAATAAATAATGGTTCTATAATGTTACTTAGTTCAGTTTAAATTGACAGAATTAGAGAGAAAAGGCAGAAAACACAGAAAAGTAACTAGAGCCAATTATACTGAATATATTTCCTTTACAACAATTTTTCATTCTGCTCTGCTGTACACTTACTCAACAGACCTTACTGTAAAAAGAGGGCTGTTTCACAAAGTTACCTCATAACTTGCTGGCATTTTAATTTACCTCATTTCACAGTTAGAAGAAATTAAGCCTGGGATGAAGCATAAAAAAAATGGTTTTGGAAAGACAGCAAAACACTTATAGCTGCTTCAGTTGGTTGGCCAAACAGAAATACAGACAAAACATTCAGATCAACACGAAAGGATATTTTTTTCCAGAGAAAACAAATAAGCAAAATTTTATTTGATAAAGCTATTTT